>NC_090923.1:1482339457-1482964457 GCF_040938575.1 Ambystoma mexicanum | reverse complement strand
GAGTTCGAATCACTGACGAAATGACAACTCCAGGGCTACATGATTCTTACTCTAGCAGCATTATTGGTCTTCGCACAGAGATGGAAACAGATAGGACCTTCGAGAAGAACAAGACTGGATATCAAAAGTGTGGAACCTTGTAGCCCTGGAATGGGTAACTTACTCAGTCCAGGGAGTACAAGCACGGTTTCGATCGGACTGGGGATTGGACATGATTTTCCTCCACAATGATTTTTGAGAACCAATGTGCCCGCAGAAATTATGTATCTTCTGAATCTCTCATGATCCAGCACCCTGACAGCAATCTCGATTAAGACGTTACTGTCGATCCAGGTTGGCGAGGGAGGGATGGGAGGGGACTCGAGAGGGTTAAAGGTTGAATTGTTTTGTTATTTGTCAAAACCAATAAAAATAATTGGGAAAAAAAAGAAAATTTCTTTCTAGCCCTATTGTTAAAAGGCAAGTTCCCTTCCTAACAAACTATACTAAGGTGCTCATCAATAGTCGAAAGAAAGAAATAGTTCTGTGTCCAAACCTAGGCTCCAAACTGGCGCTACCACTTCGAAAAAAATCTAAAAGAAAAATTAGGCAGTGTGGCCTTCCCCTAAAAGGGTTTCACCCCAATCTCACTCCGGGATTCCAGGAATCGATCTGGTTTCTGAACCATCGGTTATCTGTAGAAAGCAATTTCTTGACTGACTGTCAATGTTCCAAACGTTTCACAAGTTTACAAAATAAAGTCTCAAGTTCCTGAAAAGGTCAAATGTCTATGTTGCCTCTGAGCTCCCCTCAAATCTGTTCCTTTTTTTTGTAACCATATTTTATACATTTTTACGATACACAAAAACCCCATTTATGTTAATTTCACAGAGACAATAATATGCAGAGACATAATAATGAAGTCCATAATAGCCCACAGATGTTAGGTGTACCCCCCCACCATAACTGTTCAATTTCATCCCCAACTACTGTCTACAACGACCGGGTAGAGTGTTCATCATAAAATTTCAGTTTGTAGGTCAGTAATGACCAGTCTGCCTCCAGCTTGGTGGTGTACAAAAATAACGATAGTCTGTGTTTCTCCCTCTTTTATAACCTCCCCCTTCCCTCCATGTATATGAGGAGTGTTCTAAGCATCACTGTTCAGTTGGTTGGCTTTTACATTGTACCAAGTGCTCGTCCCCATGCATTCGTGACTCTTCCTATGTCCAAGACTGATTTATAGTTCTTTTCCCTCCACCCAGCGGGGATCACAGTGTAAAGGCACCAAAGACCAGTTGTGAACAGCACTATTCCTAACCCTCCCCCCTCCACCCCCACACCCTCCCAATCAACCCGGGCATGTCTCCTTCATTGCTTCCCTATGTGCTGAGTAGTATTCCAGAAAGGGAAGCCAAACCATATCTATGTGGGAATGTGATTCTAGCAGCGTTGCTGTAATGCTTTCCATCTGATATATAGAGTATGCTTTTGTGAGCCATTCCCCTTTCGTCTGCAAGGCATTGCTTTTCCACTTAACTGTCAGGCACAATCTAGCTGCTAGCAACAAGTGTCTATGCATGTGGGTTAGGATCATATTTGTGTCAACCTGGTGAGTTTCAATGGCAAACAAAACAAGCAATGGGGAAAGCCCTCTGGAAATCTCATGAACCCATCTCAAAACTTCTTTCCAAAGAGCTTGTGCTTTATCACATCCCCACCATTGATGCCAGTAGTCGCTTATGTTCCGCACCCCCTCCAACATAGTGGCGCTGTTCCTGGAAAAATGTGACAATCGCTGCGGAGTGAGGTACCATCTCACCAATAGCCTTGCATTGTGCATTTTTTATTGCATAGATATGGATGTATTCCACACAGCTTTATAGATTACTGTCCATACCTCTGGTCAGTCTTGAAGCTCTGTTTCCTCCTCCTGTTTAGTCTGAATGGTGGGTTGTGTAAGATGGCCCCTGGTGAGCAGGGCACTATATAGTTGAGCTATCTTTCCCCTTGTGCCCCTGCGCTCGCTTAGTGTGCGTTCGAATGCCGTGAGGGGCCTTCGCAGGGAATCACCTCAGCGCGGATCCTGCAGGACACTCCTCAGCTGGAGGTATGGCAGTGGCGCTATTGCGGTGCAGTGTTGCGCCTCCTCCAACTCTGCCTTAGTGATATAAGAACCCGCCTTCCACAACTGCCCTGCTCTTACCAGACCATTTTCGTATTGGGGCTGAAAGCGGTGTACATCATTCAAGTGGACTCGAATGGGGGGAGCCCAGATACAGCTAAGGGGAGAAGGCCCGGACATAATTCCCTTCATGCTTTGGGTGGGGCGCCATAGGGTCCACAATACTAGCAGGATTGGGTGATCGTGAATTCTACGTGTCAAGGTTCGATGTTGAGCCCATAACCATTCTCCTAGGGTGACAGGGGGGAATAGTTCTTTCTCCAAGGCTACCCATTGTTTCTCTGAGTTTTCCCACAGATGATCTGCTAGAATATGGAATGAGGAGGCCCTATAATATTCATAGAGATCAGGGTATCCCATGCCCTCCTGTCCTTTGGTAAAGTCAGGGTTGCATAATAGATCCGTGCTTTCAGGTCTGCCCACAGATAGGCCAAAAGTGAACGCTTGATTTCCAGGTGAAAGGCACTGGGGACAATTACCGGGAGGGATTGGAAAAGAAACAAGAATCGAGGGAGTATGTTCATTTTAATTGATGTATACCTTGCGGCCCAGGATAGCGCTAGTCTGGACCACCTCTCCAGATCTACTTTGACAGCGCTCCAAAGAGGGCCATAATTTGCGTCAAACAGGTCGGCCAAATTCTTTGTGATTTTACACCTAGATATCATAGTCCCGTGGTATGTAATCGAAAACCCCATTCTGCCACAAGGTGAAATCCTGACAATGCCCTATACTCCCTCAAGGTTGCGAACCGAGCGGGTACTGATTCTAGTGGTTGGGAAATGTAGGCCAAGATGCCATCGGCAAATAGCGCCAACTTGTACTCTCTCCCCCCTCTCTCCATCCCACGGATACGAGAATTGAATTTAATTGCCTGTGCGAAGGGCTCCACTACCAAGGCATACAAAAGGGGAGACGTGGGGCAGCCCTGCCGCATGCCCCGCGTCGGACCAAAAAGATCTGAGGCCACTCCTTTGACCAAGCATTGGCGGAGGCGTTGTGGTAGAGTGCCAATGCCCCCAATATCCATTGTTCCCCCAAACCCGCCCACCTCATAACCGCGTGTCAGAAGGGCCATTTAACTCTGTCGAACGCTTTCTCTGCGTCGATCGGCATCAAGATGGGGCAGTCTTCTCTGTCGTGGATGGTCGCCATCAGATCAAGGGTTTTGCGAACATTGCCCGCTCCCTGTCTATCCCTTACATAACTGACCTGGTCGGTATGAACCAACTGGGGAGGACCTGGGCCAAACGGTTGGCCAAAATACTTGCATAGATTTTTGCGTCCACATTTATTAGTGAAATAGGGCGATAGGATGCGCATTCTGTAGGGTCTTTGGCTTCCTTGGGTAAGACTACTATTCTGGATTCATTGAACGATGGCGGGGCTTGACATGCTTCTAGTATTGAATTGAAAAGTTTAGCTAAAAATGGGGTCAGAGAATTAGAGTTGGCTTTATAGAAGGCTGGCGTATACCCATCCTGCCCGGCAGCCGAGCCGGGCTTCCTCTTGAAGATGGCTGCTTGAATTACGTCTGTCGTAATTGGAGCGTTGAGCATGACCTGATGTTCATGCAACAACGGCGCCCGGGGGAATCTTGATAAGTACCGCTCAGTCTCAGTTTCCGCTCCGACCCCTTCTGTGGTGTACAGAGAAGCGTAGAATCTTGAGAAGCACTCTGTAATCTCGGAGGGATTCGACAAATCGGACCCCAGTTCATTCTTAATTCTAGGAATTGCCCCATCTACTCTTTGCTCCCCTAAGCGGTTAGCTGACATGGTATGGGCATTGTTGCCTTTTTCAAAAAACCTGGCAAAAATCTCTCAATTCCCCTAGGAGCCCGCTAATCTGTGATAGTTCCTCTCTGCCAACGGGGTGTGCGTGGAGATCTCGTTCTTAGCGCGTTATCTCCAATTTCAGCTCTTTTTGCATTTTCACCCTAAGCCTGTTTTTGTTCACTATCTCTGTGATTAGGACACTCCGAATCATGGCCTTTGCCGCCTCCCACACCGTGTTTAAGGACAGTTCACCTATGTCGTTTTCAGCAAAGTAATTTTTTATTGCTTCAGTGTGGGATTCTTTGAATAGTGGGTGTTTGTAGAGAGTGCCGTTACATACCTATCTATGCTCTGTACTAGACGGTGGTCCCAGGTCTAGTTCAAGGGAACAGAGATCCTGATCCGTCCAGGCCACTATCTCAGTGATGTGTTTAATATGGAACCTTCACTTTCAGCCCCAATCTGTAGGTAATCGATCCGCGAGGAAGTGAGATGAGGGGGAGTAAAAAGTAAAAGCCCTCTCATTTGGGTGTGTTATGCACCATGTATCAATTAGGTGGCTAGCTGGTAATTGGCTAAGGAATCTTTCTCCCTACGAGCTAAACAGGCTTGCGCCCTGTCTCAAGGAGTCCCAGTCCAGGCTCGTGTCTGCTATTATGTTAAAATCTCTGCTGCGTGCTAGGGTGCCCTCCCTCCAACTGTCCAGGAAGTCTAAGAGGGACTCGCTAAAGTGGGTCTGATTCTGGTTGGGAGCATACGCTGAGCAGAGTGTGCTTGTGCGTGATCTTATCTTCCCTTTTAGGGCTATGAACCTTCCCTCCTCATCCCAATGTGTTTTTTCTGTATGAAGGCCTACGGACTTCCTGTATATATCCCCCCCCCACTTGTTACCCTCAGAAGCCCATAGCGTGCCCCCTATTTCCCTACTAGCAATCTTAAATTCTTTCCCTTGGGCGAATTTCGTTTCTTGCACAAACAGTGCATCTAGCTTAGAGAGTTTAAATTCCCTTGCTAGCATGGAGCTCTTTTGCAGCAAGTTGAGGCCTTTGACATTGAGGGACCCGAATTGTATGCCTTTAAGTGATGCCATGCTGGTATGTTAGGTAATGTACAGCGACCCAGCTCAGCTGGGTAATGGTGATGTGAGTATTGGACATATGTGTGTGCTACGGTGGAATTAGGGGTGTATGTGGACGAATTGGTGATCAATTAGTGAGATTCTGATGTGTTCCCCTTCCCCTTTGATGCGTGCCCCACCCCCTTTCCCCTGAAAAACACCATCCTGGGCGTTCCTCGAGAGCTGAGATGCCCTTACGAAAGAAGGGCCACACTATATGTGCCCCACTCCAGGCTTTTATCTAAAACACAATCGTACAGAAAAAAACATTGGCGGGACTATCCCACAACAAAACTAGCTTCCACAACTTCCAAACAATTGCAACCCAATCGAGTTTACGTTCCCATCCTCCATCTTGGTTCATGTGTGGACTGCTGTGCACCCTGTAATTTGTTGAGCTGTTTCTCTCAGCTCAAAGAGTGGATTGACACCGCCCCAAAGGATCCCTGTCAGCATGGAATTCTGCCCGAGGGTGATGACTCTTAGAGAGTGTTGTGGCGTTTGTCTTTTCTGGACCCCGGGGCACGGCCTCTCCTTGGTGATGTAGGCAAAGATCTATTCAGTGGGCCCGCAGGCTTCCTAGATTTATCTCTGCCAGAGCGTAACGTGCCTGCTTGTAGGCCCTCCAAAACACCTCTAGCTTCTTCCTCTGAGGTAACATGATAGCCCTCTCCTTCGTGTTCAAAGCTGAGTGAGAAGAGAAACCCCAAGCTATACCGAATTTCATGCTCCTGGAGCCAAGAAGTCAATGGGCGGCGGCCTCTATGCCGATTCAACGTAGCCGCAGAGAGGTCTTGATAAATGTTTATACTCTATGGGTTCCCTCTAACTTGCCTTCTGAAGTATGTCCTGCCTTTGCCAGTAGTAATGACACTTGACAAGAATGGATCTTGAGCCGTTTGCGGGGCCGCCAACCCTGTGTATTCTGTCGAATTCCATGACTGGGGCTTCAGCGGGGTCAACAATGGTTGCCACCAGAGCCTTTATTCTACCCTCGAGTCCGGATAAGGTCTCGCCTTGCTTCTCGTTGAGGCCTTTTATGCGCACATTTGTCCTTCGCTCCCGGTTTTCCAGGTCATCAAGCTTTAGTTCTATGTCTCTCTCTTTTTGCTCAAGATATTGGAATGTGGCTTCACAGTTCATCACTGCTAGGTCTCCCGTGAGATGGTTGCTTTTCACAACTTCAAGCCTGTCTTCGACTTCCACCATCCTGATTTGCAGGTCTCTTACTGTTTCCGTGAGGCTAGATTTTATTGAGCTGATTTCTCCCAGCATGAGGCGGATATATGCTTTGGTGGCACTACCCCTAATTTCCGGGTATTTCCGTCGAGCTTTGGACTTCGTCCTCTGCCATTTCCCTTGGGTGACGGCTAAATGTCATCAGTCTAATAAGTGTGTTCGGGTCCAGTGCTCCGGGAGCGCAAGAGTCAGCAGTCTGCGGTACCATAGCTGCCTCGTGAGGCTCTTAGGGTGTCCGGGCTCAATACCAATTTCTCCTTTCTGTGTTTGAAACACCTGTACTTCGTCTGGGTTGGTTTCCGGGTGCTAGATTTTTCTCTTCTGCCTGCACCTTGGTTGCCCCCCAAACCCCTTCTGACGTGTTTGTCACTGTTGCTTCGGTCTCCAGGGTAACAGTTGCACCAGCGGGCCCCCATGCCTCCCTAGTGGCAGTTCGATGGCAGTCATTTGCGCCGGGGGTATCTTGCGCTTGAGAGTGCCCTTTTCTCTGCACAGGTGCCCTCTGTCTTGTATGGGCAGTTGTCATGTGAGATTTATTTTTTAGGTGTTCCACAGCCCAAAGCGGGGCAGCGCAGCTGCGCTCTAAACTTGAGGCCCTTCACACAATGTGCAGCCCGATCAGGCCTGATACTGGATCTTTGCACTTTTCCCTCCTTCCAGAGAACTTGCGGTCCAAACGCTAGACCCGCTCCCCCTCCTCGGTGTCCTCTTGCAGGGCGTAGTGGTTTGCACCTCTCTTTTTGCTCCCCTACGATCTTACTGGAACGGCATCCAGCCGTATTTATTACGTATTTAGTATTGGGCACTGCACCAGGTGGGCAACTTTGATTTATCCTGCTGGCAGGACGGCTTGCTGCCGAGTATGTTTGTGGCTGCAGGGGCAGGCTGGTGTTGCTGGTGTTCTTCATTCCCTAAAGCTCAGGAGGGCCAACGTACGGCCAGGCGCAATGGAGGCAGCCTTGACCAGCGCATGGCCTAGTCATCTCCACCAGTCTTTCTCTTCGCCGGCTACGTTTGTGGGGAGGAGGCGCTGGCACTCGCTTTGTGGGTCGTGGAGCAGTGGTTCCTCACTAGAAAGGCACACCACGCCTACACTTGTTGGGGGGGGTGGGAGTTACGTCAAAAAGTTCAGTCCAGATGTCATCGAATGCCACTTGCTTACCGGCGTGGGCTTGCGCTCCGCTCATTCCTCCCGGATCTCCCGCCCGTAGTGTTGCTGCCGCAGGGCTGCTCTCTTTGCTCTGCGGGAGGGTCGGGATGTCCTTGCTTCCCTTCACACGGCCCACTTGGGTAGTGTGCGTCGCGGCCACATCGGGATTTTCCCAGTTGCTCCTCAGTACCCCCATCTTGGGGACTCCGTTCCTCAGCGGCATGCAGGGCACACTTTGCCGCGTAGTTGGTGAAATCGGGCACAATCCTGCTCTTTCTTCTGCCGCTCAATGCCCCGGCTGTTGAGGCATGGAAACGTGCCATTGGGAGTGTTATGAAAGCGCTTTTAACAGGGGATAAAGCGCCATATTCCACAGCCTGGAGAGGGAGAAGAAGGCTCAGGCTGCCATAACGTCTGCGCCCCCTGGTGGTCTCTCAAATCGGTTCTACAGTTGTCTTAGTGGGCACTGTTGGCTCCCTTGGGTATCTCTGTCCCAATATCTCACTTATCTTCTAGGGGTATTGATAACCTCTCTTTCCATATGCCTCTGTTGGTTCTCTGTAGTTTCTGTGAGCCAGTCGGCTGAATCGAATATTCTGGGTTCTTGGGCTTCCACAACTGCTTCTGTCCCGATATCTCATTTATCTTTCTGGGGTAAGGATATCACCTTTTCATATGTGGGTTTCTTAACTATTGATGAGGGGGTTTCTGTGGGCTGTCTGGTAGTTTGTAACAGTCTGGTTTCTTGAACTCCCTTGGGTTCCTCAGTTTCAATGTTTCACTTGATTCACTGTGATATAGGTAAACCCTCCTACCACCACTTTGTCTTTCTTGTCCCAATGTCTTTTTTTCTCTCTCATGGTTCTTGGTGGATTATGTTCAGGTTTCTTGAGCTGCTGTACCCCTTAGTGTTATTGGGTGCTTTCTCTCTCTCTCCGAGCCTTTAGGCCCCTGATATGGAGTTAGGGTAATCCTTTGTTCCTCCCCTTTCGCTCTGTCTTCTCTCCGCCCCCTCCTCTCTGGGCAACCTGGATAACTTTTATGTGACAGGGTTTGCTCCAGTGAGGTGGCGTCTGCTCCGTAGCGGTGGCGTTCTCCACGGCATTCTGATCTTCCAGTCTGTACACAAGCCAGTTATGTGTTCTGCTTGTTTCAGAGTGTCTAGTTTCATTGGCTCTTGCATTGAGAGCAGAGGATTCGTACCTCCCTAGCGTTCTGGTTTCGTCAGCGGCTATCTGGCACCAGGCCCAGCATGTCCACTGCGTAGACGCGCATCCAGGTAAGGCTTGCATTTCTTTGCCTTTTCCTCGCTGACTCGGCATGGCTCTTTGCCAGGTCACCAGCATCTCTTCCTCTCCTACTTCTCTCCGTGCCACAGCCAGCTCCATGTCAGAGGCTTGCCTCTGTATATTGCTTCTCCTACATTCAAGGGTGATTGCACCTTTATTCGTGCTTCGTGACCAAAAAGGGGCGTGCTGTTTATGTTCAGCTGTCAAGCCCATGGATAGACCAGTATTGTCTTGAGCCAAACATCAAAGGCACTTACTTTCAATATTATTTGGAGTTCACAGCTGAATGTAACATCAGTTCCACGGATTCCTGTACATTCAGATAATGCTTTAGTTATAGGGAGTTCTTCATGGGAATGGGAGTCCTTGTCGCCTTGAGGGGAGTCACTCGCAATGAGGTCCCTTTATCCCAAACCCGTAGGGAGGGTTTTGCTGAGCAGCCTCGCCTCCCTAACCTCAAAGGGGGAGGGTCCCCGCAGGGGAAAAAGGAACAAAAACTTCTGATCCGTCACACGTGTCAAAGGTGAGCGTTTAACCCTTGAGCTATCTACCTGGTTAAACGTGAACAAAGTATATCACTATTACTGCTCTTTGTGCATTTTCTTAGTTTTGCCTAATTTGTAAATACTTATACAATATGCTCCAGCAGTCTCCTTTTGGGTGAGATCAACATTATTTAAGTGGTTTATGACAATGTGCTATGGTATCCAGTCATACAATAAAAATAGGACTGTATACCATTCTGAAGTAAAGGCGTAGGAATGGTTTGGGGAAAGGGAAATGTCCCCCTTAAATAGAAAATGTGTATGAATGCGTACATTAGACATATATTAATGTGTTGGAAATGACATACTACATATTACAAAATATGAATTAATTTTGTATTATTTAACTGTCGTGTTATGCCACAAAAGTCCACTCGATGGCACAGCATGACAGAGAAACTAATTGAGCAGTGATTAAGCACAATAAAAATGTGTAATCCTTATTTATTTAAGCACTGTTTCGTTATTTATTTTAAAATCGCTGAAAGTCTTCTTTCCAAGGAGCCATAACTGCTATGGTAGTTTGTATATACTGTGATAGGGTGGAATACCCACTCTGGGGAAACATTTTGAGTTTCAAATGACTTTAACTGATCTCACACTAACTGTGATGTGTACTTGACAGGTATGAGAGAGTCTTTGGACTGCTTTCAGACTTCAACATTTGTGTAACCAATGCAATGAGAGAGGATCTGCAGGAGAACTGGAATATCAAGTAAGCCCGAAACCTTTAGCCATATCTCATTGTATATAGCTGGTTGTGTGTGTAATCTATAGCTATTCAGTAAAAAGAAAACTGTTAAGGGGGCATTGTGGTTCTAGTACAAAACTGCGAAACACAACATATTGGCCAATTATGGATTATAAAGAAACTCTCACTCTGCCGCCGGCATGCACTGTCCATGATCTTTGTTCCAAGTCTCCTGGGGAAATCTGATTACATTTGTGCAGGTATGTGTGTTTTTTGTTTTCTTTTTTTGTGTGGGCTGTCCCATCATATTTAAAATAAAATTAATTGTGTTTGGATAATACTTTTTCCCTAGCCCTTTTTCGTTGCTGAAGATCGGACATCCTGAATGTTCTGTTACAAGGATATTCAGCGCTATACCCCTGCCTTAGTGGTCTAAGAGTGTAGAGGCTTGTCTGGAAGTTAACGTACTGTGACCCTGCCAGTGTTTTCCAGGCTGTAGGGAAGGAAAGCACAGGAAAGCATGCAGAGAAACACTAAATGGAGGAGTATACTGTTACCCACATAGGGCCTCAATACAAGTGTTGCTGTCTGGAAACAACATGCCAGTAATTGCGATTACCGTCACTATTTCCGGACCGCAGCACTACGAGAGAGCATGCCAGTAACAACGGTGCCGGTAACAGCAGGTGCTGTGCTACTGTTGCCGGTAGCGCAGGGAACTGAAACAGCGGTACTCTTCGGAATCCGTGCCGGAAACTCTGGCACCATAGAAAGAATGCAGCATTACAACAGCGGCTTTCCCAGAAACATCGGCACAAAAATGCCAGTGCCACTCGGGGAAATCGTCCTGGAAACACTGGCACTGCGGTGCAGGCGAAAAACAGTCTCAGTCGTGGAGGAAGAAGCCACAGGTGCACCCAGTTGGCCCAGCTGCACACAATGAGCACAGGGACTGCTGAAAAGGACCACACCACACACACCTTCCTTCACACCGTGCTGCCACTCGTAGCAGCAGTCATGGACTTGGTGCAGCTTTATGAGCAGGAAGTGCATCAGTGGCAACAGGCCGACAGGCAGTGGACGAGGAGGTTGAGAAGGAGAATGCAGATGAGCAATGGGCAGCGAGTTGTGCCCCAGACGCTGGCACCTATACCCCGCACAAGGGCCAAACCCTGGTCCCTGACTGACCGGCAGATAAACACACACACACACTATACCGGCTGATGAGCGAGAACATCCTGGAAATAGTGGACCTCATCCAGGGCGACATCCAGAGCATCATTGGCATTCAGACTGCCATACCCTCCTATTGAAGGTGGTATCTGTGCTGCATTTTCTTGCCACAGGCACATTCTAGCACACAGTCGGGGAGCTGCATGACATCTCCCAGCCATCATGGACTGCCCAAACATAGAGTTTGTGGCTGCCCATGCCACAGAGCAGGTGTATCAAAACAGAAAGCTGTACCACTGTATGAATGTGCAGGTCGTGTGCGATGCGGACCTGACGATTACAGACTGCTGTGCACGGTCCCGGGATCAACCGATGACTCCATGGTCCTGCTTAATAGCACGCTGCCTGGGTATATGGCACGTTATGGTGGACAGCGGTCCTGGCTATTGGGTGAGTAAAAAGCTCAACACACACACCACATTGCATGTGCACCAGGGCACGAGGGTGATGTTCACTGGCACCAGTGCATGTCCCACAGGCACCATGCAAATGCAGACACATTCTGTACGCAAGAGTGGGTGCCCATGACTGGCATGTACCACATGAGTTAAAGAATAGACACCCCATTGCAATCTGGGCACAGATGGACAGTCACATGCAATGTACCAAAGGTACCAGAATGCATCACTGCCATGTCACAAAGCACAGCATATCCCGACTTTGCGCCACCCACCGCCGCCACCACCCCATCCATGGGAGTCAGATCCTACCCATCGCCTGACCACCATTACCTGTCACAGGGTGCAGCAAGGTGGTTCAGGGCCCGCAAGAGCACAGACCCAGATGTATTTGTCACACACCCACATCCCAATATGTATGCACTGCCCAGTCACCTCAATAAAAGGGCCATTCCTGTGTTCCATTCCATGGAGGTGATTCTCGCTACCTTTACTACCATGGCTGATGACCCCTTTGAGAGATCCACAGAGCCACCAGGAAACAACTTACAATCGTCCTCACATCAGAACAAGGATGACAATTGCAGACCTTTGGACTGTTGAAGGCATGGTTTCGGTGTCTTCACCGTTTCAATAGGGCACTGATGTAGAGGCAAGTGAAAATGGGGAAGATAGTCCTGGCCTGTGCCATGTTGAACAATATGTGCATCCGCGAATGTCCGGGGGGTGGACGATGATGAAGACGGTGACGTGGATACAGCTGCAGACATGCAACACCATCACAGGGATGTCAGGGATGGGTGTGCAGCCTGCAAGGAACTCATAGGGATCTACTTTTGAGCACATAACACCTGCACACGACCCGTGGCACACACTGCGTGTGATGCAGCTCAAAAAGAAAGCACACCACTTCACAAATTGAATGTCCAGATGTGAATACATATGCAGAATCATGTATATTTTTGAATGAACAAACAACAAATGAGTGGCCCACCACCCCCTCCCAAACTAAGCCTCCCCGACTAACCCTCCCGCCACTCCCTCCCCAACCAAGCCTCCCCAACTAATCCTCCCCGCCTCCCAAACACACCGTCCAACAAAAACCCCCTAGGTAGCATCAGTGTCACATGAAGTCTGGAACTGGCTCACTTCCGTGACCTCTTAGCACCAGACCTGCCCTTTTGTGGTGAGGGGGCGGGGGGATCAGAACTGCCTAGCTACCCAAGGTTTTTGTACGCTGTACTAAATGCAGAAATAAATAAATAAAACCTGCCTTGTCCCTGCACTCTAGTGCCGCCTGCAGGGAAAGGGTGAGGGACTCAGCTAGTGCTGAGATTGCTTCATTCCCTCCCACACCCTCTGTGCAAGCAGGACCATTGCACGTGAGGAGCAGCCCAGGGCATATGTACAGCACCGGCCGGTGTCCTGCATGCTCTCCTGCATCGACCTGGTCTCCTTCAGGTGCTGGCACACAAGTCCAGCCATCAACTCATGCGGTGCCTCGATGTGCTGGCTGCGTGCATATCTCCGATGCTGGGGATCGGTGGAGGAGGTGGGCTGTGGAGGTTGGAGGGGCTGAATGAGGGACGGTGGTATGGGGTGTGTTCTGGTGGGCCCCGCGGTGGTGTCCCCACCCTCCTGCCGGGCATCGTCGTATGTCGAGGTGCCATCATAGATGGGAGGCTGGTGGGGAAGGGGGAAATGGCCATCCTGTTGGCTCACACTGCTGTGTGTCAGGGGCTGCTGGTTGTGCCTCTGTTGGCGCAGCAGGTGTTGCTGCAGGGGCTGCTGGCTGTGCTCTCAGTTGGCGGCATGCTCACTGGGCCGTTGGTTTGGTTGGCTGGTGTGCCCTTGGCAGTGTTTTTGCGTGGCGTGGCTCTCCTCCTCTGCGTGGGTATCCGTGAGGTCCTTGGTCTACCTTGATCGCTGTCAGATGAGGTGCCTGTGGGGGTGAGATGGGCATGTCGTTAGTCACCTCTGTAACATCCTATGGCCTTGCAACATGCAGTTCATACAGCGTGTGACATGATGCCTGTGCATGGAGTTAACAGTTCATACATTGTGAATTTGTATGGCACCTACACACAAGTGTTTCCAGGTTTCACCAGATAAATGGTGGTGGACTTGGGTGGATAAATAGGATTAACGGTTGTACTGGGCCTTGTGTCCTTGTTAATGTGCAGGGAACAATGACGTCCAGGGGAGGGCGGAGTCAGGGAGCTGGGATGGGAGGGGCCGAAGTGCAGGAGGTGGGGGTCACAATGGGCTGAGCAAGTGCTGATGGGAGCCACAGGGGCAGGTGGAAGGGGCGGAAGGGGGAATACAGCACAAAGCATGGGGTGGATCAGATTCAGGCTAGTCCAGGGAAGGGTGGCCAAGGGCAAGTGCTGGTAAGGTATGCTGGGAGAGACTGCTCGAAGATGGGCTGGACCCAGTGAGACTCATGGGGGGGGGGGGCGGCCTGGTGTATGAGGCAAAGGATCTTGGATTTGATCCTTGCAGTCACCGGGAGCCAGTGGAGTGATTTCAGGACTGGAGCAAAGTGGTCCCAGGGCTAGATACCTAGGTTGATTTACACGGCCCTATTCTGGATTAGTTTGAGGGGGGCGAAGGGAGTTAAGAGGTACATTGAGGAAGAGGCTGTTTCAGTTGTCAAGCCTAGTGAAACCAGAGCTCTGCACACATTGGGCTTCTGGGGGTAGGTGAGGAAAGGGAGGGTGCCTCTAAGGTGGCGCGCTGTTAGTTGGACTAATTGGCACGGTCTGTGTGTTGCGAGGCGAGGAGAGGGATGAGTCAAAGGTGACACCAAGGTTTGTAACCTCTTAGGGGGGTGGGGGGGGTCCTAGGGAAGGTGGCCAGAGAGTGGGTGGGAAACAGGGCGCAGGCATTACAATGAGAGTCTTCTCTGTCTTGCTGGCATTAAGACAGAGATCGTTAGCAGAGCATGATGCATGAATAGCAGTCAGGCAGTCATGTATGAGAGGGGATGGAGAAGAGGTTGAGGATGGAAGCTCAAAGGTGAGCTGTGTGCCATCAGCATGACACTGGAAAAGGGGTGTGAAGGTGTTGATCAAGTGGGCCAGAGGGCCAAAGTAGGTGTTGAGGAGCCATGGTGATAGAATGGTGTCCTGAGGGACAAAAAAATGGAGGTGAGGGAAGGGCACGATTGCACTTGAGGGTGTCGGTTTGACAGGTGGGCACAACCATGCCAGGGTCGGGTCAGTCAGGATGGCCTTGATGCGTGCATGCATGTGAGTGTGTCATTGGGGCAGATTGCTTGTGGTGCATGCACGCCACCTTGGAGGGTGTGTGCCTCGTGTATGTGTTACATCTTATGTCATCGCTTTGTGCATATGACCAGTACTCAGGTGGCCATATGTGTGTTTGGATGTATGGGGGGGGCAATGTTTGTAAATCCTTGGCCAACGGCCATGGTTCGTGGGCCATTGTATGGCTTGGATGATGTTTGGTGTTGTACAGTTGGGCATGTCTCTGTGTGGTGTGAGCAGCATTTGCATGCCCGCTGTGGTCGTTTTGGTGTGGCACGTTGTACTTGCTGCCCTCTCCAGCTGTCCCTGCACCAGCCTCTGCCGCTCTGACAATCCCTTCGAGATGCAGCACACTGCTACATTTCTCCTCCCACGGCATGAGTTTTATTGGTGAAGCCGTCCCACTGCTGGTGATCAGGTTTTCCATCCTGTGGGCCGACAGGTTGTGGACCCTTAGGTGGAGGCCATTCCACCACTTATGGCAGTCGCGTTCTGTGCGCGGTACGGGTCCCACGGCTGACACCTTCTGCGCCAGCTCCTCCCAGTTGTGTACTGCGCCGGTGGTCGAACATCTCATTGGAAGAGGTTTTTAAGAACAGCTTGCCCGAACTGAGCATCAGCCCTGGAGCTCAGATCTAAGCAGTAATGTTTCACAAAAGCTGATGGGGAAGCCCATGTAGCTGCTTTTACAATGGTTTCCCAGGGAACATATTTTTGGAAGGCAATTACGGCTGCCTTGCCCCGCACAAGATGGGCATGAATTCCCTTCGGAGACTGAAGGCCCTGAACGGCATAAGCTTCGGAGATGCAGGAAGCAATCCATCGGGAGATAGTTGCTTTCAAAGCCGGCTTTCCTTTCGGGTCTCCGAAGGTCACAGAGAGTTGGGAAGAGCTCTTAAGATTAGATGTTCTGTCCAAATAAAACCTAAGAGCTCGCTTTACATCCAGATTATGCAGAACCCTCTCAGCATCTGAAGCCGGGAAAGAAGACTGGTAAGGAAATAGACTGGTTTAGATGAAAATCGGATACCACCTTTGGAAGGAAAGAAGGATTGGTCCAGAGGACAACCTTACCCTTCTGAAAGGTGAGAAATGGATGCTCTACCGACAAGGCCTGAAGCTCGCTTACACGCCTTGCTGAAGTTACCGCAATCAGAAAGGCCATTTTCCATTAAATGAATTTCAAGTCTGTCGTAGCCATGGGCTTGAAGGGTTTATGGCATAAAGCAGTAAGGACCACATTAAGATCCCACTTGGGATGTGGGTTGCGTACAGGTGGATATAGATGCAATAGACCTGCAAAGTGCCTTTTAATGACAGGGTTTGTCAAAGAAAAAGAGCAAGAGTCCGTTGACAGGTAAGCGGCAATCGCAGACAAATAAGTCCTACAAGACATGCATGCCTGAAGCTGCCAGATGAGAAATGAAAGTCAGGACCGAATCGATAACACCTTCTCTGGGGTCCAGCTTTTTCGCTAAACACCAGTGACAGAAACTGAGCCATTTGCTCCTGTACTGAGACCTCGGCGAAGGCTTTCTTGCCGCCTGGATGATATGCATATTATCTGCGGACAAATTGAAGCTTTCTAAAGATTTGAACTCAGGCACCAGGCCGCCAAGCTGAACGATTGTGGGGAGGGGTTCCACATCTGCTGATCACTCTGGTGAAGCAGGTCGGGAATCAGCGGAAGCCTGATCGGTGAGCAGACTGACAGATGCTGAAGCTCCGAAAACCAGAATCTGGCTGGCCACCACGGGGCTATGAACAGGTGAGTGCAATTCGACGTGTTCCTGAGCTTGCATAACGCCTAGTGAATCAGAGGAAGAGGCGGGAAGGCGTAGGCCCTTATGTTGTGCCACGGAATCTCGAGAGCATCCCCCAAGGAAGAATCTCGGAGTCCGTTCCTGGAAACATAAAGAGGAAGTTTCCCGTTTGTTGACGTCGCAAAGAGGTCCACTTCTGGAGTGGCCCAATGGCGAAAAAGGTCAGATAGGATTTCCGTGTTCAGTTCCCACTCGTAGCTGACCATCGCTCGCCAGCTGAGAAAATCTGTTGTCACATTCAGCTGGCCCGTAATGTGTACCGCCAACAGCCAAACACTGTGCTGAATGGCCCATTCCCAAATCTGAATGGCTAGGTCTACAAGGGGAGGAGACATGGTACCCCCCAGCTTGTTGAAGTAAAACATGGATACCACATTGTCCGTACGGATGCGGACCACCTTGTTCACAATCCTTAGCTTGAAAGCTTTGAGCGCCAGGAAAATCGCCAGAAGTTCCAGATAATTTATGTGAAATTGTCTGTCCTGCTGCGACCACAGGTCGAAAACCTAAAGATGATCCATCGTCGGTCCCACCCAATAAGGGAGGAGTCCGTCTTAATGGTCACCTGAGGGGAGAGCTCCTGAAAAGGCACACCCACTGACAGATTGTTGGAAGAAGACCACCAAAGGAGATCTGACATCATGTAGGGTGGAACCGAAATCATTTTGGCGTCTGGGTCTACCGCCTGGAGCCAGGAGCTCCGAAGGGCCAACTGCGTAAGTCGCATCTTGAGACGCGCCAGGGGAAGAGCAGGCACGCATGAGGCCCAGAAGCCTCTGGAACCACCAAGCGGACATGCTCTCCGACTGAATAAAGACTTGACACGTGGTTAACAGATCTACCATCCTGTCCACCGTCAAGTACACCCTGCAGTCGATCGTGTTCCAACGAAACCCAGGATTCAGGTCCTGAGAGATTGTCATGGAGAATTTCCGCCAGTTCACCGACAGCCCAAGACTGAACAGGAGCTGAAGGAGAGACTGAAGGTTGCTCGAGGCTTTCACCGGACAGGGGCTGCGTAGATGCCAGTAGTCCAAATATGGATTCACATGAATACCCTGTAGCCTTAAGAAAGCCGCAATGACTGACATCATCTTTGTGAAGACACGCAGCGCAGAGCTGAGACCAAAAGGAGCACTCGAAACTGATAGTGCTCCTCTCCCACGGAGAACCGCAGATATTTCTGATGCTGGCTCCAAATCAGGATATGCATATAAGCATACTGAAGGTCCACAGCGCTGAGCCAGTCGCCCTTCTGAAGAGAGAACTTTATTTGGCAGGGCATAATCATCTTGAATTTCTCTTGGGGAAGAGAAAGGTTGAACTGGGAAAGGTCTAGAATGGTGCGCAGGCCAGCCTGGTGGTGTTTTGGCACCGTAAACAGACGAGAGTAGAAGCACACCCCTCGTTCCACTAGGGGAACAGGTTCTACAGCCCTGAGATCTAGAAGTTTATGGACCTCGCCTCTGAGGGAGGGCATCCCGACTGCTGAAAGGGAGGATTGAAGGGTGGGGTAGGGGCGAGGGGCAAGCGGAAGCCCGCCCGAGCGAAGGACAAAACCCACTTGTCGTCGGTGATGGTTTGCCACGCCTCCAGATGAGACAAGATTAGTCGTCCCACCAGAGTCTCGTGCGAGTGCCAAAAAATATAATTTTGTATACATTTCGGCAGAGAGACTACCTGTCCCTGAAGTGGAGGCTGACGACCGAGAGAAAAAAAAAAGGCACTGGTATGTGAAGGAGTGACATCATGTCTAGTACCCGGACGTGAAAACTCACAGAGCGGGGCTGGTCCTCACTGTCCTGATATGCCAAAGTCTTGTCTAGAACATCCGGGTCCCCCAGCTGAGACGCAACAGGCATCAGATTGACATCACGCTCTGCCAGAGTCTTGTCCAATGGTGACAAGGGAGGCAGAGCCGGAAGAGCCGGGGGGAGGGCTGGGAGGCAGAGGTGGTGCTGCCACCGGGGCGACAGGCGCTGTGACGGGAACTGTTGGGGCAGGCAACGGAGTTTGAGGGCAGATTTCTTTAAAAAGGCCCTTAAAGTACTCCCTCATGGGATCAGAGTTCATTAGACTAGGATATTTCCCAAAAAAGGCATCCTCTGCCGAGACCTTAGGCGCTGGAGTGCAGAGGCCTCTCATGAGGAGTATAACCCCACAAATGCAGTGAAGAGGGCTGCCAAGAGGGCCCGCCACCAACCGGATCTACATAGACCAATGGGGCAGATGTAGGAGGAAGCGAGACCGAATGTGGTAGTGGCATCCGAGCACGCCAGTCATAGGAAGGGCGGAACGGATTCACACTGTCGCATGGAAAAGGTTGTCCACCGTAAAGAAGGTTCCCAGCACCCGCCGTCTATGGCGTGGATGTAAGGGAAGAATCCAAAATGACTGCCGTACTCCACGCAGGAAGGCCCGCCATTTTGTGAACATCTGAGGAGAACTGCGTCACATGTGTTGATGAGGCAGTTGACTCCACAGATTGGTCAGGGGACTTGACTCAAATTTTAGCCTTGACGCAAGGATCCTCGGCAGAGCCGGTACTATGGGGCCTTGGATGTTTACTGGACATCCTGTCCCTTGAACTAGCCTCCAAAAGAGGAACCTTGGCAACGCCGGTAACAGAGGAGTTACGGTCGACAACCTCTCCCGGTGCCCCCTCAACAGAACCGGTACCTCCGCGAGCGTGGGAAAGTTGAGGAATCCACCTCATAGACAAGACCTTTACAGGCCCCTCAGTTCTCTTGGTACACACCTTCGCGTTGTTAAGAGGAACCTTGGAACAGAGTTCGTTCTTAATAGCTCCCCCGAGAGGGTCCTCGTACCGTGGTTCGGTACAGAAAGCCACAGCAGAGGCCTCAGGGTGCACCCCGGTGTCTGTGTGGGAAGCTCCAGACAAGGAGACCTGGGAGCATACTCCAGTACCCAACAAAGCCTCAGTACAACTATGCTGGCTATTAGCACCTGATTGGTGAACCTCGTATTGGGTTCCGTTATAGGCAGGCCCCTCGTGGAAACCCTCGGAGAAAACCCTGGTATGCCTATTAGGCCTGCGAGGCCCCTCAGGGATAACCCCGGTAGAAGAGCTTTTGAAGCCTCTCCCGGACTTAGAGGACCCCGGGAAGGAATTCCCCAGTCACGGTTCCCTGAAAAGTAAAGAACTTACCGGGCGTCTCTTCTTTCCGTCAATGAAGAGTTGGAAATGCGATGGAGGAACTTTCTGGAAGATTTCCTCCCACCTGCGAAGACGACGTTGAAGTGCCCAGACCGAAAGGGAGTTGCAGAAGAAACACTAGTCCCAACAGTGATCCGGTCCCAGACACTCCAAGCAGAGAGAATGGGGATCTGCCCTAGCGAAGGGACTCTCGCAGGAAGAACAAGTGGCAAATCCCAGACGCTCTGGCATAGACGGAGGGCAATGCGACCGCAGAACCGGAGCAGGAGAGAAGGACAAGGGGAAAGAAAAAAGATCTTCCAGGTTATGCAAGTGCGTCCAGCCCTGAGCGCACAGAGAAAAGGACTGAAGGGCGATGCATGGGTCGGAGCTAAGCAGGGCTGGGTTACAGCCGCGTGCGGTACCCCACGTAAAAAGAGAAGGACACATTTTCAATTTGATGCTTTTTACAAAAGTGCTCCGGTCGCGTCCCACAGGACGAAATGTCCCACAGTATGGAGGAAAGGGGACAGGGTGTAGGAGTAAATCAGATATGGGATGGTTCAGGGTAGATTTCACGGGCTGGAGTAGGTTTAGTAACAGTGGTTTTACACATGGGCAACATGCTTGGGATAGGGTCCATTTGGAAGACTGAGGTTCAGACTTCAAAGCTTGCAGATAGTCCTCATCAGAGTTCTAATTGGGGAGGACCTCGCAGGGATAGGGAAGAGGACCATGGGGGCACATGGTAGGTTTGGGAAGAAAGCCTAGCAGCAAATCCACTCAATATTATGTGAGGTGTCAAAAATGTGAGGCGCACAACTTTGTGAAGGTTTTTCAACAAGTACCATTTTATTAAATGAAAAGGTTGGTAAACTCCTCACTATCCCTACCCTGATGAGGATTTCCCTGCCTAAAATAAACTAAAGGAAACACTCTAACAAAGGATATCTGTCCCTCACACTTATATTTATTATTTTATTGCTTATTTGTAATGCGCACTATACAGTAAAACATTGTGTTTCAAGGCGCATCAAGACAAGGGGGGAATAGGGATGAGGAAGAAGGTATAAAAAAAAATGTTCTTAAAAGGTCTTAACGTGCAAGTACTATAGCATAAGAGCAGGGGGGAGAGGGAAGGGGGAAGTGCAGCAAGGGGGATTAAGGGAGGAGGGACAAACAAAATGCTCTGACTAGGTCGTGAGATGATTTAGAAGATGTGCGTGCTGAATATGAAAGAAGGGAGAGTAAGGGAAGTGTAGGGGAGAGAGGGGAGAGGTACAAATGCAGATGCAAGTAAAAGTGCAGGGGCAAATAGGTAAACTGCATAAGGAAAACCCGACAGGCAGCTAAAATGATCAAGTAAGAGTGACTGCAGACTGGAAAAGCCACGCCTCATGGAATGAAGGGCTACATCAGGCATACAGACAGCAATAAGACAATCAGGTAAGAGTTGCTGCAGATTGGAAAAGCCTCGCCTCGTGGAATGAGGGGCTATAACAAGGCATGAAGGCACGCAAATAAGACTAGGAACAACCTTGGAGGGGGTGCACAGAGTATGGCATCCATCCATATAGTGCAGGGACAACTTCACATTTGCAGGTACAATGGTCAAGGTGAAGAAATTGGAAAGCTGACCTCAAGCTTAGGGGGGCTAGATCAGATATGCAGAAAAAAGGGATACAAGGCAACAAAGGGCATTCTCGCCTAGGGTGAGGGACTACATCAAGTTTGCAGGGAGGAGAGTGACCAAGAGGATGATGGTATGTTTGAAGAGAGAAGCGCAGTTCAGAGTGTGTCAAGTAATTGAAAGTGGAAGTGGAGAGGAGAAGGGAGGGCAGGACATGGGAAGCCAAATAGGGTATAGGGGGTGAGCAGCAAATAGAGTGGACAGTGTAAGCAGGGTGACGAAACAAGGGATCACAAATAGGAAGAGCGACAATGGTGCGGGGGCAACAGCAATAAAGCAACAAGTGGTGAGCAGACAAGGAAAATGAGAAGGCAGATTAGGTATGAGAGCCGCAACTCATGAATTGAAAAAAAAACATCAGAATCACAGCATTGGGGACAAAGCAGTACGTAGGGAAAGTAGTTCAGAGAGTTAACGCGCCAGTAACAACCGTGCTCACAGCTGGGGTTTGCCCAAGAAGAGAGCTGGGGGGGGGGGGGTACAGGCCAAGGTTGGCGATCAAGTCATGCACCGCCAAGGAAGTTAAAAAAACGTTTTTTTAAAAGTCCAGCACAGTCAAGTGCCGTATTTAGCGCACAGCCACGGGTGATCAAGAAACAATGCAAAGGAGAAGCACAACTCCGAATTAGCATGGGGACACAACAAGCACAAGGTTGGTGCCGGTGCTAGATGATGGAGTCAGAGGCGTGCCAAAATGGAAACAAAGGTGCCATGCAGGAAGGGCACCACTTCACTGCACTCTGCTGCAGTGGCCGCAGCTGACACCCTAAGGTGAAGGGGCTGTAATGGAGTAAGCAAGGGTAATGAACAAATCACTCTGTTGCATCAACGCCTACCTGAAACCAGACCCTCCTGCTGCCATGACAAGGGGGGCCCTGAAAAATATACAGGTAGACGTCTCTCTAGATGGCTGTGGCTGGCATACCGGCCACGGCCGGACTGGCCAGACAGGAACAAAGGCCTTGGTGTGGGCCTTAGTGGGGAGTGTTTGGCAGCTCAAATGTAACAAGGATATATATATAGATATCACAGGTGAATCTGTAGTATGACAACAGTCTTTACTTATACACTAGCTGAGTTCCCCTTCCCCAGATTCAAACAGTCTTCTGCTCGCTATTTCCAAAAGAAATGAAGAAATTCTGGTTTATAACAAAGTTCCAATGCAGTTTTAGACAACAGAAAGTTCCAACATTCCAGTGGTGCCTTGAGCAAGAGTAAACCTCAGCATTATCCTCTTCGCATAAAGAATATTTTCTTAGTTCGTCAATAGCAATAATAATTCTTTGTCAGGGTGATTTGCCACAATTGATTATTTCTGAAGAAATGTAATTCCTCTACAACAGTTTTACACAGTTCTTGCTTCAGCACCAGAAACAACATCAATTGTCTTTGTCAGGACCACTTTACAGTACTTCATCAACTTCTACCTGGTTTACTAACATGCCCGGCCGACTACCTCAATAACTCCTGGTTTACTTGCATGCCAGGCATAATACTTCAGGAGTTTGCTATCAGGGCGTACTCCCTTATCTGAGCAGTGTTTCACAAACAGTAAGTGCTTCTGTCGTAAAAGACAACTCAGAATAGCTGGACAATAACTTCACAATGTTCAGCATTTTGCAGCATTCATCTTTTAGCAACTTTTCAGGGAAACCTACATTCACATTTGTGGTGCTCTTTAATACTCCTCTGCAAATGATGCTCCTCTTCTTCTGAATAATCTTTTCCAGAAGGGCAGCCTTTTTGACACTCTCGTTTCCCCAATGCACAAGTAACCAAATACTGACAAGGATATGGTCTTATGTTTCTTCCTTGGTTTTGGCAATGTGTGTTTATACCAGCCGTGGTTATATGCTTCTCAAAATAGGAGGAACAAGCTTCACAAGCTTTGGGCTTTTCATTAGTCCCCCTTCACCTTTGGCAATGTCTGCTGGATTTGAATTGCATTGGGTTTGGCCTCTCTTGGCTTGGGCAATGGTTGTATGCTTTAACTTTTTTTCCCCTCGCTTTATTATTTTCTTAATCTCAATTTGAAGCAAGCTTCTGGACTTCAATCAACAAACCAACAATTTCATAGAGTAACAATAACCGTAATAAAGTGCCACCAGTGCCAGTGCAAACAGCATATCTTAGTATTATCACAGTAACTGAAAGTGCGGAAGCATCTGCAGTTTGTGGCTACAATGTTCCTTGGATTTCAAGAATTGGATAATAGGGAGCCAAGCCGGATAGAAAGTCTGGTATGAGTCAGTGAGGTTTGCAGTTATTTTTTTGTGTGGCAAATAAGGTGTAGGCCAACACCTTTGTCGGCGAAGTGCTGGGACGCAGGGGAGAGCCTGTTGGAGAGCCCCGTCTCCATCTAGAGCAGTGGGGGTGGAGAGCTGAGTGAGCCAGCAGACCTGCAGTGGATGGGGAAGCTGGGCAATGACCTGTGTGGTGGAAGCTGGCTTCTCGCTGAGTCGCAGCAGGCAGAGGCATCAGGATTGAGCTGCGGTCATGTGGGCTGAGGGCCCAGGTACGTAGGCTTGCACTGAGGGACCTGGTGGAGAGAGGTCGCCCCCTCCCCTTTACCCTGTCTGCAGCCGGAGAGGAGCAGTGTATGGCCTGCCAGGGGTGCAGCAGGAAACGGACACCAGAGAGTTTGCTCCAGGGAGGTAGGCATGAGCAGGAGGAGATAGGCTGGCCGGGTGAGACAAGAAGCAGGCAAACAGGCGGGGGACTCCCGACTGGTCACCCAGGTACAGCAGCGGTTGAGTGCATGGTGTTGGCTCGCACACAGAGCCGGGGGGGGGGGGGTAGGGGTTTCACTGACTCCCGAGATTGGTGCTGAAGGCTGTGAGAAACCTGAGGGCCTTCTCACTCCTATTCCTCATGGATCCTCTGCACAGGTGGGCATGGAAAATCCATCGTTTTTAGACCCCAACTCTGGGGGTGGACAAGTAAGGGAGGATCACCTTGGTGGAGGATCTGTGTGGAGTGGGATGCCTAGGAGAGACTTGGTATCCCCCTTCTACATCTGATCAACCCAACCCTTGCCCCACCTTTATGGGGTATTTTGACTCAACTCCCCTGACTTACTCATTCATGACTGTTAGAAGTACTGGGGCAAAGAAGTGACAATTGGGAGCAATGAGGACTAAGTGCTTTTACCACTCTGGTACTGGGACGAGGAAAAGTCCTGCTGAGAGTAGTGAAAGTCAGGCATGTCCCCTTAATGGTCAGGCAGGGCTGCAGGTGTATAAAAGGCCCAATCTAGTTTCTGAAGGAGGCGCAGCAGGAGAGGGTGAACCATGAGAAGCCGTGGCGTTGAGGGAGCAGCTGCGGAGAGGCCAGAGAAAGCAGCGGGAACCTGTGTGCCTGCAGCACATTAACGGTTCACAGAAGTAGAGCCCGGGTGCTGGGGCTCTGTGAGACAGAGCGAACAATCAAAGGGTAGCCGTGTCTGGAGTCTGCCCCTTTTCGAGGCGATCACAGTGCTCGTTCTCCTGGTATCAGACAGTGACCCAGGAGTACCTATGGGGCAGAAGGAGTCCAGAAGTTTTGGGCCAAAGGATGAGACGTCTGCGCTGCGGATACAGAGAAAGAAGCAACCAGTGAGTTTCTATGCGAAATGAAACCAGGTGTAAGAGTGTTTGAAGTTCCGCGAAAGATTACTATGCATTAGAGTGGTTGTGTGCAGAAGTCACATTGCACAAGGTCTCCGAATGAAATCGTCATTAATCTTTGTACTAATTAGTATACTTTGTATCAGAGTGGTCGCCTGCATGAGAAGGCTCCTTGTCAAAAGCCTCACAGTGGTGTGCACATTACAAAGGCAGCTTTCACAAACTTCTAATAAAGAAACGAAATGAATGACATTGTTTTTAATACAACAAAGCTCTTTGATTGCTGGGTGCTTTATAAAGAAACCTTTGCTAATAACTATGCTGGGTAAGTTGTTTAAAGCAATATATATATATATACACTGAAACATAACGCCAGTACGAACTGAATGAAGATCTTGAATGCCTACGAAATTCAGAAATAAATTAATACTGTATCAAAATACCTTTTTGTGAATGCAAATTCCAAGTGAGCTTTACAAGCACAATTTCTATTTGAATTCACAAATGAACTTTAAACAGAGGTTTAACAATTGCAGAGGAATTTAATACAAGTGAACCAATAATACATTGGGCTCCAGAGTGAATGGAACTTTGGAGATTAACTCTAGTAAATATATGAACTACAACTTTCTGCCAAATGATATTGTTAAACCAAGAACAACCACATCCAGAGGGCGCAAGTGTGGCAGACCTTTATAAAAGCTGAAAAATATCTTTTTAAATTGGAAGCATCTTGGGGTACGGGAACCCTAAGGTTTAAAGTGCTTATGTGGTTGGGGCTGTGTTCTGGGAACTTGGGGAAGGGAACCCTGAGTATTGGTTAAATTTGTATCTGAATTTAAGGTAATCCTGAGACATTTGTTTGAACTGCTTTAAACTTGGGGAACTCAAGGCAATACTGAGACTTTTATTTGAACTGCTTTATACTTGGAGAAGGGAGCTGAAAGAAAGCTGTGAGCAGGACAGAGCTCTGAACTTTGTGTTGATCACCGTCTTATTGGTTTCTGACATCCCTACACATTGTATAGATTAGTGGTGAGGGCAAGTATAGGTTTCGGTCACAGACAGATTCCTAAATTGAACTTTTGGACTTTGACTTTGCTGAGTTTTAGTTTGGTAGGGAAATCCCACCATAGGATAGGGCAAGTTGGGCATTTTTCCATCCTGACCTTTAAGTTAATAAACGTTTATTGTTCATTCAGAATCTGTTATCTGTGTCTTACTCCAAGATGCCTTCACAAGGCGCATTACATTAGTGTGGCCCCCAGGAAATTACAGAATACTGCTGCATGGCAGACTGAGTAAGAGAGGCCGTGGGGCCTAGGTGGAGCCGGGCCTATTGGAGTGAGGATTGGGGAGAGCGGAGCTGTCCGAGGTCTCCAGCTGACAGTGAGGAGGTAGCGCTTTTCCTCTTGAGGAGAACCCCACGAGTAGCTGTAGTAGTGCGCACGAGCAAGACACACTGGTGGTCCTTTGGAGGTCTCAAGAAGCAGGAGATACAGCCGCAGTGAGCCTTGATTGGGGCCAGTTCAGGGAGTAGCAGGGTCTTGAGATGACTGGGGTGGATCGCTCACTGGGGATGCCAAGGAGGTGAGCAGGACGTTCAGCGTTCCTCTGATGTCTTGGGAGGAGCCTAGGTGCAGGCGAGGAAGTGGGTTGACCCCTGCCCAGCGGCCTGAATGGACTGCTTTATCCAGAAGGCACGGCGCAGAGACCAGAATCTGGAAATAAAATGGTTCAGGGTCAGCAAAGGATTGAGAAATACACAGACCTCAAACATAAAAAAACTGAAGCCGGAGAGGACGACACAGGAAGGGGAGGGAGCCTCCAAAGAAGGGCCCTGATAGGTCACCTTGGACGCACTGATGGAGGCCATCCAGGCAACCATGACCTTGTTGGACTGGAGCATCAAAGAAGTGGCAGTGGGATGTATCCATGGTGCGGGCAGACCTTCTCAAAGTGTGCATGAGGGTAACAGAGGTAGAACAGAGAGTGACCACAGTGGAGGACGACCTGCAGCGCCTTAAAAATCAGTTGGCGAGCTGGATAGGAGTGACAAGAACTATGTAATCGAGAGTGAAGGATGCGGAGGGCCGCTCCCGACTTTGCAACATATGCCTACTGGGGACTGAGAGCGATCTTGGAAGGGATGGATCTGTAAGTCGAGGAGAGAAGCATTAATGGGATTGATGCGACTTTCTGGTCAGGCAGGCTGAGCGGGGGCCTGGCGGGAAGAGCTCCCGAACTTATGGTTGCCTATTCACAAGAGGGCAGAGCAAGGTGAATGGGATCATTATAGGGGAAAGTGGATGGGTAGAGGGTGGGCTGGTGGGAGGAGTGGGTGGTCTACGGGAAAAGAAACAGGCAGTTGGGGGAGAGAAGGGTCAATGTGGGGCAGTGAAGGGGCAATGGTTGTTCAGTATGTCAGGGGGTTTGGCAAGGATGGGGGTGTGGGGATGAGTTGTGGGACAGTGTGGGAATGAGGGGACAGTGTTTGGGATCACTGGAATGGTTCACTAGGGACCAATGGTTGGTGGGGGGCAGCCGCACAGGCAGTTGGGGTTTAGAAGTTCAGAGTGGTGGGGTTGATGTTCTAGTTGACTGTACAGACTCCACAGGATGCTTGGTATGTGTGGACTAGGAACGGTGGGGAGGCGTGTATGTAGATTCTGCTTGGGGGTTGATTGCCTGAGGATTGGGACCTGGAACGTCCGAGGGCTGATGCTTAAATGTCAGCTAGTTGGGGCATTTCTAAGAAGATATGGGGTCCAACTGGCCATGCTTCAAGAAACTCATATGGTGCGGAATGATTTGGTAGCACTTAGGAGGCACTGGGATGGATAATTGTGGGAACGTCCTACTCGTACGCCAGCAGGGTCCTGATTTGGGTGGCATCAGGGGTTCCCTTCAAGGTGGATAAGGTCTTGACTGATGTCGGGAGGATGATGTTGCTTACGGGTGCCCTTGAGGGGAGGGACATATGTGTGGTTAATTCATATGTGCCTAACGTGGATGACAAAGATTACTTTGCCTCTGTACTGAACGTGATGGGGGAGCAAAGGGAGGATCTGCTTATATAGGGGGAGATTTTAATTGTCTGGATCCAGATTTGGACAGCTGGAAATGCGTTTTGGAGGTACAGGGCCTCCCAGTCTTTGTCCTACACCTTCTCTGTGTGTGTTTTCTGTATGTATTTTGCCTCAGAAGTCCAGCCTGGACCTGTGGCATGACGGCTCTTTATTTTTCCTTCTGGTGAACAACGCCCATGGGATACCTTTATGGCATCCATGGGTGAGGGTACACCCTTGTACTCCTTATTTGTGTTTTTGGACACCTGTGTATTGCCCACAGAGCAGGATATGGGCTGGTGGCAGCTACATGCTGACTTGGCAGTGGCTCAGAGTGCCCTCCATTTTGGGACACAGAGGCCCTGGCATAGGAATCAATGGATTCCTGGACAAAGGCAAGATGGGCACTGTAGCCTCTCAATTTCTTTTGCCTTTACATCTTGTTTTCCCTAAGTCCTGGGAAACCCTGACTCTGGGCCCTTCCCCCTGAATGGCTGTTGGGTGGAAGTACCATATATGGCGCTGGTGCAGCCTCCTGTCAGACTGACTGAAGCCTTCCCAGGGACTGTGTGTTGTGGGTACACCCATGGGGTGGAATCTGTGGGAATGGAGTTGGGAGCCAACTTGCATTCTGTGTTATGGGTGTCTTGTTTCTGTGTATGTGACGCAATGCCTGGGACAGCCCTGACTGAAACTGGTATGAACGCAGTGTAGTGCTCTAAAAGGCTGGGGGCTTACTTCAATCCACATTCTGTGTTATTGGTGTCTGGTTTTGGGTGAATGGCCTGAATGCCTGTGAGCCTGATTGGTTGGATTGCCTGCATGAATGCCCTATTAATTGACTGAGCCTGGCTCAGCCTGAGTGAATGGGAACAGATGTTTATAACGGGTCCCTGCACTCCCCAAATTGTTCAGAAATTGGAGTTGAAAACGAAGCTGGTCCAGCTGGAGGGCAAATATTGCGGCTGTTTCTCTTCATCGAAATCCTAAGGCTGCTGTGTTGCTTCAAGGATTGATCCGAGAGAACCTGGCTAGGAGACCTTTCCCCAAGCACTGAGGCACCATCGTGGAGTGCCCATATCGCGGCAGGAATGATGCACCGAATCTAAGATGCCGCCACTCTTTGATCCATTATTCCGGATCTTTGTCGTCATTTTGGTTGCCTAGCAACCTGACCAGGCGGGCTATTTAGCCAATCCTGGCTAACTGGAGGCGGAAGCCGGCCTCCCCCAACAAAGGCCTACCTGCTAAGGCCACTCACCTGTCTGCGCCTGTCCGCGCCGTAACGGCCGGACGGCGGGTCTCTCTGCTGACCCACACCCTTTGCTAACTACCACACCACCTCAAAAACTTTGGACCACTACAGGATTTTACGTTGCGGTAAGCGTCTTGTATCTGACACTAAAACCCTCTGGCATATTCGCTTGTCGACCGAACTGATTAATTCTTGCTTCAATACATCATGAATCGTTGCTCCTCCTAACTGTGTCACCTTGCCCCCATTGCCACGTAACGATTCCTTGCCAACCTACTGCATAATGTCACTCTAACTTAGGCTAATATAGGAGATTGCTGCAAGGTCTAAGCTCACCTGAGTTTATATACCTCACTTAGAATATTGCAATTCTGAGTTCTATATCTGCCGTACCTTTGTATGTTGTCAGTATATGCCGCATTTAGACTGTAGCGACATTATAATCTGTAGCAAGCTGGCCTCTAAACGCCCAGCATAACTCCTAACCTGCTTGCTACTATACTCCGCTTGCTCGAGCACAGTTTGACAAACCTAGCCTCCCGTAATACTGTGTGATGTTCCTGTTTGCCTATCTATGCCCAAATACCTATCTAGTACATAACATTACTGTTAGCTATATCTGCTTGTCGCAGCCACCGTGATCCATATTTAGCATGTACACCACATCTAGAATGCCTGAATTTTGTGTGCTGCTCCTGACTGTCTATGTAGACCACAGCATCGTTGTGTATTGTGACCTACATCTAACTTGTATCAATATTGTGCTTGCCTCACAATTTGCCTAGCCTGTGTACTGCATCCTGTCTGCCTGTCTTGTATGTCCCCCACTCTCACTTACTTATTAAGCCAACGGCTTGCCACCAACTGCATATTTCTGCATATGTTGTTACTTGTATATGCTGCTTGGATTAGACCCGTTCACCTTCAAGTCTTGATACTTAATACATATGTGCACACCTTGCCAGGCCTGCCTGTAACGCGCATGTAGTGATATGCTTGCCTTACCTACTTCACTGCTGTTGCACTGAGCCCGCTACTGTACATTCAAGTGTCCCCGGCCCTGCCACATAGCCTGCATTTAATGTAATGTTTCCCAGACTATCCAGCTGACGCTGCACTTAAGTCCTGTTACCAGTTTCCTATGTGCATACCCTGCCAGGCCGATTTCTTAGTACGCATTTAGCGTATTGTTTATTTTGCATATTCAGATGCACGCATTTGCGAATTGTACATTGACCCCATCTAGCTGATACTGCATTTGAGGCACACTACCGAATCTCCACGAACCCACCCTGCTGGGACTGCTCAGTGGTATTCTCCTCAGCCCAACTGCACTCTCTGCCCTTTCACTTGAAATTGCTATCATTATCATACTATAGCAACCGCATCCACAACCTTATGCGATCTGCCACTATGCCCCAGCCGCAGGCAGCCAATCACTCCTTCAAACTGCCTCTCCCAAGCTATTTGCACTAGCCATTGCTTCCATACTCTATCTTACCATCCACAAAACCTCCGTGCACAACCCTAGTACTGCCCCGCGGCCCAACTCTCTTCATCATAATAAGATAACCATGACAACTAATACATACCTCAACAACCCTGCCTTATGGCTCCATGACTTTGCCACGAAACCCACTTCGAACCAACCATGCTCACTCTCAATGAGAAACACCAGACTTGGCTCCAGACTATCCCATGCTTCTCATCACCACATGACACCCTTTCGTCAGTATAAACACTCTCAGCTTACCGCTAGGACTACCTCCCTTCCACACACACCCACCCCCCAAGTAGACAATACCACCACAAATATGATCAAAGGGACACTAATTAATGCCAGATCTCTTACAGCCCACGCACTTGATGTAGCCGATATTATCCTAACTCACAACCTCGACTTCCTGGCCGTCACTGAAACGTGGCTCCATGCTGCCTCTGGGCCTCTACTCTCGCTAGCCATTCCCAAAGATTATAACATCATCAGGCATGACTGCAACACCAATCAAGCCAAAGGTGGTGGCATTGCCATCATCTATAGAAATGCCCTGAACCACCGGCTCTCATCGGCGCATCAAATCTCCTCGATGGAAGCACTTAAAGCCAAACTTGCTCTTACTCCCAATCTCACCATCACAATCTACTTACTATACAGGCCCCTGGGCCGTTATCCACCTTCTCTGAAGACCTCTCCAACATCTTGGTAAACAATACTAAAACCAGCTCCAAAATGATCATACTAGGCGACCTCAACCTAGGCCTCGCCGACCCTAATGACTCGGCTGCCCTGCTGATTGACAATATGCTCACTAACTCAGGCTTCACTCAGCATATTAACAATCCTACACACACCAAGGGGAGAACCCTTGACTGGATAGTCGTCCAGAACTGTGAAATTAATGTCGATTCTAACCAACCATGTGCTTGGACTGACCATCACCTGATCAATTTTAACTTCTCTGCCAAAACTCCTAGTTCCACCCCAGATGTTGCACTGGCCATTCCCACTAGAAACAAGCGCGACATAACTTGCGATAAACTTCTCCCTCTTATCCTTCCAGCCCTCGTTGAACAGGCTCTCTCATGTACCAATCCCACTGCTTTGGTTGACATCTACAACCATTCTATGTTAAAAGCCCTTGACCTTATTGCCCCATCTAAACTAAGAAAACCCAAACCTCGAGCTCATCTTAACTCTTGGTTCACACCTCAGCTCAGAACCCTACGTAAAGAAAAACAAATCTCTGAATCACATTGGAAAAGCAACCCCACAGAAGCTAATAAAGCCAGCATCATTCTAGCTATGTTAAACTACAAGGAAGCCATACTCCAGGCAAAAAAAGAAACTTATAATAAACGCATCGAACAAGCCAAATCTAATACGAAAGAACTGTTCCGAATTTTTAAAGAACTGGAAACCACTGTCTCAGCTCCCGAAAGTTGCACCAAAGATAGCACTTGGTGCACCAATATTCACAACGCCCTCCTTGGCAAGATAGCCACCCTCCAAGCCAAAATCAATGACAAACAAACTAGTTTACAACTTAACCCTCAACCTAACTCTCAACCAATAATAAATTCTCCCATCCCGGAATCTTTGATTCCCTTCAGCTTCACTCCTCTCTCCGTTCCTGAAGTGGAAAATATTATCAATGGCCTCAAACCATCCAACTGCGAGGGGGATCTGTGCCCTGCGCCAATCATCAAGGAGGCCTCCTCTGAGCTAGCTCCCTTCATTACCACATTCATTAACTCAACCTTCAGTACTGGGATTGTACCAGACAACCTTAAGGATGTCTGCGTTATCCCGCTCCTAAAAAAAACCTACCCTGTACCCCAACATTCCCACCAATTACAGGCCCATCTCCACGGTGCCGTTCCTACTAAAAATCCTGGACCGAGCTGCCTATTTACAGATTCAACAATATGTTGAATCCAACAAACTCCTGGGACTAAGGCAATCTGGGTTTCGACCACGGCACCGCACCGCACCGAATTGGCCCTTATCGAACTTAAGACCCAAATTGAAGACCTACGTGACAAAGGTAAACTTGCACTATTACTCCTTCTAGACCTCTCTGCGGCTTTCGATCTCGTAAACCACCAAATACTGTGCAGACACCTTAAACAAGCAGCCCACTTTTCTGACAAAGCAACAGCTTGGATCAGTTCATTCCTGGACAATAGATCAATGCGTGTCTTTTCTCCCCTAGCAGCAGCCTCAACCTCTCCTGTCACCTGCGAAGTACCACAAGGATCTTGCGTCTCTCCCGCCCTGTACAATGTATTTACAAAACCTCTATTCGATATCTTGGACTATCTGGGTGTCACATACACTAATTATGCTGATGATACTCATCCCCATCTCAGGAGACTACACAGCCGACTCTCTCTCTATAAATGCCATCTATCAAGTCATCCAAGCCTGGATGGCGCAGCATGGACTTTGTCTGAATAACGAAAAGACAGAGATTCTCATCCTTGGCTCCCCCCAAAAACTCTCCAAATTAGACATTGCATTCAAATCCTTCACCATAAATGGCAATACCATTAAGCTTGCCAAAGACACCAAAACCCTAGGGATTTACATCGACTCTACTCTATCCTTGGCCAGACAAACTAATGCAGTCGCTTCTGCAGCGGCTTACACTTGCAAGCTCATTACAGCTAGCCACCCCTTTCTATCACCAGCCAACTGCATTACACTTGCCAGGACTCTTGTGTTGTCAAAAATCGATTATTGCAATGTCCTCTATTTAGGCACCAACCAATGTAACCTAAACAAGTTACAAATTATCCAAAATAATGCCTTAAGAGCAGCTCTTAACATTTCAGACACCAGACGCAATATTCACTGGCTCTCAGCCCCTCAACGAATTTCTCTAAAAACACTTGCTCTCAGCCATAAATGCCTCGCCAGCCAGGCACCTTGCTATCTAGCTAACAGATTCTCCCTACTAAACCCCAACAGACCCTGCAGAACTGCCCAGACCAACTGCCTTGCTATACCACAATACAACCTGCAAAGATCAGACGGCACCATTTTCGCAGTCCTGGCGGCTATACTGTGGAACTCGTTCCCTAACTTGCTAAGAGTGGAACCCTCCTTCCACAGATTCAAAAACCTAACCAAAGCTTGGCTATCTGCCAATGACTCACCCCGGCCAACCTCTTTTCCATGCAGTAATTATCAGCCTCACTTTATGTAGCCTCATGATTAGTCTTGTTTTTTTCATGCTTTGTGCCTTATGTATATAACTGTAATTTATACTGTAAACTTACTGTTCTGTTCACCTTTTACCATGTTTTAACTAAGGTATGCGCCCGGAAGCCCTCGGGCCTGGTGCGCTTTGCAAATAAAATAAATACAATTCGTGCAACATGCTGCTCTTCATCAGAAGTACCCTGGAAGCCAGTCCTGTGTGCCTGCCATCCGCAGAAGGGGTCTTCGTGAATCCACAAGAAGAGTGCTTGGACATCTTGAGTCGAAGTCCAGAGGTGTCATCCACAGTCCGGAAGTGCGTTCATGACCGCTGTAAGTCCGCTGCAGTGTAGTGCCCTGAAGAGGGCTACCCTGGCATAGTGCTGCTTGACACCCAGAGCTGCGAAAGTGCCAAACTGCTGAAGGATGCTTCAAGGGACCTCCTTGCCATCACCACTGACCACTTTTCCACGCCAGAGATGGTCTAGGGTCGCTGGGTGCAGAGGAAGGTCTGCCGGTGGATTTCCCGGACACCAGAATCCAACGAAGACGTCCCGAGGGTCCAGACTTTGTGAGGGTCTGTGGTCCAGTCCAGGTAGCCAGACGCCACCCAGTGATCTGTGCTGTGACAGTAGCACCGAAGATTCAAAAAGATGGTGAACCCCAAAATCCTGAAACCTGACACCTACTTCAGGCACTGTACCCGTTGCTGCCGAAAGTCATGAAAGGTCCCCAAGGGCTGTGTCTTCATCATCCAGGCCTTCTTGGGGTCCATAGCAAGTTTCACCTTGCCAGGACTTCTATTGTCGGAGAAATCACAGTCCAACTGAGACCACTGAGAAGACAGAAACTGCTGCCTTTCCGAAGGTCTTTGGATCCTTCGTTTCTTCTTGGACTCGATTTCCCAGTGACTCCTTTCTGCAAAGGGGGTCCATCCTCAAGGGGTCCCATCGGGTAAAGCCAAGAAACTCTGCCGCTTCGCCTGCCACAAAACCAAAGGTGCTGTGACGCAGAGAGCGTCTTCCAGCCTCAGGAGTGGTCCAGTGGTCCCAGAGTCATCTTGAATCCTCTTCTCCTGTGGCATCTCATGTACATTGGGGTGGTAGAACATTTAAAAAGAAAGCAGAGCATTCCTGAAAATGTTTGGATTGGGCTGTAAAAGACATGAGGTATTCCCTAACCTTTCCATTACAGGTAGCCCAGTTCGGGGGATCCTCATAATCTATTACTATTTGAGTCTCAATTATACTGCCTATGTTCTGAAATTAACCCGCCTTTCTTCCTTGATCTATGCAGTGCACCTTGCTTATGATTGCCATGCTTTTTAAACTGCTAGCTATGGGTCATTTTAAATTGAATCTAAAAGGATTGTGTGGTTCCACATAGAGTGTATTTTTTATTACCATTTTTGAATTGTTACCGAAGTACATGGTGTTATTATTTAGATGTATATATTCTGCTGAATATACAAAAAGTTTGATTTTTTTTGCGCCAACTTTCTTAGGTCCTGTGCCCCAATTTCAGCTTCTAATTTCTAGGTGTCACACAGGTGTGAGGAAAAGAAGAGGCAAAGACCCGCAACTCTTATTAGAAAAGGAAATTAATTATTTCCTCACACAGGGAAAAAATGTGCCGCACAATTTTGTTTGATTGAAAAACCAAGTTGTAGTTTTTAATCATAACACACAAAGGTTTCAAAATCATTTAACGTTGTGGTACCCTTTTTGTATTACACATGTTTCAGCACAACATGTGCTTTTGTCAAATCAGGGTAAATTCAAAAGAAACAAACAGATTTGCGTCAATCTATATACACATCCAATCAAACAATGCGTAAATCCATGTAGCATGTAAAACAAAAATAAGGAGAGTAAATAATGACAGAAATTTAGGCTGGGTTGTCGAGTAGGGTAAGTAGGAGTTTGTAGAAACACAAAGAAAACATGTAGTTTTAGCACTTGCAAATTGCTGGCTGCACTACCACTGTTTGTTGCATTTATTATTTATTTATTATTTATCCGTTTCTCCTTAGCTTCGCACTTTCCAGTTCTCCCCACTTCCATGCACTTTTTCCCCTCCCCCTCTCCCATGCACTTGTGTGTTCTCAATGTTACTGGGCCTAGTAAGATCATTGTTTTGTTCTCCCCTGTTCCCCTCCCTTGCCTTGTCGCGCTCTGAAACACTGTGAGCGCGATAGAAATAAAATATCAATATTGGATAGATCAGTAACTGTTTGGTTTTTGGACAAAAAAAATAAAAAAAATATATATATATATATATATAACATCAGTGCATGATTAAAATGTCTTAAATGACACCAAAGTGAGCGACTGTCGTCCTTTCAAATTTACAAAAAGTGTTTTGTGGTTGAAACACATAATGACGCATATCGTCAAGTACAGAAACCAGAACAATAAAGAGAAAAATTCCAAAATATAGTCTGCCTACAAACATCACTGTCAAATCATAGAGGACGTGTAGTAATAGGGTTCAATACATTGAAGGAATATGTGATTCTCTTACCAGATTATTGGTCTAATCTCCTTAAGTGTCGTGTTGAAAAAAGGGGGTTCAATGGAATCAATCCCTCCTGAAAATACTTTAAGTTTTAATCAATCAAACCGATTTTGTACATCCTAATTAATACATGGTCATTGTTAATTCCAAAGAATGACTGTCGTTAAAGTTTACTGAAACGGAACTGTAATATATCTCGTACATCTACATTGCATGCAACTTTGCCATTAGTTACAAAATTGTGCTTCATGCAGCTGTAATAAATCGCTTAATGAAAAGGTTTAGGTGTCCAAACAAACTGAATTTCAAAGTGTAAAGGTTTTACTTTAAAAGCACGCCCCTCTCATATACTCTGCGTGTAATCTGTGATCGCATTCACATTCTCGTAATACTGACTCTAATACACAGTATGAAAATTCACAAAGCGACTTTAGGTCATGATCCTATTTCCAAGTTGAAAACTGTTCTCGCTTTTAGTGCAAGGCTTCGAGTTTAGATGAACACTGTCCTAATCTGAAACGACACGCTGGTGTTCGTGTATATTAAATTGAACTTGCACCCAGGAAGGGATCAATGAAGCCTTTACGCTTTTCTACCAATCCCTCTATAGGAACGTACTCCCCGAGGGAGGCAGATGAGTTGTTAGAGCGGATTCAGTTGCCGGGCCTAATCGTGGATCTTAGGGAAGGGTTTGAGGGGTCAATTGAGGAGTGAACATACGCAGGGCGTTGCAGTTGATGAAAAAGAGCATGATCTCCGGGAAGTGATGTTTTCCCGGTAGAGTTTTATTGTGAATATGCAGATCTCTTGGTCCCTCAGCTCAAAAAAGTGTATGATGAGGCCTTTGAGGCAGAGATTCTTCCTGTTCAATGAGGGAGGTGGTCATAACAGTCCTATTAAAGGAACGGAAAGACATCCTGGATTGTACATCCTACCATCCATTTTCATTAGTGAACGTAGATGCGAAAATTCTAGATAAGATCTGGTTGTCTGGGATGGCTCTGACACTAGTTCATCCCGATCAGTGTGGATTAATAGTGGCCCGTAATACAACAATGTACTTCGCCTGCATCTTCTAATGGACCAGGTTAAAAACCATGAGGGGGAAATGGCATTGGCATCCTTTGATGTGATGAAAGCCTTTGACCCTCTGTTATGTGAATGGCTGGTTAGGGTGTTTGGAGCCTTTGGGTGCTGGACTAACATCTGCTGATGGGTGAGGCTTTTGTATAACCGACCCGTGGTAATTATGAAAATGAATGCTTGTGTATCGCAGCAGTGGATGCTATGCAGAGGGATGCAACAGAGGTGCCCAGTCTCAACAGTTCTATTTGCGATTGCACTGGAACAGCTGGCACGGTTTCTGAGGAAGAAGATGATTGAGGCAGGGATACAAGCTGGAGGGGTGAGACATGAGGTCTTGCTATATGCAGATGATCTGCTGCTGTACGTGGGGAGTCCGCTTGATAATATGCCAATGCTGCTTGAAATATGAGATCATTTTCAGCCGTAAAATGATATTTTAATTTTATCATGCTCATACACATGTTTCAGAGCGCGAAATGGCAAGGGAGGGGAAACAGAGGAGAAACAGTACAACAATCTTACTAGGCACAGTGAAATTGAGAACACGCAAGTGTATGGAAGAGGGAGAGGCGAATAGTGCATGGAGGGGGGAATTGGTAAGTGTGGCGCAAAGGAGAAACATATACTAAATAATAAATAAGGAGGCAACAAACAGTGGTAGTGCAGCCAGCAAGTGGCAAATGCTGGGTTTAGGCAGCGGACCGGGTATGTCAGATAAGTGCATGTGGGGGGAGCTGTATGGGTACAGATACCGACCCCAGTGCAAGGGGTGGCTACAGAAGCAGTGCGGAAGAGTGGCAGGGTGAGCAGGTACCTGGCCCAGAAGTCATAGGGTAGGCCAGGTGCACAGTGCCAAGAGAGGACAGATCAGCAGGGGAGAGGGGGGCGAAGGCAGAAGCAAAGTGGAAGGTCTTAGAAGAGCTCAAGACGGGAGGTATTTGCAGAGGGATAGCTGAAGATATTTCAGACCCAGGCCCCAGAAAGCCTTGTGGACAATGCAGAGGCGTTTGAATGTAATCCTTGCATCCACTGGGAGCCAATGAAGGGATTTCAGTGCTGGAGAGATAGGATCCCAGGGCTTGTGGCTAAGGACCAGTCTCGCAGTCCCGTTCTGGATTAGTTGAAGAGGGCGGAGAGTAGAAGCAGGTAGATTTAGGAAGAGGCTGTTGCAATAGTCCAACCTAGAGAGAACCAGAGCTTGGGAGACAGTGAGCTTCTGGGTTTAGGAGAGAAAAGGCAGAGTACCTTTGAGGAGGTGAACTAGGAAGTTTGACTTTTTAGAGACTTCAGAAATACGGGCAGAGAAGGAAAGTGAGGAATCCAAAATACCACGCCTCGCAGATGGGAGTAGGAAGAGGGCCCAGGGAGGCCGGCCAGAGTGTGAGGGGGAAAGGAGGGTGGAGGTGAGCCGATGAGGAGGATCTCAGTCTTGCTGGCATTCAGACAAAGATCATTGGCGGCACACCAAACTTGAATGGCAGTAAGGCAATCAGAGATGAGAGGAGGTGGACGAGGGCAGCCTGAAAATGAGTTGTGTCATCAGCATAGCACTGGAAATTGGAGCAGAAAAAGGCAATGCAGCGGGCAAGAGTTGCAAGGTATTGAAAAGCCAGGGTGAGAGATTAGACCCCTGGGGAACACCACAGGTAGTGAGAGAGATAGATGAAAGGAAGGACCTGGGAGGGTCGAGCAGAGAGGAAAGTGGTCTGCCAGGCCAGAGCCTGATCGGTGATACCCAGATTATCACGGAGGTGGTTGAGCAGGATGGTATGGTTCAATAAGGAAAAGTCTCTGCTGTTCCTGCTGGGAGTCTGTGTGGCCGCAATCTTGCTAACCTCCCGAATTGGGGGGTACGATGGGAAGGGGAATCATTTTGTTAACTGGGAATCCACATTTTTCACAACATAGGACACGCTTGTGTACAATACGGACAGGACATTGTTGGGGATAGGGGACTCGGTCTAATACTGAAAAAAGCTACCGCTATCTGTTAGGGAGGCATGGTATCACAAGTATGACACTGACACAAAAGGTATAATTAGTAAACCCTTTATTCAAATTTCGGGCTTTGGAAAAGCTCTTACTTTGCCCTATAGCTAGGATGGGAGTAGTCTCGAACATCAAATAATAAACAAAAGTCCTAGTTGAGTCAGTCAAATCAAAATCGCTTACACTAACAAAACTTAATGCCTGCCCTATCTCTTGTACAAAAAGCGTGTAAAGGAGGATATCAATGCAAAGAAAAATCAGTGCTAGAATATAAAGAATAAATGTGACTGAGACTGCTCTCCTCCCCATGTTGGACAACACGGACTAAGGTGGTCCCGTAGACAGGATGACGCACTCTGGCTCAGGTTTTCAAAACAAAGGCAGTTCAAAAACCGTGAATCAAGGCCCGTCTGGCCTTCGACGTTAGTCTCTCTTTCCAGCTTTCAAAACTTTATGCTGGTCTCCCTCAGTCGGGCTCTGACTTTTCAAAGCAAAAAGTTCACATAGTCTCCATCAGTCGGGATCGGACCTTTCAAACGCAGCAGTTGCAGGGGTTCCCTCCTGCAAGTTTAATTCACATTTTAGGTGTTCCCTTTCCCTAACTTCTCACACTTCCGGTCTTCCTCAGTCAGGCTCAAACCTTTTCCTGATGCCAAAGACTTTCCAATGCAAGTGGCTTTTACTATAGAGCTCTGCAGGACCAATTTGACTTACTTTCAATTCACATTCTCAGTGTTATTTGCCCCATTGTCTCTTGGTCTGAGTAGTTTGATGTCTTTAGTTTAACATTCACCTTTTTACTTTCCCCTTTCTCCCGGGGTTATTTTTGCTCACTCCACTTCTTATAGTTCATTCACTTTATCGCTTCATAACAAAAACATTTCACCTCTCACGGAGACTTTCGAATGGGCTACTTCCTTTCGCCGGACCACTCCGCTACTCGCGATCGCTGGTTTCACCACTATCAGTAATTCAAAGTTCATCACAGGTCTGCCTTCCTTTGTGTCTCATCCACAATTGTGCAGCCTTCAATTGTGCAATACACTGTTGCAACTTCAATCTTTGCTTAACACACACTGACCTTTCCTGTCGCTCGCCAACCCACTCGCTGTGTGAATTCCTTTCTTGTGTTTATAGTTCGAATTCACGAGTCAAGATTAATATCACAGGCTTGAACCCCGTTCACCCGGGAGGGTCGCTGGCGCCCTTGAAACACAATGCAGTCTTCTTGTCTGGAATATGGCTTTTTCCACGGGTCTCTCACGGCCTTTTGGAGGCAGCGACCTCTCGCAGGGAACTCTTCGGGTCCTGTGTCTGTCGCTCTGCTCCAGTAGGTTTGCCTTCGCCCCAGAAGTTCTGCTCTTGCTCGTGTTCCACCTTGCTCAAAGAGTGTCTCTATGTTCTGCCTTTTATCCTTATGTGGACAGCGAATTGGTGTCAGATGTATGCACTTAAAGTCAAGTGCTGTGAGTTTGCCTAACCCGATTAGCGGGACATGTCCAATGAGATATGTAAAGGTTAGCCTCTTTGCTGTCAGTCGACTTCTTCCGCAGCCCAGTATTGGTGTGAAAACCGAGTGGGTTGGGACATTCGAGAATCCTATAAAATAGGATGGGTCTTGTGTACAGGAAAGGGGGGAATATCGCGTCTCACCATCCGTCGCCTCACCCCCACTCCCCAAAGACCCCTCACCCAGGTGATTCTCCTGCACTGGTCCACCCCCAGGGTCTGGATCCAAAGGCGATGGCCCTGCCCTAGCCACCTGTGAGAGAGATCCCCGGGTACTAGTAGGTGAGACATCCTTTGGTTTCTCACATATTGATGAGGAGGGTGGCACGTTGTAAAATGGTCATACTCCCAAGGCTGCTTTACTATTTCACCAATATTACCTATAGTATCAAGAAGGTATTCTTCAAGATATTGGACGAGACGATTGGGGAATTGCTGTGAGATGCGGGCAGGCGCAGGGTCTCGCTGGCAACCTTGCTGTGTCCGTGTCAGGAAGGGGGTGTCAACGTTAGAGGGTCTCGCCTGAGTCACACCATCGGTGTCGCTGGTGATATGATATTTTATTTGTATCGTGCTCGTACACAAGTGCTTTAGAACGCGGCAAGGCAAGGGAGAGGGACAGGGGAGAACAAAACAACGATCTTACAAGGCCCAGTGACATTGAGAACGTGCAAGTGCATGTAAAAGGGAAAGGGGAAAAGTGCATGGAAGGGGGAGAGTGGAAAGTGCGGAGCAGAGGAGAACAGATAAATAATAATAAATACAAATAAATAGATAATGGAGCAATAAACATGGGTAGAGTAGCCAGCAAGTGGCAAGTGCTGTGTTTACAGCAGCAGAACTGGGTAAAGTCTAATAAGTGCATAAAAGAAAGAAAATGGGGGCTTGGGGGCTGTATGGGTACAGATACAGTCCCCAGTACAAGGGGTTGCCGCGAGGCGGTGCAGGAGGGTGGCAGGGTGAGCGGGTACCTGGGCCCAGGGGAAAGAGGGTGGCCCGGTGCACAGTACCAAGTGGTGGAAACCTCTGATTCTGATAAGGCAGTTGTGGGTTCCTCTGAAGATCCCTTCTTCGTGAAGAGAACGGGTCTGTTCCGGGAGCTCGCAACTTTTGTTGGACCGTGAAACAGTACCAACACAAAGGGCGTACTCCCTGCGCAGCCCTGAAAGGGGGAAAAGCCAAGCAGCACAAAAAAACCCTGTTTGGTATTTCGGAGCCGTTAGGATTCAGTCCTGTAATCCAGTAATAAGTCTGAAGAAGTAGGCACTGGTTAAAGGGATGCAGGCTGTACCCGATGTAAGGTGGAAGTGGAATCCAAGGGTGAGTACACAAAAGGTAGTGCTCCTCTGTATGGTGGTGGAGAATCCGAACAAAGAAGTACCCAGAAAAAAAAGGTAATGCTCCTCGGAAAGTGTAGAGCAGAGAATCCAGGAGGAGGAAGACAGGAACAGCTACACGTAAGGTATACCAATAAGAAAGACCACAGAGAAGAGAAAAGAAAACATGGAAGCAAGCACGTAAGAAGAGCTAGTAAGAGCGCCGCACACCACTAGAGCGAGGCGGAAGGCGTTATAAAACACATCCAGATGGTACGCTTGCAGAAACAAAAGTAGAAGGTATGTGAAAGCAAAAATGTCCCAAAGAAAATAGCAAGAGTCCCCGATTCCCTGTCAATGGTAAAATTCACTGGAATCGGAAAGCAGCCCAGGAGAGGATGAAATGGAAGACCCGAAAGGGGGAAAGAAAGGAAAAAATAGAAACAGAAGAGTGAGAGAGTCAGAGAGAGAGAGAGAGAGAGAGAGAGAGAGAGCTGATAGCTGGGGGCGCAGGGGGCACGAGGCGAGGCTCGTGACCGGCAGGACAATAACAGTGGGAGGAGGCAAAAGAAGAGCGCAGTGTGAACAAAAACACACAGGGAAAGGAAGAGGCAGAAGAAAGTAACCCAAAGGCAGTACGGAGCTAGCAGGAACGGAGTGCAAGTAACTCCTAGAGTTCAACGCACCAGAGGGCGGGGCTAAGGAGCTAAAATAAGAAACATTACTAAAAGACTAGTCCGTCACAAGGAACAACAATGGCAAGTTAATGCTGGATCTTCCACCTAGTCCAGTGCTTACAGGAACCAGCACTCATGACAGTATGCCTTCTTCTCAGGGGTTCCGCCCCGGGTGGAGGTTGTAAAACCTACAAAAGCAAGCGGGTGCAGAAATATTAGCCACAGATTCCCAAGTGTCTTCCTCATGGGAATAGCCTTTGCATCTTACAAGGTACTGTAGTATTCCTTTCTGGTAGCGAGAATCAGAGACAAAATGGGAAAGGGCCCTAGATATTTGGGTGCCCGTTTAGAAGGACGAGTCCAGCGAGGAAGGTACTTGGTGGATAGCCAAACTAAGTCTCCTTCTTTCCATTCTGGCACTTGTTGCCGATGTATGTCTGCTTATCGTTTATACCAGCAGCGGCTCTCTTCCAAATTGGAGATGGCTGATCTTTGGGCTTCAATAAGATGTTGACTGTGGAGGTTGCAAGTGTTTGAGAATACCAAAATGTTGTCTAAGTAGACGATGACACTGATGTATAGCAGGTCTGCAAACATGCGGTCCATGAAACGCTGAAAAATAGCTGGTGCATTAACCAGCTCAAATAGCATCACACAATACTCGAAAAGACTGAACGGAGTGCGTAATGCAGTCTTCCATTCATCCCCTTCTTTGACTCTCAACAAAGGGTAGGCACCCCTCAGGTCCAGCTTGCTGAAGATGACTGCTCCTTCAACTGCCTCTAGTTTGTCTTTAATCAATGGCATGGGGTATCTGTCGCTTACTGTGACCTTATTCAGTCCACGGAAGTTTATGCATGGTCTGAGTTCTTGTGAGTCCTTCTTAGCTATAAAGAATAAGGAGGCACCTGCAAAGGATTTGGATGGATGGATGAGACCGTTCTGGAGATTTTGATCCAGGGACTCACGAAGGGCCTTGCATTCTGGTATTGTCAGAGAGAACATCCGCCAAAAGGGGAGTATGGCATCTGGCGTTGTCTCTATGACACTGTTGTTGGGTCGGTGGGGAGGCAGTTCTTTTGGAATGTGATCCTTAAACAAGTCTGCATAGGTCTGAAAAATGGAGGACAAACTATGCACCCCTGACGACAACAGGGCAGAAGAGGATATTGACGCACCGTCAGCCGAAGCAACCTGAGAACAACAACTCTGGCAGTATTCAGACCCAAATCGGAGGGTGTTGAGTGTCCAGTCAATATGAGGATTGTGCTTGTGCAGCCATGGAATTCCTGGTATTATAGGGAAATGTGCTACTCTGATGATGTCAAATTCAGTGGTCTCATGATGGTGGAGGATAGAGACCTGTATCAGAGTGGTTGTCTGAATGATGGGACCAGAGCAGAGTGGGCATCCATCCACTCCTTCGATCTTTTGTTCTTCCTTGTAGATGAGTGAGTCCCTCTTGTTTGGCCTAATGGATGTCCACAAAATTCCCTGCTGCTCCGGTATCGACCAGCGCAAGTACTCTTTTCTAAACGGAGTTGTTCCATTTAAGAATGATGCTTAATACCGTCAGACGGCAGTCTTCTTCTATCTTAGCAGTACTCTTGGAACCTTCCACAGAACCCAGGTTAATGGTTCCTCCTAGAACCAGGGTTTGTTGTTTCCCCACCTCCTTGGAGGAACGTCAGGGCAAACTCGTAATAGATGGGCGTCCGAGGCACAGTACATACAAAGTTCTTTATCCCAACGTCTGTTCCTTTCTGTCGGTGTCAGGGGACCTCGAGCAGCCCCGATCAGCATCGGCTCGTCGCTAGAGCAGGTTCATGAGGGATTTGTGGGTGTCTGTGGAATGGACTGGGAAAGTGCAGGCATCCTACCTTTACGCCTTTCAGTTCTTCTTTCAGAGATCCGGTAGTCGATCTGAAGAACCGAGGAACACAATTCTTCAAAAGTAGCTGGGCATGGAATCCTAACCAGTTCATCTTTGAGATCTCATGAAGAGTCCTCAGAAATATTGTGAACTGTACAGACTCCGGCCAGCATACCTCGCTGGCTAGCCTCTTGAAGGCTGAGATATAAGTCATGAGATCGTTAGACCCTTGTTTGATGTCCAAGAGCACTTCTGCAGCTGAGAAGCCAATTTATTGGCTTTCAAATGTTTGCCGAAGGAGCGCACAAAGCGTTGTAGTCCTGGAGTATGGGTTTAGCTGACGTGACTAAAGGTATTGCCCAGGCCACCAAATTGGAAATGAGAAATCCCACCTTGGTGCCGTCTGAAGCACAGGTTGTGGGTCTGAACGTAAAATATACAACACATGAATCAAGAAATGTGCTCACCTTTATTGGGGACCCATCGAATTTCCCTGCCACCAGGGCGAGAGGGGGAAGATCCAACTGATGGGCATCTCTTGCAGGTCACCATCTGTCGCAGAACAGTGTTCTCTGCCTTGAGCCCTTTCATTTCCATAGACAGCCATTGAACTGAGTTGACCTGTAATCCAGTAATGAGTCTGAAGAAGTAGGCACTGGGTAAAGGGATGCAGGCTTTACCCAATGTAAGGTGGCGGTGGAATCCAAGGGTGAATACACAAAAGGTAGTCCTCTTTATGGTGGTGGAGAATCCGAAAAAGGAGTACCCAGAAAAAAGGTAGTGCTCTTTGGAATATGTAGAGCAGAGAATCCAGGAGGAAGACAGGAACAGCTACACATAAGGTATGCCAATAAAAAAGACCACAGAGAAGAGAAAAGAAAACAAGGAAGCAAGCACGTAAGAAGAGCTGGTAAGAGCGCTGCGTACCACTAGAGCGAGGCGGTATGCGTTAGAAAACACATCCAGATGGTACGCGTGCAGACACGAAAGTAGAAAGTTAGTGAAGCAAAAATGTCCCAGAGAAAATAGCAAAAGAGCCCCAATTCCGCGCCGATGGTAAAATGCTTAGTAATCGGGAAGCAGCCCAAGAGAGGATGCAATGGAAGACGCGAAAGGGCGAAAGAAAGCAAGAGAGAAAAACAGAAGCGCAAGAGAGTATGCGAGAGAGAGAGAGCTGGTAGCTTGGGGGCGCGAGGGGAGGCTCGCGGCCCGGCCGGACAATAACAGTGGGAACAAATTCGAAAGGAGCAAAAAGAAGACCGGAGTGTGAACAAAAGCACACAGGGGAAAGGAAGAGGCAGGAAAAGTAACCCAGAGGCAGTATGGAGCAAGCAGGAACGGAGAGCAAGTAACTCCTAGAGTTGCAACGCACCGGAGGGCGGGTCTAAGGCGCTGAAATAGGAAACATTACTAAAAGACTAGACCGTCACAAGGAACAACAATGGCATGTTAATGGTGGATCTTCCACCTAGTCCAGTGCTTCCAGGAACCAGCCCTCATGACAGGGGTCTTAATTTACCAGACTACGAGCAGTACTTCATGGCGGCTCAGCTGCAGGCGGTATTGACATGGGAAGATGCTATGGGGGAGTGGTTGACGGGGCTGTTAGGAGCCCTCCCGGCCTCTTGGCGGGTAATGGAATTGATGTGGGGCACGGTGTAAGGCAAAGGGGCAACAAATGTGTGGTATGGAAAAAGCTTCTCGGGATGCTACATGTCACAGGGTTATATAGCGCAGACTTGCCATGGAGTGCAGACTGAAACTTTTGAATGGCACTTAGGAGGGTGGCAGGTATTTCTGACCTGAGACAGAGGGGATGTCGGACGGTGGGAGATTTGTTCGAAGGTGGAAATTGCTGTAATTTGAGGAGTGGAACTCTCGCAATGGGGTCACGAAGTGGCACTCCTTAACATACTGAGCAGTGACTAGAAGGCTGGCTGCTATATGGAAGGAACTACCAGAGGAACCAAGTGTCAACCCGTTGGTGCAGGTGTTCCTCACACAGGACGGGGAAGAGGACTAAGATCTACCAGGCAGTGTGGAGTGAACTCCCCTTGAAGAAGTTGGGGGTTAAGAGTAAGTGGGAAAGGGATGTGGGATGTCATATATCGGAAGGGGAATGGATCAAAATTTGGGAGCAGGTACATAAGTTCTCGAGGAATTCTAGGTTTCAACTTATTCAATTTAAAATACTACAAAGGGTCTACGTGACCACGTCTAAATTGCATACTATGAACAACCGTAGTCAAGACTGCCCCTGATGTGGGACTGGGCCAGCAGGGAACTGGCACATGATATGATGCACTGTTCTTATACACTACTGGAGTGCATTTGTGTCAAAGATTAATGGGCTGCTTGATGCCTACTTTGAGTGTAACCCGAGGGTATGTTTATGGGGTATAACCCCAAGGGGGAGACGACATAAAATGCAAAATAGATTGGCCCAATTTATGTTGATAATAGCCAAACAGCAGGTAGCCATTGTCTGGAAGAAACCCCCAGGGCCCGTCTGTAGTGTGCTGGATTGAAGATGGCCGTAGGTGGAGGATGGAAGAGTTGGATAACTTACAGAAAACTAGGGACCCCGAGCAGGAGGAAGAGGTTACGGTGGACTGGAGCCAGATGCTAAACGATCTGTGTTCCTCGACAGACTTGAAGCCTGCGCGAGGGGGGGCGGGAAGCGGTAACCTGGTCAGAGGTGGGGGTAGGCGGAAGTAGCATGGAAAGGGGACAAGATCAGAAATATGGGAGATCCTTAGGGGGCTGGGTGGGTAAATGGTATGTGGTTACTCTACTTTGTTCTTAGCCGGATGTTGATACCAGTTGTTGCAAAAAATACCCAAAGCGGCCTATACGGCTGGGCACATTACCTCTCTGATGCCTTAAATATATTGTGAAAACACTGTGGAGAGAGGAACTTTAATTTTCTTTAGTTAGCCTGTCCGCTAGGTAAATGTCCCTGCACAGACTCTAACTTTCCCTGTGTGTGGGTGTGCTGTCCCTAGTCGACGGTGGTGCGCTGCCTATCTAGGTGAAAGACAGGGAAAGGCCGTCCCTATCTGAGCTACTTCTAAAATTGCATTGATTCCCAACTGGTCTCATATCTTTTTTTAATTCATGACCGTTGTACCAATAGGCATTAAAAACAATGACTAAAAAGAGAACTTTTTGAAGAAGAAAGAAAAGGAGAAAATAATCATTGGCAAAGAAAAAGTAATTGGGGGAGAACCGTCACTTGTAAATCTATTATCCCGATTGTTTAACCTGGTGCGTGTTTTAAACCTTCACACATCCATCAACATAGTCTACCGGTTTCGGTGGAATAACGGTTCGTGTTACCACCTTCATCAGGACAGTAGGTTCGAGTAGAATTTGTGAACCACTTTGATTGTGTATTATATCTGCCATATATCTCTCCCGTAGCATGGTTACTTTGTGCTTTGGGCATAGCACACTCTGTAGCGTACACAAGAAAAACAGAGACATATATGGTGCTCTATTAGAGTGGTATGAAACATTTTGAGGCTTTCATACATATGGTGGTATTTGGTTGCATCATGTTACAACACTCATTGTTGCATTACCTGAATGTGTCTGCTAATAAGGAGTAGTACAGGTACGGCATTGTGGGATATATTTACCCACTCAGCTGTACTCCCTTCCATAACCAAGCTGCACTTCAGCAGAAGCAGCAAAATGGCTGCGCTGGCTCCGGTGAGCACCATTGCCCCACACCAAAACTGCATTTTTCAGCTACAAAAATTGTTGCACCATCTTGCCAAGCACATATTCGGCAGGATGGAACAAGGGGGCACGCTGAAAAAGCCTGCCAGTGTGTTCTTACATGTATCAAAGAAGAGGAGTGAAAAAGCAGCGCTGCTTTGCTGCAAGCCCAGAGTTCCCATTGAAAAAGGGAAATATTTACTTTTAAAAATGATGCCGCTCTGATGCTCTTTTCCTCTGATCCTCATCACAATACTTTTATTAATTAGACCTTTCCATGCATCTCCACATTCACATAGTGCTCTAAGCAGACAAGAGCAGTATTCCTGAATGACAGGCTGTTGTTCAGATCCGGAGAAATCAAAAGAAGCTTTACTTCAGCTACACGGGAAATGCTTGACTTTTTGAGTTACAAAGTGTCAAAGATCAATCATTCAAAGAAACTCCAGCTCTCTAGGCCCATGTCAATCTCAGTGCATCTGTGTTTCAAACAAATTGCTGCCTACAAGAAACTAACTATGGATACAGAGTAATTTGGGAAATTCAGATGGAACCTTTTTGAAAGGAAAATGCCAGCAGGCCTCACACCGTGTTTAAATGTACTTTTGCAAATAAAGGAAAATACCTGTTTTAAAAGTGTATGTTGGATAAGGCCCTGCCCTTGTCTAGCAATGTAAAGGGGGTTTGTGCTGTGTATGGGATGTTGTATTCAACAGGCTTGTTTTGATTCAGGACAAAATGCAAGAAAATAAAGGAATTAAACTGCATTGGCTGGATTTTGCAAGCTCCAGAACAGGTTTTTCATGCTTGCTAAGCTAAGGCTTCCCCCAAAAGGAACCACCATAAACTTCCAGGACACTTGGCTCATAATTACTAGGTTGTTAAACTTTGACTGACCAAGACAAAGGAAGTTCACATACTCATCAGACTTTCGTCTGGGCAGAGGCCTCTTACAATAGAAATTCTGGGACATGAAGATGTGAAAAATGAAATCACACCTCCACGTGACTTCTACAAGAAGCTTCAAAGAAAATCTCCACGACAACCCTGGGCTTAGCGGGGTAGCCTGGAAAGGCATGACCATATTTGGAGGACAATGCTGACCATTTGGTTTAAACAGCTATTTTATTAAGAAACTTTTCAGACTTTTATCTTTGCAACCAGACTTTGCAGGAATGTAAAAAGTTAACATCTTTAATGTAATTTTGTGGGTTTTAATTTAAGACATTGTAGCTTTCACTGCCATATTGGGAACAGAAATGGCAGAGAATTGGGTATTCTAAGGAAAGTGTACATTTTTTTCAAAAACTTTCTTTTTGAAATTTTCAACAGGAAACAATAAAGAAAACAGTGCACCATTTGGCTGGAAATATCCTCACCACGACCACCCACCTCGCCCCTCCATATCACCCACACAAATAGTCCATGTTTGTGTTCACAGCGTTTGTGTCGCCTCCTCTTGTCTCTTGGAGGTGTCCCTTGCATGAGGTTGAGCTCAGCGTCGAGTTCTGTGAAGGAGTTGTGTCTGACGTGGAGATCAGAAATGAGACGCAAGGACCCCAGATGTCCGAGGGTCAGGCATGAAGAGGCAGAGTTTTGATAAAGTCTGTTTCCACGTCCTGGCAGTAGGTCACAACGTTAAGCCATCTTTGTAGAGTTGGTTGGGGTCCTCGTCCCCATGCGATTGCGATCCTTCTGCGTGCCAGCACCAGCAGAAGACTTGCTAGTTTACGTCCTGAGAGTGGTAGATGTTTGGTTAGGCCGAGAAGTGCCAGTGTGGGATCGAGCTCCATTGGTGTTTCAATTATTGCGGATGTTTTTTCAATTACCTGCCTCCAAAATTGGGCGATGGATGGGCAGGTCTAGGCCAGGTGGACAAAGTCTGCCGCTGGGGCCTTGCAACGTTCACAAGCTGCCAAAATGGTCGGTCGTTGTGAGTGAAGCCTTGCCGGTGTGTGATATATTTGGTGTAAGTAGTTGAAGTGTATTTGCTTGTAACTTGCGTTGAGTGACACTTTCTGAGTTTGGCATAGGATATAGGTCCAGTCTTCGTCTGGTATCGCGTGCTTTAAGGATCTCTCCCATTGTCCTTTGGGGGCCTTGAGTGGGAGGGTCATGTCTGTCAGTAGTGACTTATACATCTAGGATATCAAGTTGCCCTCGCCTTGTGATTGTATTACTCCGTGTAGTAGTTGCCACATGGGTGGTTGTCGTGGGAATGTTGACAGGATATTTTGAAATGCATGGCGAAGCCTAAAATAAATGAACGTGTCCAGAGCTGTATCGCCTCCTTTGTCTCTGGCTTGTTGGGGTGTTAGAAATGAGCCCTCACTGAAAAGATTGCCTAGCCTATTGATGTGTAGCTTGTCTGCCCATTATAGATACACTTTTTCGTTGGTCAATGGTATGCCTGGTATGAACCTTACCGGGATTAGAGGGGAGAACCTAGTCTGGACACCGCTTTTCAGTGCAATCTTCTTCCAGATAGCATAGGTAGAGAGAACTATATTCAGTGTTGCATGGGGCACTTGTAACTCGCTTATGATGACTGCTCTCAGCAGGTTTGGAGCTGCAAGGGCTCTCTCGATTTGGACGAGGGGTCTGATGATGTGTGTCGAGTATCAGTGACCTAGGAATTGGGCTTGTGCGGCCCAGTAATATCGTTCCAGGTCTGGGAGTGCAAGGCCGCCTTTCATTGCGGGTTGGATGTGTGTGGTGTATGCTACTCTTGCCGCCTTGCCCGCCCACAGTAGATCGAGGATCATGCTTCGTATACGGTTGAAGAATTGCTGTGGTAGCAGAAGGGGGATGTTTGTGAAGAGATAAAGGAATTTTGGAAGAATCACCATTTTGACCAGGGAGTCTCATCCCCATAGTGTAAGCGGGAGGAGCTGCCTCGTGTTGTCTCATCAAATTTTTTGTAGTTGTCATGGAAAATGTCTTGATGGGCTCTGGACAGCAGGATACCTAGATATCTGACTTTCGAAGTGTTGCCAGCTGAACCCGTAGTCGTCAGTGAATTCTTGGGTGTTTGCGGTTAGGGGGAATATGACTGATTTCGAGTGATTGATTTTCAGGCCCGAAAAGTTGCGGAATTTGATCACCTCACTCATGATTGGGTTTGGTTGTCTATTGGGTCCCGGATGAAGAGGGCCACATCGTCCGCATACAAGGAGATTAACAGCTTGTGAGGTCCGAGAGAGAGACCTCTGTCTATATGGTGAGACCGGAGTCCCGAAGCCAGGTGTTCCATCACTAGAGTAAACAGCAGGGCAGACAGGGGGCATCCTTGCTTAGTTCCCCTCTGTAGTTCTATGGTGGACGACTTCGTACTACCCAGGATAATGTTTGATATGGGGTGTTTGTAGAGAAGGGAGATCAGTTCGAGAACATTGTTTACCCAGGCCCATGAGTTGCAGGACTGCAAAGAGAGAGGGCCGTTCCACCGAGTCGAAGGCCTTTTCGGTGTCGAGTAAGACTGCTGCTGCTTGGTTTGAGGGATCAAGTGCCTCTATCACTCCAAACATCCGTCTTATGCCGAATGTTGTGTTGCGGCCTGGTACAAAGCCGGCTTGGTCAGCAAGCACCAGTCTGGGCATTAAGGGGAATAGCCTGGAGGTGAGAATTTTGGCAAGGATCTTGTTGTCAAGGTTTATTACCGAGATTGGTCTATATGAGGCGCATTCTTCTGGGGGTTTCCCTGTTTTGTGTAGAAGGATTACGTTCGCTTCACGCAGGGTCAGTGGCAGTGCTCCAGTGTCTAATGCTTCCTCGTATACCTGCAGCAGGATTGTGGCCAAATGCGGGGTGAAGGTGTTATAAAATTTGCCTATCAATCTGTCGGGACCTGGGGCTTTAGTGTTGGGGAGTTATTTGATTGCTTGAAGGATTTCTTCTAGAGTGATGGGCTCGTTCAGAGGTCTTCTCAGCTCGTCATTCACCCAGTATAGCTCGATATGTTCGAGATATCGGGAAAGGGCCTATTTGTCGGGGGTGTGTTGGGACCTGTAAAGATCCTGGTAGAAAGCGCAAAATGATTCTTCTTCAGTATACACCAGGGTACCTTGATTGTTCCATATCCTTTCCACCAAGGTTGGTTTCCTGTCTGCTGCTACCAGTCTCGCTAGGAGGGCACCGGATCTTTGGCCTTCTCCGTATTGTCGGACTTTGGGGCCTCGCTTTAGAAATTTCATTTCTCTTTCGGCCGTGGACCTATTCCCTCTTTAACGGCTGCAAGGAAGTGTCGGTCATTTGAGGTGGTGCATCTGTGTTCAAGTTCCTTTAATCGGGTTTCGCTAGTGGTGAGCTCCTTCCTAATTTGTTTCAGTATTCCATTTTCTTTTGCTATACAAACTCCCCTAAGGTAACATTTCAGTGTTTCCCAGAGGGTTCCCGTCGATGAGACAGAGTCTTGCTTGAGCTCCAGAAAGGATGTGATCTCGTCTCAGAGTTCACCTGCAAAGACTTGGTCTTGTAGGGGTCCCGGTTTGAACCTCCAATGAGGTCTACTGTTCTTGTTGCTTAGTTCAATGCATTCAAGAGTGATTGTGGAGTGGTCTGAAAGGGTTCTTGGCAGGATTTGGCTGTGTCCCCATTGGGGATGATTCTGTGAGGACACTAATAGGTAATCGAGGCGTGAGCTTGTGTTGTGTACCCAAGAGTGGAAGGTGTATTCTTAGGTTTCCCAGTGTTTGTGTCTCCAGATATCTATGAGGTTGTAGGCTTTACAAATTTCAAGGATCTGGAGACGAGCCTTGGTTGGGAGGGCCGTCAAAGCGTGGGATTTGTCTTTCAGTGGATCCAGCTGTGTGTTTAGGTCTCCTCCCCAGATGATCGTGGCTGATCTTGCAGTCTCCAGGTGTGTCATTACCCAGTCAAAATTATTTGCTCTGTCGACATTTGGCCCATAAGAGTTCACAAGGATAATTTCATTCCCTTGCAGGATCCTGTGCCCTAGAAGTGCTCTGCCTTCTGTGTCTTTTGTTAGGGAGAATTCTCCAATTGTGCTAATTTCCCTTACCCTTTGAGACCCCAGCAACTTTGCTGGATTTCTAGGATTTGATTTTTTACCTGGAAAGAGTGTGAGCCTTTTTTACCCACTCTTTCATGTATTTTGATGTGTGTTTTACTTTTGTGTTATTTGGTTATGGAGCTTTAAAACAACTCCAATGGCATCATCTTTTTCTGTGTGTCACACAGCACCTTCAGTATAGTGGCACAGGGTTGTCTTTCAGACTTCCCAAGGTTTAAATGCCTTTTCTGGGACTGACTACTGTCTCCCAGAGCATGTAAAGTTAAATTGACTTTACTAGTGTCTTTAAATGTACTTACCCAGCACACGCTTATCTTCCTATAGAGTGCTGGAGGGGTGCCTAGTTTCCCCCCAAGTCAAAACACTCATGTAACAGTAAAATGTTACCCTTTCCTACTTTAAATGGCTGGTGGTAGTGGTTTAGATCAAACTACCATGATTTTTCCCGCCGCTAACAACGGTAGCTAAAAATCGGGTCAGCCATGTTTTTCAATATGGTGCCCAAGACCTATCTGTAAAAACAGACTCCGGTCATCTTTCTTTGCCATTTCTTTTAGGAAAGGTTCTTCTTGTGTTTGTCTCTGCGCGCCAAACCAGGTTTGGACCCTTTGTTGGCCTTTGGCGGGCTTCAGTGCTGAAGCCCTCCTCTGGTGCCAGGGTGTCTGGGGTGGACAGGATGCGAGGGTGATGCCCGAAACTCCCTGTGCTTAGTCTCCTAGGAGACCTGAATGCACTCTGGCGTGATTGGCCGGCTGGCTGTCCGGCAAGGACAGCCACTCTGTTGTGTGAGTGACAGCCAGGCTGGAATGAATGGGGGGAAATTGCTTAAAAGCAGGTCTCTGGGACTTGGAAAGCGAGTCAACCACTGGAACGAAATAACCCGAAGACGAGCTAAAGGAAGAGGACTGCTGCAACTCCTGGACGACCGGCGAAGCCCTGCTGCTGGTCTGAATCGCCTGGAACTCTGACGACAGAGAAGCCCTTCAAGGTTAACTTCTTCCCTTGAGTTTGGTGGGAACAACTAACTCGCAAGTCACCTGCACACCGTCCCCATCTGGTCGAATTTTCATCAGAGTGCTGTTGAAAAGCAGATAGCCAGAGGGAAGGAAACCAGCTTGTGGACTTTAAGGCACTCACACCTTAAACCGACGTCTTGCTACAGCTTTTGGCCTCTTCCCTGGGCAGTGCAGGAACCTCCTGATATCCTGCTTCTTGTCCCCATGACTGAAGCTCAGTAACAGCGAGATCTGCTCGAACTGCCAAGAACAACTGCCCCAGCTACAGCTTTCTTCATTGACAAGGTACTGCGCAAACGCGGTCCGGAAATCTTTTCGGCCATCGAGAAAGTGCGTGAAACTTTCCTCAACTACGAAGGCTTGTCCTTCCCTAAACATTCGTCAAACTTTTCACCTGGGTAAATCCTTTAGAAATCTGTGGCAAAGACTTAACCGTTACATACCAGAACTGTGCTATCCTATACAAAAGACTCTGAACCATTGACTTTGGCCCATGCCTATTGAGGAGAATTGCTGGTTGTATTTAACTGAAACCCTTTGCCCTGCCTATGAATGTATCTGGGCTGTCTATTCTTATAGCCTTGTCTTTTCCTTCCTTTATTAAGTATCTGAAGTGCCATTTTGCTCCCACTTCATTTTGGAGCTAAACTTGTTCATTTACTTACCGGTTGGATTTTTGTGGTGTATTAGTGTGTGATATTGAGCTGCTTATGCTAGAGTAATGTTTTCTAACTGGCTGAGTAAATAAATGTATATTTTTTTACCAAGAAACCTTAAGTGTATATTTGAATCACTGTATTGGTTGGTCCTTTGTGTAACTTGTTCTACTGCTCACTTAAACTCTTGAGATAAGTCTGGCTGCCCAGCCGTCGCTACCACTTTACTGTGTAGTATAGGCTTGTACCAAAGGTGAAATTTTGCTTACATTTGTAGTGCTAATTGCCTTTAGTGGTCACCAAGGGTACTGCAGGTGATTCTGCTTAACATCTTTTTCAGTCGAAAGCAGTCTGAATTTTGATTTTTTTGTCGATCAGGATTGCGACCCCTCTGGCATAAGAGGAATATGCAGAGAAATATCTATGGCAGCCCCAGTCTCGAGCCCAACGGCTTTCAGAGTTTGGAAGAAGGTGTGTTTCCTGGTTCAGGGCTACATCTATCTTATGCCTTCGGAGGTATTGGGAAATTTTTTGGATTTTGGTCGACTGATTGTCTCCTCTGACGTTCCAGGTGGCTACCTTGAATGTGACATTAGGTGATAATCTATGTTTCGGATCTGTTTGGCATGCTCCCTTATTTCTGCCGGCACTGACGTATCATGTTGGTGTCTGCCTGCAGATTGCTGCCGAGTGGCTGGGTGGCTGTGAGTTCAGTTTGTAGGGTGATTTTGGCGTTGGAAGGTGGGTGGCGGATCCACAATCTGTGCACCTTCCAAACTTTGTGTTACTTCCCTCCCCTTCACGGGTAACCCCAACTTCCCCGTCATTGTTACCCCCTTTAAACAAAGTCATGAACAGTGCTGAGCTTGGGGCGCTAGTGCCCATCCAAGGTCAGTAGCTCCCTTCATATCTGCTGCACTGAGACGTTCCTGTGTGAAACATAAGTCATTAGGAGTTCTTGGTGGGTGCATTGATTTTGGCATCATGGCAGGTTTCTTCTGGCTCGATCCCTCATTGGTGGTCTTGGGTTGTTTTCGGGGGGTCTGAATCTGAGCCTGTCCAGAATGGAGGTCGCTTCTTCAGATGAGTTGAAAAATTGAGCTTACCCGTCGGGTTGGATCCGCAACTTTGCTGGAAATAGCATTGAATACAACATTTGGTTGTCTTGCAGACAACATTTAACTCCTGAAAAGGATCTCCTCAGGGACTGAACCGTTGGGGAGAAGTCGTGGTAGAATTGAATGTTGTCGCCGTCGTATTGGAGTTCGCCCTTCTCCCTGGCCAGTCGTAAGTTTGTGTTGTGGTCTTTGAAATGAAGGAGTTTAGCAATGATCAGGCGCGGGGTGACGCCCGGGTTGGGCCGGCTGGTTGGTACTCTGTGGGCTCTTTCGACCACAAATAGCTGCGATAGGGCTGGAGCCCGGAAAATGTTCCTTGCATACATTTTCAGCGAACTCCTCCATTTCCCCTGGGATCTGCCTTTCTCTTGCCCCGACCAGTCTGATATTATTGCAGCGCGAGCGACATTCGAGGTCTTCGGTTTTGGCGGTAACAGCCTTCATTTGGTTTTCCAAAGTTGACACCCTGGCGGTGAGTGAGATCGTAGTGTCGTCCAGATCAGAGGCTCTCTGTTCGACGGTGTCAAGCCTGTCTCCATGTTCATCGAGGCAGTGTTGCAGCTGGTCCGCCTTTGATGATAATGCATCTAATTTGCAGTTCAGGTTTCCTATTTCAGCTTTCAGATCGAGGAGGATTTCCCAGATGTCTGTGGCTTGGGGTGGTTCGTCCTCTTTTTCCATTTCTAACGCCGGAGACTCTGCCTGATCACTCGGCATATGGGTTTTGTTCACCGCCCCGGGTTCAAAGTTCAGTTTCTTTTGGGATTTGTCAGATTTACCCATTCTGCTTTCTTCAAGCGTGGGTGAAGGGTGTAGTTGGTTGGGAGCAGAGTGGGCAGGAGTAAGTTTGTAGATCTGAGTCTGGTGAGTGGGCATATCGATAGACTGGCTTGAGCAGAGGGTCTTTGGTAGGATTTGTTGTTGGTCAGACTTGAGGGATTAGTTCTATTGTTGTGATCTCGCCTGTCATGTTGGGGAAGGATCTCCAGGCCGGGAAGAAACTCAATTATAATTCTGCCTCTGGAGATTTGGTGCAGTAGGCTGGCGTTACTGGGGGTGTAGCAGTCTTGTGGGCGGTCGCGAGTTAGGGACCTTATTGTTGGGTAATGTTCCTGGGCAGTAGTGGAGGCTTGCTCGTCTGTGTTATCCTGATGCCAAAAGCATTCGTAGTTGGTGGTATTGCTCACTGGACTTGTGGGGCACTATAGCGCTGTAGTGGATTGTATCTGGTGGCAGCGTGGTGTGGGGTCGCTGCTTCTGCAACTATGGGCAGGCGCAGCCATTCTCCAGACTAGGCTAATGTGCCTCTTGCATATAGGGGGAGGGATGACGGGGGCGGCCAGGACACTCACCTGTCTTTGTGGATGCTGTGTCTGTGCCGAGCCTCTGATCAGCCCTCTTCCAGGAATGCCGTCTCAGTCAGCGGCCAATGGAAGCACTTCAATGGGGGCGTTGCTGGCCCGGGGTCTGTGTCTTCTCATTCCTGCAGTTCTCCTGCAGCATTGATTCTGCAGTGGTGGCGGGTGGTATTTGGCCTCCGGGGGTCTCTTTGAGCTTTGGGGGGTCAGGGTGTCCGCCCCCCCCAGCAGGGGCCCGTCCTCAGCCGGCGTGCCCTGGCTGTTCGTCTCTCGACTCCGTTGTGGGCGCAACATGCACCGTTCGTCACCTGTTAGTGTCTGGTCTCAGTGTAGGGACCCGGGGCTGGCCCGTCTGGCCACCGCTCTCACCGCCAATGTTCTTCCGTAGTGTTTGGTGTGAGGCAGGGCACAGCCCCCCTGGACTGTCCTGAGCCCTGGACTGAGGTGTGTGCGGCCGGGCAGGGGGCGTCTGTCCCCAGCCAACCCTCTGAGGCGGATTACACTCGTTAGTTGGTAGCCGAACTCCACATGGGGATCCGGGCCACCCTGTCTGATCCCTATGCCCACAGCTGGAGCTCCCGAATTGCCGCCTCTCAGCTGCGTCTGTCTGTTCGACGTAGGGTGGTTGTTGCAGCGGATGAGGCCTCACGGCTGCTGGGTGTCGTTGTTGGATATTTGGTCAATGGAGGTGTTTTCGTCTCCGTTGCTTGCACTTTACAGATGAGGAAGTGTTGGCACCGCGTTCCCACTACTTGAGTGTCCTATTTCAGGTTGTGGTTGGCGCTCTAGCGCCCTCTATAGGAAAGGGCACATAATGCCAATGTGAAACTCCATACTGACATGCCCAATGATAATCCATACACATGTGTAAAATTATAGAATTTTAGGCTGAATATTTTACACTAAAAATGAACACAAATTAGAAGGGCGAAACAATTTCTTACAGACTGCAGAGTTGGACTGACATGTGCTGCATAAAATATGTAACCTGCTTATGTAATTTGTTGAGATGCCACAATTGCACAAATGTGCCATTTATGTCAAAAATTGATTTTAGCTAAAGTAACTATGGGAGGTTCTGGACATTGTAAAACTCACATCATAAATCTGACATCATGCCCTTGAAACCCAACCAGCTGAGAGCAAGGCGTCAACCATTAGCCCTGACTAATTCAGTTGTTTAGAGGCGTGCTCAGATCCCACTGCAAATGTTAAATGTTAAAGGTATTTGTACCGCGCACCGTCACCAACGGATTTGGTCCCCAGGCGCTCATGCGGATCTGTAAACGATAAAGGTGGGATGGGTTAGTAAGGTGAGGAAGGGAGTAGGATAGTGAGAGGAGTGGTGTTGGCAGCTTCAACTCGGTATACACCGGGTGCTGAGCTTTGGTGCAGGTATCGGATCGGAGTCAGTCCGCGTGTGCTGTTGTTCCAGCTTATGTGTTGTTGCAGTGTTGTGAAGTGCGTGCGGCTTGTTGTGCGAGAGATGGTTGTGTGAGTTTTTGAGTTAGATAAGTATGCAGAGTTTGAGCTTATATTGGTTAGTGGATTACCTGACCTTTACCATGCTAACATTCGTAGTTCTGTCTGAGTGTGACACCTGTTGGCCCTTCATATTCCCATCTAGACGAGGCGCCGGCCAATTATTAGGACTCCATCCAGGTGTAGTCATGCCAACCCTCACACCCCCATCCAGATGCGGCGCAGGCTAGTGTCTAGAGACCCGTCCAGGTGTGGGCATGCTAACATTCACAACTCCATCTGAGCGCCACGCAGGCCGGTGTTCACAATTCTAGGTGTGGCCCATGTTAGCATTCACGTTTTCTGGGCGTGGGCATGTTGTCCTTCAATCAATCCTATCCAGATGCGTCTGCCGGTCTGGATATGTTCGTCCGGTACGTACGAGTGGGAGAGTTACTTGGGGCTTTTGTCTGGGTCTAGGTATGTGGTCAGTCTCTGCAGCCTTCCTTTCCTTTGAGTGGTTGGTTATTTGGTTTGAGTGTTTGTCCAATTTGAGAGTGGTCGAGGTTGGAGTTATTTTCGACATTGTTTTAATGTCTGGGCATTCTGGTGTGTCTCCGCTGTGGTTACGCTTTGAAGAGCCATGATTTGAGGAGTTTCCTGAATGCTAGGTGGTTTGTTGTTTTCCGTATATTCTTAGGAAGGTCATTCCAGGTTTTGGGTGCCTGGTGAGAGAAGGACGGTCCTCCGAGTTTTTTTCTGTTGTAGGGTTTTGGTTCCAGGCGTATGTCGGTGCTTGATGTTCTTGTCGGTTGGTGTAGGCGTAGTTTGTCGCTTAGGAATTCTGCGCCTTGTTTGTGTATTGCTCTGTGTGTGATGCACATGGCCTTGAACTTTATTTGTTGTTTCAGTGGTAGCCAGTGTAGTATCTTTAGCGCGGGTGTGATGTGTTCTCTTCTGGGTAGCTTGAGGAGGAGTCTGGCTGCTGCATTTTGTATGCGTTGCAGTTTTTTTTAGAAGTCGTTCGGGCATGCCCAGGTATAGGCTTTTGGCATAGTCTACTCTGGACATGATCAGAGCCAAAGCATAGCTGATTCCGGATCCCACTGCAAAGCCAAAGCATAGCTGATTCCAGATCCCACTGCAAGGAAAGGCCAAAGCATTGCTGATCCTATCCCCAGCAAGGCCTCAATCAACTCAAGCATGGACTGTGAGTATTTCCCCATCCCAGAGAAACACATGGTCTCCCCATCTTGACCCTTTTGTCTTTATTCCACTCTCTAAGCAATCCTACCCATACCTGGTAACTTGTTAAAACTGTTAGAATTCTCTGTGCACCCTGTCCTTGACTTTCTAAGTGCTATTGCCATCTCTCTATTAATTCTGTCTTGTGTAGATCATAAGCTCTTAGTCATATTTTGAGTAATCAAACTAATTTCCACATAAAGTTGAACCCTGGGGTGACAAGGTTGATATCGCGAATCAACCTTGGATCTTACTTTGTCCCTCTTTAACAATATAGTCTTAATAATCTAGTTTAAGTGAAACCTTTCCTGTTTCTAAGCTGATTTCCTCTCTTCCACTGCTTTATTTTACCAAAAGCAAACCTTCTTCTATCTTGCAAATCTCATCAAGTTCTGTAGCTAGAGACCTACTTTCACCTCTATATTGTCCCTGTGATATACATCTACCCCCTGCCCAAAACCTGCCCAAAACCCGCATTCGAATTCAGTGTTTTTCACCCGTTTCTAAAAACACATTTTTACATTTAAAAGTGCAAACCAGAAAAAATGCAACTTTTCTATGTGTGAATCCGGCTGCACTGGGTTTTCAATTTCAATCTGTTTTGTGAACTGTATTCTTTTTTGATACCTTGCCTGATGGTTGATGGTGAGATCACATCCCTAATACTGTGATAAAACATATCTATATCATTTTTTAACACACACATAATTAATTATTTTTCAAAATCCGAGTGCCATTTTAGGCCTTTGCAAAGGGTTTTATTTTGTGAGGGAAGGTCGGATTTTGATTCTGTTTGCTGCCTCTTATCCCTGACTACCTGCTACTTCTTTCTATCCACTCAGAATTCGATTATTTGTGAGTTGAGTGAATATTGCAGGGGGAAACCTTAACTTGGGTGCCATCTATCCTAATTCAAAAAGTGCTCCTATTCACTTGTGCTTGAAGATATGTTCTACTAGAAGTTTAACCAAGTGCATTGCTTCCATTTCCATCGTCATTATCCCCCATTGGTGATTGCTGCCCAATATTAGAATTTGTGTGATTTTTGCGAATTTTTAAAATAAATCAATATTGTATTTTCACCAACCGGCCTGGTTCATGGTCCATTGTGACCCGGGGTATTTGTAAAAGGGCGTGTGAGACGTGTCGGGTATTGGCTCAATTTGAATGAATTGAAATGAAAGAAAAAGCATTCATATTGAGCACCAAATCCCAGGATAAGACCAAGTGTCCTGGTCCGGTGTGTGACAGCCGGTTGGAATCCTTAACAGTATGTTGTGTCCACATATATTATGTAGAAAACATTGTAAAAAACACATACGCACAACATCTCTGTCTGTGTTTTACCAGTGCTTCATGGTCACTGGTGAATCTTGTTGTTGCTATATTCGTGCAGGAGATGTAATGTGGTACTTCTGGGTCGGGGGCTCCTGATTTTGGTGCCTTTTGCTGATCCCTTGTTGGTCATAAATGGGGAAACGGACAGAGGTTGGACCATGTTGCATTCTAAAGGACATGTGATCATCCTATTTAACTTTTCATACTGTGTCAAAATCTCACAGCATCCTGTCAACGAGCTGTCAGTCTGCCAAGACTGTACTGCAATCTCTCAAGGCAGCTGTGTCGATGGCGGACCCATCAACAGACACCACATCGAAAAGCCTGTTGGCAATAACACCAAGGGACCTGGCGACAGGGGCCTGCAAAGTCAGGAAAGCACCAACCCACAAGTGCATTGGGAATGTCACCAAGCAACAAAGGCCTTGTCATCAATCCCACACAGGCCCGACTGCTAACAAGAAATCTTAACTTGTTCACGATGCAAGAACTGTGAAAGAAAAAGACAGAAAAATCGACGGAGGTACTAGTCAGATCAAACGACCAATCCATATCCTCACCATCCAAGTCCTCATCAACGTGGTCATTGGCGATCCTGTGACAGCCTGACCCAGCCAGGAAAGCGCCCTCACCAGAACTACCTCTTTGGTAAGTGGATAAAAAAGCCAGCCAACGACAGCTGTGCAACTGATACTGTCCAAAACTAAAATACTGGAGGCAACTAAAAAAACTGAAGAGGAAGCAGCAGGAATTGCATTCTCTGGACAATCCTGCATCCCTCACCAATTATATTCTAGATCAAATACTGGAAAATCAGATTGTCTGTAGTGGGAGTGTCTGTGGCACTCCCCACTAGATGGTTTGGGTAGAGGCTCAGAGGCGCCCCAGTCTAGGCTCTCAAAGGGTAGCAAAGGACGAGCAACCAAAACTGAGACTCAATGGATATGATGCAGGTTGGTTCTTGGGTACAACGAATCCCAAAGCCCCCGACAATGGAATGTCAACACACTGTTATGTGCTAATAGTTGTTTTATTAGCAAAAATTAGGTTTAGATGAATGTATACATATAAACAAGACTCACTTTGTACTCGGGGAAACCCTACCTCAACAGTTAACAATATATGCAGTACTATGTGGTACCACAGTTATTCCTAGCTTCAGTAATAAAGCACCAATTGGTAATTGTAATAAAATTCACCAAAATGACTAAGCACGGTTTAACTTCAAAACCACAGTTGTAGCAATGTACGCAAATTACTTTAGAACACTGGCAGAATACTTTTCAGGGTAAAATAGCATTCGAAGGGATTGGGTCCTCCGACGTATTCCTTATCTTGATAGATTTGCTTCCAGCCTGCTGGACTCGGAAAATGTTTTCAGTTGAGGGCGCTGCGCGCCGACGTCCCTCTAGTTGGTGTCCCTCGACAGCCTCCGTATCGTCATCATCATGTGTATAAATAGACTTGCGCAGCGTCCGTTGCTCAGTTCCGTTTGTTCGCGCTTCGTGGGCCTCGGAATCGTGTTGCTCAGTTCGTTCTTCGAGTACATTCTACTTATTCCTCGAGTATATCTTACTCTTTTCGATGGCTTTCTCATCTGAACCGTCGACCCCACGGTCCGGCTTCAAAAAGTGTTGAGATTGTGGAAAGAAAATGTCGTTGAAGGATCCTCACAGGATCTGTTTGTGGTGCCTGGGATCGGAGCACCATTGTTCAGAATGCGAGGACTGCATGTCCATGACGGCGAACACCTTGAAGAAGCGTAAGGGGAAGCTTGAAAGAGGTAAGACTGTCAAAACTTCTACTCCTTCGAAAGTTTCCTCGGCAGAGTCGAGACATTCGTCTCCTCGCCGTCACAGGAAACATTCTCGTTCGAGGTCTCGAAGCAGTTCCCATCACTCTTCGAGATCCAAACATTCGAAAAAGAGGCGTTGAAGATCTCCCTCTTCTTTGTCATCTTCTGTTTCCCCGGAAAGGGTCACCTGCCCCACAAAACACAGCACTCCAGCTAAGTGGGAGGAATTCCGTAAAAAGATGCTTAGCATCTTCGAGAAAGCGGCCTCGACCCGCTCAGAGACGGCTAAAGGTGATACCCTGGGTGAAAGACCCGAAAAATCGAAACGCTGCGAGTCATTGCACCTGGCGAAAGAAACTGCCCGAGAGTGTCACAAACCCTCGAGCAAAGGCAGTAAGACTGTGTCATCAACGCCATCGTCGAAGGTACCTTCGAATCATAAATCTGCGTCATTGACTCCATTATCGAAGGGCCCATCGACGCATAGATTGGTCAAATCGACGCTGTCTTCGACGCCGATGTCGACGCCGATAAAGGATAAACCTACGGCTGTCACTACTTCGCAGTCAGTGGTTATACCGAGGGCTTCCACCATTGTTAGGCAGAAACCTGTGCAGTTCCCTCTGGGACCACTGCAAAAGATTTAAGACTACAGGTGTTTGGCAGTAAACTCACTTGGTAGCAGTCTGTACCACACAGATTCACTTGGTAGCTGTGGCTGAGCAGTCAGACTTCCCTCAAGAAGAGTTAGGCAGTATACAGAGTATTCACAATAGGTCAAAAGAACACAGTAGAACAAGCAAACACTGACCAGAGCTTGGTGTAAAAGAGATAATTATTTATTTAAAACCACATCTAATAAAACACACAGGCACTAATATTAAGCAGTTCAAAAACACGGTCACTAAAAGATATACACTCCCTTAAAAGAATATTAGACAAGTCTTAAGTCAAGCCCCACTTATTTTCAGACAGCGGTGAGCGCTTAACGCAGATGGCACTCTAATAATTCGTTTTAAAAGGGAGAGAAAAGCAGAGTATAAATTGAAACCGATCCCAACACTTTCACAAGAACACAGCAAGAGAGGAAGGCATAGTCAAACCGTGAAGTTAGAGTTCAGAAGGCCGCATCCACTTTAATAGGATCAGAACAAAATGTGTCCAAGGTCACACGGTTGAAATGTGCACAAAAGTCTCAAAGGTTCAGAAAGAGTTGGACCAAAAGAAAGGGACCAGTTAGATGGTCAAGGCGGCCAGCCCAGTCCAGAAGGTTAAGGGATTATTATTACCTTGTAGCAATCTTTAGAAAGGGAGGCCTGGCGGACATGGTACCTTAAAGTGGTGAGAATACTCTAGCGGGGGCAGTTCCTGGCAGCGGATGCAAGGCGGTGCTTCGTGTTAGGAAAGATTTCTTAATTGTGGGTAATTTTCCTTCCATGTGGCAACCCCTAAACATTTTGCTGTTTTCACCATGATCTAGACTTTGCCAGAGAAGTGCAGCCTTCTGCCGCACTCCTCTGGGCTTTCGCTCCATTCTTACGGGGAATCTGGCATGCCCTTAAAACAGTCAGTACCGGGAAACGTTGTTTTCTGTAGTTTCTTTATCATTTTGCAGCTTTTGCGCAACATGGCACAAGAGGGCACTGTAAGCTAAGTTACTGCTCTCTTGGGTCTCTAGTCTTCTACAGGCCCTAGATACTCTTTGGATTGTAAATGAACGGTGCAAGTAAATCACGGATGGGATTGGTGACAACAATCGTTTCTTGTGTTTTTGAGCTCCTTTTGGCGTTTAAGCGTGTTTCTCGCGCTTAGCCCAAAATGGTGGCCTGGCTCCCAAAATGGCCAGACCACGAGGCTCTTTTGTCCTGTCCGCTGATCGTCTTGCCCCCTTCACCTTCCCCAGGTCGAGCCGACCCGGGGCCTTCCTTATTTGGGCATGTACTTTCCCGCGAAACACAGATGCTTTCGCGGGCTTCTACAGGTCTTATGTGTGCTCCAGGATGTGGGCTGGGTTGTCTGGTCCCAATACACATCCTGGGTGCCAGAGAGTCTAGTGTGGTGTGAATGCCTGGGACCTCCGTGGTCCGTGATAGGTCCACGTATGGTGTGAGTGTTTTATGAGCGGATCTCCCATTGGGTCCCCTCCGTTTTGGCGCGAAGGGAACGGTGGATAAGAGGGGGCTGGAAACGCCACTACCATGTCGATCTCCTGAGTTCTCACGAACAAAGGAATACAGGAGCCAAGTATCCTGCAACCACGAGGCTGAACCGAGGAATCGCTGGTGACCCGCTGAAGGACTGCTCCTCTGCACTGCTGTCGCTTTGTGAAACCCTTTCTACCTCTGATCGAACGAGAAGGCCTGTACTGTTACTTCGACCCCTTGGAATAGTGGGAACAACTATTCTCAGCATCTTCACCATCTCCTGCACGTAAGCCTTCGGAAGTGTCTCTGGGCCATCCAGCAGACTGACCAGCCTACCCAGGAGTCTTGCTCTGTAACCGCTGTCAGGTTGTGTTGTATTACGAGTCCTTGTCACTCTCACACGATTCGTACACTTGGCATTCCCAGGTCTGAAGTGAGTAGTGTACATTGGGCTGAAATACACACGGCCGCTCCGTTGCCCTGCTGTGGTAACAAACTGTGCGGGTCCACTTCGTTTGGGATATCCTCAACTCAACTTCTGCTGCTGTGGAATCTACACGACGCCGAGATGTCCCCTGCTCGTATCTGAACCTGCCAGCACTGAAACTGACGCAGAGAAGCCTGGGTCTGCCTGCATCGGGGACCGGTGAGTAGCATCGCTAGGAACTGGTCGCCCTCCTGCAGGAGCCCATAGCTTTTCCCTGCTGTGTCTAACAGCACACCTTTCCGTACTCGCGCTCTGCTTCTGCCCCCAGTGGAGGCTGCACTTGAGTCGCGGAGCTCTGTTCATCTTCAATCGTTCATCGAACTAAAGTGCCTGATTCCCTCGAAGAGACTCCCCTTTTTGCCCGTTGGCACCAGCGTGTGCAGGTACTTTTGAGCACAAGGCTCCACTCTTCGTAGGGCTTGGACTTCCTTTTAGTTAGGTGCCTCTGAAGGAGGACTTGGTCTAATTATTATTCGCACTGCCTGTTTTCCTCCCCATCCAGGTGGTCTACACATTTCGTGCGTCTAACTCGTTAGACTTGTTTGTATTTGTATATATATTGTATTGGTTTGGTATGTGTTGGTTTACTTGAGTTTTATTGTGATTTCTCGCCACGGTCAATGTTACAAAGGCCTTGTAATAAATGTGTCTATATTTTTAATATAACACCTGCTTGGAGTAATTTGTAAGTGTCCTTGCTTTGTGTGCTCATTGCGGGCTTTCAGTCACCCTCACCCCTCTTGAGACCTAGTCTTGACCGCCGCGATCGCTACCCTGATTGGTCTGGCTTGACCAGAGGTTACCCTGTTCCAAGAAACTAGGCTGGCCTTCTGAACCTCTGCCCCTCCAAGACAGAGTTCAGAAATCCGTCTTAACACTTCGTCCGGGGGAAGAGAGGATCTCGTCTGGGAGGAAGACAGGAGTCCTTTGCACTGCCAGGGAAGAAACCAGCCGCGGAGTTCTCAGTTAAAAGGAGCAGTCCTTTAGTTCGCAGTCCAGTGGTAAGTGGCTATCCGGTTGCCGGGGTGCTTGGCATGGGCAATTCGACCACAAGACGTCCTGGGATGCGAGGAAAAGAAGGTAAACTGGTTGTGCCCACCAGTCAGGGGAAGAAGACTCTCCAGCCGGCAGATCTTCTCTTTCGTCGGGAAGTGGTGAGTCAGTTCCGCAGGGCTCCACCGTTGGTGTCGTAGCATGCCGGCTCAGCTTCTCCCTCGTCGGATTCTCAGGTCCTGTGGCGACTTCTGAAGTTCCAGTCCCCAAAGCCCTGCTTTTATGCAGCACACCCCCATTCACTCAGCCTAGCTGTCAATCAAACATGCTAATTGGTGAGCCGGCCGGCTCACCACTTGGGCCAATCACACAAGAGTGCAACTTGAGTTACCAAGGTAACTCAGTCCAGGGTGCCTAAACCCCCTCCCACACCCCCTGTGGTACCCAGACAGAGTGGCACCACTTTTGGAGGCTTCTGTGGAGAAGCCCGCCAAAAGTGGAACAAAGGGCTCGACTTGGGTTGGAGTCACAGAAGAGAACACAAACACCATTTTAGAATCGAGTCCTGACAAAAAATACCAACCGGCGAGTTAATATTAAATAAATAAACCGGCGGTATGTTCGAGGCTATGAGAATTAAATAATTAAAGTTGGTAGCCTCGAACAATGGGAAAATCCCATAGGGATATATTCGCGGTCGAATATAAAAAGTAGTATGCACTGCCACCAGCCAAAACTCGATCAGGGGGGACGGAGACGTGCCCCCTCGACTAACAGACCCAGGGGCAATCAAATTGCCCCGACCAGTACGTCCACAATATGATGGTTTGTACTGGTTTCTGTTCATAATTTGGGACTAATAAAGCCAATGGTGACTTTACATGCCCTGGGAGACAGTAGTCAGTCCCAGGGTATGGAGTCTATGGTGGGGTGTCACTATGACACCCCTGTGTCACTGCACGGAGGGTGCTGTGTAACACACATAGAAAAAACACATGAGACCCTATGGAGTAAAGGACCCCATAGCCCATAAAACACACTACAGTCAAAGGAACACCATAAATCATGTCCAAGAGTGGGAAAAAAAGTCTCACTCTTGGCAGGAGAAAAAAACAAACTCCAGAAATCCAGCAAAGCTGCTGGGGGACTCACTAGGTTAGGAAATTCAGCCTAAACCGAGAATTCTCCCTAACAACCATGACCTCGAGAATGTCGTCGATGACTTCGACGACTCCGAGTAGGATTCTGAACCTCTCGAGTTCTTCGAGGTCTCTTCCTACCTTTTCGATGCCTTTTTCAGTTTCCTCGAAGTCTTGACTTCCGCGTCGACAACATCAACGTTTTCTCAACCGGTTAATACAAGCTTAGCCCCTTCTGCTTTAGAAATGGGTTTTAAGCCTTTTCCAAGGTCAGATTATTTCAGAGCCTTGTTCTCTATGAGGAAGGGGAGGATTCTGATCAGGAAAAACCTTTTGGATTGCAGAGAACTACAACACCTGTACCAGAGGAGTTTATCTCTGAAGAAAATAGGTTGAAGGATGTATCCTTGCATGATGCAAGTGGGTTAGATGCTTCCCCAGAAGTAGAATTTGCCAAACCAGACCCAGGGGAACATGCTGAGACCCCTTATAGAACTTTAATGGCCAGAATAATAGAGTTCATGGGTTGGTCTACACCTTCACCTGCTTTTCAACAAGATGATCTTACAGACATCTTAATTAAAGGCCCACAGGAAGATCCTGTGGTTCCATTTCATACTGCATTATAGAGGAAAATATCGGCCAACTGGGAAACTCCTGAGGTTATCCCGGCAGTTAACAAAAAACTATCTGCCAAATATAGGGTATCTGCTTCTGACCCTGAATATTTGTCCAAACATCCAACCCCAGAGAATCTGGTTGTTCAAGCAGCAACTTCATCGAACAGTAGATCTGCATACCCTACTGTTCCGCAGGACAGGGATGATGAGAGATTTGACGCTATGTCACAAAAGGTCTTTTCTGCGTGTAGCATGGCGCTTAAACCATTAATGCTACTTGTACGCTCGCAAGATTCAGCCATACACTTTGGGAGTGTGCTTCATCAGCGGCTGACTGCCTCCCGGAAGGAGAAGAAAGGGAAGCTTTTCTGAACATCATTAAAGATGGTAAAGACGCAATGTGCGAATCCCTTCAAACTGGCATTGATTCTGCTGGCAGTATTAGCAGGGCCATGGCGGCAAGTACTACAATCCACAGATTTGTGTAGTTACGAAAGTCTGGTTTTGCTCCAGATGTACAGGCCAGACTTTTGAATATGCCCTTTGAAGGCTCTTCTTTATTTGGTAAGAAGGCTGATGACAGCCTAGAGAAGTTACAAACATCCAAGGCAGCAGCAAAATCCCTTGGAGCTGCAATCCGTCAAACTCCCTATCGCCCCTCAGGAACCTCTTCAAGAGGTAGGTCCTTTTGGTTTTATTCCGCATTCTGAAAAGGCGGAGGGCAGCCGGCTCAAAGAGGACAAAAGAAATTCACCCGAGGTGGACGGGTTAAAAGTACAAAAGCCGCAGCAGCAGCAGGTGCCTCTTTACCCTCGGCATCTGCATCAGCCGCCTCTAAACCACTCTGAGGAGACTCCTCAGAAGACACCAGTATGGGGCAGGTTAACTAACATCTGACAGAATGGCAGGCTATTACGTCAGATGCTTGGGCATTGGAGACAGTTGCCCAAGGTTACTGCCTGCCCTTTCTACGCACCCCTCAGAGTCATCCACCGGGGAACAACTCTATGAAGTTTCCAGATCCGCTCCTTTTGCAGGAGATTCTAGACCTGCTGGAGAAAGGTGCCATAGAACCGGTACCTGTAGCGAAGAGGAACAAGGGTTGGTACTCCCCCTACTTCTTGATACCGAAGAAGGACGGAGGACTGAGACCTATCTTGGACTTACGAGAATTGAACAAGTTCCTCAGGAAGGACAAGTTCAAGATCATAACTCTTTCTCAGATCCTTCAGGCCCTCCAGCTTCAGGACTGGCTGGTATATCTGGACCTTCAGGATGCTTATTTCCATGTGCCAATTCATCTCAAACACAGGAAATACCTGAGGTTCGCAATTGGCGACTCTCATTATCAATTTCGAGTTCTGCCATTTGGGCTGACCTCCGCCCGAGGGTCTTCACCAAGCTAATGTCTGTAGTGGCTGCAAGTCTAAGGAGGAAAGGGATTCACGTCTACCCCTACCTAGACGATTGGTTGATTAGAGCTGTATCTTCGGAACAAGCTCAGATTCAGCTAGATTATGTCTGCCACTTCCTTCACAAACTGGGCTTCTCCCTCAATTTAAAGAAGTTGCAGATGATACCATCACAGAGACTCCAGTTAATCGGAGCGGTCCTGGACACTTCCCTGGGGAAAGCCTCGCCACCAGAGGTGAGGGCTCAAGATATTCTGCAGATGGTCACCAAGTTGCAAAATGCCCAACGTCTCCCAGCCTTCGACTTTTTGAGGTTGCTAGGCCTCATGGCATCCTGCATCTTCATTGTGCCAGAGGCTCGCCTGAGAATTAGATCTCTCCAGTGGGCACAATTCTCAGGAAGAATGACAGATCTCCTTCAGGTTCCGGATAAAGTGGCTCGAGACCTTCAGTGGTGGGCCTGTCGGGAGAACATTTTGAAGGGAGAACTGTTTTGGCAACCATGGCTGGAGATAACAGTAGTCACGGATGCCTCACACACGGGGTGGGGAGCCCATGCCAACGACTTGACCATCAGCGGTCGTTGGTCTCCATCGGAGTCCAGACTACATATCAACCTGTTGGAGCTGAGAGCTATCAGACTAGCACTGAAGGCTTTTCTACCATCTGTACAAGGGAAAAATGTCATAATAATGACGGACAATACAGTGGCCATGCACTACCTCAACAAAAGAGGAGGCGTAGGATCACTGCCACTGTGCAGAGAGGCGATGCAGCTCTGGTTTTGGGCAATTCAAGAAGGAATCTCTCTATCGGCCGTTCACTTAGCCGGAGAGAAGAACTTGACAGCAGAATCTCTGAGCAGGCAGAGCACAGTCTCTCACGAGTGGGAGATAGCTCAGGAAGTCCTTCAGGAGATCTTCGCCCTTTGGGGAACCTCTCAAGTAGATCTGTTCACCACCAGTATCAACAGGAAGTGCGATCAGTTTTGTTCAAGGGAATTTCTCCTGAGAGGAGCTCTAGGGGATGCGTTCATGGTAGACTGGGAGTTTCCACTTCTGTACGCGTTTCCTCCAGCCCCTGTCATTCCTCAGATGATCAGGAGGTTGAGAAGATTCTGGAAGACTATGATCCTAATTGCCCCAGACTGGGCAAGGAGAACGTGGTACCCGGACCTTCTGGACATGTCCATCTGCCCTCCAAGTCGTCTTCCACACAGGGAGGATCTTCTCTCGCAGAAGGGAGGTCAGGTTCTCCATCCAGACATCAGAACCCTCAACTTTCACGCTTGGTTTCTGAAAGGTTGAGATACAAGGATTGGGACCTCCCAGATGACGTCATGGAGGTGTTGCTTTCAGCCAGAAGGCCAGCAACAAAGACTTTATACCGCTGCCGTTGGAACAAATTTTGCAGCTGGTGTAGAGAAAAGAATATTGAACCCTTTTCATGTGGTACACCAATGGTGTTATCCTTTCTACTCTATTTGGCGAATTCAGGTCTTCAAGTTGGTACGATCAAAGGCTACCTCGCAGCGCTATCGATCTTCAAGCGCACTGCAGAGGAGCCATCATATTTCAAATTACCCTTAGTAATACAATTTCTGAAGAGGTTAACTAATGCCTATCCCCCAAGACCGTTCCAAGTTCCCTTATGGGACTTAAATTTAGTCTTAAATTTCCTCATGGGTACTCCTTTTGAACCACTCCACTCTTGTTTAAGATTCCTCACCCTTAAAAATGTCTTATTAGTGGCTTTGACATCTGCCAGGAGGGTGAGCGAATTACAAGCCCTATCTTGTAATCCCCTTCATACAATTTTTCACAAAGACAAAGTTGTCCTACAGTGAAGCCTAATTTCCTCCCAAAGGTGGTTTCTGAATTCCACATCACCCAGAAGATACCTTTACCCTCTTTCTATCCTCCTCCCCACCCAGGGAAAGAGGAAGAGAGACTACATAGACTGGATCCAAGGCGAGCCTTGAGTTTTTATATCGGCAGACTTGCTAGGATTAGGCAAGCAGACCAACTGTTCATAGGTTACACAGGGCACAAATTAGGATTGCCAATCACAAAACAGACCATTTCGAGATGGATTATTTTAGCCATCCTAGAATGTTATAAACTGGCAGGGAAAGATCCCCCTCACAATCTTGGGGCTCATTCAACCATGGGTATCGCAGCCTCTTTGGCTCTCCAAAGAGGGGTACCGATTCGAGACATAAGTGCGGCTGCCACATGGTCGTCCGCACATACCTTTACAAAATTCTACAATCTGGATTCCTCCTCTAGCCAAGAGACTAGATTTGGCAAACCTGTGTTACACACTGTTCATTCTTAAAGGGGAATATGGCAATTTTACTCCCACCTCCGTTTACACACCACTGCTATGGGAGTCTATCAAGATAAGGAATACGTCGGAGGACACAATCCCTTCGAAGAACAAGTTACTTTTTACCTTGTAACGTTCTTTCGATGGAATGTTCCACCAACGTATTCCTTATCGCCCCTCCCATACATCCCCCTCAGTAAAACTTCCCCTGTGGTTGCAGCTTATGCTCCTTCAAGGTCAATAACCAATTCATGCACAGCTACTCTTAAGCTTCAAAACGGAATTGAGCAACAGACGCTGCGCGAGTCTATTTATACACATGATGACGTCGGCGCCGATACGGAGGCTGTCGAGGGACACCAACTCGAGGGACGTTGACGCGCAGCGCCCTCTACTGAAAAAAATTTCCGAGGCCAGCAAGCTGGAAGTAAATCTATCAAGATAAGGAATACGTCGGAGGAACATCCCATTGAAAGAATGTTACAAGGTAAGAAGTAACTTGTTCTTCTGTGTGGAGATCCCTCCGACCTAGGCAACTTGCAATAACAGGTAAGTTATGTTTTGCTTTTATATTAAAAGCAATTTTCACACTGTCAACACATGATCTACCAATTTCATAGGTCTGATCCAAAAACAGGCTTATTGATTTTCCTTAACTTTTCAAACCTGAACAAACCAGGGCCAGTGTTTCAGGTAACATCTAGCATATGTTAATTGATTCTCAGTCTAATTGTACCATCTTAGATGGGCACATATAGGTGAAGGTCTTTAAGGGTTTGGGGACACTTTTGAGATGCATAGGTGTTTGCTGCAATGCCTAGGGTGGTGCAGCTATTGATATTTATTATCACTCAATTTAAAGCCAGACTCGAGTTTTAAAGATGCAGTGTCAGATCTAATATTTGTGTCAAAGCAGAAGTATGCCTTTTAGGTGGGTTCCTGCAAAGTGATTTTAATATTGTACTAGATACTAGTGTGCTGGGTGTGGGATGCCAGCAGCGGAGCAGTGAGTTGAGGTATGCAGAGTTCTTTTTGCAGAAAGACTTGAATGTTTGGAAGGATTATAGCCTTGCTTAATGTTGAAGGAGGGTTTTATTCCTGTTGCCTCTATGGCTCGATATGTTTCGATTGATTTCGTGTTCAGCTCAGTAAGCCCACACCTGGTCTAGAAGAACCTGCAGACACAAGAAGTTGTTTGGCTAGTAGAGGCATTGGCTTGGATATCACTGGTAGTAGTTGAAAGGAAGCGAAGAGGTAAGATTGTGCAGTGTGGCGGGGTCAGAAGGAGGACGCAGACACTGGTTTGACATTCTCACTCGTTATTTATTAAATAGGAAAAAGGCATAACTTTCCCTATTGCTATTTGGGTGTTCCCTGCCTATAAAAATAACAAAGGCGCTCGTCCGTCATCGGGAAGTCGAGCAAAAAAAGGCCTGCTGTCCAAAAAAACTAATTCTAACTGACCCTACCACTATAGGAGAATGTCTCTCTTCTTTTGAATGTCTTTCTTGCAAGGTGTCTCTTTTTCCTCAGATTTCTTATTAATAGGCTATCTTTAAATACTATCTTGTCAACCTTCTGTATCAGTTTTTGAAACTCTTTCACATGTTCTTTGGGTTTTCTCTCCTCTTTAGGGATTTTCTTCCAGGACTCCTATGTAACACGCTTATATTTTCCTCCACTCTGATATATTTTTGGTGCTCTTATATCCTATACTTCTTAGATGGGATATGTTTTCTGGACACATAATGTCCCTGTTTTCCTGGGTTGGTTTGTCTTGCGTAGCTCTCCCCTCATGGGATTCACTTACTGTCAGTTGTAGGAGTTCTTTGTCTCATTAGGATATTCTCTCGCTCTCTCTCTCTCTCTTTTTCTCTCTCTTTCTCTCTCTCTCTCTTCTCTCTCTCTCTCTCTTTCTCTCTCTCTCTCTCTCTTCTCTCTTTCTTTTCTCTTTTCTCTCCGCCCCCCAATCATCAGATCTTAATGTGTTGTTTTCTCCGCATCCCAGTATATTTATGCCCAATCACAAGAATCTCTCATTAAGTTTTTTTGGGGTTCTCTCACTAGAGTATTTTTTTTTCTCTCTTTTATTTATTCCACTCTTTACTCCTTAATGTGTTAGTTTCCCCTTTTCCCAGGGTGTTTGTAACACATTCTTAGTGGACTCTTTTCCAACGCTTCTCAGGATTCTTGGTCTCCGATTTGTACAGTTCCACTTCATCAACTTTATTGTCTCGTCTATTTTACTTGGAAGAGTTTCTTTTGTTGCATAACGATTCCCCTGGCAGACTCCCAGGATTTCTGTTCGTCCTGTTACCTTGGAATCTGCAGGGGAACTTCTTGAGGGCCTCTGTTCGCTCGGGTTCCCTTAGATTCCTCCAGTTATTTGCCTTCTCGTTTTCACAGATGTTCTGCTCCCGGTCCTCTTTATCTATGCGAAACGCTAACACTGCAGGTAAGCAGATGTTTTGTTGGCTTTTTCCGTTTAGTGGTTTTTGCAGCGTTTGCATGGGCACCCTGCCCACAAAGAAGTCGCTGTGGTCAGGCTACGACCGGACTGCTTGCTTTCGTTCTCCATAGCCATTCTGGGCTTCCAGTGTTTTGCTGTAACTTTCACAGCAGTTCTGAAAGTCGCCGCTCTCCTTGGGTCCATCTCTTTCAAGTGTTGTGCCATCAGGGTGTTTCCCCTGCTTGCGTATGCATCTCTCGGCCTCACCTCGGCGTGTCCTCCATTTATAGCTGCCTCGTCTCAGTTACATGTAGGTCTCCTTTTAAAGAGGCAGATACATTCTTGTTTGTAACAGTAGGTTTTGGATCGTTAGCCAAATCTTGGTATTTGATCCTGTTCTTCACCTCTGATAGTCCCATGTCTGCCACCACGGCGAAAGACTCAGGGAGTTCCTTATAGAAATGTGAGTCCTTGTCCCCTAAGGGCGAGTCTCTCCCAGTGAGGTGCCACCTACATAGACCCCTAGGGAGAGTCTTACGAAGCAGGCTCACCTCTCTAGCTTCAAAGTGGGGGAAAGACTTCCCCTTGGGAGGAAGTGATGAATTCCCTTGATTCTTCAGAGGACCTGAAAACGTTAAACTGGAACATAGTAATTGAAACGTTTCCCATTCCTGATGTTTGTGAAATGCCATGGTTGACTGGAAAGGCAATGTTTTTATTACATTAGATCTGTTGTCTTCCTATCAGTTAAAGCTGGGCCTTCATTGTCGAACATTGCAATGTTTATTATGTTGGATGGGAAGCAGCTGCCATATTACAAGGAATAATGCATTGTAATTTGAGGATACTGAGCAGGAACATGATAGGCAGTTGATCTCTGTTCTTTGTATTTTGAAAAAGGCAAGACTAACCTTGAAGAAAGAAAAATGCTGTTTTAGAAAAGTCGTTGGATTACTTGTGAAAGTTACCAAGTGGTGAGGGTGTAGAAGACCATTAAGGAGATAGGTAGATGGGGGGCGTGGCTAACTGGCCATGGAACAGGACGTGCTGCGTGAGGAGCTCCTGATGATCCGCTCTATTTTTGCCAAAGTTACCTGTTGAAACTGCAACGAGCGCCTAGAACTTTGGGGATCAGGCGTCGGAAGCCGCACGCCAAGTGAAGTTCGCTGGAGAAGTTCACAGTCCCCGGGAATCGTGAGATATACATGTTTTTTGTTGGTGCGACTGTGTGGCCGCTTCGGCACCAAGATGGCGGCTAACAAAGGAGAGGCCTCCGAGGAGAAACGAAACTGATTCCCCGGAACTGCGGGACATGGCTGCAGTAAATTGCCTGGAGGAATAGTACAACAGGGAGACATGGCGGAGTGTTCGAACTAGCACCATGAGAGCGCCCGGCCTGGCATACGCTAATGGAGCCTCTGCGATCTGACCGCAGGAGGAGATAACATTGGATGCTTGGGCGACGAGGCCTACGGTAGTTGAATGGGGAGTGTGAGGCCATAGCCCATCCGTAAGACAATTCGAAGTGCCATCTCGGTTGTGAGCTAGGAGACCTGGAAGCCAGACCATTGTCGGACCGAGGACAGTGCAACAGCTGCACTAAGGCGGAGGCGTACAGGAGTGGAGGGCAGCGCCATGTCGGCGAAAGGGTTGAGAGTCAAGACTAAGCAACCCACGATGGAGACTTTCACGATAACGCAACAGACCCCCTCAACATCAGTGCAGAGCATGGTCGTGACCCCTGCGGAGGACACCCCCGAAGGGGACAAGCACCAGATCCTGGAGGCTATAACGGGACTGAGTGCTAAATGGGACTTGGCAATGGCGGACCTACGCACAGCTCTAGAGAATAAGATCGATGCTGTAGGCACGGAACTCACCCTGCTACATCAAGATGTTAGGGCACTTGCAGAAAGGACCAGCGGTCTGGAAAGCGGGGTGAAGATTAATACCGATGTTAGCACGAGCAATGCTAAGGAGATTCATGTCTTAAAACAACAGGTCGCCAACCTGGAAAATCGCGTGGAAGAGGCGGAAGGAAGGGCGAGGAGGAACACCATTCGCGTGGTTGGCCTTCCGGAGGGGGAAGAAGGCCAAGACCCCACAAACTAGGTTGAAAACATGATCCTACAAGGGATCGGAGCCGGGAATCTTTCGCAGGGATTTACGGTGGAAAGGGCGCACCGCGCCCTAATGAGGAAACCCCGGCCGGGGGCCCCGCCAAGACCGATCATCGCGAGGATCCTGAATTACAGGGACAGAGAAAAGATCCTCGAATATTTTCGTAAGGGCGGCACGATAGAGGGAGCATCCACCAACATCACAGCATACCCGGACTATACAATACTGGTGCAAAGGTAGAGGTATAGTTACGTCGCCGTCAAAAGAAGGCTGAGGGCGGCGGGAGTCAAATATATGCTGCTGTATCCGGCACGATTGAAAGTGCTGCATAAGAACAAAGTGCTATTTTTTGATACCCCTGAGGATGTTGTCACATGGCTGGACTGCAGGGCTGCCCGGAACAAGAAGCGGATCGTGACCGGCAGGATCATACCGAATGAAGATTTTGTAAGGAGGAGGACCCTGATGGTATAGAGAAACTGTAACTAACTGAACTTTGTACACAATCTGAGCCTGGTGCTCGATTTGGACTGGAATATAGTGAGTGTAACTGTAATTGGTAACGGTTTGGCAACTGCGTAATGTTTTTTGAAAGGAGCAACAGAACGTGGACGACCTACCCCAATAGATTATTAGTTTCAGCAGTCATTAGGGCGGCTTTACCCTACTGAGCCCTGAGTAGAAACTTGTGCTAGGCAGGGCTAGATGTGGGGGTGCCTGAGATCCAGGAATGGAGCTGGGCAACGGTTGGGGAGGGTATTGTTGGTGGGGGGGGTGGGAAGAAGGTGGGGGGATGGGAAGTTGAGTGTGTGTGTGGTTATGGGGAGTTTAAGTTTTGTTTCGAGCCTATTTGGAGGAATCAGCATGTTTTCCTTGCGGTGCATGAAGGGGTGTAATTGGCGGAGGATCGGGAGGGTGCTTATTTTTTTTTTTTATTAACTCTTTTTATTGGCATTTTACAACAGGTCAAACAGCATGAAAAACAACCTCCCCCAGCCCTCCCTCCCTCCCTCCCCTCCCCCCTTGGCGACTAGCCTAAAAACGTATTGCTGTCCTCTCCTCCAGACTGAATCTCCATGTTCATTGTAGCTCCAAGAGTCTCAAGCGTTGCGGGCACCACATCACCCTAAAGTCATCTCTTAACACAGATAGGACTTCCCCCCATTCCGCCGCGAAGGACTGCACCCTATCATTCATGGTGCAGGTCGCCCATTCCAAGGCCACAATTTCCCAAACCTTCCGCAGCCAATCTTGACACTTGGGCACCTCAGGGCTTTTCCATCTTTGCGCTATTAATTGCATAGCTGCCAGAGTCAAAATTGTTTTGCCTTTTCCCTTCCCCTTGCTTCCACCGCCCCCTAGGCCACCTTGATTCCCAGAAGGATCTGCATTGGAGTTCTATCATCGCCCCGGCCAAACACCTGTTCCTTTGCCTCCCGTATGTCTGCCCAAAAGGGTTTGATCTCCGGACAGTCCCACCAAACATGTTCCGCTGTACCCAAAAGACCACAGCCTCTCCAGCATGCCCCGGACCTTGTAGGGTAAAATCTGCGGAGTCGGGCCGGGGTGTAATGCCACCTCATCAGTATCTTGTACCATGCTTCTATTAATTGGGACGCCCTGGCTAGTTTGGGTATTTTCCTCCACAGCCTTTCCCACTCATCTCTACCCATCTCCCGTCCCAAGACCCGTTCCCATTCCCGCATGTAAGCCCATTGCGGTCTTGCCTGTGCGGCGATTAGAATTTTATATATATTAGAGATGAGGCCTTTCGATCCATCATTGGTAAGTAAGAATTTCTCAAACTGAGTTGGGACTCTTGTGGCCGCTGCTCTAACCTCCGGCTGAAGTACCCAATGGCGTATCTGTGCGTACCGGAGCCTTCCGAGCTCCCGTATAGAGAAATCCCTCTTGCATTCATTAAAGGATAATACACCCTCCTTCCCGCCACTCTGTAAAGGCTCCTTTCTCCAGGCCCGGGGTAAAGTCCCCATTGTTGAAAATGGAGGTGAAGGGGGATGGAAATGTTGTAATCCCTACACGGCCGGCCAGCCTGTCCCAGGTGTCTGCCATAAGTTTGGTGATGGTACTTTGATACAAATGACTGGGTCTATGCACCTTCGGAAGCCACAACACTTCAGCTAAGCTATGATGTGCCACCGCCCTATCCATCCGCACCCATAGCTTGTCCTGCATGTCTTCCCCATCCTGCAACCACTCCCTAATGACGCGGAGTTGAGTTGCCTCATAATACCGCCGAAAGTCCGGAAGCGCCAGACCTCCCTCACCCTTTGGCGCCCTCAGAAGCCTGAACCCCACCCTGGGCCTTCTCCCTACCCAGATAAAGTGCCTAGTTAGTGTGTCCAGCTCCTTGAAAAAGCTCCCCGGGACCGGCTGCAGAATCGCCTGAAAGAAGTATAGAAGCCGTGGGAGTATGACCATCTTTACAGCTGCTAACCTCCCCAGCCATGATACCTTCAAGTCTTTCCACCTCTGAAAGTCCCTCTTGATTGCCCTGAGCAGCGGGGGAAAGTTTGCTGCATACCAACCGTCCAAAGTGGCCGTGATCCTTACCCCCAGGTATCAAATTCCCCCCGGGCTCCACCGAAAGAGAGTGCCTCTGCCCAGAGTAACACGCTCCGCTGAGCCTAACGACAGATTCATGATCTCCGACTTGCTCACATTAATTTCTAATCCTGAAGCTTCTCCAAACGTCTCCAGCAAGGCTACACTAGCGCCCAGGGAAGCACTTGGAGTTGTCAGCATAAGCAGCATGTCATCGGCAAAGGCCGCCACCTTGTGCTGCACCCCTCCAAAAGGAACGCCCCGGATCTCCCCGGATTCCCTGATGGCCTGTAAAAGCGGTTCAAGATACAACGCAAAGAGTAATGGGGAGAGCGGGCAGCCCTGCTTCGTCCCTCTCTGCAGGTGCACCCGCCTCGAGGGTGTCCCATTTACCATCACTCTAATCGTAGGGCTTCGGTAGTTAGCCTTAACCATCGACATAAACTCTCCCCCGAAACCCATCCTCTCCAATACCCGGAAGAGAAACGTCCACTCCACACGGTCAAACGCCTTTTCCGCGTCCAATGCCACCAGGACCGCTGGAGTGTTCGTTTTATTCACTTTTTCGACTATGTGGGCCACTCGCCGGATATTATCCGCCGTCTGCCTTCCCCTCATGAACCCGGGTGTATCAACTTTGGGAGGACGGAGTCAAGCCTCTTCGCCAAAATCTTAGTATAAATCTTAGCGTCGATATTGATCAACGCTATTGGGCGGTAGGACGACTTCTCCTCCGGGTTTTTATTGGGTTTGAGAATGAGGGTAACCTTAGCTTCTTCCAAAGAAGGGGAGATTCTACCAGATCGACGGAAGGAATTATATAGTGACGTCAAATGTGGGGCCAGCTGTGAGATAAACCGCTTATAGAAGGCTGCTGTGTAACCATCCGGGCCAGGAGCTTTATATACCTGGAGATCTCTAATCACCCCTCTTACCTCCTCCTCTGTAATTTCTTTATTAAGTGTGTCCCTCGTCTCCGTACTAATTACCCCCAATTGCACTCGTTGCAGGAATTGTTCCTGCACATTACTGCAGAAATGCTGCGAAGTATATAGGGCCTCATAATATTCAGCTAGAGCCTCCTGTAAGTCCTCCTGCCTCGTAACTCTGACCCCCGCATCTGCCTTCAGTGCCGTGATCGCGTTCCTCGCCCTCCTACCTCCCAACAGACGTGCCAAGAGTGCACCAGATCTATTTGCCCTAGCATAAAATTTCTGTCGCACGGCCAGCAGAGCCCCCTCTGCCTTTTTCGTGCGTAGAAGCTCCAATTGCCCCAACGCCTTCCTATAGGCTCGCATGGCCTTCCTGGAGGGGGTACACCCCGCTGCCTGCCTAGCCATTTCCACTTCTGCTTCTAACTGAGCCTCCAGAGCCCGTAGTTGTTTCGCTCGATGGGCCGATGCCGCAATAAATTCCCCCCGCAGGGTGCCCTAAAATTCATCCCACCTTATCCCCTCCCCCATGTCCCCCTTCCGATTAATCTCAAAGAAGTCCCTGATTCTCTCCTCAATCCGCCCCCGGATGTCCGGGTCCCTCAGTAATGCCCCGGGAAGTTTCCAGCTCCAAATCCCCTTTACCCTCCGACCCAGCTCCAAGGCCATAGAGACCGTCTTATGATCTGCTATCCCTATTGGTCCCGTGCAGACCTTCCCCATGAGACCAGCTGACACCCATATATAATCGATTCTTGATTGGGATCCATGGACTCCCGACACAAAGGTATATCCCTCTTCGTCTCCTTTCATTTCCCTCCAAACATCCCGTAGCCCCATCCTGCCGATCCTCTCCTTCAATTCCCCAGACATTGTAGGGAGGTAATCCGCCTTTGGGTGCCCTCCCAATCAAAGAGCAAGCCAAACGGGAAAGTCCATTTGTATCGGATTGATTTCTCATTGAGAACCTTCAGCAGCGGTGCCATTTGCCTCCTCTTCAAGAGTGTGCTATTCGCCAGGTCCTGAAATAGTGCGATCTGGTGGCCCTCATGCATAATTGGTTCCTTGAGCCGGGCTGCCCTGAGTACCGCCTCCTTCTGGGCGTATCTCGTAAAAGCTGCGAGCACATCCCTCAGTCTCGCAGCCTGACTTCTGGACTGGCGCCCAGTCCTATGCACTCGATCAAGTTCCACGCTTTCCGGATCACCCACCTCCAGGATATTCGCTAAGATGCCCTGGACAACCGCTTTCAGATTCTTATCCGGCACCGCTTCCGGCAGCATTTTCACTCTTATATTGATCCTGCGAGACCTGTTTTCTAAGTCCTCCATCTGAATTTCAAGGTTTCTGGTGGCTATGTCCAGCCTTTCAATTGCCTCGCTATTAGCTGAGGTGTCTGCGTCCACCTCCCGAAGCCCTTTCTCCAGGGTATCCGTTCTTTCTCCCAGTTGACGCAGTTCATGTTTCATTTCCCCAATAGCTTTGTTTAGATCATTGCGCATCAGTTGGAATTGATCCTGGAAGGTCTTTGCCAAATTTGCCTGCAGGGCATGTAGTTCCCCCAGAAGTTCCTGCCGGGGTATGAGTGCCGCCTCACCAAGTTCATTTTGCGTGGGGTCTTCTCCTGTTCGCCCCCGTGACGCCCCAGGACCGACTCGTGTGGACTGGGCTGGCCATAGCGCCTGAAGAGTGGCCGGGGCCTCCCCCGGAGCCTGCATTCCTCTTCCCCCTTTTCCCTTGGGTTTCGAAGCCATGGCGCTCCCCCTTTCCCCACGGGAGTGCTCCGCCACCGCCACTCCACACCAGTCCTCCGTAGCTCTTAGACAGTCCGAAGAGAAGACTCAATAGAGTTGCTGATGGGCTGGGACAGGGGCGAGGGCGGCGGTCCCGCTCACCCCCCACTGTTCCGAAAAGCGGCAACCCCGCCCCGACCCGCTCAGGGCCCCACGCAAAGTCCAAATTAACTACCGCAGCACTCCGCATCCTCTCGGGCCTCTGCTCCCCCTCTCTAACTCCGGGGCTGCTCCCTTCACTCACCGGTCAGGGGAGGGGACCGCAGGGCACGATCCCCTCACTCCGCCGTTCCCAGAGCAAACATGTACAGGCCTCCGGCGGGCCCGCCGCCTCCTCACCTCCTCACTGGCTCCCGGGGGGGTCTCCTCCTCCGGCGTGTGCCCCTGCCGAAGCCGCTCCGCTCCCGTCCTCCACTGCTCTCACGCAGACCAAAGGGAGAGCGTCCGCTGTCCGATGCGGGCTCCGGGGGTACTTCCTACTCCCCTGCAGGGGCCCTTGTGTGCTTGTAGGGCCTCAGCGTAGGCCGCAGCCCAGATGTCGGCCTGCCCCGCTCCTCGCCGGTCCCTCCTCTCCCCAGGGATGCGGGCGGTGATCCGGTTCGGCTCCAGATCCTCTCCGTCAAAGCCCCACTGTCCCGACCCTCTCCGGGCCTCCTCGATGCACCCGTGGCAGCTAGGGCAGCAATCCGCTTCCTGAACACACCGCCGCTCTCCCTCTAGCCCCACCGGAGCCGCACCGCACCACTTCAGGATATGGGTACCTCGCCCCGCCGCTCTCTGGGGGTCCGCCGACCAGTCGGGGCTGCTCTCCTGCCTTGCCGCTCCTCGCACGCCTCTGTTGGCCTCCTTTCCCCACCAGGGCCGCGACCGCAGAAGCCTCCTTGTGTGTCTCCAGTCTAGGGCACTCTGGCGGGGAAGACAACTCCCGAGGCCGCACCTCCCGATTTCACCTCCGCAGCACCGGGTCGGGGACTCTCAGCTCTCCGCTCCCCTCCGTGCTCAGTCCGGCCAGAGGGATCCCCTGCGAACACCCGCTCCGCACTCCCCGGGGGACGCCGCCTCCTTCGTTCTCGGCCCTGCTGGCCTACACTCCTCGAGCGGCTTCCAGCGCCCGGCCGGACCTGCCGACACCGGATCACCCACTCCACTCCTCCTTGCTGGCTGGCTCGCCCGGCTTCCCTTCGTCGCCGCAGCAGTCTTGGGAGCCTCGTAGAGTCGCTGCTCGGACCGCAGACTAGGTGGTGGGCACTTTCGTCTAACGGGTCCGGAGAGCACCGTCGGCACGTCTACCTAGTGCCGGCGACCATTTTGGAATGGGGAGGGTGCTTATTAACGACCTCAGGATAATAACGTGGAATGTCAGGGGCCTTAACAGCTATCCTGAAAAGAAATAAAATCAGGATGTATCTGAAAAGGCAGAAAATAGATATCGCATTACTACAGGAGACGTACTTGACACGAGAAAAGTTGGACCTAGTTAAGAGCAAGTGGAGAGGGACCGTAGTGGGCTTGCCATATGCATATGCCCGGGGCGTGTTAATCTGGGTGGCACTGCATGTCCCGTTCAAATCGATACAAGAGGTAGTTGAAACTGATGGAAGGATGGCTATATTGCGAGGGCTGGTGGAGAGCAGGGAGGTATGCATAGTAAACACGTATGCCCCCAACCAGAACACAGCAGCATATTTCAGAGCCCTGTGTACCAGTCTTAGTACGTGTATAGGGAGCGCGGTGATCTGGGGTGGGGACTTTAATTGTGTGTTGGATCCTGTGGTGGACAGATCTGACGGCAGGGTGGGTAAGCCTAGCCCAGCGGCGAGAGCGTTGCAGATGCTGCTAACTGATTTTGGCTTTACAGATGCGTGGAGGATGAAGCATCCCACTGAGAGGCAATACTCGCACTATTCAGCCCCGCACCAACTGCACACTAGGCTCAATTACGTCTTTGCTACAGCAGATGTGATGTCTGAGATTACTCAAGCCGAATATAAGGCCAGGGTCCTCTCGGATCATTCGCCCCTGATCCTCGGATGGCAATATTGCCCCCCGAGGGCGAAGATCCCTACATGGCGCCTCCATCCAGTCTTTAGAGAAGATATAAGGGAAGAGATTACTAACTTCTTTGAAGAGAATACTGGGAGTGTTGATTCTGCGGGCACATTATGGGAAGCTTTTAAGGTGGTGATGCGGGGGGCGGCCATTGCTAAACCAAGAGGGTTACAGGGTGGGGTCTTGGCTGACCTGCAGAGGGCGGAAACTGAGCTAGAAACAGCATTGAAGAGCGGTGACTTAGACACGGAGCTGGTACTCCAACTACAGCAACAATGTGCAGGGCATTGGGAAAGACTTTGCAATCTCAATTATAGGAAATATGTTGAGAGGCAGCACGCGGGGGGAGACAAGACAGGCCGCCTTTTGGCCTGGCTATACAAAAGCGAGAGCCCTAGGCCTCCGATTAGGACCATTATTAGGGAGCACGGAGATGAGGTGGCCACGCAAGAGGGGGTTAACAAAGAATTTGTGGAATATTACAGAGTGCTGTACGGAGATGATGAGATGGGTGACCAGCACAAGATAATCGAAACGTTAGAAGACATAGGGCTGCCCAAGATAAGTGAAGAAGAGAGGGAGGAGTTAGATGAGCCAATCACGTTGGGGGAGTTAGAAGAGGTTGTGAAGCAGTTGCCTACCTGTAAGACCCAAGGAGCAGATGAGTTCCCCAGCGAATTCTATAAAGTATACAGAGAGGAAATCCTCCCCCCAATGCTGGATATGCTTAATGAAGCGTTTGAGATAGGACGGTTGCCTGAGTCACTCAGAGAGGCGATCATAATACCGCTGCCCAAGCCCAATAAACCGGAGCATAGATGTGGTTCCTACAGGCCTCTGTCGATGCTAAATCAGGACAGCGAGATTCTCACGGCTGTCCTAGCAAATCGATTGCAGAAAGTGATTGGTAGACTCATACATCCTGATCAAACGGGTTATGTCCCGAGCAGAAACATAACACACAACCATAGGCGACTTCACCGGGTGGTCGAATTAGGTAGTAAGAACGAGGGTGAGATGGCGATAGTGTCTCTAGATGCAGTTAAAGCTTTTGACTCGGTCAAGTGGTCATGGCTATTGGCTGCTTTGGAAGGGTATGGAATGGGGCCGGGCTATATCAGGTGGGCCAAGATGTTGTATAGTGAGCCGCTTGCCAGGGTCCGAACTGGAGCGGTGATATCCGAAAGATGGCAACTTGGCAGAGGCACCAGACAAGGGTGCCCCTGGTCCCCGATGCTTTACATCTTAGCCCTGGAGCCTCTGGCAATATGCCTTAGGGCACAGTATGATGCGATTGCCATTGAGGTAGGAGGGGAACGACACTTGATATCCTTGTACGCGGACGATTTGTTACTGTACTTGCAGTACCCAGAAGAAAATCTCTTATACATACTTGAAGTTATGGAAAGGTATGCAGAGTTGTCGGGCATCTCGGTGAACCCCCAAAAGTCTGTCATATACCCGCTAGGTAGCTATAAGGGGATCCCTGTAGATGGACTACCGGTGCTACAGGTACCATGGGCAACTCGCTCTTTTCGCTATTTGGGCGTAGATGTATATCACAAGGTGCAAGAAGAACACAGACACAATACGGAAGTAGCCGTCGAGAAAATTAGGAACAGCATGCAGTTCTGGGCAAGATTGCCCTTGGCGATGATGGGGCGGGGGGCCATGCTTAAGATGGTAGTTCTGCCCAGGCTCCTGCATTACTTTAGTAATATCCCATACATAATACCCAAGAAGTTTTTCAGTAAATTGAACAGCATGTGTAGGGATTTCCTATGGCACGGTACCCGAAATAGAGTGGCGTTTTGGAAACTGCAGAACTTTTATGAAAAAGCAGGTATCAGACTGCCTCATTTTGAGGTTTATTATTTGGCGGGACAGCTACAGTATGTGGCCAAGTGGCTTTCTGATGAAGTGACCCCTCAGCACAGGGTGCTTGGACAGGACTGCGCCCCGTTTTATTTGAAAGAAATTATTTGGCTGTCCGAAACTGAAATGAGGGGGCGTCCTGCGATGTTGAGGCTTGGATGGAAACTTTGGCGTAGGACTTGTCGTTTGATTGAAGTCCCATGCCCGTGCCTCCCGCAGATACCGCTGGTTGCTTTGACAGGAGGGGATGATCAGCTGAGGGCGATTGTTAGGACCTACTGGGAATCAGTGGGGCTGGCAACGCTAGACGATGTTTGGCAAGAGGGATCCATTAAGGAGTTTATAGAACTCAGCGAAGAGGCGGGGCTACACACGGGCCAATATGTCACGTACATTAGATTGGTGCGGATGATTAAGAACACCTGGCCAGAGACAGTTTTGATAGAAGAACCAGATGCAGTTTTGGGAACAATATATGATATATCCGAAGGAGGTCATGAGATCTCGAGACTGTATGAGATGGTGATGGCTAAGGCGGGGAAAGATTTGACACATCTGAGACTGAACTGGGAGGTGGAAGTGGGGGCCCCGATGGAGGATCGGGTATGGTAGCATGCCCTGGGCTACCACAAAAAAGTGTCTAGAAATGCCAGATTAAAACAAATACAGCTGTATGTAACGCATAGGGCATACATGACCCCCTTGAGGATATCCAAGTTCCGAAATGCTGGAACACAAGTGTGTCCCAAATGTAACCTGGAAAACGCTGACATGACACATATGTTTTGGTCGTGCCCGATTATTAGGTGCTACTGGGGAGAAGTGGCGCAGAAACTGGCTGATAAAGGGGTTACTCTTGTCACAGACACGGCCTGGGCCTGCTTACTGGGCGGGTTCCCTAGGCCACGGAAACTCAAGCATATTGAGAAACTGAGAAATCTGGCGTATGTGCTTGCGAAACGTAGGATGCCATGGGGTGGAAGAAATGCCACAAACCTAAGGTGGATGTATGGTGGAAGGCTTGCAGAAATGGGCGGAGGTTGAAACGGTGGCATGGCAAGAAGCGAATAGCCGGGCTGATGAAGGGGAGGCGGGCACCCTGTTGGCTTGGAAAACGCTAATAACAGAATTGTTTGGAGTAATATCAGACCCAACAGACTCCGAAGAGATCGAAACCCGGCCGCATGTGCCAAACATTGAAAGGGATTGACAAATAGGCTCATGGGGGGAGGGAGGGATAATGGGAGCAGTGATTACGATAACTTGATGTGTAATTGAACTATTATGATTATGCTGCTTGTTTGGTTTTTGTTGTTTTGTTTGTATAAAATCAATAAAAGAAATTTAAAAAATAAAAAGGAGATGGGTAGATGACAAATCCTGCACTCGGATGTTACACTTCGACCTTAGAAGATCATCACTCTCGGGAACCCTGAAGTCAACACACCTCAAAGCGGCGAGTAACCCAGAACCCCTTTCTTTTTAATACAGAAGGTTTCTACTTTCCTGTTAGGCAAGATTGTATGCATTACCCTGTGGGAGAATGCACCAGCCTTGTCCTCTTGGCAATAGTTAACCCAACCTTTGGTACAAGCATGTACTATACAAGTTGGTAGAGTGACAGAGCAGCCAGGTTTATCTCAAGAGAGGTCAGTGTGAGCTGTACAGTTGTAACATGGAGTTTCACAGTGACAAGTATCCAAATAAACACTTGCACTCAAGGTTTCTTGATTAAAACATTATTTATTAATTTAATAGTCAGTTTGAATAAGCCTTCTTTAGAAGTGAACAAATAAAAATACACACTCTTAGTTTCAATAAATCAGTAGATACCCATTTAGGATGGCACACAGACACTTCCTACACCCTGAGGTGACATAAATAACTAGGATACTGTGGACATTGATATATCAGCGGTACATTTAGAGCAATACTGAGTTTGGTGGTGTCAAAAGGAAAAGGTTAGGGAATAAAACAATGGTTAACTAATATTCTGAAGCAGGTAAGTACTTTTGAACCCCCCAACGAAATGTAGATTAACCCTTCCCCAGCTATACATGTATGACTTTTTGGAGTGATAGTTAACACACAATGTCAGAGGTTAGAAGAGTCTTTCGGGGAGCAAGGACAGCCAATGTCACTTGAGCAAAGTCTAGGGGATCTAAAGCACTTCTTGAAGGTAAGTAAAAGATCTTGCACAATGTTTTAGAAATCATTGTTGAAAATGAAATCGCTGTTGGGCCACAAGCCTGGAGGCTTGTGATGGGCAAACCTGCAAATAACTCTGCAAAAGGCAGCCAAGGCAAGTCTCAACTGAGAGCTAGCAAGGCTACACAACTAGAGGTAAGTACCCCTCAGTTCACAGTGCCTTAGGTCTGAAGAAATTGGTTCTAGCTGGCTTCTGTTCCTGTTGTAGGTCCTGCAGATCCTGTTGTTCCTGGGGCTCAGTCGTGGGGACAAGAGGGAGGACGTCTGGGGACTCTTGCACTACGGTTTGAAGGTTGGCAACAGCAATGGGCAAACTTCAGATCAGTGGCACTTCACGGTTTCAGCTTCTCGCGAATAGCACCACTGTGGTTCTCAGATACATTATGGGCTTTCCTCGCATATGGGGTCCAGCACTCTGTTGAAGTGGCTCAGGCTTGGTTAGTGCTGCTTCATGGGAGTCCGGAGGATTTTCCAGGAGCTCAGGTCTGACTTAAAGACGATTCACTCGATTCTGGTGTTCCTCTTCCTGGCAATCGGTTCCTGCAGCAGCAATGGAAGTGCAGCCAGCTCCGAGAGGATTTCCAGATGAGTTTGTCTTGTGGTCGATTGGTCCCACCAACCCAAGGGGAGAAGTCATCCTTTGTAGGGCTTCTCTAGTCGAGGCGAATTCAGAGCTTCAGCACTGCAGCAGGGCTTCACCGGGCAAACCAACGCTCCAGGAGTTGCAGCAAGCGTCTCTTCCAAGTTCTTCTTCAGATTCCTTTGTCCAGTGATCGACTCTGCGTTCTGTCCAAAAGACTTTGCCTTTCATGCAGGTGTAAACCTCTTTTCCTTGGAGGTTTTAGCTTAGAAAGGGCTCAGTGCTGTATTCAGAAGCAGGCTGTGTATTTCTTAGTCCTTTATTTGTGTCCGTTACTCTCCACACGGTTGTGGTTTTAGGCGCGTAGTTTACAGGACCCTTATAATGTGGGTACTACCAGCAGGGGGAGCGGGCCATGTATGAGGTGATTTCACCTCAGGTTTGCAGGGAGCTCCCCTGCTGGTGAAGGAAAATGGAAGCGCTGGTTGGGCAAATCAGCCCAACAGAGGTTCGTAAGGAGAGAGAAGAGGGAGAGAGGAATACTGGCTGAAGCCGAGACTTCTCCAGAGGGCACGGAGGCCCTCTGTCGAGTCGGGACCTCCTACCCCCTTCACCCCAGGCTGTCCGCCTATCGGTGTCGTTGACGGCTCTTCTCCTTCCCCACCCGGGACGGAGAGTGAGAGCAAGCCATAATAGGGACTGTCATTACTTGGCCCATGAGGCAGCCGGGCCCGAGCAGGTAGGAGACACCCGAAGAGGCAACAGGAACACCCGTTACCACTAGGCAGTCAGCTGGGCTTTTCCAAACAGGCCGAGTGTTTCGCTTTGTTTTAGCCAAACATTACTTGGGTAATACTAGTTGTGTTCCACTCTGGGTGGAGCGAGGTAAAAGGTTGTTTCCTCAGCATTCTGTGTTTTACATGCTCTCGCCTCGACCCTGTCGGTCGGGTGGCATATTCAGTCGGTGGTTATCGGCCTCCATTTCATCAAGAGAAAGATCAGTGACGGACTAAATTGGTAGCCAGGCATAGGGGGGAGCGTTTTTCTCTCAGAGAATGTCCGTGACCCGAAGCGTCCACGAAATACCAAGGGTGATAGTGTTCTGGCACAAAAGAAACCAATGACCGGAGGAGCTATTTGTATGTCGCATGATAAAACTTCACTCCCAGAGAGCACCTGTGGGCATTAATGTATTGTATTTATCAACGGTAAAAGTGTTCTGTCACAAGAGAAACTAGTGACAGGAGGAGCTATTTATTTGTCACATGAGAAACGTTCGCTTCCAGGGAGCACCTGTGGGCATTAATGTAATGTATTTCTCAAAGGATTCAGTTAAAGAAGAGAAGTTTGACATAAGATGGTATCTATTTAGCGCATGTGCAAAAATGTTATACAAGGGTATGTTATGAGAACCGCCCTGGTGAAAGGATCTATGGGGTAATGTAAGGAGAAATTGAATGTATTGTTTGATTATTACCAACTGTCTTCCTATAAAGATAAAGCGGACTCCCGCTCAAACAAAACAAAGAACTCTGTGGTTGTTTATTGGCCTTTCACCCCCTATGAGTGTTGGTTTACAGGTCAAACCACTTTGTCTTTACCTGCAAGCACCCTCTTTGTGTAGCTCCTTCCTGGTGGCCATTACACCCCCTTGGGCTATATAGAACTCTGGCACATGTGTGCCGTAAGGTATTACCCCCCCCCCCACCCCCTCGCCCCATACTCAGGTCTCCTGCAGGTAGCTATTCCCTCATTGTTTTACAGGATGAAACAAATGTAAACACCATCACAGGGAGAAACACCTTACACTGGTTTCTCACATTCATTCGCAGCCTAGCTGTCACTCACACAGCAGGACAGCCAGCCAGCCAATCACCTTTGGGTGTGTTCCTGTAACCAAGGATACTAAGCACAGGGAGTTTCGGGCACCGCCTTCGCTTCCTGCTCTGCCAAACACGCTGGAGCCAGAGGCGGGCTTCACTAGTGAATCCCACTAAAGACAAACCGAACAAAGGGACCAGCCCTGGTTTGGCGCACAGAGTAGATCGCAAGAAGGACCATTCAAACAAGAAATGGCAGAAAAAGAAGACCGGGCCATTTTGACAAAATGGGCACCCATAGGTGCTTTGCTGCAGCTGCAATTGCAGCCTGTGATGGAAACACTCAATGGTAGTAGAAAGGAAACCACTGCCACCAGCCATTAATTGTAGAAAGGGTAACATAAACATCTTCCATGAGAAACTAGATAAAGGGGACCCCTTTAAGTAACCCCTCCAGCACACTATTGTAAGACAGTGTGTGCTGGGTCTAGAAAGTTACAAATGTAAGTAAAGTCAATTTCACTTCACTGCTCTTGGAAACAGTAGTTTAACCAAGAGAAGGCATTTAAACCTTTGGGAAATCTGAAGGATTTCCCTGTGCCACTGCACTGAAGGTGCTGTGTGTCACAATGTAAAAAGATGATGCCTATGGAGTTTGTCAGACTCCAAAACCAAAGGAAACAGTGGTTAAATTACAGAAAAATACATGAGTGGGAAAAAGGTCTCACTCTCTCCAGGATAAAAATTATAAGTGCTAATATCCAGCAAAAGAGCTAGGGGTCTCAAGGGTAGAAGGGAATTAGTACATTTCTGAGAATTCTCCCCAACACTTGTCCCCCCCCCAGACTAAGGGACAGGAGAATTTAATCCACTCCTGGATGAATCTCCTAATCCAGTCAGTCATACTTTCTGGAGAGACCATCAGCATTTCGGTGATTACACCCTGACCTGTGTTATATGGTGAAATCAAACCCCTGAAGGCTGATTGACCATCATAACAATTTAGGAATCTCCCCCTTCATCTGCATTAACCATCTCAAAGGTTGGTGGTCTGTTTGAATTACAAAAGTAGATCCATGGGGGGCACTGTTGAGCAGCCAAGCGAGATGGCCGCCTGAACGTGAGGCTCCGTCCCTACCATCAATCCTGTACAAGAAAGATCCTTTGCGGGCACATGTATAGGAATCCAAAAATCTAACCTGGTCTAGGAAGGCGCCAGATACACTCTTCCCAACGGCGGTGGAAAACGGTGAAGCACTTTGGTAATTACAGCCCTTGCAAGCAGTGCCAGAGCCGTTGCCGTATGGAGCCGCTTGCAGCCTGGGAAAAGGGCGGGTCCTTCTCCCGCTGAGACTGGCGAGATGCTGGCGGAGCTGAAGAGCAGGGTGTCACATTGAGCCCAGAAGCTGTATTCTAGTCTGTGCGCCCGGTACTATTGAATGGTGAGGTGCAGATTGGAAATGAAAGCGCTGACAGTGATGAGACGCTGTTATGACCTGACCCGTCAAGCGGAACAATTGAGCACGGCGAGGAACTGACGTATGCAGCATTCCCGCTGATGAAAGCCGCAAGGTGCTACAGCTCGTGTGAGTGGGCGGCTGAGCTGTGACCCACCCGAAACAAACATACAGCGTCGGGAAACCAGGTGATACTGGCTGAGCACCGCAACCGTCACAATCCAGTCAGAGCGACCTGATCAGAGGACTCCTGATGACAACCCCAGAGTAACACCAACAAGGAAACGCAGTAAGTAAGCGCGACCCGCCACCCCTAGAGGCATAAGCGATTGAGTCCTTAAAACCGACTATAGAACAATAAAATATCTATACGAGCGTCCCGTACTCCCCGTAAAGACAGACAGCACTTGCTCCTGTGAGGAATGGGGGAGGTGGCACCTCAAACCCAGACCTCAAGCGTGGGGCAATAACTGCTACAACGTAGGCCAGGCATAACCCGAGCCCAGCATGACGCACAAAACCACAGTCCTAGAATATTGAACGTGGGCACAGCAAGCAGAACATTACCGAAACCTCTGATGTGTGGCAAAAAGCAGCAGTATCTACGCAGATAGAGTTGATTAACGGGAAATAAACTGCAACAGCTGAAGGCCTATGCTTGAAGTGGGTGCATGTGGTGACACAGCAGTGAACCTCTGAAAGTGGGGATCGCTAAGAACTATACTAGCATAAAAACAACACAACATAACACAATATTGTATAAATCCTCATAAGGACAACTGGCCACTCAACAATAGTCCGAAGGGGCAGATTGCGGTTAACACCTGCAACATAACCCGGAGCCACTGAGTGGAATCAAACGCAGAATAAAACAAACGAGTGGGACCCCGCTCGAGGAAGTCATGGAGCTAACTCACATGCAGCCACGTAACAGCTTAAACACTGGTGCCCTCACTATAGAGGCCAACAAGAAACTCAATTACACACACAGCCCGTGGTGCAATTGGCTGTGCCATAAAACTGTAAACCTGAGATCCGAGTACAATTGACTGGCACGGAGCATAGACTGCACCGCTGCCCAGTAGAAGCAGGACTTGATTTACCAAATGAAATGTCGAAAGGGGCAAATAGGAAAAAGGGCCCTATGGACTTGTTCACGGGTCCCTGACCCTCTGCTTCAGAAATATCGTCACCCTACGGCACGCCACAGATAGAAGAGGGAGAGCACAGTTCACGCGAGGACCAACTACTTCAAACGATGCAGAACGGCTTCATGTCTATTAACGTCAAACTGGACGATATCTTGGGCACGATAGGATCCTTGAAGGCAAAGATCGAGAAAGAGAGTGGTCGCATTAGCGAAGCAGAAACATGAATTAGCGCAACAGAAGACACTCTGACACGTCATGTTCGAGAATTAGCATCTATCTAAATGGAACTTAAAAGGATGACGAATAAATGTGAAGATTTAGAGTCAAGATCCAAACATAACAACATCCGAGCGGTGGGAGTGCCGGAGGCAGCATGCAAGGGCCCTATGAAGCCATTTGTGGAGAACCTTCTCAAAACACTATTTGACCCATCCAAACTATCTTCCCAATTCCTAGTTGAAAGGGTGCACAGTACACTGGCCCCTCCTCCGCGCCCAGGAGCACCTCCACGCACAGTAATCGCAAGAGTACTAAACTACAGCGATAGAGACATGATCCTCCAATTATCGGGGGAAACGGGCACTCTTCACTACTAATCCAGCAATATACACATCTACCCTAACTTTGCAGCAGGCGTGCAAGCGCAATGACGGACATATAATACGGTGAAGCGTCTCCTTCGAGCTCGGAGGGTGCCGTACTCTTTGATCTTTCCCGCTAAATTGAGGATCCAGCACAGAGGGCAGAACCCATTTCTTCGACAACTGTGCAGAAGCTCTATCCTACATAGAAGCCTTAATACCTGTCCCCCTACTGCGAAAGAACCGAGAACCAAACAGACCATTGGGGGCGAAGGAGACCACTGCGATGACAATGACTGAAAAGACCCCATGCATACATTGGGAGAATAGACAAAACGCACAACTTCCCATCGTACAGGCAATGAATGTAAAAGTCTATTGATATGATATGATATGATATGATAAGGCATTTATAATGCACCTATACACAAGTGTTTCAAGGCATGATGAGGCAAGGGAGGGGAAACAGAGGGAAGACGGGGACAGCGATCCTACTAGGCCAGGTGACATTGAGATTGCGCAAGTGCAGGTGAGGGGGGGAAAGGGGAAGAATGCAGGGGGAAGGCAGGGCAGTGCAGTAAATAGGATAACAGTAAAATAAATAAGACCATAAATAATAAATAAGTGCGGCCAGCTGGTGGCAAGTGCAAGGGTAAGTGCAGATATCAGGTGCAAGTTCTAGTAGGGGCTGTAGGGATACAGAAACAGTCTCTGGCTCCAAGGGATGCCAGGGGGGCCGTGTCCAGTCAAAGGATTGAATAAAAAGGATCGAATGACAAAAGGTTTGAGTCAAAAGGACTGAAAACAAAAGGGTCACATTTTTTTTTTTAAATGTCTTTTTTTTTTTGTCTTCCGTATAGATAAAAAAAAGTTGTTTTTACACACAAAAAAGACCCTTTTTCCGGTCCTTTTGACTCAACCCTTTTGTCATTTGATCCTTTTAATTCGATCCTTTAACCTATAACCCAGGGGGGCAGTACAGGTATGCAGCTGGCGGGGAGGGGACTTGGGCCCGAGATCAGACGGTAGCCAGGTAACCAGTGCAGTTTCAGATTCAGCAAGGAGATCAGCAGGGGAGAGGAGGAGAGAAAGCAGAAGCAAAGAGGAAGGTCTTGAGGTGCTTCCAGAACCGGAGATGGTTCTCCTCAAGTTTCAGAGAGGTAGGGAGGTTGTTCCAGAGGGAGGCCCCAGCAGAAGAAAGATATCTACCACCAACTTGCTGCATGGAGAAGCGACTAACCCCAGGGAGTTGGAGGCGGATGAGCGAAGAGCCTAAGAAGGAAGATATTTAGGAAGAGAGAGTTGAAGGTGTTGAGGCCCCAGGTCCCAGAAGGCCTTGTGGGCAATGCAGAGAGTTTTGAACTTAATCCTCGCTGCCACTGGGAGCCAGTGCAGAGATTTCATTCCTGGAGACATGTGATCCCTGGGCTTGAGGCCAAGGACAAGTCTCGCAGTCCTATTATGGATGATTTGCAGAGGGAAGAGAGTAGAGGCAGGCAGATTTAGAAAGAAGCTGTTGCAGTAGTCCAGCCTAGAGAGAACCAGAGCTCTGGAGACAGTGAGCTTCTGGGGGAAGGAGAGGAAAGGAAGAATACCTCTGAGGAGGTGCAGTTCGTTGTGTGACTTCTTAGAGACGTCACAGCTGTGAGGAGAGAAGGAATGTTTTTTTAGCCTCACAGGTGGGAGCAGGAAGAGGGCCAAGAGAGGCCTGCCGGAGAGTGACAGGAAAGGAGGGAGCAGGTGTGCCGATGAGGAGAATCTCGGTCTTACTTGTATTAAGGCAGAGATCATTGGCGGCACACCACTCCTGGATGGCGGACAGACAGAGATGAGAGAAGGAGAAGCGTGGCAGGAGGTAGCCTGAAAATGAGTTGTCTCATCTGCATAGAAATGAAAGTTGGGGCAAAGAGTGGCAGTGCAGTGGCCAAGAATGCCAGGTATTGGTTGAACAGCCAGGGAGAGAGATTAAACGCCTGGGAAACACAACAAGTAGAGATAGAGCAGAGGAAGGACCAAAGTTGGACCTGGGAGGGTCGGTCAGAGAGGAAGGAGATCATCCAAGTCAGGGCCTTATAAGTGATACCCAGGTTATCACGGAGACAGTTGAGCAGGATGGCACGGTTGACTGTGTCAAAGGGAGAAGAAAGATCATGTAGGATGAGGACACAGGGGGTGTTGGAATCAAGGTTGGAGAGCAGGTCTTCACGGATGTTCATGAGAGCAGTTTCCGTGCTTCTGGCAGCTCTGAAGCCAGACTGATGGTCATGGAGACAACCAACAGATTCAGAGTGAAGATTAAGCTGGGAGATGGGCAGCTTTTCCAAGAGATTGCCTAGGAAAGGAGTGATGGAGATGGGACGATAGTTAGCCCGGCAGGAAGGGTCGGCGGAGGGTTTCTTAAGAAGAGGGTGCACAAGGGAATGTTTCAGGGGGAGGGGAAGACTCCATTGGCGAAGGAGTGGTTGCAGAAATCTGCTAGTGCAGGAGCCAGGGTGTCAATGTGGTACTTGATGGTTTTGGAGGAACAGGGGTGAACCTGTTTTGACGAGACTTTCATAGATCGGACTTGTCTAGAAACCTCGTCTGAGGAGAACAGGGGAAAGGCAGAGAAGGAGGGAGGAGAGGTGGCCGAAGAAGGGCCAGAGGAAGAGCAGGGAGTAGAGGGAGTAGGGGGAGAGGAAGAGAGAGAGAGGACAGGTTTTCCTGAGGTTTGGAGATGAAATGAGAAGCCAGGGCCATGCAGAGGGCCTGGGAGGGGACAGGAGAGGTAGAGACTGCAGCAGATTTGAAAGAGTTTGGCTGAGTTGTTAGATGCCGCGGAGACACTGCTTGGATGTGGTCTCTCTTCTTGGTGCGGACGGAGAGCCAGTATTGCCTTTGGAGCAGGCGGCAGGCCAGTTTGTCAGAGGATGTACCGGAAGCACGCCATTTCATCTCAGCCATCCTGCACTTGCGTTTAATGGTGCCGAGGTATGAGTTGTACCAAGAGTTGCACTTGGCTTTGGGCTTCAAGCGGATCCTCACGACAGGGGCCAGAACACCGAGAGTGTCAGAAATAGCCGCATGGAGCATAGAAAGGGCTGTGTCAGGGTGCAAGTCAGCCAAGGGGGTGGGGGGTGAGAAAGTGGTGGCAAAAGCCTCAACTGACAACCGCTTTATGGTTCGGATAACCTAGAAGGTAGGTAGCAGTGCTGGAGTTGGCTTGGCCTGAGGGGTAGAGAGGGTGAGATGGGAGGAAAGGAGAAAGTGATCACTCCAGGAGAGGATTGGTGAAAGGGATCGAAAGGGAAAGATCTGAAGAGATCAGTACATCCAGAGTGTGCCCTGTAGAGTGAGTCGGGCCAGAGGGGAGAATACAGAGTGAGAGAGAGTCGCGGAGGTCACAAAAGAGTCCAGTGAGAGGACAGGAAGCATCCAGGTGGATGTTGATGTTTCCAAGAAGGAGGAGTTGAGTGGTCAAGAGCAGGAGGGAAGAGGAAATGTCCGCCCACTCAGAGGCAGGAGGAGATCTGACCAGGTGGCCGATACATGGTAGCCACAGTAAGGGAATGGCTATGCGAGAGAGAGAGCCTGCTGACGAGGCATTCGAAAGAGGAGTAGGCCTGCGTAGGAATGACAGAGGCAGGAATATTGGGGCATGTAGAGCCGGATAGACTTGAAAAAGGCTAACAAAATAGCGCTCCGGGGTATAACTAAATGTTTAGGGTTGCAACATCAAGTTGGAGTAGATGGTAAGGGTAGCGGGTGGAAGGGGAGTGGGGAACGGAATACGCAGTTGTTAAGAGTTCGAGCAGATCGGAGCCCCTATGGCTCAAAAGTTGTGTGTGGAAAAGAAAGTGGCAGTTGGCATGTGGGACTGATCGGACAAAACCTCAAATTAATTTTCGTGGAATGTGAGAGGGCTGAATAACTCCATAAAAGTCAGAAAGATCTGGGCATATTTGGAACGGCACTCTCCCAATATAATAATGCTGCAAGAAACCCATGCACTACAGGCAACACACAGGCAGATGGCGTAGAGATGGGGGGGAAAAAACAGATTCTACACCAACTATTCATCGCACGCGAGGCGAGTGATCACGCTTATACATACAAATGTTAATTTCAGAGCGGGACTAACACACATAGACCCTGAGGGAAGCTATGCTATAGTGTCAGGAACTATCAACAATGAGGCAATAACACTAGTAAACACATATGGCCCGAACACAGACGAACCCGCGTTTTATGTAAAAGTGGCAACACTAATAGGACAGACCCCTAAAAACCCAATACTGTGTGGTGGGGCCTTCAATACGATCCTTGATCCCGCCAGGAACAGATCCAGTACTAGCCAAAGAGGTAATACAAAAGTTGCCCTCACTATTATGCAGATTATGGCCCAATACGCATTGCTGGATATATGAAGAACAGAACACCCAGTCACTCCGGAATATACATACTATTCCACTGTCCACGATACAATGTCCAGAATCGACATTTGGCTAATCATAGACACATGGTTAGATAAGACATGCAAGACCAAAATACTGCCACGCACATGGTCGGACCACTCCCCTGTCGTACTGCGGGCTCAGTTAACTCACAAAGTTAAGTCCAGAACATTGTGGAGGCTGGCGCCGGCAGCACTGTCAGACACTTCACTAGCAGAAACACTTAGGATAGACATAGAGGTGTTCTTTGAGGACAACGAAAGATCCGTAGCAAAGTACTCCACAGTGTGGGAAACATTCAAAGTATGGTTTCGGGGAGCAATGATTGCATCAATGACCAGGATTCTAAAAACCACTAGAAGGGAATTGGGGGAGACGGAAGGCGACATAAGAGGGTTAGAAAACGAATATGGTAAAACACACGAAAGAGCACTACTAGGCTTATTTAAAGGTAACATGCAAATGTTCTGCGTCCTAGCTGAACACGAAACTCCATTTATTGCCAGGAACTTGCAGGCCAGAAGGTATGGCGAGGGAGAGTGCACCGGATGCCTACTTGCCGGAATAATTAAAGGAGAAAGAGATACACACCATATCATAGGGATCACAAAACCATACGGGAGAACCTCCATTAAACCAGAGGAAATAAATAACATGTTCAGAGAATACACAGAAACTATACTCCAACAACGACACAGTGTCAGTGGAAGAGATGGACAGATACCTCGCAGGCATTAATCTACCTACACTAGACCTAGACGCAAGGGATAAATTAAATAGCCCTGTCTCAGTGGAAGAACTAGCAGAGGCTATAGCTTCCCTTGCATTGAGTAAAGCCCCTGGCCCGGACGTATTGGAATCGAGCTATACAAAGTGTACAAGGATATATCAGCCCCTCAGCTTCTTAAAGTATGGGAAGAGGCATGCAACACGGGCACCCTACCATCATCCCTCACCAAGGCTGTAATCACAGTTCTTTTAAAACCAGGTAGGCCCCAAACGAGATGTCCTGGTACCGCCCACTCTCACTGATCAATGCGGACGCAAACATTTTCAAACAGACTACTACTGCATATGTCCGGACTGGTACACTCAGACCAATCCGGGTTCATACCGGGAAGATCAACCGCCCTAAATCTACGAAGACTGTTCTGAACTATAGCACAACTAAACCCAACGGTGCCTGCAGCAGCAATGATATTATATGCAGAAAAAGCTTTTGATTCTGTGTCGTGGAACTTCCTATTTGGGGTTCTACGACGACTTGGATTAGGAGAGGGGTTTATTAGATATGTGAAACTACTGTATAGCGACCCAAAAGCCAAGATACAGACCAATAGTAACTACTCTGACTTTATTAAACTGGCCAGGGGCACACGCCAGGGCTGCTCCTTCTCCCCCCTACTTTTTGCACTGACTATAGACCCATTTGCCTGCAGGATCCGAGAGTTTCAGGCCTAGAGGAATACACATATGGGGACCTCCTCAGGTAATATGCTGATGACACACTCCTGTACCTCAGAAACCCAGCTCAGTATAATTCACACTATACTCGGGATACAAAATGAATAAAACAAATTCCGAACTGTTCCCTCTAACTGATAATACAACCAAGCCACTGAACCTATACGGGCTAAAATGGGTGGAGGAAATGGTTAAATATCTAGGGGTGAAATGTGGCACGCTCTCATAAACTACTATATGAACATAACCACGAAAAATACCTTAACACACTTGAACATAAACTGAACCTCTGGTCTAAACACCCCATATCGCTGTACGGTAGAGTTGCCGTTCTGAAAATGGTGATAACCCCTAAGCTGTTATACTTTTTTAACACTATCCCGATCTGGCCCGGACGAAAGTTCTTTAACATACTACGGAAACTGGCGCTGGGGTTTGACTGGGGCGGGAGCACAGCCCGTATGCGATGGGAATCCCTCACTGAACCACTTAATAAAGGAGGTCTCGCAGCCCCCGATTTCGAGCTGTACTATTTGACAGCCCAAGCACATTACGCGAGATACTGGTATTGACCGGACACCAAATTTGCACATAAGGACCTTGAAACATACACTGCAGCCCCATACGATATTAAAACAACCCTGATATGCAACTTTTATGTCGACTCTTGTCCATTCGACCCTTTACGTACTACACTAAATGCCTGGAGGAGGATAATGGACAGAATGGGAAGCAAAAACCCATACAGCAACAACATACCTCTGTGGAACTGCCCTGCTCTTCCCCCTACATTAGATATAGATATCTAGAGAGAATGGGATCCTGAAAGGATTATGAAATTAGGTGACCTGTTTCCTGGAGGTAAATTCGTCACCATAGATGAATTCAGAGACAAAATGGGAAAGAGTCCCGTACGGCTACTCCAGTACTACCGCATGAGAGCGGCAGTAAAAAAAGAAATGGCCGTCAGTCTCTCTACAACCAGAACCCAATGAGTGCATCGAAATAGTGGTACAGGGCGACGGCAGGAAAGGACTGTTGGCCAGACTATATGCAAAAATACAGACCGAAGCCACCCAAAAAAAACCACTAAGAAATAAATGGGAAGAAGATACGGGAAAAGAAAAAGATGTTAAATGGCAGAAAATATGTAATCTCACTAAAGAGGAATCGCTCAACGCACCGCTACGGTTTATACAGTTCAAAGTGTTGAACCAACTACATTATACACCCAAGCATATTACCAAATTCAACCCTAACAATGCCCAACATTGCCTGAAATGCAATAGCGTAGAAGCCGACACGTTCCATATGTTTTGGAGCTGTCTCCCCATTGTGTCCTTCTGGCAGCAGATAGCAAGAGCTCTGAATGCAATGACGGATATACCCCCAACACTCCTACTCTTAAATACCTCCTGGTAGATATTGGCAAGATGAAGACAAAGATCCGTAGTCTCTTTAATATGGGTTGTGTAATTGCCAAAAAGTGCATACTGCTCAAATGGAAAGTGAAAGACGCTCTGACGATACAACAATGGCTCAAGGAAATGGCATTTACCAATGACAATGAAGAGGGGTATGTAAGAACTGTTGTAACAACATCCAGGCTGAAGGACATATGGTGCCCATACCGCACACATATGGAGAAAGTATGAACTGAATACTGATATAGATTGAGTTGTGTTGCATGAGTAAATAACATGACAAATGTCTTCATGTCGACAAAAACCATGCAGATAACTAAATTGAATGGAATATAAATATGCAACATGCTGGAATCTGTAATAATGAATACATTGAGAACAAATATGGTATCACCTGTATGCCACTGCTAACTTGTTAAATAAAGTTAAAAAAAAAAAGTAGATCCATACATGTATGGTCTAAACTTCTTCAAAGACCACACAATTGCAAAACATTGGGCCTCATTACGACCCTGGCGGTAGAGAGAGAACGGCGCTGGTAGTTCTGCCGGCACTGTAATCACTCTAAAGCCACATTACAAGTTCTGCTCGGGGGCCGCTCTTCACGCCTGGTCAGACCAGACGTTCAGAGCGTCACCCGCTAGCAGAACAGGATGGTAGCAACGGTCCCATTACGAACGGATCCGTTGTTACCATCCTCCCCATTCCCATTGAGACCCATGGGGATGTACCGTGTCCGGTACCGCAAATGGGAATTACTGGGCCCACAAAGGTCAGAATGGCCCGGTTATTCCCATTTTGCGGGACCAGAGTTTGGGGGTAGCCATGCCGGTATAAACGGCATGGCTACCTCCAAACTCGTAATGAGGCCCATTCTCTTTCAATTGTTGCCCACCTTGTTTCACTGTCCTTCAGTTTCTTACTGATGAAGCAGCTAGGGTGTTCCCTGCCTTTCTCATCCAGCTGACTCAGAACTGCACCTATTCCTGTATTGAAAGCATCCGTTTGTACAATAAAGGAATGGTTGTAGTCAGGAGCTCTCAAGACTGGAGCTTCACAAAGGACTTCCTTAAGTCCTTCAAATGCCTTAGTGCACTCCTCATTCCACCTGACCTTCTTGGGGAATTTGAGTGAGGAGATCACATTCAAGGGGAACGCTTTGGTCCCATAGTTCTCAGTGAAGTTACTGTAGGAACCAGTGAGACCTATATAGGCTCTCACTTGGGTTTGAGTAGTAGGGGTGGCCCATTCTTGTACACCTTGTACCTTGCTAGGCAATGGCCTTATTTCACCTCCTCCTACCTCATGTCCAAGGTAGACCACTGTACTCTGACCAGTTTGACATTTGCTTGCCTTTATAGTCGGGCCTGTTCAAGAGCCTGCAAAACATATCCAAGGTGGTCAAGATGCTCTTGCTAAGTGGGGCTGAACACTGCAGTGTCATCCAAGTGTGCCATGCAGAAGTCCAACATCCCATTCAGAACATGATTCACCATCCTTTGGAATGTAGCAGGTGCATTTTCTTAGTCCAAATGGCATAACCTTAAACTGGTAGAGGCCTAATGGGGTGGAAAATGCAGGTTTCATTGCCATGGTCTGTCAGAGCTATTTACCAATAGCCTGATGATAGGTCAAATGTACTGAGGAACTTGGCTGAACCAGTTTTGTCCACCAGCTCATCTGTGCTAGGTAAAGGATGGGCATCAGTTGTGGTGACTGCATTAAGAGCTCTATAGTCCACACAGAATCTCAACTCCTTGGATCCTGCATTGGGCACTAGCACAACTGGACTAGCCCATGGACTTGTAGATGGCTCTATTACCCCAAGATCAAGCACCTTCTTGGCTTCTTCCTTTATGTGGGTTCCTACATGGTCTGACATTCTGTAACCCCTGCTTTTGACAGGGAGACAGTCACCAGTGAGTATATCATGCTGGCCCCAAGGGGTCAAACCTGGTGTCAGTGAAAACAGGGAGGCAAACTGATTTAACAGAACTTTGCACTCCTCCTTTTGTTGCAGAGGCAGATCAGAAGAGAGATTTACTCCTATTTTTCCATCTAAGGGCTGTCCCCTGAGAAGGTCTGGTAGAGGTTGACTCTCCTCCTCCTCTTGATCAGATGCTAAGAGCAAAGCTTCCAGTTCTGGTCTGGATTCATATGCCTTTAGGTGGTTAGTGTGAAAGACCCTAGGGGCCTTCATGGGATTGCCCAAGTCCACCAAGTAATTTACCTTTCCAAGTTTGCCCACAGCTTTGAAGGGTCCAATCCATTTGTCCTGTAAGGCTCTCTGCCTTGTATACACCATAGCTAGCACTAACTGGTCTGGAGAAAACTCCACCATGTTGGCCTTCTGGTCCTGCCAATGTTTAACCAGAGGCTGACCTGCTTTTAAGTTATCAGAAGCTTCTGTCATCATTTGTGTCATTCTCGCTAGGAGACCTAACACATAGTCAATGACTCTCACTGGCTTGAGGAAAGGAGAACTCCCCAACCCTTCCTTGATTAGGGCCAATGGACCTCTGACCGGATGACCGTAGAGGAGCTTGATGGGGCTGAAACCAACCCCTTCCTGAGGGACTTCTCTATAAGCAAAGAGAAGGCCTGGCAGTAGAAGGTCACACTTTCTTCTAAGGGGTTCCTCTAAAGCACCAATCATGCTCTTCATAGTTCTATTAATCTTCTCCACCAATCCATTGGTTTGGAGATGGTAGGCTGTTGAGAACTTGTAGGTCACTCCACAGTTTTTCTGCATGGCTTGCATGTAGTTTCAAGACCTTCAAGAGTAGGGCACTCTCTTTGACCTCTGGTGAAGTCTGCCCTAGAGGGTCCACCTTCTGCAAGCAAAGTCTGCCGCTCAGGATGGTCTTTAGGATCCAGATCTCCAACATAAGGAAGGGCTTCTTCCAGCTCTGTTTCACCAGTAGCTGATTCACCATTCTCTGGTTGATCCTCGCACTCAGCCTCAGCTGGTGGAGGGGTCACAGGTTTGATCTTGGACTGTCCTCTCGGGGATGTCCTTGTCATTAGAACAGGTGTGGCAACTTTCTTCTTTTCTGAGACCTTGGATTTCCCCTTTGTCTCCTTCTTTGTCCTAGAAGTAGAAGGGTCTCCTTCCTGTGGACTGGAAGTTATAGGTTCTTCTGTAACTTCCCATGGAGAGTCATCTAAAGTTGCCTCTCTGGCCAATCTAGTTTGCTCCTGCTTCCTTTTATTGGGAGGCCTGGGGGTGCTTGATACAACTCCAAGCGTTTTTAAATCATTCCCCAACATGATTCTCCCAGGCACCTCACTTTGTACACTGACAGGAATCCTCAGTCATATTGTTGCACTGGATGAGAGCTGGTAGTCTAGGAATCATCTGGTGTGGGCCTCATAGTGGGGGAGCCTTAGGTGCCTTAGCAACATCCTCAGGCTTGAAAAAAGCTTCATCCACTACTGTAATGCTGGCCCGAGTGTCTCTAATGGCAGGGGTCTCCTACAAGTACACTGTCCTTGTAGTATTCTTTTGTGTTTTCTGGAATAGAGTTATGCACATACACATCTACATTCTGCTGTTCCCACAGACCCAGGGCCACTAAAGAAACACTGGCTGAGACTCAAATGTGGTCTTCAGCCAATACTTGAAGGTTACCACTTGCCATATGAAATTCATCCTCAGGAATGAAGGCTAAGGAGGCAGTGTGGACCCCTGAAGGTTTGCACTTGCATCTGGGATCCCCTTTCACATGGTCAGTTGACTCACAAACATAACATTTACCAAATGTTTTCTGGAATGAGGGCTTCTGACCTCCCTCTGGTTTAGCACCAGAGGTTTCACTAGACTGTCCTGGTTTCCTATGGGGCTTACCCTTCTTAGGTTTGTGGCCCTCTTTTGGATGGTTGGAATTTGATTTCTCTTTTCCATCTTTCTTGTGCTGCTTCCCCTCATCCTTCTTGTGAGTGGCCCTGTTGGCAACCCACAAGTCAGCAGCCTTTGCTAACAAGTGGGATCAATTTCTTTTGAGTCAGCCAAGTGCTGTCTCAGCTCAGGAGAGCAGGCATCACAAATAGACTCTATAGATTTCTAATTCCTTCAAAGGAGTTCACTCTGTAACCCTTAACCTAACATCTAAGTTTTTCAAACATTCACACACCCAGGTAGCCCAAGGGATACCATCAGTCTTTTTGAGGGTCCTAAACCTCTTAAGGTACTGGGAAGGAGTTTTCCCAAATCTGACTATCAAAACCAGTTTCACATTCTCATGCTCTGTCCTTCAAGTTCACCCACATCCCAAGTTCACCAGCATCAGTTGCAACTGGGAAAGCCTAAACAAAAGCCAAGGAATCTGCTGATTCCCTGTGAGACCCTGAATCTCATGATTGTATTCAAAGGCACCCAACCAATCCAAATGATCAAGTTTCACTTCATACATACTCACTGCTTCTTTAGTAAGGTGAGGCCTCTTGGGACTGGAAGACCTGGAGGACTCTGGGAGGGGAAAAGGTTTCCTGATCATACACCACTGCAGAGGAGACTAATGTAATCACTATTAGCAGGGGGCAAAAATTCAAGTTGCAAGCTACTAGGCAGCCATACTCACTCACCACCTCATACATGCACACAGCACACCATTGCTTACTTGCCAAGAGTCAAATATCAATAGTCAGTGGCTAGTGGACATTTTGCACCCTTCTATTAGAATACCACATCTCTGTACACACTATGACCCCTCATTTCCCACAAATCTTTGCACCTGAAGTAGGGAACTTTGAGCTTTACCATGGACTTTACAGAGCCCTAATTATTTACTTCGACTCGCTGATAGTTTGTAAGAAAAGCCGCTCCCCTCGTGGCTCTGTGCTTCTTGGAATTTTGAAAATATGTGAAAGCAAATGGATCTTGAATAACAAACTATGAAACTAATTATCTAAAATCGAAAATCTTTCTGGTTTTTCCACTCTGTCTTATGTTCACGATGATTTTGTATTATGCAAGACCCTGGTTTAGGTAGTCTTCTTGAGTCTATTTGCAGTGGAAGTTCCTGACCGGAGCAACATCATTGCGTTTGAACTTGATGACATATAGTGTACTACACATCGCCTCCATCTTGGAACATGCAGTTGTTTAGAAAGAATGGCTCCATACCTTTGGGTCCACCCAGGTTACCATTGTCGACCCTGCCTAAAGTCTAGAACATCTGTGGATGGCAGGGAAGGGAATCCTGACAGAGAACATGTCGTTCTTGGGTCTCTGGAAATATTATTCAAATGATGTTCCTCATTTTGTGTATAGAAAAAAGAAAATTACAAATGTATACTACAAGAATGTTAAATTTAAATGGTGTGAAGATTTTTTTGTAGAGGAGTTCTGTAACATCAAGAAGACAATTTAGATTGTCCCTGCTCTTGCATGTTTTTATACATGCTGCCAGTGTGTGTGACAAAGACAGATGCAAGTACAGGGTAGAGTAAAGCGTCTTACAACTTTTCATTTGATCGCTTTGAAATTACCCAAACTAATAATTCGGTCGTTTCAGCTGTGTGGGTTTTCTTGAAATGTCAGTTTCATGGGGGATTAGAAGTGTCTTAGTAGGACTGGAACAAACTTAAGTGAGAACTTTTACCAGGATATGGTTAGATGGTTCCTCTTGAAGGATAATGAGATGTTTGACTGCTATGCAAGGGCTTAGCTTTGAAGTGAAAAATGCACCAGGCAAGGAGAATGTGCTTGTTGATATATTGTCCCGAATGGTGATGGAAAGTTTGGGGCTGGAGTTTTGTGCTAATGGGAGGGTGAGGCGGTCTTTACTGTACAACATGCCATGGTTTGCAAGGATGAGTGAATAGGCCCAAGAAACAGATCACGTTCTGTGTGATTTTCTTTTCTTTTTTTTTCAATATTTATTTTCAAGCTGTGTGGTTTTCTAAGTGGAAACCGGTTAGAAATACTAATGAGAGGAGGTGAATGAATTGAGACCGTACTGGAGAGTTGGAGGGGAGCATGGTATGGCCAATAAGTATCTATGTAAGGAGACCAAATTACTTCTTCCTTTGAGTATTCTGGAAAGGATCTTGAAGTTGTGTCACAATGGTCACTTATGTATGAGCAAAACTAAAAGAAGTGTGAGATATGACTACTATTAGCTGGGTGTGGTCAAGGAAATTGCTAAAGGGTTGTCAGTTGTGTTGAGGGATGCTCATGCTTTGAGGTCTTTGGGTGTTCTGGAACTGTAGTAGGATTATATTTCTTTGGGTGTACCAAGTCCCCAGGGTTGGGTGTGAGGTCTTGAGATGTATGTGCTGGTACTAATGAGTTTCCACCCATCTGGATTCAGACCGGAATTGCTGTATTTTTAGATATGTGTCTGGTTTACAGACAATACATCTGGATATGATCTCTCCCATGGGAGACTCGGAAGCAAGGGGCGTAGCAGCAAAAGCGCCCTTTGGGGGTTTAAGGTGTTAAGGTGTGCGTCAGCCTATTAGTCTGCCAAATGCATATGACGTGTGTGGTGTTCTCCTTGGACTTGTGATTTACAACTCCTTTGTCAGATAAGGGCTGCCCACTAGGGAGGAATACATGGAAAATGGATCATGATGGCAAGTTCACCTTTAGTGAGTGACCCTTTCATTTACAAAACTCTTCATGCAAACTGTAAATGTTGAGGCTTTTAATTGTGTTGGCCCATATGTATTTTAAAGCAAAGTCCAGACAGCAGTTCGTACCAGCGGTTTGGTGTATTTGTGAAGAAAGAGTAAACGGTTTATTTAAAGACATTTACAAAGTTTCCTGCTTGTTTGAAAGCAGACAAAGTACTTGTTTGCAAAACTTCACATTTTGTTTACACCTATGCACAGCAATATGGTGGATACCCGTTTTCAACAATGAAAACGCAAGACGTGTTTATTCATTATACAACCAATCCATAGCAGACTTCAGGCACATGACATTGCTGCAGTATAAGATGTAAATAGGGCATCCAGGCCTGCCCCCTTTTTGCATCATATCACTTACGGCTCTGCAATGGTGAATGAAGAGACAAATCACTTAAGGCTCTGCAATGGTGAATGGAGAGACAAACTATGAATACTAGAATGCAGAGAAACACTTAGCACAGGATGAACCTGCTCAACATGCAGGCAGGGAATATACATCTCTTCTTCACAACCCCCATATACAGGAAGGATGAAGTGGTGGGAAAGACGCTTGCTAGTGGTCAGGGTTTGCTGTTTAGCCGATATCAATCTTGTGTTTGCTTTGCGGTACACGCATTTGCAAAAAGCTAAACTACAAGTCCTAGAATTAAAAACTTCAGTTGAATGAATAGCCGGGGCTGCACAGGAGGTGGCAGACATGTTATCGGACTGCTTCTGTATACTTAAAGCTTTTTTTTGCAATGGAGCCCCTTCTTTAAGCTCGATCTAGCTAACCAATTTCAATTGAGAGTTACACCATTCAAGGCCTCCAGGCCCACATTAACCTTCAAGCCAGCTATTTTTAGATCTGCATTTCCTTTGGCAAATATTTAACTTGTTTTTTCAGGCCCTCCTGGATTTTATGGCATGTAATTAAACATTTTTAATGTGCTGTGATACAGGGAGGAACCAGGTTAAGTGAACAGTCATGTTTTTAGGGCTTTGTGGAAGGCCCAGTAGGATTCTTTTGCTCTTAGAATGGGTGGGAGGGAATTCCAGTGCTTACCAGTGAGGACTGGGAAGCTAGAACCTCCGGCTTTGCCACGTTTGAATTTGGGTAGGACCAGCCTATGGGTAGACGGAGCTCGGGTTGACCAGGTATGCTGGGGCTGTGTTGGAGAGGCATTTGTGGGTGTTAGAGAGGGTCCTGAAGATGATTAGCTTGTTAACAGGTAGCCAGTGAACTGCTCTGCGGGCGGCCGAGATTTGTTCTGATATTGTGCTTTTGAGTCCAGCGTGTAAGGCATTGTTTTGGATGGTCGAGAGTTTGGTTCGAGCAGATGTGCCGCTGAACAGGGCATTACAGTAATCAAACCTAGCACCCACCACTGCACGTGCGATTGTTGGACAGTTGTCACTTGTGAGGAAGGGTCTATCAGCGTAGAGCAGTTTCGTTGAGTAGGCTGCGGCAGAGGAGATAGCATTGACTTGTCTATTTAGGGAGAGAGTGGCGTCTAGGTGGACTCCTAAAGGTTTTACAGAAGGGGAAACTGGGATCACTGAGCCATCAATATTGAAGGTGGCATATTGTGAGTCAAACATTTTTTGTGCTGATGGGGGACCAGTGACCAGTTCAGTGTTCTCATCATTGAGGCAGAGGCCATGGGTCGCCATCTGTTAGGGAGAATTCTCTGTAAAGGCTAATTTCGCAAACCTAGTGAGTCCCCCAGCAGCTTTGCTGGATTTTTTGGGGTTTATTTTCTTCTCCTGCTAAGAGTGAGACTCTTTTCCTCCCACTCTTAGACATGATTTGAGGTGTTCTTTTGACTTTGTATGTGTTTTATGGGCTATGGGGTCCTTTACCCCATAGGGCTTCATGTGTTTTTGATATGTGGGTTACACTGCACCCTATGTGCCGTAACCCAGGGGTGTCGTAGCGACCCCCAAACATAGACTCCATACCCTGGGACTGACTACTGTCTCCCAGGGCATGTAAAGTCACCATTGGCTTTACTAGTCTTAAATTGTGAACAGAACCAGTACAAACCATCATATTGTGGACGTACTGGTTGGGGCAATTCGATTGCCCCGGGGTCTGTTGGTCGAGGGGGCACTGTCCAGTCCCCCCCGACCGAGTTTTGGCTGGTGGCAGTGGATACTACTTTTTATATTCGACTGCGAATATATTCCTATGGGATTTTCCCATTGTTCGAGGCTACCACTTTTTAATATAGCCTCGAAAATACCGCCGGTTTATTAAATTAATATAAATTCACCGGTTGGTATTTTTTGCTGAAACTTGGTTCCAAAATGGCGTTTGTGTTCGCTTCTGTGACTCCAACCCAAGTCGAGCCCTTTGTTCCACTTTTTGGCGGGCTTCTCCACAGAAGCCTCCAAAAGTGGTGCCACTCTGTCTGGGTACCACAGGGGGTGTGCGAGGGGGTTTAGGCACCCTGGACTGAGTTGCCTCGGCAACTCAAGTCGCACTCTTGTGTGATTGGCCCAAGTGGTGAGCCGCCCGGCTCACCACTTAGCATGTTTGAGTGACAGCTAGGCTGAATGAATGGGGGTTTTCTGCATAAAAGCAGGGCTTTGGGGACTGGAACTTCAGAAGTCACCACAGGACCTAAAGAATCCGAGGAGGGAGAAGGCGAGCCGACCTGCAACGACGACACCACCGGTGGAGCCCTGCTGAACCGTCTCACCACTTTTCCCGACGACAGAGGAGATCTCCAACCCGGAGAGTTTTCTTCCTTTGACTGGTGGGGATAACCAGTTTGCCCGTCTTTTCACCTTCCTGGACCATCTCGTGGCCGCCTTGCCCGTGCCAAGCACCCCGGCAACCGGAATACCACGGTTTACCACTACCGCGAAGAAAAGGGTAGTACCTTGTAACCGGGAAACTCTGCGGCTGGTTTCTTCCCTGGCAGTGCAACGACCTTCAGATTTCCTCCACGTCGAGACCTCCTCTTCCTCTGGACGAAACACCGACTTGCACCCGCTGCCAGGAACAACTACCCCGCTGGAGCGTTCTTCCCATTTTCAGGTTCTGTGTCCCGCCTGGCTTCACTTGCGACAGATCTTTCGGGGTGACAGTAAATCCTCGACTTTCTAACCTGGGTTAGCCTGGGGCCTGTTAACTAACTTTTCCTGACTTGATCTCAATCTTTTATGAACTATCTACAAAGACTCTTTGGGCATAACCCCACTGTGTGATCCTGGACACATTTCGCTTGCTCTCTCTAAGAGTGGGCCTGGCATTTGAACTTCCTTGCCCTCCAGTAGACTTTGCCTAACCTGCCTCACTGTGGTTCTTTGAAAAGTATTGAAATTTGTGTGCTTTCATAACTTTGCCTTTTCCCTCCCTTTTTCTATAACTTATTAGAGTGCCATCTTATGTTCAGCACTCACCTCTGTCTAAAAATCAGTGGTGTTTCTCATTAAGACTTGTCTAATAAGTAATCAGGGTTGTATATATATAATAGTGACTGTGTGTTGAAATTACTTACCTCTTTGTGTGCTAGTGTAATTTACAAGTGTGTCCTTAAATAAATAATTATATACTTTTACACCAAAGCTCTGGTCAGTGTTTGCTTGTGCTACTGTATCTCTGTACCTATTGTGTATACTCTATATACTGCCTAACTCATCTTGAGAGAAGTCTGACTGCTCAGCCACAGCTACCAGGTACATCTGGGTGGTACAGACTGCTACCAATTGGGTTTACTACCAACCACCTGTAGTCCTAAATCTTTTGCAGTGGTCCCTAAGGGAACTGCACAGGTTTCTGCTTAACACCATCCAAGCTTGGATAGTGGCGTAGGTGGTGCTGAGGGTGGCTGCATCTTTGTGGTAAGAGCCCGTGAGAGGGAGGAGAATTTGCGTGTCGTCGGCATAGTTAGTGCCATCTATGCCGAGCGAGTCTAGGTGGTCAAAGAGGGGCTTTGTTAATATGTTGTACAGTGTGGGCAAGACACAGGGCCCTTGAGGGACTCCACAGCTGATGGAGGAGGGTGAGGCGCATGCGTTTTTGGCAAAGACTTTAATTACTCTGCCGTTTAGGAGGGAGGCTATCCAGGAGGCAGCATCTTTGCAGGAGGCGGCCGAGGATGTGAGATGCTGGCATAATATGCTATGGTCGACCAGGTCCAAGGTGGCGGACAAGTCTAGAAGGAGAAGCAGGGCAGGCTTTCCTTCGTCTCTGATTTCGTCCAGCTGATTTTTCATGTCCAGAAGTGCTAACTTAGTGCCATGGCCATTGGGCCTACTTCGCGCCCTCCAACCATGGGGGAGGAGACTGAGGGAGGATCCCTCTTCGATTCCTGCACCAAGTGTGTGCTACAGAATGTGTTTTTTTTTTTTAGGACAAGCACCTGTAATGCCTCTACTGCCTGCATCCAGACCACATGGAAGGAGAGAGTGAGAAATGCCTCAGTTTCTCCAAGAAGACAGCGAAGGATAGGCACAGTGGACTGTCAGCGTGGCTGAATGCCAAAACCTCTGCCCCGTGCTCTGAGCAGGGTCATGCCTCATCCAGGACCGGCCGGTCTGAGGAGTGGTCTTCTAAGTCCTTTGAGGGCGCCTTATCCGTGGGGCCCAAGACAAGGCCAAGAACCGCAAGTCTGGCTCCCTCGGGTTCGCTGTGGAAGCAGACCCCACGGTGGACAGGGCGTGATCAACATCACCCTCTGCCTCCATTGGCAGCCGGCAATGGGGCTCCTCCTCAAAAAGGAAATCGTCCAATCCGTATAAACTCCAGGAGAAGCCTGAGAAGCAGCAGACGGAGGAGAAGGCCGAACTGCCCAAGAAGGCCCAATCGGCAGAGGATAAGACTTTGTCGACGATAGTGGTAGCTGCTCTCATGAAGGCTAGGGCGGTGGAGCCTGTGAAGGTAGCCCACAAAGTGAAGAAGTTATCGCTGCTCCTGAGGTGCGAAACCCCTGCAGTGACTTTGGCTAAGTCTGCTGGTATGCCGGAAAAGGGGACATTGTCGCAGAACCTGGTTCCAGCCCCTGGAAGGGGGGGGGTTTAAGGAGGCCCTGCATCAGTCCCAGGCCGTGGGCCAAACCATGGAGTTTTCGTCCACAGACCACGGGTCCTTACACTCTATCCACGAGGACGTGGAAGAGGAGGACGGCGATGATGGTGAGGGGCCTAGTGTTCTGATCACGCCAGCTCAGCCGAGGTATGTGTCTCTGGACATCCTGTCAACCTTCCACATCTTGGTGTCGAAGATCCATAAGAGGATGCCACAGGGCCTGGTTCCAATGGTCCCCCATGCCACCTATCGGGCACCAGCAAAGAAGAGGAAGCGTCATCCGACACCCCCATTTCGCCCTTCACATCTGTGTTGGGGCCCCCTCTTCCCCAACAGACTCGGAAAAGGGTACAGGGACGGATATGGCCACAACGACGAGGATATTGTCGCAATGGGCCGCAGGTCTCCGCAGCCTAGGGCATCCCCACCAGATGAGGTGGGGTCGTTCCATTCCATGATCGCTAGAGCCTCCGAGCTATTCCAGCTTGTGCCCGAAGAAACCAGGAAGGAGGATTTCTTGTAGCAGAGGTGCAAGGCCAAGAGGAAGACAATCATGGCGGTTCCCCTTCTGGACGACGTGTGGGAGGAGGGCCTGACCCTCTTGAAGAACACTTGACCGGCTCTGGCCAAATGGGATAGGCTGGAGAAGAAATACAGAGTGCCAGAATCCGCACCCAAGTACCTGAGGTCACAGGCGGTTTCGGCGGCTGCGAGGAAACAGTCGGCTAACCCGTCCTCGTTTTCTTCAGTCCCTCCAGACAGCGAGGGGAAGAAGATGGACGCCATGGGAAGGAAGGTGATTTACACCACGGCATCCTACATGAAGGCGGCCAATGCACTGGCGATCGTAGACAGGTACGATATGGAGCTGTGGTACAAGCTGCGTCCAATTTTGGAGTTCCTCCAGGACGACAAGAAGATGGAGGGAATCGCTCTCATCCAGTAAGGGGAGGTAGCGTTGGATCACAGTATCACAGTGGCACTGGATGTTGCTGACACAGGTTTCCAGCAGATGGGGAACAGTATCTGCCTTCGTCGCCAAGGCTGGATGAAGGCCACAAAGTTACACCAGGAGGTCCAAGCGAAGGTATTGGACATGCCTTTCGACAGAGATAAACTTTTCGGGAAGGTTGTCGCCAAGCCCCTATGGGCCATCAAGGCAGATATGGCACCCTCCAGCAGCACTGCTCTTCTTTTCGCTCCTCCAAAGGAGAGTCAAGCAGGTCCTGCAAAGGCTTCTCCTCATCGTACCATCAGCCTTCCAGATCCACAACTCAGGAATCCTACAGAGGCGTTCCCAGGCCTACGGTGGTGGTGGACAGCATCGCTGGCGCCAAAGCAAGCCTGAACCGATAACGACGTCGGGCCCCCACCTGTGCATCCCGGTGGGAAGCCGGCTGATAAGGTTCGTCAACGAGTGGGGAAAAGATCACCACCAACAGATGGGTGCTGGGCACTCTCGCCCAAGGACATTCCCTGGAGTTTCAGAACAGGTGTCCGTGGATCCCTCTTATGGCCCGCCAGGAGCAGCACATCCCTCAGCTCTTGGAGGCGGTACAGGCCATGCTGCAAAAAGGGGGCGATAGAGCTAGTTCTCCAGCGACTCCTGGGCTCCGGAGTTTATTCCAGATACTTTTTGGTCAGAAAGAAGGCAGGGGGCTGAAGGCTCATTCTAGACCTACAACGTCTGATCAAATACCTCAAGTCCCAAAAATTCATGATGGTCACGTTGCAACACGTGCTCGTTCAACTGGAACAAGGAGACTTCTCAACGTTGCTGTACCTGGAGGACGCCTACTTCCACGTCCCCATTCACAGGAAAAACTGAAGGTTTCTACGCTTCAAAGTGCAGGGACTGCACTACCAGTTCAAGGCCCTACCTTTCGGCTTGAAGTCGGCCCCCAGAGTGTTCACAAAGTGCCTAGTACCGGTGGTGGCCCACCTGTGTCCGCAGGTTATACACGTATACCCGTACCTTGATGACTGACTCATCCGGCCCGCTCACGAGAGTTGGCTATCAGACGCACAGGGGCGACCGTCCAGCTGCTGACAGATCTAGGATTCTCAATCAACTAACCAAAGTCCTGCTTGACACCATCGCAGAACACGAGCCATACGGTGTCCTGCCTGGCGTTACCCGCGGAGGTGAGGGTAGTAGCCATTCAAGGGAAGGTGCAGCAGCTGTTGTCGATGAAGACAGCCACGGTGCTAACCATCAAGTCGTTGCTCAGCATGATGTTGTCCTGCATCTACCTCATCCAGCTCTGCAGGTTACAGATGCAACCTCTTCAGGAGTTCATGGACGCTCGCTGGATATAGGTGTCTGGAAGCTTCGCGGACAAGATCCCGCTGGATGAGGAGTTCAGTCGGGCGATATGGTGGTGGGGCGTCCGCTCCAACAGCCCCAGGGGCACAGGGTTTCAAAACCCTCCTTACCAGGAGACAGTCACCACAAACACTTCCTTGGAAGTCTAGGGAGCCCACACTTAACGTCTACACGCCAGAGGCCTGTGGCTACCGGAGGAGAAGAATCTCCATATCAACATTCTGGAGCTACGGCAGTGTTCTGGGCCCTCAAGTCCTTCCTTCCATCTCTGAAGGGCAAGGTGGTGAGGATCTTCATGGACAGCACTACCACAATGTTCTACTTCAAGAAACAGGGGGGCACTCGATCCCCAGCGCTCTCCAAGGAAGCACAGGACTTGTGACATGGAGCCATCGGACAAGAGATATTCCTCGTTCCTCTTCACCTAGCGGGAGTCAAGTAACACCATTGCAAACTCCCTCAGCAGGGAGTTGCGCTCCGGACACGAGTGCGAACTTCGGCAGGATCAGGTGGACCGCAGTTTCCTCAAGTGGGGCAGGCCTCAGATCGATCTGTTTGCGACGGCGGCGAACTACAAATGGCAGATGTTGGCCATCAGATTCCACCAACCAAGGAGCTTGGGGGACAAGTTCTCCTTCCCATCGGAAGGCCTGTTTCTGTATGCGTTTCTTCCATTGCCTCTCCTGCTACGAGTCGTCAACACACTCAGACAGTGCCAATGCAGGATGATACTCATCGCACCGGCGTGACCCAGGCAGATTTGGTACCTGGACCTTCTCAGCCTGTCAGCTTTGCCTCCAGGCAAGCTGCCAGTGGATCCAGATCTTCTCACCAGAGAAGGAGGCACAATCATTCTCCAGCATGGGGTCTGGCATGGATTCACATGCTCATGAATATTCCCCGTCGTCAGGCTGGGAATCCTCGGTAAAGAAAAAAACAGTATGAGTTTTGTTTCTGATCTGTCTTTCGTAGTAGTAACCAATCACTGATCTCTGCGTCATACTGACCACAGCCAATGACTGCCCTCTACCTAAGCCCCGCCTCTGGCAGCCATCTTCAGATTTTTACCGCACGTTCAAGTGTTGGGATCCTCGTGCTATTGCTCTCGAGCGTTAGTGCTATTTTTTCACGTTTATTTCTCAAAAACTTCGTTTTTTCGGTCAAAAGAGCCTCAAGCTCCACCGTTTCTTCATCCGATCAACGGGGACCCGTGTCGGATTCGCCTATGCCCCTCAAGGGTGAAGATTTCATCGAGCCACGCTTTTGGAGGACTCCAGAAGTTTCTCAGGCCCATCTCGGACATGGCCCAGGAGAAGGGAAGCTCGACGCCCGGAAAGCTGTTCAGGGTCTGCCCTGGATGCCAGCTTCAGAATGTCTTTAAGGAGGACGAACACTCCTTTTGTCTGTACTGCCTACATGAGGACAAGACGCACGTGGAGAAGGACTGTGCGTTTTGCGGCAATATGTCGGAGCGGACCATGAAGGACCGCCATCAACGTCTCGCCAACTGGCTGGAAGGGAAGAGCCCATCAGGCGAGAAGAAGAAGAAGAAATCCGAGCGGTCTTCTAAGACCTTTGAGGACGCCCCGGCGACGGGGGTCCAACACAAGGCCAAGCACCGCGAGTCCGCTGGCACCGGGAGCGCCGAACGGTCGGGCTCTACGGGCGCCAGGCAGGGCGCATCCTCCCCGGCACCATCAACCACGAGCCAACGCTCTGGTTCGGGTAAGAGGAAGGCAGAGCACCCGGCGAAGCTCCTGGAGAGGCCCCGGTCGAGCTCGAAGGCCCCATCGGAGGGAGAGCGAGGCAGTGACCCTCCCCCCAAGGAGAAGGCGGTGAGCGCACCTAAGGTGGTGAAAGCCTTAATCCATCCGGCCAAGGCCTCTATCGAGACAGTCGCGGCGGCCCTGGCTCAGCCTGTGGAGGCTACACCAATGGTGGCGACCTCGGGGCTCAGAGTCTCCCTGCCACCGCGGAGGGAGTCCTCTTTTATGCCCATCGACAGGACCCCTGTGAAACCTCCGACGGAGAAGAAAAAGGGGGGGTAGGAGGTCGTCGTGGATTCGGCCTCAACCTCTGAGGAAGAGCTGATCGAAGTCTTAAGCCACGGCGTTGGCGTGGAAGAAGACCAGCCCGTCGGGAGGGACCCCGACGTGGGAGACAACGATAACGTCGAGGGTGCCGACGGGGCCCCTGACCGCCCGTCGGAATCCCCTCAACCAGTGCCGCAAGACAGCTTGGCGGCCATTTTGTTGGCTATACAGTCCTTATGCTCGGAGATAAGGACGAGACTGCCGTTACCACCAGCGGAGGAACCGCTCCCGACGGGGGACCCGGAGCCAGGCCCTTCTGGGAGCCCTCCCCCTAAGAGAAGAAGGATTCATCCTCCACCTCCTTTTCAGCCATCGCGCCCTGTTCAGCCCTCCTCCTTGTCCACGACTCGTGGGGATGATACGGGGACTGACACGGCCGCGACGGGTACGGACGACGAGGTTTACGACGAGAATCTGCCGTCGTCACCTCCCACCCGGGCTTCCCCGCCCAACGAGATTGGATCGTTTCACTCCATGATCGCCAGGGCATCCTAGCTTTTCCAGCTCTGCCCGGAAGAGAAGAAGGAGGAAGGTTTCCTTTATCAGCGGCGCGAGGCCAAGAGGAAGACGGTCCTCTCCGTACCTCTACTGGACGATATTTGGGATGAGGGCCTCGCCCTCCTCAAGAACCCATCCATGACGCTGGCTAGAAGGGATCGGTACGAGAAGAAGTACCGGGTCCCGGACGCGGCCCCCTTGTGCCTTCGGGCACAGCCGACCCCGGACTCGGGCGTCTCCGCGGCGGCCAGGAAGGAAGCGGGGGTGGGCGTGGCCTCTACGTCGACCTCCCCGCCGGACGGCGAGGGAAAGAAATTGGATACGATGGGACGCAGGGTCATCTCGTCTGCAGCGACGACGATTAAGGCGGCCAACGCCTTGGCTATCGTAGGCCGCTACGACAGGGAGTTGTGGTACAAACTGGCCCCCCTGCTGGACTTCCTACCGGACGACAAGAGGGCGGATGCCCTAGAGATCTTGCAGAAGGAGAGGTGGCATCGGACCACGCCATTACGATTGCGACGGACATCGCTGACACTGGATTTCGCCAGTTGGGCAACGGCGTGTGCCTTAGGCGGCGTGGATGGCTCAAGGCTACTGACTTCCGTCGGGACGTGCAGACCAGAGTCTTGGACATGCCGTTCGATGGAAACAACCTGTTTGGGAAAACAGTGGACGATTCCCTTCAAGCCATCAAGGCAGACACGGAGACGGCCCGGGCTCTTGGGGTTCTCCAGCAACGGCGGCCGCCCTTTCGGAGCGGCGGAGGCTAACAGGGTGCCTCCAAAGGTTCCGGCGGCGGATTTTCCACCTACCGTCAAGCGGCCCGTTCGTCGTCGCAGGAAGCTTACAGGGGACGAGGCAAGTCAGGCGGACCCCGCCTTCGTCGCCAAGGAGGTCAAGGCGGCAAAGCCTCGTCGAAGCAGGACTGAACCTGCCGTGGGGTCGGGCCCCCACCGAAGCACCCCGGTCGGAGGCCGGCTGGCGAGCTTCGTCAGCGTGTGGGAGTCCATCTCCACCGACCGTTGGGTGCTGGACGCCCTAGCCCAGGGTCACACGCTTGAGTTTCTAAAGAGGTGCCCGCGCGTCCCCCCTGTGGCCAGGAAAGAACATCACGTCCCTCAACTTCTCTTGGAGGTAAAGGTGATGCTCAGGAAGGGCGCCATCGAGCTCGTTCGTCCCAAAGAGGCTTTGGGGCTCTGGAGTTTACTCAAGATACTTCCTCGTGAAGAAGAAGACGGGAGGATGGCGCCCCATCCTGGACCTACGACGACTGAACAAATTCATCAAGGCACAGAAGTTCCGGATGGTCACCCTCCAACACGTCCTGGGTCAGCTGGAGGAGGGCGATTTCCTGTCGTCGTTGGATTTGGAGGATGCCTACTTCCATATTCCCATCCTAAAGGGACACCGAAAGTTTCTCAGGTTCGTGGTCCAAGGGCGTCACTATCATTTCAGAGCCCTTCCCTTCGGACTGAGGTCGGCACCCAGGGTGTTCACCAAGTGCCTCGCACCGGTGGCGGCGCAGCTGCGCCGAGAGGGGATCCACGTCTACCCCTACCTGGACGACTGGCTCATCCGAGCGAAGACGAAGGAGCTCGCCGTGGAGCACACAGCAAGGACCGTCCAACTTCGCACGGACCTGGGATTCTCCATAAACTACGCCAAGTCCCACCTGGTGCCCGCGCAAGACGCACTGTTTCTGGGAGCGAAGCTCGACACAGTGTCGCTTCTGGCCTATCCGTCGGAGGAAAGGACGAGGGCCATTTTGGGCAAGGTGCAGCGGATGCTGGTTGAGGACGCGGCCAGAGTGAGGTCCATCAAGTCCCTCCTCGGAATGATGTCTTCTTGCATTTACCTCATCCCCCTGTGCAGGCTCCGGATGTGCCCGTTGCAGGAGTTCCTCGACGCGCGCTGGATCCAGACGACGGGCAGCTTCGAGGAGAGGATCACACTCAACGAGAGTTTCCGACGAGCGATCCAGTGGTGGGGCACCCGTGCGCATCTGACGGCGGGCATGGACTTCCAGACCCCCGGCCACCAGGAGACAGTGACCACGGATGCCTCCCTGGAAGGGTGGGGAGCGCACACCGAAAATCTGCACGCGAGAGGCCTTTGGCTCCCGACGGAGAAGTCCCTCCATATCAACGTCCTGGAGCTCCGTGCAGTGTTTTGGGCCCTCAGGTCCTTCCTTCCGTCCCTCAAGGGCAAGGTGGTGAGGATCTTCACCGACAACACCACCACCATGTTCTACATCAGGAAACAGGGCGGAACCAGGTCCCCAGCCCTGTCCAGGGAGGCGCAGGATCTGTGGCATTGGGCCGTCGCCCAAGGGATGTTTCTGGTGCCGTTTCATCTGGCAGGGATAAAAAACACCATCGCCGACTCACTCAGCAGGGAGCTGCGCTCGTGCCACGAGTGGGAACTAAGACAGGATCTAGTGGACCGCCTCTTCCGATGGTGGGGCACACCCCAGATCGATCTGTTCGCGACGGCGACGAACTCCAAGTGCCGGAGGTTCGCCAGCAGGTTTCCCCAGCCGAGGAGCATGGGCGATGCTTTCTCGTTCCCCTGGGAGGGCCTGTTTCTATACGCGTTCCCTCCATTGCCATTGCTGATCCGGCTCATCAACCAGCTCAAGAGGTCACGGTGCAGGATGATCCTCGTCGCACCTGTGTGGCCGAGGCAGATATGGTTCCCGGACCTTCTGGACTTGTCAGCGTCCCCGTCAATCAAGCTGCCAGTGGACGCGGATCTTCTCTCCAGGGAAGGAGGCGCCATCCTCCATCACGACCCGAAGTCGCTGAACTTGCAGGCCTGGCTCCTGCAGCGTTAGAGTTTGGAGGATACGACATACCGGCCGACTGCAGAGAGGCTCTTGCAAAGGCCAGGGCGTTCTCAACTCTTAAATGCTACGGACACAAATGGAAGAGGTTCTCTGTCTGGTGCCACGCACAGAAGATTAACCCTCTACGGATTACGGCTCCCCAAGTACTGCCGTACCTACTGACGCTGGCAAAGGCTGGACTGGCGCACGCGTCCATCAAGATTCATCTTGCTGCGATCTCCCGATACACCAGAACCACGGGGCGGACGTCTTTGTGGTCTCATCGTCAGGTGAAAGAGTTCATGAAGGGACTGTTCAGATCGTTCCCGCCGGTGAAGGCTCCGGCCCCGGCGTGGGAGCTCAATGTGGTGCTGACCAAGCTCATGGGACCTCCGTTCGAGCCTCTGCACTCGGCTCCGTTGAAGTTCTTGTCGTGGAAAACAGCGTTTCTTGTGGCCATCACCTCCGCACGACGGGTGGGAGAGATCCAGGCCCTTTCCTGCAAGGCCCCATACTTGACTTTTCACGACACAAGGGTAGTGCTCAGGACGCACCCCTCCTTCATGCCCAAGGTGCCGACGGACTTCCACCTCAACGAACCCTTGGTGTTGCCTGTTTTCTTCCCGTCGCCTTCGTCGCCGGCTGAAAGGACTTTGCACTCGCTGGATGTGGCTAGAGCGCTGAAGTTCTACGTGGACTGCACAAAGTGTTTTCGGAAGACGTCACAACTCTTTGTGAACTTTGGACCTGTCAATCAGGGGAAGGCTCTCTCGAAGGCTTCCATTTCCAGATGGCTCTCCGGCTGTATCATGTACTGTCATCGGTTGGCAAACCGACCGCTGCCTGGCCGTCCGAGAGCCCATTCCACCAGAGCGATCGCAGCTACCACGGCGTTCCTATCTGGTGTGCCCTTGCTGGACATCTGCAGGGCTGCTACGTGGAGGTCGACGCACACCTTCACGAAATTCTACTGCGTCGATCGGGATTCCAGGGAGGAGTCCAGGGTCGGCCAAGCAGTGCTGCGCAACCTGTTCGCCTAAGGTGAGCCTGGTGAGGAGGTAAGATTTGCTTAATGTTGAGTTTGATGTAATGCTTAATGTTGAGCCTTTGCCACCTCCCGTGGTTGTGCATGTGTGTACTGCTATGTATTCTTTATTCATGAGCATGTGAATCCATGCCAGACCCCATGCTGGAGAAGGAACAAGTTACTTACCTGTAACTGTTGTTCTCCAGCATGGGTCTGGCATGGATTCACATGCGAACCCTCCCGCCTACCCCTCTGCGGCTCTTCACTTGGTCATACTGCCACTTCACGTGCTACCAAATCTGAAGATGGCTGCCAGAGGCGGGGCTTAGGTAGAGGGCAGTCATTGGCTGTGGTCAGTATGACGCAGAGATCAGTGATTGGTTACTACTACGAAAGACAGATCAGAAACGAAACTGATACTGGTTTTTTCTTTACCGAGGATTCCCAGATGCCAGACCCATGCTGGAGAACAACAGTTACAGGTAAGTAACTTGTTCCTTCACTACAACCCAGGAGCGCTAAACCTGAGGGCTTGGCTCCTGTAGCCCTAGAGTTTGTAGGATATGAGTTGCCTGCAGACTGTAGGGAGGTCCTCGCCAAGGCCAGGGGGTCGTTGACTTTGAAGTGCTATGGTCACAAGTGGAAGCGTTTCGCTACGTGGTGCCGGTCTCATAATATTACCCCTCTGAGGGTCACGGCCCCACAGATTCTTCCATACTTGCTATCATTGGCCAAGGCCAGACTGGCGCTTGCCTCTATCAAGGTACATCTGGCAGCTATCTCCTGCTACACCAGGTCTCCAGGAAGGCTTCACTTTGGTCTCATCGACTGGAGTTCCTCAAAGGACAGTTTTGATCTTTCCCGCTGTGGATCTTCCCCAGGATCAGGCCACTCTCAAGTTCCTCTCAAGTTCCTCTCGTGGAAAGCAGCTTTCCTTGTGGCCATCACTTCTGCTAGGAGGGCAGGTGAGATCCAGGCCCTATCCTGCAAACAGCCATACCTGATATTCCATGAATCAAGGTTGGTGCTGCGGACGCACACCCTCTTTTATGCCGAAGGTTCTGTCTGAATTCCACCTCAACAAGCCTTTGGTGTTGCCTGTTTTTTCCCAAAGACATCATCACTGGCTGAAAGGGCCTTGCACTTGCTGGACGTTACTCATGGCCTGAAGTTCGACGTGCCGCGCACAAAGAGTTTTCGGAAGACTTCTCGACTGTTCGTGAACTTTGGTCCTGTGAACCATGGGAAGGCCTTGTCCAAGACTTGCATCTCAAGGTGGCTCTCAGGCTGCATCATGCACTGTCATCGGTTAGCAAAACGACCACTGTCCAGCCGCCCGAGAGCCCACCCCACCAGAGCGATCGCTGCAACGACGGTGTTCCTGTCTGGTGTTCACCTGCTGGATATCTGCAGAGCGGCTACGTGGCGGTCCACGCATACCTTCACAAAATTCTACTGCATCGACAGGGATTCCAGGAAGGTGTCCAGAGTCGACCAGGCAGTGCTACGCAACCTGTTCGCTTGAGGTGAGTCTGTTCTGGAGGTAAGAGTTGATTGCTTCTGTTGCGCCTTGCCACCTCCCGTGGTTGTGTAATGTTGTACTGCTATGTATTTATTATTCATGAGCATGTGAATCCATGCCAGACCCCATGCTGGAGAAGGAACAAGTTACTTACCTGTAACTATTGTTCTCCAGCATGGGTCTGGCATGGATTCACATGCAAACCCTCCCTACGTCCCCTCTGCGGCTCTTTTTGGTCATACTGCCACATTACGTGTTTACCAAATCTGAAAATGGCTGCCAGAGGGAGGGGCTTAGGGAGAGGACTGTCATTGGATGAGGGCAGTATGACCCAGAGGACAGTGATTGGTTTAAAAGAGAAAAACAGTTTGTAAGTAAAAGTTTTCTTTTACCGAGGATTCCCAGTCTGATGCCGGGGAATATTTATGAGCATATGAATCCATGCCAGACACATGCTGGAGAAACAATAGTTACAGGTAAATAACTTGTTCTCCAGCATGGGGTCTGGCATGGATTCACATGCTCATGAATATTCCCCGTCGTCAGGCTGGGAATCCTCGGTAAAGAAAAAATCAGTATCAGTTTCGTTTCTGATCAGTCTTTCGTAGTAGTAACCAATCACTGATCTCTGCGTCATACTGACCACAGCCAATGACTGCCATCTCCCTAAGCCCCGCCTCTGGCAGCCATCTTCAGATTTTTACCGCACGTTCAAGTGTCGGGAGTCCTCATGCTTAGCTCTCGAGCTTTTACTGCGTGTTTCGCTCTTTTTCAGGTGAATTTTCAAATTTTTTCGGTTAATCGAGCCTCAAGCTCCACCGTTTCTACTCCCGTTAACGGGTACCCGTTGCAGGATTTTCCTACGCCCCTCAAGGGTGAAGATTTCGTCGAATCAACCTCTTGGAGGATTCCAGAAGATTCGCGGCCTACTTCGAGATGGCCCAGGACGCGAGTTCGTCACCCGGACCCAAGCTGTTTCGCAGCTGCCCTGGATGCGGGCTGCAGAATGTGTTTAAGGAGGACGAACATTCGCAATGCCTCTACTGTCTTCATGGCGACAAGACTCATGTAGAGAAGGACTGCCAGTTCTGCAAGACCGTCAATCTCGTCTCGCCAGCTGGTTGGAGAAGGGCTCAACGGGTGAGAAGAAGAAGAAAGGGTCCGAGCGGGCTTCTAAGTCCTGTGCGGGCGCCCCGGCGACGGGGGCCCAACACCAGGCCAAGCGCCACGAGTCCGCTGGCTCCGGGAGCGCCGAAAGGTCGGGCTCTTCGGACGCCAGGCAGGGCGCACCTTCCCCGGCACCGTCAACCACGAGCCAGCGCTCCGGTTCGGGGAAGAGGAAGTCCGAGACCCCGAGTAAGCTTCGGGAGAAGCCCCGTCCGATCTCGGGAGAGGGGGGAGCAAGGCGTCGCCCCTCCCCCTAAGGAGAAGGCCAAGGACGTACCTAAGGTGGTGAAGGCCCCTACCCAGCAGGCAAAGACCTCTATCGAGGTGATCGCGGCGACTCTGGCCAATCCGGCAGAGACCCCGCCAGCGGAGACTACCTCCAGGACTAGAGTTTCCCTGCCGCCAAGGAGGGAATCCTCTTTTCAGCCCATCGTCATGGCCCCCATGATGGAACAAGGGGGGGGGGCACGGTAGCCCTCTCGAGCTCGGCGTCAGCCTCGGAGGGGGAACTGACCGAGGTCGCGAGGAATCTCGAAGTACAATTCGAGAAGGTTCGATCCCGCAAGGAAGATCCTCGGGAGATAACCGAGGAAGACGACGATGGCGAGGAAGAGCAGCCTTCCCTTCCGGCGCAGCCGGAACCTAGGCCTCAGGATAGCTCGGCGGCCATTTTGTTTGCGATCCAGTCCTTATGCTCTGAGATAAGGACGAGATTACCACGGCCCAGGCCGGAGGACCCGCAACCTGGCCCGTCGGGAAGTCCTCAGAACAAGCGACGGAGGACCCAACCCTCTCCTCCGCTCGCCCCCGTAAGGCCTGCAGTTCCCTCCTCATCCTCCCACGAGTCGGGAGATGACGGTGCGGTGGGCTCGACGACGGGTTCTGAGGGCAACGACGACGGAACCGGTCTCCCGTCTCCCGTCGCACGGGCATCTCCGCCCGACGAGATTGGCTCATTCCACGCCATGATCGCCAGGGCGTCCGAATTGTTCCAGCTCTGCCCGGAGGAACAGAAAAAGGAAGGTTTCCTCTATCAGCGCCGGGAGACCAAGAGGAAGACTGTCATCGCGGTGCCTCTAATCGATGACATCTGGGAGGAGGGCCTGTCGGTACTCAAGAACCCCTCCACGGCACCAGCCAAACGGGACCGGTACGAGAAGAAGTACCGGGTCCCCGAGACCGCTCCCCTGTGCCTCAGGGCCCAGCCAACGCCAGACTCAATCGTCTCGGCGGCGGCGAAGAAGAAAGCGGCGGGGTCAGGAGCCTCAACGTCGAATTCCCCTCCGGACGGCGAGGGAAAGAAGTTGGACGCAATGGGGCGACGGGTCATTTCGTCGGCGGCGACGACGATCAAAGCGGCCAACGCCCTGGCGATCGTTGCCCGTTATGACCGGGAGCTCTGGTTTAAGCTGGCCCCCATATTGGACTTCCTACCGGACGACAAGAGGTCCGAGGCCCTGGAAATACTTCAAGAAGGCGAGGTGGCGTCGGACCACGCCATAACGGTGGCAACCGATATTGCCGATACTGGGTTCCGCCAGCTGGGCAACGGAGTTTGCCTACGACGACGGGGTTGGCTCCGGGCGACCGACTTCCGTCAGGACGTCCAGACCAGGGTGTTGGACATGCCGTTCGACGGCAGCAACTTGTTTGGGAAGGCGGTGGACAAATCCCTCCAAGCCATAAAGACGGAGACGCCCGCGCCCTAGGAGCCCTTCAGCAACGACGGCCCTTTCGGAGCTCCGGAGGCAGACAGGGGGCCTCCAAGGGATCCAGCGGTGGCTCGTCCTACCGCCAGGCGGCACGCTCCTCGTCTCAGGAGGCCTACAGGGGTCGCGGCAAGCAGGGACCGCCTCGCCGCCGTCTGCAAGGTGGCCAGGGCGACAAGGCCACCACCTCCAAGCAGGACTGAACTGGCCGTGGCCTCGGGCCCCCACCGAAGCACCCCGGTGGGAGGCCAGCTGACGAAGTTAGTCGGCGTGTGGAAGTCCATCTCCACCGATCGTTGGGTGCTGGATACCCTGGCAAGAGGACACTCTATCGAATTCCTGAAGAAGTGCCCTCACATTCCACCTGTGGCCAGGAAGGAAAATCACGTCCCGCAACTGCTGTTGGAAGTACGGGCGATGCTCAGGAAAGGCGCCATCGAGCCCGTCCCGAAGAGACTCCGGGGCTCCGGGGTGTACTCAAGGTACTTCCTCGTCAGGAAGAAGACGGGCGGCTGGCGCCCCAACCTGGACCTTCGTCGTTTGAACAAATACATCAGGTCACAAAAGTTCAGGATGGTCACCCTCCAGCACGTGCTGGGACAGCTGGAGGAAGGCTACTTTCTATCGTCGCTGGACCTAGAGGATGCATACTTCCACGTTCCCATCCTCAGAAGTCACCGAAAGTTCCTCAGGTTCGTCGTCCAGGGACGCCACTACCAATTCAGAGCACTGCCGTTCGGATTGAAGTCGGCCCCCAGGGTCTTTACCAAGTGCCTAGCACCTGTGGCGGCACGGCAGCGCCTGCAGGGGATTCACGTCTACCCCTACCTGGACGACTGGCTCATCCGCTCAAGGACGAGGGAACTCGCCGTCGAACACACTGCGAGGACCGTCCAGCTACTCACAGACCTGGGATTCGCCATATATTACCCAAAGTCCCATCTGGTGCTGTCGCAGGTGGCCCTGTTTCTGGGAGCGAAGCTCGATACAGTGAGGCGCCTGGTGGCACCGTCGGAAGAACGGACGAAGACCATTCTGGGCAAAGTGCAGCGCCTGCTAGCCACGGACGTGGCCAGGGTGAGGTCCATCAAGTCCCTCCTGGGGATGATGTCCTCTTGCATCTACCTGGTGCGCCTATGCAGACTACGGATGCGCCCTCTTCAAGAATTTCTCGACGCCCGTTGGATGCAGGCGACGGGCATCTTCGAAGACAGGGTCCCCCGAAACGAGGTGTTCCGGCGGGCGATTCAGTGGTGGGGCGTTCGAGCGCACCTCACGGCGGGCAAGGACTTTCAGATGCCGGCGTACCAGGAGACGGTGACGACGGACGCTTCCCTGGAAGGTTGGGGCGCCCACACCGGAGATTTCCACGCAAGAGGCCTCTGGCTCCCGGAGGAGAAGCTCCTGCACATCAACATCCTGGAACTCCGAGCCGTGTTCTGGGCTCTCAAATCGTTCCTCCCGTCGCTCAAGGGCAAGGTGGTGCGGATCTTCACGGACAACACCACGACAATGTTTTACATACGGAAGCAGGGAGGTACCAGATCCCCAGCCCTATCCAAGGAGGCACAGGATCTGTGGCACTGGGCGGTCGCCCAGGGGATGTTCCTGGTTTCCTTCCACCTGGCAGGAGAAAGAAACACCATCGCCGAATCGCTCAGCAGGGAGCTGCGCGCGTGCCACGAGTGGGAGCTGCGCCAGGATCAGGTGGATCAACTCTTCCGACGATGGGGCAAACCCCAAATCGACCTGTTCGCAACAGCGACGAACTCGAAGTGCCAGAAGTTCGCCAGCCGGTTTCCCCAGCCGAGATGCATGGGCGATGGGTTCTCGTTCCCCTGGGACGGCCTATACCTGTATGCGTTCCCTCCGTTGCCCTTGCTGATTCGACTCATCAACCAGCTCAAGAGGTCCCGGTGCAGGATGATCCTCGTCGCACCGGCGTGGCCAAGGCAGATCTGGTTCCCGGACCTTTTGGACTTGTCAACGTCCCCATCCATCAAGCTGTCGGCGGACGCGGATCTTCTCTCCAGAGAAGGAGGCGCCATCTTCCACCACGACCCGGCGTCGCTGAACCTGCAGGCTTGGCTCCTACAGCGCTAGAGTTTGGAGGGTACGATATACCGGCCGACTGCAGAGAGGTTCTTGCAAAGGCCAGGGCGTCCTCGACTCAAATGCTACAGTCACAAGTGGAAGAGGTTCTCTATCTGGTGCCGAGCACAGAAGATCAACCCCCTACGGATTACGGCCCCTCAGGTGCTGCCGTACCTGCTATCGCTGGCAAAGGCTGGGCTAGCCCATGCCTCCATTAAGATTCATCTGGCGGCGATCTCCAGATATACCAGAACCACAGGACGGACGTCGCTGTGGTCCCATCGACTGGTGAAAGAGTTTATGAAGGGACTGTTCCGGTCGTTCCCGCCGGTGAAGGCCCCAGCCCCGGCGTGGGAACTTAACGTGGTGCTGACTAGGCTCATGGGGCCCCCATTCGAGCCGATGCACTCCGCATCGATGAAGTTTGTGTCGTGGAAGACTGCATTCCTGGTGGCCATTACCTCCGCACGACGAGTGGGAGAGATCCAGGCCCTATCCTGCAAAGCACCGTACTTGACTTTCCATGCCTCGAGGGTGGTGCTTAGGACGCACCCCTCCTTTATGCCCAAGGTGCAGTCGGACTTCCATCTTAACGAGCCCCTGGTGTTACCTGTTTTCTTCCCGTCTCCTTCGTCGCCGGCTGAGAGGACTTTGCACTCGCTGGATGTGGCTAGAGCGCTGAAGTTCTCCGTGGACCGCACGAAGAGTTTTCGGAGGACATCACAGCTGTTTGTGAACTTTGGACCTGTGAATCAAGGGAAGGCTCTCTCGAAGCCTTCTATTTCCAGATGGCTCTCCGGCTGCATCATGCGCTGCCACTGGTTGGCTAACCGACCGCTGCCAGGCTGTCCGAGAGCCCATTCGACCAGAGCGATCGCTGCTACTACGGCGTTCCTATCTGGTGTGCCCCTGCTGGACATCTGCAGGGCTGCTACGTGGAGGTCAACGCACACATTCACGAGATTCTACTGCGTCGATCGGGATTCCAGGGAGGAGTCCAGGGTCGGCCAAGCAGTGCTGCGCAACCTGTTCGCTTAATGTGAGCCTGGTGAGGAGGTAAGAGATGCTTAATGTTGAGTTGTTGTATTGCTTAATGTTGAGCCTTTGCCACCTCCCGTGGTTGTGCATGTGTGTACTGCTATGTATTCTTATATTCATGAGCATGTGAATCCATGCCAGACCCCATGCTGGAGAAGGAACAAGTTACTTACCTGTAACTGTTCTCCAGCATGGGTCTGGCATGGATTCACATGCGAACCCTCCCGCCTACCCCTCTGCGGCTCTTCACTTGGTTATACTGCCACTTCACGTGCTACCAAATCTGAAGATGGCTGCCAGAGGGGGGGTTTAGGGAGATGGCAGTCATTGGCTGTGGTCAGTATGACGCAGAGATCAGTGATTGGTTACTACTACGAAAGACAGATCAGAAACGAAACTGATACTGATTTTTTCTTTACCGAGGATTCCCAGCCTGACGACGGGGAATATTCATGAGCATGTGAATCCATGCCAGACCCATGCTGGAGAACAACAGTTACAGGTAAGTAACTTGTTCCTTCCTTCTTATTGTTCTGATGACGTGCTTAAGAGCAGAGCGGACTGTGAATGGAGGAGAGACTTCTATGGGGGGAGGAGAGTAACTGCTACGCAGAGGCAAGCTTCTGTAGCAACAACCTCCTGGAGGGGCGGAGACGCACCAAGACAAGGAACCAGCAGTGGCATGGCAGAAGCGAAACCCACTAGCTGGAGGCTGAACGGCGGGTGCTCTGACAAAGCAAGAGGCCCCGTTCAGGAGAAGAGATACGACAGGAAGACCCCACTGTATCCTCTGGTGGCGTGACCACTTGAGAGCAGTGGTGGGTCTGGTGCTCATCCACTGAAGCAGAGACCAGAGACAGGAAAGGAGCCCGGGTCCCTGAGTTCCACATTGCAAGTGCCTTTGCCTGTGAGATGAGTAACGACAGGCAAGTGGACGCTACTGAAGTGTGGATGCCAGTGAGGGCTATGAGCGTTGGTTTCCAGGATTGCAGAAACTGACAAAGGTACGAAAATCCAAGAAAATGGAATGGGCACATGGCCCAGGTTAAACGGAGTGAAAGGGATATGAACACTGTATATCAAGGCTGGAAAAGCAGCCAACAGCACGAGAATTTAAGAAAACCTAACAGACACACACCCTATGTAAAACTGAGTGAAAGGGACACGTTTGCTTTATGGCAAGCCTGGGAAAGCCAATAAAGATACATGCAACTAATAAAAAGACGGACGGCATGCTTCCTATGTGGAACAAAGTAAAAGGGGGGGATGAATACTATCAGCAAGGCTAGCAAAGCCCATTAGGCAATGGCTACCTGCAATACCTGAGCGGGCAGACGCCCCAAGATTAAAACTGTGTTTGAAAGCCAGTACACTTACCAAAGAGCCACAGGACTGTTTGGAGACCCAGTGCCCAAAGGTGGGATACAGAGCAGTGTCTTTCAAGTGATCCTGGAGGGGTTTGAACACTTCAACATTTGAGAAAAATAAAATAAGAAACTTTCTTCTTTACCAAGGGGAAAGCCAAAACCAAAGAGGATAATTTTATTTTTTTAACCAACAATCGCTATGCAAAGATTGTGAGGACTATATACCATGATTTTCGGAAGGAACTTTGACACTGAGACCAAGTCACCTACAAGTTGGGCCAGGCAGAAGCCCATACCCAGGCTATTCTGCAAGCCTCTCCTTTTTTCCTTCTAGTTAGGTTTTCTAAAGTGGTGGGGTTAATTAGTTAACTAGGCTTTGAACTCAAGACTATTTATTTTGGGCTTCGACGAGCATCCTTCATTTTGTGTTAACTTCCCTCATAACAATAGAATCAGTCTTGCTTCGGAGCCGCCAGAAGCACGGAAACTGCTCTCCTGAACATCCGTGAAGATCTGCTCTCCAACCTTGACTCTAACATTCCCTCTGTCCTCGTCCTCCTCGATCTCTCTTCTGCCTTCGACACGGTCAACCATACCATCCTGCTCAACGGTCTCTGTGAAAACCTGGGTATCACTGATCAGGCTCTGGCCTGGCTGACCTCTTTCCTCTCTGATCGACCCTCCCAGGTCCAACTTGGGTCCTTCCCATCATCTATCTTCCTCTCTACCTGTGGTGTTCCCCAGAGGTCTAACCTCTTGCCCTGGCTTTCCAACCAATATCTGGCAACTCTCGCCCACTGCATTGCCATTTTCTGCTCAAATTTCCAGTGCTACGCTGAAGACACTCAACTCATTTTCCGGCTGCCCTCGGCCATGTCCTCTCCCTCTCTCATCTCTGATTGCTTTACTACCATTCAAGATTGGTGTGCCGCCAATGGTCTTTGTCTGAATGCCAGTAAGACGGAGATCCTCCTCATTGGCACACCTTCACCATCCTTTCCCCTCACTCTCTGGCTGGCTTCCATTGGCCCTCCTCCTACCCCCACCTGTGAGGATAAGAACATCTGGGTCATCTTTGACTCCACCCTTTCCTTCTCCGCCTGCATCTCTGAGGTCTCTAAAAAGTCAAAATTCCTACTGCACCTTCTTAGAGGTACTCTGCCTTTTCTCTCCTTCCCCCAGAAGCTCATGGTATCCCAAGCTCTGGTTCTCTCTAGGTTGGACAATTGTAACAGCCTCTTTCTAAATCTACCTGCCTCTACTCTCCGCAACTCATCCAGAACAGGACTGCGACACTTGTCCTTGGCCTCAAGCCCTGGGATCGTATCTGTTGTCTGTCAGCTGTTTTAAAGTTTAATATCACTAACCTGGGCAGGCCGCGGTCCACAACGGAGGCAACTTGGCAGAGATTGGGGAATCCCCCGTGGACGCCCTGCTCTCCCTCTCTCCCCGAATTGGAAAACAGCGAGGAGGGAGGCAGGACCCCCAGGGAAACCCTCCTGGGGAATAAAACCCTGGGTCGCTGTGGTTCTTCTGATCGGAAGGCAGCAGCCTGGACGGTCTCCTCTAGTCAAGCTGTAGTGTGATGAGGATTGGATTCCTTTCCGGGAACACAAGATAAAACTGGTAAGTGCCAGGTAAGAAGGGTAGAGAAAAAGGAAGGTACGTAAGGATTAGAGGAGACTCGTATGTGATTATCAGAATCTGATTCACTACGGGGTGATGAGGTTCACAGGTACATCCGGAAGACTGAGGAGTCGGGGTACCTGACCTAGACCTGTGGAACTGAGCGGAATGAAAGACAGAGGGATGAATGTTTGAGGTGTGGCAGGAATTAAGATAAAGCCGGGAGAGCTGAGATTGAATGGACTTACTAACAAAGGTGGAACTTCTGTCTCGAAAGTGACGGAAGAGATGGGAGACGGTCTGAGAGTGAGCCTGTGGGTTTGAGAAGCAGAAAGAAAGACGGGGGTTAGAATTCAAAGGAGAATGCAAGTTTTAGAATGTCAGAAGAGGAGATTCCTAAAGGCGACCTTACGGAGCATCGGTAAAGACAGTAGGGACGCGTACACTGGTTGCATTTCCTTCCTTATCAGGAGTCACTGAACAGACGCAAAAACATCAGAAATGCATGAATCAACTAGACCACGGTCATCCTTACAACGTACCGTCACTATGGGAGCCTGCAGTACGATATTCTGTACCGTTCTTCCTAATCTCCGGTTTTGCCACCATGACCATCGCCGGTAAGGTGTATCAGTATGCCCCCTTCTCAGGGGAGGTGAACCCGGTTTTCCGGGGTGGAAGCGATAGAATCTTCTTACCAACTTCGGGGCATGGACCCCCGAAGCTGCTTCCCATGTTCTTTCTGAAGGAGATTATCCTTTCCAATCAATCAGAAACTGAAGGCAACCTCGTCTGTACCTTGAATCACAGATATTGGCCACCTGGTATTCCGGACCTGTTTCTGTGTCTACTGGCGGAGGGTGAGACTTATTATTTCGAGCAAAGCGATCCGGAACGGATAACTTGATCTGGGAGACATGAAATACCGGGTGAATTCGGGACCAAGAATGAGGTAGCTCTAATCGAACTGCTGCTGCTCCCACTAGAGGGAGTATCTTAAACGGACCAAAGAATAGAGGAGACAATTTGGAAGGAACCAAATGTTTGGGGAGAAACCGGGAAGCTAACCAAACCAGATCACCCTTCTGAAGTAGAGGTACATTTCTGCGGCGCCGATCTGTATATGGCTTAGCCCGATCCTGGGCAGCTTTTAAAGATTGGCGGGCTAGACGATGACCCTTCTGAATGTCGCAAATCAAGCGGTCGACTCCTGGGCTTTGTGAAGCGGGAGGCGAGATGGATGGTAAAAAGGATGGGTGATAACCATAGGAGCAGTAGAACGGGGTCGAATTCAGTGCGGAATGGTGCGTATTATTGGATGAAAATTCTGCCAGTGGCAGTAATTACAACCAGTTATCTTGGGGTGCGGATACAAAGCACCGTAGGTACCCTTCCAACGTTTGGTTTAAACGCTCAGTCTGACCATTGGTCTGTGGATGATATCCAGAAATGAGCGACCTTTTTATTCCCAATTCCCGACACAAAATTCTCCAGAATTTAGAAGTGTATTGGGACCCACGGTCTGAAACAATAGAATCTGGGAGTCCATGTCGGGAGAAGATTTCTGCTAAGAACACTTTGGCCATTTGTTCTGCACTTGGAATCTTGGGAAGAGTTGTAAAGTGTGCCAATTTAGTAAGGTAGTCAATGGTTACCATAATAGTGGTATGTTGTGACGAAAGGGGGAGATCAACAATAAAATCTGTTGAAATAAATTTCCATGGACGATCTGGGATAGGCATGCGGGATAGTAAGCCGTATGATGGAACTCGAGGAGTCTTGGATTGTTGACACACCACACAGGCGGACACGTAGTCGCGGACATCTGTTTTCACCGTAGGCCACCAGAAATATCGAGAGATTTGTTCCAAGGTGTTTTGATACTCTCGATGTCCAGCCGCTCTAGAATCATGGCACATCTGTAATACCTCCTTTTGTAATGAGGCGGAAGGGACCAAGACTTGGGCTTTATGGAAGTAACAGCCTTGTGTCAATTTAAGCTGATGATGGTCAGCTAATTCTTCACATGTCTGTTGGTTCTGTATCGTTGCCACTTTCAGGTCTTGAAGAAAGTTGGTGGTCATCGCTATAAATCTAGCGTTAGCGAATAACGGTTCGGGGGTGAAGTGGTAAGGAGAGTAATCTTTGCGTGAAAGAGCATCTGCCCGAAGATTTCTATTTCCCGGGAGATATGTAAACTCAATTCTAAATGGCAGAAAGAAATGAGCCCATCTCGCTTGTCTGCTGTTGGTCGTATAGGCTTGTTGCAGAACTTTGAGATTCTGGTGGTCTGTGCGAACTTCAACCGGGTATCTTGTTCCCAATAACAAATGCCTCCATTCTTCAAAGGCTCTTTTGATAGCCAGTAGCTCTTTTTCAATGACAGAATAATTCTCTTCCGAAGGATTAAATGTCTTGGATAGATATGCTACTGGTTTCTCGTCTCCTTGGTCGTTCTTTTGCAGTAATACTGCCCCCAAAGCATGATGTGAAGCATCCTTCTCCACAATAAAAGGTCGGTCTTGATCCGGGGTAGCCAATATCTCCCCAGAAGTAAAAAGGCGTTTTAGCCTTTCAAAAGCTTTCTGCGCCTCCGTATCCCAATTGAAGGTTACCCCCTTCTTTAACAGTCTAGTTATAGGTCGGACAGTCTCAGAGAAACTGGGTATGAATTTGCGATAGAAGTTTGTGAAACCCAGAAATCTCTGTATCTCTTTGATGGAGGTTGGAGGGGGCCAATCCAAAACTGAAGAAACTTTTCTAGGATCCATGGAAATCCCCTCCGGAGATAAGCCAAATCCTAAATAAGTTACCTGATTTTGGTGAAATTCACATTTTTCAGGCTTGCAGTACAGTTGGTTCTCCCGAAGGTGAGCTAACACGAGATTAACATGATGGATGTGTTCTTCTCTGTCCTTGGAAAAAATCAGGATGTCATAGAGGTATATTATGACAAAGTGAAGAAGGATGTCTGCAAAGAGGTGGTCCATGAATCTTTGAAAAATCGCCGGTGCGTTGACCAGGCCAAAGGGCATAACATGATATTGGTAATCTCCAAAAGGGGTACGGAATGCTGTTTTCCACTCATCTCCTGGGGTAATTCTAATGAGATGATATGCCCCTCTGAGATCCAGCTTGGTATAGAATGAGGCTCCTCGAACTACTTCCAGTATATCAGGAATCAATGGCATGGGATATTTGTCTGGAATGGTAATCCTGTTTAACCCGCGGTAATCAATGCACGGTCGTAGTTCTTCGGAATCTTTCTTTGGGATGAAAAACAACGAAGCTCCAGCAGGAGAATTGGATTCAGATATTAGTCCATTTTGGATATTTTGCTGTAGGTACTCTTTCAGAGCTGTTTTTTCTTTCTGGGAAAGCACATACACGCGGCCAAAAGGGATTGGTTGATCGGACATCAGATCGATATGACAGTCATCCCTGCAATGTGGTGGAAGAGTCGGGAATTCAGGAGTAGCGAAGACAGAAAGGTAGTGTTGATGGCATTCAGGAATCCTACTGATGTGGCTGATAGTCTGAACTCTTTGGCATCCTTCCATCTCCGATGGGAGCTGTACTCCCACCGAGGAGCAGGATAGACAGTGGGAGATACAGTATTCTGATCCCAAAAAAAGAGTGCTGGCTGACCAATTGATGAAAGGATTATGTAGTCTCAACCACGGAAGTCTCAGGATAACTGGATAATGGGCCGTTTTAATGAGGTCAAATTCCATAGATTCCTGGTGAGGTCTAACCTGGACACTCAAAGGTACAGTGTGTTCTCTAATGGGGCCTGAACTCAAAGGAGAACCGTCTACCCCTTGAATAGGAGTAACTAGAGGTTTGGCTACTCTAGAAATCCCCTTGCTGGATGCCCATTCGTCATCCAAGAAGTTCCCCGCTGCTCCACAATCGATAAGTGCAGGGACATTCTGCAGAATAGTATTCGGGAAGGATATGGTCAAAGATATCACGACCATGGGTTGTTCTTCGACCCCGATGTCCGGGGCGGATTCCTTGCTAGTAGGGGAACCTTGTTTGAAAACTCCTACCGTGGTTCCCCCTACGGTAGGGTTTTGGTGTTTCCCGGAACCTGGGGTTGCTTTCTACGAGGTGGTACTATGGGACAATCTCTGAGAATGTGCACCGATGACCCACAATACATGCACAACCCTAAATTCTTTCTCCTCTCTCTTTCAGAGCTGGATAAAGGACCCTTCATAGTCCCAATTTGCATGGGCTCTTCCGTAGCTATGGGTTTAGTGTTTCCGGGGAGAAACTCCAAATGAGCTCGAGGACCCTTACTCCTTTTCTTCTCATGATGGCGTTCTTGAACCCGGTAGTCCATCTTCATGGTAATAGAGATCATCTCTGCCAAATTTGCTGGTCTAGGAATCTTTGAGACCTCATCCTTGAGCTCTTCAGACAGTCCTCTCCTAAATAAAGTGATAAGACCATCATCTGGCCACCCAGTCTCAGAGGACAATTGTTTAAAGAGCGTGATATAAGAGATGAGGTCTTTAGATCCTTGCCTCAAATCAAGGAGTCTTTCTTGTAAGGGTACCGAAATTTCTTTTCGGCCAAACATGGTTTTCAAGCTGTTAATGAGGGCAGGATATGAATCAAGGAGAACGTTTCCTGAAGTAACCAAAGGGGTAGCCCATGCTAATGCTGGTCCTGATAAATGGGATATTACAAACCCCACCTTGTCTTTCTCTGTGGGGAAGAATCTGGGCCTAAAGGTAAACTGTATAGTACAGCTGTCCAGAAACTCCTTTAACTTAAGTGGGTTCCCATCAAACTTTTCAGTATGAAAAGTTGACGGTGGAGTTTCGGAAAAGGCACGACCAATATGCTGTTTTAATTGTGAATTGTCCTGTCTAAGGGTCTGCATTTCCAACGACATGGACTGCATGGCAGCCATGAGTTGTTGCATCTGTTGTTCCATCGCGAATCGCGGTCTGTTCAGGTAAACCGATACCAAAAAATGGTGTAACAGTATCTCTCCAGCTCTGAAATCTCTCTATTGGCTCACACTGGATGCAAGGATTAAATTCAAAACCCTCTGCATTGTCCACAAGGCTTTCTGGGCCCTTAGTCCAAAATACCTTCAGCTATCCCTCCGCAAATACCTCCCCTCTCGCGCTCTTCGCTTCTACCTCTAACTCCCTCAGGAACTGTCATTTTTCAAAGAAACAAGCTGGGGGTAGATCTCGGTCTTCAGCTGGGGCCTCCCTCTGGAACAGCCTCCCTGCCACTCTAAACCTTGAGGAGAACCATCTCCGGTTCCGGAAGCACCTCAAGACCTTCCTCTTTTCTTCTGCCTTCACTCCCCTTCTCCCCTGCTGATCGGTTCTCTCTTGGCACCGTGCACCTGGCCACCCTCTGTCCTCTGGGTCCAGGTACCTGCTCACCCTGCCACCCTCCCGCACTGCCTCCAGGCCACCCCTTGCACTGGGGTCTGTATCTGTACCCATACACCCCCCCCCCATTTTTTCTTCCTACATTTATCAGACCTACCCTGTCTGCTACCTTGAACCTAGCACTTGCAAATTGCTGGCTGCACTACCACTGTTTGTTGCCTTTATTATTTATTTATTTATTATTATTTATCGGTTTCTCCTCTACTTCGCACTTTCCACTTCTCCACCTTCCATGCACTTTTCCCCTCCCCCTCTCCCATGCACTTGCGCGTTCTCAATGTCACAGGGCCTAGTAAGATCGCTGTTTTGTTCTCCCTTGCCTTGTCGCGCTCTTAAACACTTGTGTACGAGCGCGATAGAAATAAAATATCAATATCAATATCCAACAGACATTTTCCTTTTCTCCAGCATGGAGTCATGCGTGGATTCACATGCTCATGAATATTCCTCGTCGTCCGGCTTGGAATGCTCGGTAAAAAGAAAGCAGTTTTGCTTTAAACTGAAAACTGCTCGTCTCCTCTATAGCCAATCAGTATCCTTTGTGTCATTCTGCCCCCAGCCAATGGCACTTGTCCGCCTTAGATTCGCCACTGGTGGCCATTTTCAGATTTTTACCACACGTTTTTAGTGTTGGGAGTCCTTGTGCTTTGCTGCTCAGTTTGTGGATTTTTTGCTGTTTTTGGGATATTTTCAGTAGTTTTGTTCCATTTCTTCTTCATCGACCGTCAGAGTTACTTCCGGCAGCGGGGATCCGTTGTCAAAAATGTTCTTTTCATCGTTGGATCTTCTCTGTGACTTCAGCTCCTCCAGGCTTGGGCCTACATCTCACCTCGACCATGTCCGATGTGGTGAATAAAAGTCTCTCCAGGGCCTGCAAGTCCTGTGGCCTGAAGAACAGTTTCATCGAGGATTGGCACCTCAAGTGCCTTTATTGTCTTCACCCAGATTACGACGCGGATGCATGTGAGATATCACGACGCGGATGCATGTGAGATCTACCACAGCTTCTCGTCGAAGAAAAGGAAGGATTGCCACCAGAGGTTAGTGGCTTCGATCAACCAGGAGAATGCCACTGACGCAGCCTCTGGGCGCAGTCATGCTTCATCCAGGACCGGCAGGTTACATTAGTGTACTTCCTCTGAGAAGAAGAGGTTGAGGTCCTTTGAGGATGCTCCTTCCGAGAAGATCGAAAAGAAAGCGAAATACCACGCTCCATCTCTGCTCCCTCGAAAGTTGCCGTAGCTGTGGGATAATGTTCAGGAAGGGGTTAGTCTCCGTTGCCTGTTCTGTTGACGGTTAGCCTAATGGTTGGTGGGTTCCCTCCATCTGCAAGGAAGTCCCTAACCCCTTCTAAGCATAAGCCTTCGAAGGACAAACCTGCTGGAGGCACATCAGCGACTCCTCCAGCTTCATCACCGTCAGTGGCACGTGCCCCGTCAGCGACAACTTTGTCTACTAAGACCACCACCTTGTCGATGGCCTCTTTGTCAATGACAAGGACCTCGCACCGTCGACGACGGCTTTATCATCGAGCTCCTAGTCAACGACACCCATCGACAAAATCAGCTTTTCCTTCATCGATGAAAGGTTCAGCAGCGACCGCCGTTTCAAACTTCACAATGACTACCCAAGCGTCTCTTTACATCCAAGGCTTCTGTCAGCGCTACGGACCAAGATCTCATCGTCGGTGAAGCCCATTCTGCAGATCCACATTGTCTACTTCTTCCCGAAGGACTCGGGTAGAGTGAGGGAATTGCTGCCTCCGTCAGACTTCCTGCAAAGCACAACAAAGGTATCGCCTTCAGCTCCCGTGGTATCACCGGGCAAATCTCCTCACATCTATACCAGTTCTGAGGATGACCTGCATGAGGAAATCTACTCAGACCATGAAAAGGGCCAGGGACCCATGTCCTACGAGCGATCTCTGTCTCATGAGCCATACCAGCCGTTTGGTCCTCCAAGGGATTTCAGCCCGGCTGCAGCCCCACTGTCACCAAAAAATATGTTGGTGGACATCCTGACCACCTTCCACACTTTGGTGGCAGAAATTCAGCAACGGCTGCCAACTGCTCCTGTACTTGGTCTCGCACCCCAGTCCTCCAAGGCCACCAGCCAGGAGCCCTCCCAGGTCACTTAGACATCATCCGACACCGCCCTGTAGGGCGCCTGTTGCATCTGGATCTGGACTTGGGACCTTGACCCCAGTGGAGGAGGAACCTGTGTGCACACACACTGGCACTGTCACAGATACCACGACTACTCACACTGATGAGTATGAAGATGATGCCTCTGCTGGGTTCGGGGAAACCTCCGAAGGTTGACAAGCCCGCCAGGGCTACACCACAAGACGAAACTGGCACCTTGCACAAAATCATCTCAAAGGTGTTCAAACCCTTCAGTCTGGTGCTGGGGGAGAAGAAGGTTTACTTTTTCAAAGACGTGAGTCCTTAAGGACGACTGTCATTTCGGTCCCATTGTTGGGCGACGTTTGGGTGATGGATTGGCCATTATGAAAGCTCCAAGTACCACACCATCCAAGAGGGACAGGCTGGAGGAGAAATACCAGGTATTGGATTCAGCTCCCAGGTGTCTAAGGTTGCAGCCTTCTCCAGACTCTGGTTTCTACCCCGACCAGGAAAAGATCATCTAACCCCTCATCTGCATCCATGGTGCTGCCAGACCAGAAAGGCAAGGCGCTTGCCCACTGCATCAAGCTTATCATCTAGATTGGAGCTTCTACCCTCAAGGCCGCCAATGCCCTCACTATCCTGTCTCAGTACAACAGGGAGATTTGGTACAAGCTTAGACCTATCCTGGATTTCCTTCCAGATGACAAGAAGGCTGAGGCCCTGGCCCTGTTCCAAGAAGGAGAGGTAGCTTCAGATCACTCCATTACAGTCGCACTGGACATAGCAGACGGAGTTCTGCCAGATGAGGAATGGTGTGGCCCTTCGGCGCTAGGGGTGGCTAAAGTCCACAAACTTCTGAGCGGACATGCAGAGCAAGGTTGTGGACCTGCCTTTCGATGGTGACAACCTGTTTGGGAAGGCACTGGTTGATACTCTACTGGCCATCAAGACTGCCAAAGAGACGGTACGCTCTCTGGGGACCCTGCAACAGAGGAGATTGTCCTTTCATTCCCTTAGGGGTAGAGTTTCCAGGTCTTCAAAGTGGTACTCCACCCCCTATTGTCAGTCCTCCAGCTTCCTGTATCCAGGAAGCCTACAGGAGCCGCTTTCAGCCCTATGTCTGTGAAGGCCAGCGTCGTCCGTAGGCCAGGGCTCAAAATGCCCATGCAGGCCTGAACCGCCCATGGACCCACAACCCAACTGTCGCACCCCAGTGGGAGGCCGGCTATCGAACTTTGTCAACATTGGAAAAAATCACCATGGACAAATGGGTGCTGGATGGTCTCCTGCAGGGGCACGCTTTAGAATTCCAAGACAGGTGCCCCCACATTCCTCCAGTTGCACGTCAAGAACTTCACGTGGCCCAACTGCTAAAGGAGGTTTAGGCCATGTTGAGAAAAGAAGCAATAGAACCGTTCCCTCGGTGCCTCCGGGGCTCCAGAGTGTACCCCAAATACTTTCTGGTATGGAAGACGTCAGGAGGTTGGTGACTCACCCTAGATGAACAACGCCTAGACAAGTCCCAAACGTTCAGGATGGTCATGTTGCAGCACATGCTCGGCCAGCTGGAGGAAGGGGATTTTCTGGCAACTCTGGACCTGGAGGACACATACTTCCACAGCCACATTCATCGCAAACATCGGAGGTTACTGCATTTTGCAGTCCAGGGGCGGCACTACCAATTCAAGGCTCTAACCTTTGGCCTCAAGTCTGCTCCAGGGGTGTTTACAAAATGCTTGACCCTGGTAGCAGCACATCTGCGCTGCAAGGGGATACATGTCTACCCGTATTTGGAAGACTGGCTCATTCAGTCCAGCTCATATGCACTTGCGGGCCAGCAGAAAAAGGACACCATACACCTAACTTCACTCGGATTCTCCATCAATTATCCAAAGTCCTGCATGGTGCCATCGCAGAACGCACTGTTCCTGGGTGCCCGACTCAACATGATCTCGTGTCTGGCGACCTCCATCGGAACAGTCCATACCATCAAATCCCTGTTGGGCATGATGTTGTCCTGGCTCCATGTGGTCCAATTTTGCAGGCTCCAGATGTGGCCCCTCCAGGAGTTGCTAGATGCCAGGTGGCATCAAGCCACTGGCACGTGGTCAGACAAGATCGCCCTCAGTCAGGTGCTCTGTGAAGCTCTTCATTGGTGGTCGGCTCATCCACATCTGACTCGAGGAGCTCCTTTCCAGATACTTCTGTACCAGGCGACAGTTACTACCAATGCCTCTCTAGAGGGTTGGGTGGCTCACACAGGACGATCTCACGCAAGCAACCTCTGGCTCCTGAAGGATAAGGATTTATACATCAACGTCCTGCAGCTTAGGGCAGTCTTCTGGGCCCTCAAGTGGTTCCAGCCTCAGCTTCAGGGCAAGGTGATGCAGATCTTCACGGACAACCCTAAACACCTCCATTTTACATTCGAAAGTAGGTCGGGACATGCTACCCCGCTCTCTTCCTGGAGGACCAGTTCCTGTGGTGCTGAGCCATAATGCAAGGCATGTTCTTTGACTCCTTCCACCTGGCAGGCGTCAAGAACACCATTGCGGACTAGTAGGGAGCTGTGGTCCTGCCACGAGTGGGAGCTTCAACAGACGCAGGTGTCTCGTCTCTTCAGCATGTGGGACTCTCCCCAGATTGACCTCTTTACGATGGCTGGCAACTCCAAGTGCCGGAGATTTGCCAGCAGGTATCCTTTGCCAAGGATTCTGGGGGATGCCTTCTCGTTCCCATGGGACGGGCTCTTCCTGTACTCCTTCCCTCTGATTCCTCTCCTGCTACGTGTGATCAACGTACTCAGACTTTGCCATTGCAGGATGATTCTCATTGTGCCACGTTGCCGAGACAGATCTGGTACCTGGACCTTCTCCCTCTGTCAGCGGCTCTGGCCGTCAGGCTGCCTCCACTTGCCGACCTTCTCTCAAGAGAAAGCAGAACAATAATGCACCACATCCCAGCGTCACTGAGCCGCACAGCCTAGCTCCTGCAGCCCTAGAGTTTGGCCACTATTACCTGCCGCTAGAGTGCAAGAAGATCCTGGCCAAGGCCAGAGCCCGCTCTACGTTGTCTTTATACAGACACAAATGTAAGCGCTTCATGGTGTGGTGCTGAAGATTATGGCGCTGCAGATAACGGCTCTGCAGCTCCTCCCGTAACTGCTCTCACTGTCTAAAGCTGGGCTAGCTCACGCCTCCATCAAGGTTCGTCTGGCTGCCATATCCCGGTACACACGGACTCTAGGCAAGGTTTCCCTATGGTCACATAGGCTTGTCAAGGAGTTTCTCAAAGGTCTCTTCAGGACTTTTCTGCCAGTGAAGGCTCCTTCCCTGGCTTGGGAACTGAACGTGTTCTTGACTAAGCTCATAGGGCCTCCGCTTAAACCTATGCATCATGCCCTGGTGAAGTGGAAGACTGCTTTACTGGTGGCGATCACCTCGGCCAGGTGGACTGGGAGATCCACACCCTCTCCTGCAAGCACCCGTACTTGACTTTCCACGCAGCAAAGGTGCTGCTGCGGACTCATCCCACCTTCATGCCAAAGGTTACTTTGGACTTTCATCTTGACAAGCCTTTGGTTATACCAGTTTTCTTTCTGACCCCTTCTACGCCTGATGAGAGGGTGTTGCATTCGCTGGACATTGCTTGTGCCCTCAAGTTCTACATGGCACGCACAAAAGATGTTTGGAAAACGTCTCTGCTTTTTCTCAATTTTTGACCTGTGGGACACAGTAAGGCCCCTGTCTAAGGCTTCCATATCCATGCGAACCCTCACTCCTTCCCCTTTGGCTCTTCTTGGTTCATACGGCCATTTTACGTGCATAACCAAATCTGTAGATGTCCACCGGGGGTCTATTTTATGAGGAGAAGTGCCATTGGCTGGGGCCAATATAACCCAAATGATTCTGATTAGCTATAGAGGAGACGAGCAGTTTCCAGTAAAAGGTGAAATTGCTTTTTTTACCAAAGATTCCCAGCCTGACGATGGGGAATATTCATGAGCATGTGAAATCCATACAAGATCCATGCTGGAGAACAAGAGTTACAGTTAAGTAACTTGTACCTTAATTTAAATGAACAACCTTAAACCATGACCCAATGTAGTCAGAGTCCTCCTTCTGGTTCCCCACACTACTGACAAAGTAATGTGAATGTGAACTGGAGTTGTACCCTAGGCCTTTGCGCAGTGTCTTTCTCTCCACTCAAGAACAGTCTTTTGGTGAAGATGGAGCAAAGCCCCCATATTCTCCCTCGTCTCACTTGTTCCCTTTCATTTTTCTTCGAAGCACTTTTCTGTGATTTGGTGCATTACAAAATTACTAAATATAATGTGTAATAATAGATCTGTTTTAGAACTAAATGAAATGCTGATTCTTTGCCAGAAAAAAATGGTTGTCCACTTCTGAGGTGTGGCAGACGAAAAAGGATGGTTAACGTTCATGATCTGTTGTCTTTAAAATATGCTTTTAGTTTGACTTCCATTTAAAAAATAAATAAACAGTAACTATAGTATTTGCAATTCTTATGCTGTGCAGCTCTTCGTGTACATCTCATACGGCCAATGTGTGTCTTTGTTTTCATTATTACAGGGCTATTACGCTGTATGACAAGCCAAATGCCCTCTTCAAGGAGACCTCACTTCAAGATCAACATAAACTGTACATGAAAATGTCCATAAACTTCACACCATTTAAAGCAAGGTTTGTATCCCGGCAGGTTAAGTCAATCATCAAAATTATCTATAGTTGCAGATCTTCAGTGAGTGGGTTTTCGTTTCAGATATTGGTTTTTATTTTGTTTTATATTGAGGGAATAACTGACCTTGTGGTATTGCAGGACTTGGCAATGAAGCCGGAGTTCTGCTTTTTTGTGGTGTTTATTGCCTGTCTTCTGCAGCAAGAAAGGCAGCATTTCAGGTTGTTAAATGGCCTTAAAAAGAAGGGCACATTCATTGTATCCTTATGTTTCAATCGGAAGTTTATTGGTGAAAATGGTGTATTCCTCATTTGAAAAAACAGAATTCTTTTAGCAAATGTAAATGGTCATGAACTTGCTAGTTATGCAAAGGAAACCACAGGTTGGTCGTGGTAGGCCCGCTTGGCTATCTAGTGCTGGTGCTCCCTGAAATAAGCTAAACCAAACAGTGAAAGCTGGAAGATTTTAAATTGATCATAATCACTGGCATAGTTCTGGGCAACCATCCAGACCATTGTTTTTTCCTCTCCTCTCTCTGCACACTCTGAATGCTCACAAGGCCTAGTAGGTTCATCTTTTTCTTCCATTGTAATAATTGTTTTCTATCCCCATGTTCCCTCCCTGTTGCCCTGTGGGTGCTTTAAGACACAATGTTCTTGTATAAGTGCCAAACAAATGCACAATAAATGATATTTGAGTAATTTTACTGGCCCTTACTGCGCTACACTCTTTCTAGGGGACTTGAACAAGTGGCAGGAAATCCCTTGGATAAAGAGGCCATGGAGCTTGAATTGGCTCTGACAACATAAATTATCAGGTTCACAACAACAAGCCCACTACAGGAAATAAAAGTCTTGATTGGGTAGTTCTCACAACACACATTGACCGCACTACCCCGTGCATATGGTCAGACCATCATATCTTAGATTTCCACATCCAGTTGAAAGACCACCCCCTAAAAATTCATAATAACTCTAAAACAGTCACTAGCCGAAATTTCAAAAGGGTGCACACTCCAGACATTCAAGATTGCCTGGATTCAATCATGGTGTGTACAACAACCACAGATACAACAGAATCTTTGGTGACCACCTTTTCCAAGACCTATCTGGAAATGTTAGGTAAACCGCTCCCCTTTGACCAAAGCTGGTCAGAGAAAACACTGTGCCTCAACAATGGTTTACACCGCAGTTTAGCGTGCAAAAAAGAGAAAAACTTGAAATCCAGGGGATAAACTGTCCATCTGAGGAAAATAGAACCACCCGTAAAGTTGTAGAAAAAGCATATAAACTCAACATTGTGGACACCAAAAAATATTACTTTAATACCCGAGGCAACAAACAGTACAGCAAAACTTTTTGAAATCTTAAAATCATTGGAAAAGCACAGGACGCATTCAACACCTTTTCTGCCCATAAACCAACACTGTTTAAAGGGGAAGTTTGCTCAAAAGTGTGATTGTCCCGAGCGTTCGGGCATGTATTTTTAAGCATACTGTAATCAATCTTAAAAAATGTTCCTATGCATCTTACCTTAGTTTTCCCCTAAGTTCAAGTGCCCTCGCGGCAAGAATACAGATCGCCCACCCCTTAAATTGACATCAGTAGACGCTTACGGCCAATTTCACAATGCCAATGCACAGCTAGTGTCAACGTTCTCTGTGCGCAAGCTATTGACGTGTCTATGGAAATGCCAGGACGCCTCTTTCCTCGACAAGTATAAACGGACCCTTTCTGAGCAGACAACATTGCAGTTGCTTTTTCATTCATCTCACTTTATTTGGTTTCTATCGCCCGTGACTCGTTTCTGCTCTGTAAAGCTATCTTTCTAGTACGAAGCCCAGCGAACAGGTACTTACACTAGCAGAACTGATTTAACTCAGTACTTGCGTTTTATTAAAATATTTCTCATATTATGTACTAATTCTTCACTATGTAGCTCAGTGGGTTGAGCGCTCGCTGCTACGATCTAAGCATGATCTGCAGGTCGCAGGTTCGAATACCGGCAAGGCCAACTCAGCCTTTCATCCTTCCGAGGTCGATAAATGAGTACCAGTTTCGGTTGGGTGATATTGTATGTAAATGTGCTCTGTAAAGCGCTTTGGATTAAAGCGCTATATAAATAACACATCAATATCATTACTTTTAACATGTGTGAATGCGAAATGTCATCGTTTGTGCCGATTGTTCATTTAATTGCTCTGTGGGTATTCATAACATTGCAATGTATTTTCTTCTCCTTCTTTAACAATAGTTGCTGCATACTGTAGAAAACCCAAGGGTCTTTTTCTTCTCTGCCTTGAGCGGACTGGAACGATCGGGGAAGAGAGAACAACACCATTAGGCGAGAGAGGGTATTTCCCCTCCTCTATTGTAATTTCCTCTCCAGATGTCCCCTCCGTTTGTGAAGGACGCTATCATTCCACCTCAACTTCATCCCAACCATGTCCTTCTCTGAAATATAACATCTGCGTTCCCAATCATTCTTTTCCTCGTCCCTCTGACTACTATTTTCCAAATTCCCAATCTGCTGTTATAAACCACTACAATTCCCATAACCCCCCACAATTCATTCCACCACCCGATATAAAAACATGGTGACACAGCTAAAAGAAATACTGCTGGCTTTTTCCTGACATGTCCTAGGAAACACTTGGCGCCTTGAAACCCTTGTGTATAGGCGCGTTACAAATGCCATATCATATCATATATATATCCCAACACAAGGGTCAGGCAATTGGTAATAGCAGCACACACCGGACGGCACTTTCCTTTCCCCACAGGGATAAAAGGTGGAGCATGGGAGCACACTACGAGCAAGGCAAATCGCACAATGAGACAGTTATCGCAGAGCAGCAGTTCAAGAGGAGGAGAAATGCAGCGAGAACCGAAGGGGCATCGAGGAGAAGTAACCTTGCCCTTTCCGACCCAGACCCGTGAAGCTTCCGTGGAACGAATCATAAGACCGCAAACAATAGCCAGCAGTACACAAAGCCCTTGTACACTGATAAGCAGGACAGGGAGAGACGCTTTCTACCGTGGAACCGTCATTGACTCCAGAGACAAGAAAAGCCAAGCGGTTCATCACAGCCAGTGAGTCGAGGGTAGAACTGATAAGAAACCGAACGGTGTTGAACGAAAGTGGCAAATGGCAAATTAAGGGAAGTTCATAGAACTGTAAACACCTTAGGGGAAAGCCAACTGCAGAGGGGTCCGGCACCACGTGGGTGCTCACTCGAGAGACCCTGGTTGATTCCCCTTTTTGTTGAAACTACCGATACCAGTCTTAAGAGAGCTGCCAGGAAACGGTCAGAGTGGTCATACAGGGGTCAAGCAAAATCCTCTGTACAGTCGAAAGTCTTTGACCGACAAACCATTGGAAAATGAAGGGAAGCGAATCCCGCATAGTGGGAAAGTAGAAGGAAGTAGAAGGAACTGCAAGGCTGGCAAACATGCACCCGACGGAGGGATACCTGCAAAGCTGAGCGAAGCATGATGCCCACATGAACATTGTGTTGACAAGAGTGAACCCGACAGAGGGATTACCACAGTGGATTGTCTAAAAGGACATTAAAACCTCTGAGTGCAACAGGTGAAATTGTTTTGGAATAAAAGCTGTAGTGAACCCAACAGAGAGAGGCTGATTTTCGAGAGGGGTCTGAGCCCAGAAGAGGGGGACCCAGGGGTGAAAAACCTTCACCCAACTATACATGAAAATAGCAGAAATAACCTTGTGAATACAAGCCATGGTGTACCCGACGGAGGGAGGCTGATATTCGAGAGGGGTATTAGCCCGGAAGAGGGGGACCCAGAGGTGAAGAATCATCATTCTAAAGTGCAACCAGAAAGGAACTTTTTGTCTGTTATTTTGAACATGTCAGGCCCTTGGAAGCAAAAGATTAACCACCGAAGGTCCTGATATCACTAGAAGCTTTTTGTGGATCTGATCCCAGAAGAGGGGGATCTGGAGGTGAAGGACATACAGAAAGGAATTTTTTCTTTGTTATTTTGAACACATCAGGTCCTCAGAGTCGAGAGTCTTTTTGTAGAAAAGAGACTTAACCACCGAAGGTCCTGATACTGGAGAACGGACGGTAGTCTCTTGATGGGAAAGCTTGAGCGTGTGCTGTGCTCAGGAGTCCTGCCTTGTCCCATGCTCAAAACGTAGGGAAGGGAAACCCCCCGCTACCACATCCTGACTTATCATTTGTGAACACTTTTCTTTCTTGTGAACCCTATCCTACACTATTTTTGTATTTAGTTGTAAAGACTGGAAATAGTTTTTTTTTTCTTAGTATAAGCCTTTTTTTTATTTATTTTTTTACACAAAACGCCACTGGGTCTGCCTTATTATTTTATGGTCGTAGCTTGCTCCCATCTTAGATTTAGGTTTAGATTAGGCGTTTTAGGAGAATAAAGGCATGTATCGCTACCTGCCAACCCTCAGTGCACTCCAAGTGGAATTCAATCCTAAAAAAGTAAATGTCGCTAGTAGGTGGAGCTCGATGAGAGCCCCACTACTTGCAGTTATAAGTCTGTGTATATTACAGTTTCTTAGCTTTAGGGAATTGTAGTACTTAGGTCTGGGAAAGTCACAGTCAATGGCTGTACCCAGGCTTAATGGTAGTTTAACCAAATGTTAGTGTGCGTGAGCATTAAGACACTTAATTAGTTTAAAAAGTTTGCAGTTTCCCAGATCAACACTGTCCATGAGACCAATTTCATAACACAAACTCTTATGAAAGTAAAAAGTACCCTCTCCGGGTTATTTTAATCAATTACTTTGCATAATTTTTTGTGTTTTTTTTCAAACACAAGGAAAAATAAAAATAAAGCAAGTTCACATCACAGGCTTTGCATTACAGAACTTCAATTGTAAAGCTGAAACAACAATTTCTGCTTAAAGCATAACATAACATTAAGGACATTGCGTCCTCTTTTCTTTGGCTTGGGAACAATTTTACATCCTGTGTCAGTAGGAAGCTCTTTGTAGACATAGGCTTAGACGTAAGACACTTTCTTTAACTTCTTGACATATATTTGCAATGTCCACTTTTGGTGATAATAAAGAAAACAGAATAAAAATGTCTTTGGTTTAGCGTCACTAATCCCAAATAGCATCAGGGTTTTCTAATGTATTGCCAAAGCGTTTCGGACTTTACCACAGTCCATCTTCAGGGCCAATGATACTACTTGTTCCAAACAATATTTATGTTCACGACTTGAATTCCTAAAAAATGTAGAGAATAACCAACTATTAGTCCTATTTACCTGACTCAACGTCAACAAATCAACTTTTGAAAATTACACTTGACCCACCTCGTTTTGAGTACTGGTAGGATCCCTACTTCCAGTCTTTGGACACACCCTTGTGTTTGGATGTGACTGCGCATATACCCACTGTTGTATGATGGTCTCCACCTCAAGCGGACTCACTCAGAAAACAGTTTCTAGAGTAAAGGCAGAAAGAAGTGTAGGTTTAACAGATACTTCTTGGGAGATTCTGGACACACATAACATAATCCCTGATGGCTTCCATCTAATATTTAACTCTTGTGTACATGGGTGACTTTGGTCATCCATGTACACAAGAGTTAAATATTAGATGACTAAAGTGACCCATCTCACCAATCTAGGTTACTAGTTAACTCATATTCACTGTGTCAAGATGGTAGCTCTAATTTAAAATAAAATAGCCCCATGAGACAAGTTAAGGTGATCCTCTAACTCCACCCCATGGCTATGTGGCTGCTTTCTCTGCTATTCGGGTAAAGGAGGATGGTATCCTTCTTACCTCTGTATGAGAGACGAGGATTATTAACAAATGACGTCCGGCATGAGAGTGCTACACTCCTGCCTGTGCGTTTGTATTAGTATGCTGTATACCTCTGTGTGCGCATGCGGTGGGCGGGCAGCGCAAACCACAGGGTCGGGCCGCTCTCCGCACGCGCACAGTGAATACTTACACGCGCCTGCGCCGGGCGGTCAGCGCGGGCTCCAGGGTCGACCCACGCCTGCGCGTCAGGTGAAACATATGGACTCCGGGCCGCCTCACCCCCACGCATGCGCGTGTGTGTACATTGAAGTACCCACGAGGGGGAAAAAAGTGTATGGTAAACGCGCATGCGTATATGCACGATTTTTTAGTGTAAACGAAATGCTTGCTGGTGACTCATCCCTGACTGGACCTCTGGGAACCCAGATGTCCTTGCAGGGACATGCAGGTGTGTATAACCCTCCATCAGCTATGTGCATAATTTATGCATGTAAGGACCTGAAATTAAATGGATATTCAAGTAAGTGTATGTTACTGGCCCCCCTAGTCGACGCCTGCTCGGGTCTCCATGTGCCCAAGGCTGCACTCGATAAGGGGATGCCTGTTTGTTATCAAATAAGAAGAGAGCAACGGTACTTCATTAACCAGAGTGCGAGGGATCTCATTGACTGTAATTGGTTATGGTATGGAAGGTTTCCCATTCGTAGCAGGGATTCCTGTTGCCTGGGTCACTGTCCAGGTGAGTGCGGATGACGCAGACCGAAGTCTGCTCGGGTCCCCATCTGTCCCAGGTTGTGGTCCCAATGCAACATAACCCTGCATCCATACCCTGCAACCTCCATATGGTTGCACCATTTATTGGATGCACCATTTATTGGACGTAACATTGTACGTGATAGACTCTAGCGCTCCCTATCTCTTCTAAGGTAGATTTCACTCTGGTCTTTCATGTGCCTCTCCTGAGGTGATCTTTCTATGTGTTTACTTACAGAGATGGATGTTGATAATTGTACATATTCTATTGGTCCCTGCCGTCATGTAGTCTCAAATCACCCTAAGGATGTTAGAAGACGTTCACAATCTAGAGCATAAAGTGGCTTTGTGGTCTGTCCCTCACATAGGGTTCGGACAACATCTACACACACCAGACACACCTTAAGACACACCTTAAGACCAAGTACTGTACATCTTTAGTTGACTCTGGACCTATCTACTATAGGACCTCAGGTCAAAAGTAGTCTTCACATACATTTCAGGCATCACACATTAAAATAGAATACCCCTTGAATCAAAGTAACATCTTCAATTTAGTACATCAAACAGCACATCAAATCAAACTCTATATTCACCCCTCTAGGGCTAAGACAGTCAAATGTATCGATCCACATTATTTCCCTCTGATGTAGAGTTCTTACAATGTCTCCACCCCTAGGGCAGAGTTTCACTTGTTCCAGTATTACACACTTGATTTGTGCTATGGAGTGTCTGGCTTCTGAAAAATGCATTGCTACTGGCGATTTCTGACTATTTGTTCTAATATTTGATTTGTGCTATTGACCACCGTGTTTTAGCTTTTCTAGTGGTCCTGCCTATGTAAAATAGGCCACACGGGCACTTAAGCCCATAGATGACATTCGATGAATCACATGTGCATGAATGTTTAAGGGGGATGGTTTTCCCTGTATGTGGGTGTCTGATGATATTCCCTTTTAGTATGTTGCTACAATGCTGGCAATTTAGGCATGGAACAGTGCCTTTGAATGTTGATTGTCCAGTTCTTGTGGTGGTTATGTATGCTCTAATTAAGCTGTTACGTAGCGATTTGTTGTTTCTATAGGCAAATGTTGGAATTTCTGGCGAATAGTTGTTGAAGCTTTGGATCCATTTGTAACATGTGCCAATGTTTCTGAATAATCCTTTTTATTCTCTTACTCTGGGTTGAATGTCTTGTCACATATACCAATTTTTGTTGACCTTGGATAGGTCTGGGTGTCAGGAGGGTATCCCTTTGGATCAGGTTCACTTTCTCTTTAACTCCAGAAATTAAATTTCTGTTGTAGCCCCTTTCAAAGAATTTGGTTTGTAAAGAGGATGACTGCCTAGAGTATTCTGCAGCTTCCGAGATGTTCCTTCTGTACCGTAGGAATTGACTTAGCGGTACGCTGTCAAATGTTCTTTGTGAGTGAAAGCTCGTGGCTAGGAGCAAGCTATTCCTGTCTGTCTTTTTTGTGAAAATGCGCGTTTCCAATTTGCCGTCTTTCACATAAACTTCAACATCGAGAAAGTGGATTTTAGACTCACTAGTTGATGTCGTAAACTTAATTCTTGGATTCATCTGATCCATCATGGCAAAGAATTGTTGAAGCTCATCCTTTGGGCCCATCCAGATCCCAAAAACGTCATCAATATATCGTGTGTACAGTGACAAGTGTCGTGACCATCTGGGAGATGTTAGTACACGCTCATATTCCAAAAAGAACATAAAGATGTTGGCATAGCATGGGGCCATTGCGGCTCCCATGCTGGTTCCTGAAGTTTGTAGAAAATAACGCTCTCCAAATTTGAAAAAGTTATTCATTAGCACTAATTTCAACAAGGTCAAAACAAACACCCGGTCTGCTGTGCAATCTGGTGTTCTTAACAACATCCATTCCACCGCCTCTAAGCCTGTTTCATGGGTTATGTTGGTATAGAGGGATGTGACGTCCATGGTGAACAGGACGTCACTACCCTCTATAAATTGAACATCTTGTAATTGCTTTAAAAAGTCTGTTGTGTCCTTCAGGTAAGTCTCTGTATTCTGGATCAGCGGTTGCAGGATCCGGTCTAGATATTGTGCTAGACTGCTGTTTGTTGCTGCGATGATTGGGCGCCCTGGAGGTTTCGGTAGTCTCTTATGGATTTTGGGCAATATGTACAGGACGGGCGTGATAGGATGTTTATTGTTTAGGAATTTGTGTGTTTTCGCTGAAATCTTCCCCATCTCTTCCGCTTCATCGAGGGTTTCTCAATGTGATCTGGTTAGTAGGGTTAAAATGTATTTCCCTGTAAGTTTCTGTGTCCACCAATTGCCTCTCAATTAGATTAGGCGTTTTTCCAACCTACCTGTACAGTTTAATAAACACCCTTGAACTGTGATCACTTGTGTCGGTCTTTACTGTCGTCACTATGAGTTCCTTACAATACAAACACATTTATTTTTATTTTCTGACTGTAGATTTTGTACTTATTCAATTTTCAGGAACTTTGGCAACAATACAGCCCTAAAAGACTACCTTCTCCTTTTCTTGACCTTATCTGATTTTTAATAAGTGTGGATTTAGCTACTCAGAATTGACTACGGAGAATTCATTACCTCTGTCTCCGAAGTAATCCCTGTAGAAAAAACATCAGTCACTAAACATAGATTGGGTCAGCCCTAACAGGGACAGCCTGTGAATATATATATATTTCTGAGGCTTGTGGAATCTGCTTAGATCACATGCTGTGCATAGGCCGACATCTAGTGGAAGCTGCAGAGTATTACAGTTTGTTTTTTCGAAACTCGAAAATGGGCGTCGACACAGGGCGTGCCAGTAATACTATCCCTAGTGTGACGTCCACTGTACCCAAGATCCCTCACGCGTCTAGGATCCTCAGATTGTTTTTTTCCACCATACTGGTCGGAAGCATTTTGCGGAGTCCCCTGGCCTTAGCCATACTTTTGCTAAAATTTAAAATAATAATCTATTGACATCCTTCCCCACCCCAACGTCGAACTTCGACACTCGACGCCGGCTGGAGAAGAAATCGACCGTCAGCTGCTGCACGACGGATTTGGGCCTCGGAAGGCCGCTGGCCTCGGCCCGGGCCTGGTAGGCCGCTGGCCTCGGCCCTGCAAGTAGGGAGAGTGGGGGTTGGTACATACTCTACACTCTTGGTATATAGGTACACCTTATACATTTCCTACACTTAACAGCCCGCTGCCTCAAGGTGCGTATGGAGGGTACCCCTTTTCAATTCTGCCCCAAGTGCAATCGCAAATACCCTTGGGTCGACAGGCACGCCACGTGCAATCTCTGCTTGCCGAGGGACCACCCCGAAGCGAACTGCAGAGCGTGTAGTAGGTTTAAACCTAAAACACTTAAAGACCGTTCGAAGCGTTGGCCCACCACGCCAGGCAGGCGGCCATGGCAGCGGAGGGCGCCTTCAGCGATGGCAGCGACGCCGTACTTTCGGACGGCGAGGGCATTACGGCGTCAAAAGACAGCCGAGCGCAGGTCCCCGACCTCGGAAGGTCGTCCGGCAGGGCGGCTATGGGGAAGACCCCCAGCGACACAAGCGCTTCACATACTACACACACTAAACACACTAAGTCCAACCGAGACTCGACGACGTCGAGTTCTCGGAAAGAGGCACAGACAGAACGGTCCGATTCGGTGTCCTCTGGGCGCTCTCGATCAAGATCGCCGCATGACTCCAGGCAATCATCCACTCTTGCCAAGAGTGCCTCGCTCCCTAGGCTAACAGAAGTTCGATCGTCGGAAGACGAAGACGACTTCCACCCCCAGACCGCGCTCCAGGAGACGGAGCCCGCAATGAAAGCCAGCGAGGCCCCACGCTCGAAGGACAGGGACACCTCTCCCGATCCTCGACGCCAGGCGTCGAAAAACTCCGGAGCCACTAAGGGACAGGGAAAACATTTTTCTACGCACGGGGAGTGGGGAAAACAGCAGAAGAAACTACCTGTACATTCTTCCACACCGGTGAAACACTCCACCCCCCCTAAACAGACAGACAAGCCCAGGTCTGCTGATAGGTCCACAACCAGCAAAGCAACTCAAGATAAATCCCATAGACTTGCTGAGAGAGTCATTCCCAGTTCCGAAAAATGGTCCAGTGAAGACATAGATAGGGTCATGTCAAGAATGTCTTCTTTGGCTGATTTTTATGATAAAAATCCAGAACATTTCCTCTCGTATGACCCACAAGGGGCCACACCCTCAGGCTCTACTGATCCTATCCCCCCGAGTAAGAAGGCCCGGTTTGAAACCCCAATGAGGTCTGAACCCTTCGAGGTACAACCTTACGCAACACCATACTCACGGTATCAAGGAGAGGCTTCCTTTTGTGGAGACCAAGAATTTGGTACGATAGAAGAGCAAACCGGGACGGGCTACTATGGGGATGATGAGGACCAGGACGAAGAAGAGGATGACCCGGAAACATACAGAGTAGATTCCCCGGTAGAGAACGAAGCCCCGGTTACCGACTCCCCGGTCGATAACCAACCCCTCCTAAATGAGGTTCTCGCTCGCGCAGCAGAACATTTCCACATTGACACCCACGGTGTACAGGAGGAAAGGGACTTCGCAGAAGAGTTAGTGGGAGAAAGGAGGCCTGTTGCCCAGACCATCCCTATCCTTAAATCCATTCAGCGGAGAATAGATCCGTCCCTGGTGAACCCAAACCTCACCAGAGCAGTCAATCCCAGGGTTGAAAAACTTTTCAGGGCGGCACAGTCTGACCCTCTCTATATAAGAGGACATCTGAAGCCAGACTCCCTAGTTGTCACCAACACTCGTAAGAGGGCTGGGACACCCTTGTCTTCATCAGAAGCTCCTCCCGACAAGGAGAGCAAAAAACTATACGGTTTCGGCAGGAAGGTAGCCTCAACGTCCGCCTATCAAGCAAGGGTTGCTAACTCCACCACCCTGTTGGCCAGCTACAACTGCCATCAGTGGGAGGAAGTCGCGGCTCTCATAGCCTCTGCTCCTGAACCGTTAAAGGGACAATTAGCTCGGATTCCCGCAGAGGGTAGAGCCGTGTCTGGTTGCATTTTGAAAGCAACCTTCGACGCCGCGGACAACGCAGGCAGATTGATAGCAGAAGGTACTGTTATCAAGAGACATGCGTGGTTACGGCAGTCTGGTTTTAAGGCAGAAACACAGGCATCATTGTTGGACAAACCGGTGGAAGCCGATCTGTTGTTTGGTAAGGCGGTCGAAGATGCACTGAAAAATGCCAAGGACGAATACGAGACACTCAAGTCCCTTGGCCAGTTAACCAATAAACCCCCTAACCAGAGAGGGAATAGTAATTTTCGTCGCCCACGCGGCCAAAATTCCCAGAGAGGATCTAACTATTCCCAGGGGCAGGGTACACAGTGGAACAACAACCAACAGTCTACCCAGGGTTACGGCGGAGGTAATAGGAGAGGTTGTGGTAAAGGCAGAGGCAGCCCCAGCAAGGGAGGCGGCACGCCTCCACCAAAGCAGTGACGCTCAGTTCAGGGTCCCTTCTCACGCAACCCCAGTAGGGGGACGCATTTCAAACTTCACCCAGGCTTGGGAAGGGATCACATCAGACAGATGGGTGCTGTCAACAGTATCCACAGGATATTGTATAGAGCTACTGCAGCGTCCCCGGAACCATCCTCCACGACAAAGAGTACACTCCTTAGAACATCAGAAGATTCTCCTCGAGGAGATCGCCATTCTTCTACAAAAGGACGCGATAGAACTCGTCCCGGGACACCAGGTAAACAAAGGTATTTATTCAACTTACTTCCTTGTGCCAAAGAAAGACTTGACAATGCGCCCAGTATTGGATTTACGGCCTGCCAACAAGTATGTCAAGCCCCAAAAATTTCGTATGACCACGCTACAAGAGGTAATCCCCCTCCTAAAAAAGGGGGATTACATGGCAACATTGGATATGAAAGATGCCTATTTTCATATTTCCATGTTCCCAGCGCACAGAAAGTACTTGCGCTTCAAGGTGGACAGTCGCCACTACCAATTCAAGGTACTGCCCTTCGGGATAGCTTCAGCACCAAGGGTATTCACCAAGGTACTGGCGGTGGCGGCTGCACACCTACGCAGGGAGGCAATCCCAGTGTACCCTTATCTGGACGACTGGCTCATAACGGGGGAAACCCCAGGAATTTGCAGGACAAACATTCAAAGGACTATCGACCTCCTACACGAGTTAGGCTTCTCTATCAACGAGAAGAAGTCAAGCCTGGTGCCAAGCACCTCAAAACAATTCCTAGGAGCAATCCTGGATACCCAGGAGGGGTTGACCTTTCCTTCAGAAGAAAGAATTCGGAATATACTACTGCAAAGTCTGCATTATCAGTCCGGTCAACAAATAACGGTACGCAAAGCAATGCGTTTACTGGGCATGATGGCGTCATGCATTTACCTGGTCCCCCACGCACGCCTGCGCATGCGTCCCATGCAGGAATGGTTGGCGAAACAGTGGTCTCAGGCAAGTGGTCAGTGGGACGATCTAGTGGTCATTTCGCCAACACTGGTACAAAGCCTTCACTGGTGGACAAGAGAGAATCTCGCACAGGGGAAACCCTTTTACGATCCCGAAGTACAGGCAGTAGTCACTACAGATGCATGTCTGACGGGGTGGGGAGCTCACCATCTCCACCACACAGCTCAGGGTCTCTGGTCTCACTCAGTGGCCAAGAACCACATCAACCTGCTAGAGCTTCTGGCAGTATTCAGAGCGCTTCAGGCGTTCGAGCCCCATCTACTAAACCGGTCAGTGCAAATCCGGACGGACAGCACTACAGCCATGTTCTACCTGAACAAGCAAGGAGGGACAAATCTGTCCAAGCTTGCCCAGAAAATCTGGATATGGGCACTCAGACGGAACATCTTCCTGTCATCACAACATGTTCCAGGGGAGCTCAATTCCCTAGCGGATGCTCTGAGCAGAGACTCCCTCCCAGAGGAACACAAATGGGTTCTTCACAGAGAGGTCGTAGAAGATCTCTTCTCTCAGTGGGGTTTCCCCACTATAGACTTATTCGACACAAGCGAAAACAGACAATGCCCAGGATTTGCATCCAGGTTCCCCCAACCAGACTCCCAGGGGAACGCCCTGTGGATGAACTGGTCAGGGATGTTTGCGTACGCTTTTCCACCAACTCCTCTCATCAGGAAAGTGGTGAACAAGATGAACAGGGAATCGATGACGCTCGTCCTAGTTGCTCCCATGTGGGCAAGACAACCGTGGTTCCCACACCTACGCAGGATGGCGGTGTGCGAGCCCATCAAACTTCCAGCCTGGTACAACCTACTGTCCCAGCACCAAGGTCAAACAGTGCACCAGCAACCCAACTCAATGAACCTGGCAGCATGGCTCCTGAGGTCATAGAGTTTGGACACCTCAATTTGCCACAGAGGTGTATGGACATCCTAAAGGAATCTAGGAAACCAAACACAAGGCACTGTTACTTTGACAAGTGGAAGAGGTTCGTTATCTGGTGCCAGAGTAGACAAATCAACCCAGTTGATTGCACTCCTTCCACTATTGTTACATACATGCTCCACCTGCTAGATGCAGGATTGGTTTTTAACTCACTGAAAGTACACCTGGCAGCCCTCTCGACTTACACCACTTCCCATAGCAAGGTGTCGTGGTGGAAAGTACCAGTAGTTAAAGCCTTCATGGAAGGAGTAAAGAGACTTCACCCTCCTATTTCAAACCCACCACCAGGGTGGGACCTTAATGTGGTGCTAGCCAAGCTCATGGGCCCCCTTTCGAACCCATGCATAAAAGCAGTCTCAAACACCTGACTTATAAAACAGCCTTCTTAGTAGCTATTACTTCTATAAGAAGGGTCAGTGAAATTCAGGCTCTGTCAGTGCAGGATCCCTTCTTTACTATCCATAAAGACAAACTGGTTTTACGCACACACCCTAGGTTCTCACCTAAATTTATATCAAAATTCCATGTTAACCAGTCCATCGAGCTTCCGGCTTTCTTCCAGAACCCGCAAAGCTCGGCTGAGGTGTAACTACACACCCTAGATGTGCGTAGGGCGGTCCTCTACTATGTAAATAAAACAAGACCGCTAAGGAAAACAGATCAACTGTTTGTCTCCGTAGCTACAGGCAGAGAGGGGGATCGCGTCTCTAAAGGTGCCATCTCGAAGTGGATTATTAACTGTATCCAGCTGTGTTACTCACTCTCTGAAAAAACTCTGCCTTTAATGCCAAGGGCCCACTCTACTAGAGGCATTGGGGCCACTCTGGCTTTCATTGCGAATGTACCCCTTGACACCATTTGCAAAGCAGCTACTTGGAGCTCTATTCACACTTTTACTCAGCATTACTGCATTGACACCCATTCCAAGGCAGATACACAAGTGGGACAAGCGGTTCTAAGACACTTATTTGCTCATGACCCTTCTCACATCCCACCTCCTTCTTCTGGTACTGCTCGCTAATCTATGCACAGCATGTGATCTAAGCAGATTCCACAAGCCTCAGAAGGGATACATTACTCACCGTAATCGTATTTCTGATGCTTGTATCTGCTTAGATTCATATGCGACCCACCCTTCCTCCCCTCCGAGAGAAGGCGCATGATTGCTTCTAGTCTTACCTTTCTATCTATCTGCTTGGATTATCTGTACTCACGCTACTCCTCATGCTACCTCATGTCAGAAAAAATACAATCTGAGGATCCTAGACGCGTGAGGGATCTTGGGTACAGTGGACGTCACACTAGGGATAGTATTACTGGCACGCCCTGTGTCGACGCCCATTTTCGAGTTTCGAAAAACAAACTGTAATACTCCGCAGCTTCCACTAGATGTCGGCCTATGCACAGCATGTGAATCTAAGCAGATACAAGCATCAGAAATACGATTACGGTGAGTAATGTATCCCATATATATATCGCTATCCAACAAACGATATATGTATCGTCTATGCATCGTTCTCCAAAAACCGTTTTTGTGGTAAAACATTACAGCCCTACCAGTACGAGTCGAATATTCAGAAGAGGAGCTAATTGAAAGAGAAAGAAGTGGAACGATGGGGAATCGGAAAAGAGTTGAGACTATCAATCACCGGAGCCGGGGCGTATTCGCATGGAAGAGGTTTCAACGTGGTGTACCTGCCATCGTTGCGAGGTCATGCCAACCAATGTGGAGAACTGCTGCTGCCCAGAAACCTCTGGATGCTTGGCCTACATAGCCGAAGAAGACCCAACACTGCTATGCGTTACCGACCTGCATGACTTCAGGTCAGCCTGCCTCACAAGGTCCACGTTGCAGATGATGATGGTACTTATGCACAAACTTCGCATAATAGTTCACCCTCGGAATCCAAGTAACATGTAAGTGTACTCTAGATCTGATGTAATTCTGACCACTGAGTCCTACATTGTCATAACTTCTATCGATCACTGACAAATGAATTGAGTCTGTAAATTGAATACATTTCTCGTACTTATTGCAAACCGGAATGTTCATCGCTAGATTTAACTTCGAACAATTAGGTGTCTTTCACTTTCGACTTAAAAGCAATACTTCCCTATGGCTCAAACTGTTCTGGCTTGAATGGGTGTTCACATTTGTAATTTGTTGATACTTCAAAGCACAAATACATTTTTTCTGAAAGGTACTTTTTTAAGGGCAACTATGCCATCGAATTTAGGATGGATTTTCAAGTAAATGAGTACACTTATCTGGTTCATTCAAGTAAAATATTTCTGTTTCTCTGTCAAGGGTGATACAGGCTGGTGGCCTATCGTGTGTTTAAATGGTGGATTCATGGAAGGCTTGGATTCTGCGTTCTGTCTCGTTCGAGCCATTTGCGCCAAATTCCACACTGAGAGCGGACAGTATAGGGGATTTTTGAACACTTTGCTGCAACCTCATGTATACGATTTGTAGTTTGTGCCATCAACATCACCAAACTAAATAAAAATACAAATGTGTTAATATGAATAGTTGTTTGAATTTTTCAGTGAGTCAAGAACACGCACAATCGTCTGAGGGTCATGAAAGAAGGTAAGTGTCCTTTTGCTCTCGCCTCGTCCCCATCCATCCCCTTTCCAGTATCAGTAGCAGTTCACACATGAGGCTGTGCGCTCGCAAGGGGGCTGGGTGGATGGGAATGCTCAAGGTGCCAAACGCCATGTACACCTCAAAGGGATCTACCGCACAGTGACCATTGTTCACATAGCCACCCCAGACCTGGTGTCTCCAGACCCCCCTTTGAAGACCCTGTCCCTTCAATCAACATATGTATGTGTCCCTTGAACATTGTTCCAGGCTTTTTGCTCTTGCCTCATGCCCATCCATCCCCCCTCCAGTATCAATGGCAGTTCGCAAATATGACCGTGTGCTTCCGAGGGGGCTGGGTGGATGGGAACACTCAAGGTGTCAAACACCATGTACACCTCAACAGGATCTTCCCCACGGTGACCATTGTTCACATGGCCTCCCCAGATACCCTTTCAAGTCCATCCATCCATCCCCTTCCCTCCCTCCCCAGTATCGATGGCAGTTCACACCAATGACCATGCGCTTGCAAGGCAGCTGGGTGGGTGTGCACTCTCAAGGTGCCATCAGCCGTGGAATAGCTAGCCTCTATGTAGCATTGAAAATATACATTGCGCATCATACAAAAATATGCAGACTTTTTGTTTTTGTGTTGGCAGCAAAAGGCTGTGGCTTTATTAAACATTACAATAATAAACCAAACATGATAACTGTTTATTTCACAAATGTACAGGTGTGCAGCGTTAGCATAGTTCTGTACTTTTGGTCTCTAATCTGCGTGTGTTGGGGACCTTCATCTTGTCTGGTGAGCACTCCATTTGTTGCTAGTATGTTTAAAAACCATGTATGGAATAATTCCATCCCATTTACTGATAGGTGTTCCATTTTTGTGGAAACACTCTGGGTCAGAATAGACTATACTCCTGTGTCTTATGAAGTACAGGCTCCTGCTTATTCAAAATGTTTCCACCTTTCCATTTAGCTTTCTTCTGGCTATATCTATGGCTCTGTTAGATGCTGCCCCTCTCCAGATCTTCCTGGGCAGTATCTCATTCATAAATATTACTGAATTTCTCCAGTTACATGCTATCTCTTCTAAGGTCTCACATATATCGTGTGTCAGTTGTTCCCTCCCTAAATGCACCAGATCATTCCCTCCTAGATGTAAAACCAGTAATTCCGGGGGTCCCTGAATGCCACCAAATCTGGTAATCTTTCATGTATGCTGTCCTATTTCATCCACCTGGTGCCTCACCAGGATGTTATTGTATTTTTAAATGGTAGTTTACTTCTTGTCTCTTCGGTCCACTTTCCTGTCCTACCCACAAAGGAATGTCCCACGATCCATGCTGATTTGTAAGGTTTCTCTCTATCTGTTAAAATATATTGCTTATGTTAGCTCTGGTCTTACATATCTTCTGAACAATTTGATTTCCAACCTCCTATCTTGTTGACTACATGTACTGCTCTCCCCCGAAAAGTGCACGAAACAACCATAAATCATCAATGCAATAATGGAGCAAGTACTTTGAACCACAAAAAAACAGACACAATAACTCACAACCACACACTCTTAGAAGATAAATCAGCTCTTTACGGCTATTTATTCAAAGCTTACAAATACATAAAAATCACTCATAAAAATAACATTGACCTAGTTCACAGCAGAAATAAAGAAAGCAAAAGGAAATACATCATCGTGAGCGTAATTGAAGTCCTCATCTCGTCCAGAAGCGGCTGGAAGACTCCGGGGGCCGCCAGGCCGAGAGTACCACAGCTCACAGGAAGGCCAGATGGAGCGTCCTTCTCTGGCTGAAGTTTCACCTGACCCCCTCTGGGTTTCCACATATATAGGAACTCCACAAAAGGGGAGTTAATTCTCGAACCTTCTGGAATTGCACCTGCGCAGTTGAGGAACAGCCATCGGTTTCCAGCTGGGTCAATCGAGAGCTCCCCCCAAGGAACGCAGGGCCTCCCTGCTCTAAAAAACACGCTCCACGGAGAACAGTAGCAAGCCATGACAAAGTTAGCTTTCCCAGCAGAAATGGCCTAACTGCATACCAAGTTTGAAAAAGCATGTTTGTCTCAGCACTGTGATTCTAACACTTCAGCAAAATGTGTGCAGCCTTTCACTGCGAAGTGAAGTAAATATCCAACATGGCTCCGAGCGCTCCCAGAATGCATTGCGCGCCCGTGCCATTTTGAACCAAGCACAACACTTCCACCTTTTGGATATTTATCTTCCATAGCCAGGTGGCACTGGAACTGGTCTCTGAAACCTACGAAATGTTAAAACTAAATTGGGAACACATTGAAGGCAACAACAACAAGCAATTATAATAAACAATGTAATAAAAATGCAAGCAAAAATATAACGTAGTGTACCCCCAATATCAGGTATCCATGAAAATAACTAATCCCACCAGTTTTTGTTACGATCTTGAGACACTTGAGAAATGAGATCCCTCAAACATCGAATATGACTTTCAATGGATCGTGAGTGGTCACTCAAATTGAAGCAACACATACATTCAAAGGCATTACACCCTAAATTATGTTTCAGCAATAAGTAATCAACAGCAGCTCTGTTCTGTAAAGTTGCTTTTCTAATAACTTGACTATCAAGGAGTAATTCTTCTAAAGCCTGCGAAGTATGATTAAGACTTTTGACTACTAAACACGCTAATTTCATCAAAGATTTGTAGCCTCCAGCAGCCAAACCCCAAACACCTACTAATGAAAGGGATAATGCTAAAACCTCAGCTTCTGATAGCAAATGTACATGTGAATCACAGTCAGGAGATAGCCCTACAGATTCAAAGGTTGACCTTTTACCTCGAGTTATCGCTGAGTGTAAAGGAAACATCATTAGTCCTAATCGAGTCAAAGCACATGGACCTCCAGAAATATTAGCTGGAATATAAGTATATGTAATGTTACCACATGAAAAGAGCCATCCTGTTGGAAGTTTCACATGATTCAAATGACTAGCAGTTATCACTGTATGATTGCAAGACATAGTGTTATTTACACTGGTGCATTTGCGTGGCACTCGCGCACATAGTCGCCTCTCGAACATTGTATGATTGCGCTGATTGGTCAACTCTATTTTTCTGCATTTACCAATTTCTTGTGCTTTGCACATCATAATGTAGCACACATCACCTTGGGTTATGTTGTACGTAATCACACGTGTTAAATTTCTCCATTTCTTGTCGGTTTCTTGGCAGAATTTGCAATATTCGTAGACTGAAAAAGATTGTCTAATGTCTGAATCTTGAACTAAAGAATCATTATGTGTGATGCCGAAAATATGCTTTAAAACCGGAACAGGCATCGGCACCGCTACTAAACATGTAGTCAATAAAGCTTCAGCATTGGGCACATCAGTCAAACAAAAGTGTGATATATTCAGCACTTGCTGTGCTAGATATATCCACATATTTTCTTCTTGAGTTATCATAGGAGAGTGTTTCCTCCGTCCTACAAAGGGTTCCTGCACAGCTGGCATCAAGGTCGTTTTCACTTGCTCCTGATGTGTTTGTCGCATTTCACGGATCCATGTCTTCGGTCTGGCGGGCTTGTCGGCACTGGCATAGGGCTGCTTGGGGACAACATTATCCATCACTATCAGTATCTCCTTGATCACTGGCACAGATGTGACATTTGTCACTGGTAACAGAAGATTGTCGAACCCGTCCAAATGGAGTCCATTTAGTGCCACAGTCACACCAACCAGACCCAGGATCTACAAGGCAAACCCAGAAAAGAGATATCAGTGTTGCACATCACTCTCTTAGGTAACATTTGTCTGCAGGTACATATTGCCATTTCTTTCTACCAGGCTCCATCACTAAAACCACTTGATCTTTGCCTGATGCAATGACATCTGCGGGCACTGGTGGGCCACTTGGCTTTTCCACCCACACTTTTGCACCCAGGACCATACTGTCTGAAGAGCCAAAACCGCGATCCCCACGGGTAGTTAACACTGTAGGAGGCTCCCCTTTCTTAATCATGGACAATTTAATGGGAATGATTATCAATTGGGCCACTCTATCACCCTTGTGTATTGATAACAACTGATCCCCAACATTCATTAAGATGACTTTGATCTCACCTTGGTAATCAGCATCAATTACCCCTCCCAACACTTGAACTCCCTTCAATGCTAGGCCAGATCTAGGGGAAATCCATCCCATATGCTCTGGGGGAATCTGTACTCCAATCCCTGTTTCAATAACAACTATTCCTCTTGGATCTAATCTGATTTCTTCATTAGAATGCAAGTCTACCCCTGCTGACTCTGGAGTTGCTCGATAGGGAGCTAAGGAACCTGGTGTAATTTCCCAGTATAACAATGTTTCTTGAACTGAATTGGGTTGAACCTGTAAACTAGGAGTCATTAATCGCATCAAAGGAGTTTCATGTTCATACATAGGCCGATTGTTCAGCACTTGCACCGCATCAAACACACGATCACGCCAGCCTGCCAAACTGGCGTCTCCAGATTTGCGCAACTGTTCTTTCAGTAACCCATTCATTCGTTCAATTAGCCCTGCTGCAGCTGAGTGGTAGGGAATATGATAGACCCACTCAATGCTCTTTTCCTGACAAAATTCCTGGACTAATTTGCCTTTGAAATGTGACCCATTGTCACTTTGAATCTGCAAAGGCACTCCATAATGTAATATGATCTGATCTAACATCCTGATGGTATTCAATTGGGTTGCACGTTTGCACGGCAAAACCATCAAATATCCGAGTATTAATCTACAATAGTGCATGCATACTGACAACCTCTGCTGTTTGGCATAGGACCGATATAATAAATCTGCCAAATTTGATCTGGTAATTTTCCTCTTCGCAATGTGCCTCGAACAATCTGAGGGATAGGTCTATGTAATTGGTGTTGGCACACGGGACACTGCAAAATGATTGTTTTCGCTAGTTCTAACGGAAGACTGATGCCTCGAGCTTGTGCCCACCTGATAGTAGCCTTTTCTCCAAGGTGCCAACTTTTCTGATGGGCCCATTTGGCCAAACCCTCCATATCGTCTTCCCGAGCCTCTGCATCCACTGTCGCAATCTTGGTGTGTTCGTCTGCAACAGAATTAAACCAACGTTCTAATGAATCTGTGGCACAATGCGCGTCCACATGATATACAGTGACTTGACTTTGCAACAACATTTCTGCAATATCTTGCCACAGTTCTCTTCCCCACAACTCTTTTGAATGAATCTTCCATCCATTCTTTTGCCAAGTCGGCAACCATACTGCCAATCCATTCGCCACTGACCATGAATCTGTGTACACATGGCATTGACCAGGGGTCTCTTGTTTCAATGCTTGTTAAACTGCGTAAAGTTCTGCAAACTGACTGCTCTTTCCTTTCCCTGTCGTTGTCAACATCTTTTTTGTTTTGGGATTGTACGACACTGCTTTCCAGTACCGCTCAGTTCCCACGTATCGAGCTGAACCATCCGTGAACCAAGCATGCTCTGTTTGTTCCACGGTCAAATCACTGTAAGGGACTCCCCATTTCACGGGAGACTCACGTTTTTCAGGCACCTCCTGTGGTATGTAATCTGAGGGCGGTATGTTGGCTACCTGCTCATGGAATTTAGCCACTCCACCCTTTCCTGATTTGGCTCTGTCTTGAATATACCATTTCCACTTAATTATGCTGGCTTCTTGAGCATGTGCTATACGATGCGTTTTAGGAGAGCTCAGTGCCCACTGCATGATTGGTATTTCAGGTCTCATGAATACATCATGACCAAAGGTCATCTGTTCGGTATCAACAAGAGCCCAATAACATGCCAGCAATTGCTTTTCAAACAGAGTATATGAGTTACCAGCATCGGGCAACTTACGACTCCAAAATCCTAATGGCACACGTTTCCTGTCTTGTTTCTGCCACACACTCCAGTTAGCATAATTGTCTTGCACAGACACATTTAATTCCACTTCGCCTTCCTTCAAGGGCCATAAATCAAGCACCTGCTGCACCATGTCTTTCGCCATCTTGAAGGCTCTCTGCTGCTCTTCCCCCCCACTGAAACTCATATTTCTTACGTGTCACTTTGTAGAGGGGGCCAATATCTGCCCTAAATGCGGAATGTGCTGTCTCCAAATGCCAAACAGTCCTATAAACTGCTGAGCTTGCTTTTTGCTCGTTGGAATGGTGAATTCAAGTATTTTCTGTCGCGCTTTTGGCACCATTTCTCGATGCCCATGATGCCACTGAATCCCTAAGAATATCACTGTTTCAGCTGGGCCTTGAATTTTACTCGGATTAATCTCCCACCCTTCCTTATTCAATCCTTCTATAAGGACATCTAGCTGACTTTGCACGCTATGCTCATCCTTGCCCTGGATCAAAATATCATCAATGTAATGAGAGATTTGTATGTCAGGTTTACACGGTATCTTGTCTAAGTGCTCTGCCACCAGCCGTTGACAGATAGTCGGACTGTGCATGTACCCCATGGGTAGTCTGTCTCGTGAAAGTGTACTGACGTCCAGCCCATGAAAATGCAAACTGTTCTTGACACTCGTCAGCAATTGGCACGGAGAAAAATGCATTAGCTAAATCGATCATTGCATACCAAGTCCCCTCAAACTTTTGGACATTTTCAATCAAAGTAATAGCATCTGGGACTGCGGGCACGAAGGTAGGAGTATGTTTATTCAACTCCCTGTAATACACCGTCATCCTCCACGACCCATCCCCCTTTTTAATGGGCCAGAGCGCATTGTTCCATGATGTGGTAATAGGGCGTAATACACCCGCCTGCACGTACTCTTTGATGGTGTCTGAAATCTCCTTGTGCCCCCCAGGAATGCGGTATTGTTTCATGGCTACCCGCTTAGTCGCTACTGGCACTTGCACTGGGGACATCTTCAATTTGCCTACAGTAATGGGTGTACAAATTAATGCACTCACCCCAAACTGGTACGTTTTACCGCCAAGTTAGCCCTTCCAAAATGTCAAAGCCAATTATATATTCAGGTATTGGGACAATCAACACGTGGTATTTCTGCCTCTTTAAATTGCCTATTTTCATCTCCACTCTCGTTTGTACTGCGAGGGTCTCGTTTCCCCCTAAACCTGTAATTGTAAACTGTTTGCCTTTAAATCGTGTCGGATTACCATGAATCAAAGAGGCCTCCGCCCCGGTGTCTATCAATGCTCGCACCCCTTGTGTGTTTCCTGGCCCCCAAAAATCTTGAGGCCGCCTATCCACTTTTATGCGGGCAGACGCTGCCGGAGCTTGGCCGAAGCCCTAGTCAAACTTCGAATGAGTGTGACTCGTCTCCGCCTCTAGCATCGCACTCACCACCTTTCTCAAATCAGCATATGTCGGCTGGTACGGGGAAGGTGTCCCCATAGACCCTTCATCTTGTTCTTCTGCAGGGGGAGCAGAAGGTGAGGCATCCCCCTTTGTCGTGGTGACTACTTGTTTCTTAACCTGTTTATAACGTTCTTTGGCTGCAAGTCCTCGTTTTTTGTATAATTCATACATTACTCTGGTTTCAATGCCATCAATTTATTCGTGTGGCACACCATCTTTAACAAAGCCAAAAACATGTCTTTTCGGGACACTTGGGAGTCTCTGCTATCTTGCCGCCTGCCGTCAGTTCTTCTCTCACTGCGCCCCTCTCTCTCCCGTGGCTTGTTCTCGTTCTTATCTCCTAAATGCGCAAGTTGCCGAATGGCATTTGCTACCTCATCCGTAGCCTTGCCCGTCATGCCTACGAGCAAAGTCATAATGATACTTTTGTATGCCGGTGGCGCAGTTCTAATCACCATGTTTAGTGTTGAAACTGAGAGCGGCACGGCTCCCATGTGATCAGGTGCATCTATGTGAATCGCCTCTTTCATAGCATGCTCTCTGACTTTTTGAATTGCTTCTCTCAACGTATACCACTTCGTTTCTTCACTGGGCCAGTCTGTGGTAATAGGGTATTTATGGTTACATGCTTGGGCTACCAGGTGCAACAAAGACACCTGCGTATCTTGACCATTAGCATCAGGGGTCGGTCCTTAAGACCTCCTGTACATTGGTGTCAATTGACAGGGGTAAAAAACGCAGTGAATCAGTAGAATCTACCAACAACCCTGCAGCACCCCCATCTAGCAATCTCATCATCCATGTCAATAAAGCTTCCCCTGATTTTTGCCTCAAACGGGTAATAATTTCCCCAACCTCCTGTTGTGTGTAATCCTCCAGCCTGGTTAAATCCACCATTCCGCCAGCCGGATTCTGCGGGTGTGGTCCGGCTCGCCGCCTGTGATGCTGGAAATGCATCAGAGGGACAGGGCCTCTGAATCCTTGTCCTTTACTGCTTTTTATCGTGTGTTCTGTCGTGTTTTCTGCCCAGGAGTCCATGTGGGACTCCTGGCAGTGCAGCTCTCTTTTGGTTTGGTGAACAGACCCATGGGATACCCTTATGGCACCCATGGGTAGGGGTACAACCCTGTGCCCCTAGTGTATGTTTTTGGGCACCTGTGGGTGGCCCACAGAGCAGGGTATGGGCTGGTGGCAGCTCCATGCAAAATTTGACAGGTGCTCTGGGTGTCCTCCATTTTGGGATACCCAGGCCCTGCCATTGGGATCAGTTGATTCCTGATAGGAAACAAGATGGCCCCTGTGGCCTCTTGCTTTCTATTGCCTGTTACCTTGTTTCCCAAAGTCCTGGGAAGCCCTGACTCTGTCCCTTCCCCCTGACTGGCTGTTGGGTGGAAGTTCCATATATGGTGTTGTTGTGAAGGCCCAGCTAGACTGACTGGAGCCTTTCCAGTGACTGTATGTTGTGGGTACCTCCTGCAAGGTAGAATGGAGTGAATGGAGTGTGTGACCAACATACACTCCTTGTTGTGGTTGTCTGGTTTCTGGCATGAGAGACAAAGACTGAGACAGCCCTGCCCAAAACTGGCCTGAATGCAGTGTGTAGTGTTGAATGGCTGGGTACTTGTCCCAATCCACATTCCTTGTTGTGAGTGTCTGAAAGGGAGGAGTGTGGCCTGAATGCACTGTGTGCCTGATTGGCTGACTGACTGCATGAATGCCCTTCTGTATGGTTGGCTGCTGAGTGTGTGCCAGCAGTGTGGATGAGAGACAGAATAGTATATCTGGGGACCTCTCACCACTAGTAATTGATCAGAAGCGTTCAGAAGCTGAGTCTCCACTCTAAGAGTAACTGGAACTGCTGATCCTCGACGCCGAGCTGGAAGAAGAAGACTTGCTGTTGCACTTGCTTCGACCGATCTGAAAGCTGCCGAATTCGTCGAGGACTGACCCGAGAGAGTACCTGGTAAGGCGCCCTCCACCCGTGCTCCGAGGGATCATCGAGCACCGCTACATCTTCGCCGAAGCGCCCTGGAAGTCAGTCCCTCGAAAGGCTGCCGACCCGAGACGGGACCGCCGAGGAGATCGAAGTGAAGCACCCGGACATCGCCGCCGTCGAAGTCCATTGCCGTCGACCAGGGTTCGCAGGTTTGTGTAACCGCTGGAGGCCCGTCGAAGTTGTGTTGCCCAGCCGTGGGAACCACTTGACGCAGTGCCGCCGACGACCGGAGCCGTCCGCTCCTTGCCTAAGAACGAGCACCGCTTGGATCGAAGCTGCCGCCTCATCGACGCCGTTCTACCCTGTTTGTTGTCGGACGTTCGACGCCCCGTGTCTCCGGCTTGAAAGGGAAGGCATTCAAGAAGGGCCGTCGATTCCCCGACGCCGAACGTCGAGTTCCTCGACGGACGTTCGACGCCCCGTGTCTCCCGCTTGAAAGGGAAGGCATTCAAGAAGGGCCGTCGATTCCCCGCCGCCGAACGCCGAGTTCCTCGACGCCTCTCGACGATCCGTGACTCCCGCTTGAAAGGGGGTCGCTCCAGAAGGATCTGTCGACGCCTCTTCGAAGAACTCGACTCACCAGGTACATTGGGGGGGTAAAAACATTATAGGAGGGAATAAGACTTGCAGAACAATATATGGACTGGGCTTGTGCTATATCTTTATTTTACAGGTTGCCCAGGTGGGGGAATCTCCACACAGAACTGTGTCTAGTGGTAGGGGCCAGTATTCTGCCTATTGCTCCACCATCTTATTTTCTCTCCTCTCTCTATTGCTGGTTTCACTCTATTGATCTGTGTGACATTGTTACAGTATTGTTGATGCACTTTAATGAGATCTAATACAAAGGGTGGTACCACTTTAGAATTGTATATATATTGTATATATTTGCCATTGTTGATTTTCCTAAGTACAAAGTGAGTTATTATGATAAGTGTACATAACCTTGAATATTGATTATATAAAGACTGTGTTCTAACCAATACAGTGTGTGGACTTTCCTTTGTGGGGGCTTGGGGACTACACTGTACTTAAGAACCAGCCTGCATCACCTCCTGAGAAGCTAGGCCTTGATTGCTCGACCATAGCTACCGAATAGAGAATCTAGGCTGGGGTCCTCTGTGCCTCCCCTCTACCATATAGAGAGCGGAAGAACAGATCACCCCCTACCAGTTCTTTACACCGCCTTCTAACAGGCTTCGCCACCACTGTTTTCTGTTTCACCTCTGGTTTGGGGTCAGACTCTTCTGCCGAACTACTTTCTAGACTGGTTGAATCAAAAATATCACCATCCCATTTGTCCGGATCCCAGTCTACACCAGCGGTAGCGATTACAGTTGCCACCTTTCTTTTGTTGACCTCTCCCCGTCTTTTCCTATACTTATATTGCGCTACTCTGACTGCTGCCCTCTCGGCCACCGCCTGATATGTGTCGGCCTCATCTTTAAACAATGTCATGTGAATCTGCTGCATTAAAGCAGTCTACCGTTCTGCAGCTAGTTCTCTCTCTAATCTCAAAACCTCAGCTTTCATATCCATTTGCTTCTGATGTATTTTCCTATAAGCATGCAAAAGAACCCAACCTCGCCTACCTAATGCTGCGCATTCTTTACCACATTCTACTGGAACTTGTTGCAAGCATGCAATTACATCAGTCGGATCGGCATCTCCCAATCCTTGATCCCAAGTTTCACTTAAACCGGCCCCACATGCCCACGCTTAAGCCAACTTATCATACGGACTCTTAGTCCAACCTGGAATAACAAAATCAGAACAGTCACCGCCAGCGGTAAACCTCTTCTTCTTAAACAAACTACTCATTATCGCAAGCGAAGCAAAGTCTTGTTGAACCTATATATTTTCTTCTCCACAGGCACTCAGTTACCAAAGAGCAAAAAAAAAAATCCAAATCTTATCTACATTTCAACAGATTCTTGGATGCACGGAACTCATCACGTACATCCTGTTCGTGACGCCAAAAATGTACTGCTCTCCCCCGAAAAGTGCACAAAACAACCATAAATCATCAATACAATAATGGAGCAAGTACTTTGAACCACAAAAAAAACAGACAGACACAATAACTCACAACCACGCACTCTTAGAAGATAAATCAGCTCTTTACGGCTATTTATTCAAAGCTTATAAATATAAAAATCACTCATAAAAATAACATGGACCTAGTTCACAGCAGAAATAAAGAAAGGAAAAGGAAATACATCACCGTGAGCGTAATTGAAGTCCTCATCTCGTCCAGAAGCGGCTGGAAGACTCCGGGGGCAGCCAGGCCGAGAGTACCACAGCTCACAGGAAGGCCAGACGGAGCGTCCTTCTCTGGCTGAAGTCTCACCTTACCCCCTCCGGGTTTCCGCATATATAGGAACTCCACAAAAGGGGAGTTAATTCTCGAACCTTCTGGAATTGCACCTGCGCAGTTGAGGAACAGCCATTGGTTGCCAGCTTGGTCAATCGAGAGCTCCCCCCAAGGAACGCAGGGCCTCCCTGCTCTAAAAAACTCTCTCCACGGAGAACAGTAGCAAGCCATAACAACGTTAGCTTTCCCAGCAGAAATGGCCTTGACTGCATGCCAAGTTTGAAAAAGCATGTTTGTCTCAGCACTGTGAATCTAACACTTCAGCAAAATGTGTGAAGCCTTTCACTGCGAAGGGAAGTAAATATCCAACATGGCTCTGAGCGCTCCCAGAATGCATTGCGCGCCCGCGCCATTTTGAACCAAGCATAAATCAAGCACAACACTACATGGCCTCCACGCCATGCTGATGTGCCTGCGCCTATCCTAAAAGAATGTGTCCCATATTCTGTGATATCCGTTGTCCACATGGTCAGGCCAGACCCAGTGTACTCCATTCTCCCCTTTTGAAGACCCTGTCCCTGCAATCAGCATATGTTTTGTCCCTTGAGCAGTGTTCATAGCCTTTTGTGCTTGCCTCGTCTCCATCCATCCTCCTGCCTAGTATCAATGGCGGTTGGCACCTATGAACAGGGTCGTACTGGGCCATAAGATTGTTTCGGGCACCAATGAAAACGTGGCCCACAGTTTGAAGTCGCTATTCATTCCTTTTTAGACACTTTGAATAGTACCCAAGAGTTAGTATTTTGATGAAAAGGTGAAGCAAATTGTGCCTTAAAAAAAGATTTACTCTGCAACAGTGTTCACTCCTACTAGCCGCATACTGGAATAACTCATCAAACTGGGCCACATTGCCCAAAAAGGTTAGCCACTTTGATTTTTTTTAAAATGGCCCACGAAAGCATTGTGTGTTTGTGGTTCAGCCTTGGCCCTATTTCCCTATAGGCAGTATGAGCAAGCCTATGCCTGTGCGCTCGCAAGGGTGCTTGGTGGGTGGGTATGGCAGATGTGAACATTGGCATTGAAGCTGAGTGGGTATCAAAGAACATGTCACACATTCACATACACACCCACTTGTCTAAGCCTTTATAAATACCTTGAGATTTACCAGGAGAACATCTCTGCAATCCACAAGGTATATTGTCATCGAGCTACCTGTTCCTCTGCTACCTGTTCCACAGCTTCTTGTTCCCCAGCTTGCTGAATCAGCTCATTGTTTTGTCCAAGTAAGGGTAGGTCACCTATTTGGTTCTGTATGTTTATCGATCGCTGCTCTGAAAGTTTCTATCGATTTCCACCAAATGTACACAGTATTCTAGTTTTCATTTATCTCAAAGACTTCCCCATTATCGAATGTTTGATGTATTTTCATCTCAGTAAATGGCACATTGCTTCACTGTGCATTGTAACAGAATGGAATGTTTTGTGGTCCATGTTTGAAACCATGTTTTCTTTTGGTGGTTGAAAGTTAATCCAATGGACCAATAATACGCGGTGTAGCAATTCTGGAAGAAAGTGATCGCTGTGTTAATTCAACTAGGTTAAACAGGTTTTCTTTCTTTAAAACAAACTTTACAGACAAAGCTGTGTAATAGTTGCTTTATTCACATTCATGAATTATTATTTGTTATAATTATTTTTTTTCTACTGATCTTACAGACTTTTCAAGAAAAACTTAATGTATCGTTTTCAGTTGCCCTTCTGTGAGCCATGTCAAAACTCTGGGCAAAGTCCTGCATATATTCCCAAAGGATATCAATTTAATAAGAAGACGGATTACAAATTGCTGTTTTCCAGTGGACGATATTTAAGGTACAGTCCAGCCAGTCTTGGGAATGGATTCCATGTCTGCAGCCTGCACTTTATGACGATATGTACAAACAATCAAAGTACAAAAAAAGTGTCGTCCCAGAATTCTTCGTAAATTGCTTCCAAAACCAAACAATGGGTGGCCAAGCCAATATACCAGAAAATGGATTTTGAATTTGTGAAAGTTCTGACATTGTGTTGGCATGCATACACATGGAATGATTTTGTTCCCAGGACACATACAATGCCACAGAACATTGCAAACGAGTCTTGTCCTCCAAAACTGGAACTTGTTGAAAGGCTGACTTCTAGATGTAAATGAGTTGTAGCTGTCTTCAAAACCTGTTCACAATACAATTTTCAATATGTTTCCCAATGTTCATTGTAGAGAAACAATCTAATGGTATTACATTTGCAATTACAATGCTCGATAATGTATTTATTTACACTGATGTAATCATGTTTCATATGCATCAATGTATTTATTTTACCTTTCCTTCATTTATATTGCGTATCCTCTGTCTTTAATATACATGCATACATATGAAAAGCTAAAATGTAAACGTGTTTAATTAAAAGCTAAAATGTCAATGTGATTATTTGAAGTATGTACCTTCATTTCGAAATCAGGGAAAACTAGTTTTGTTTTTAATGTATTAATACATATGCTTTCAGATTCTCTAGTGGTTTTTAAAAAGTCTGTGTGGGGTGGCCCTTTTGTTCCCTTAATGAGTGCCTGATACAATCCTTCAAAATCTGACTCACTCTTACTTCGAATGCTTTGTTTGCAGGCTTGGTGTCTGTCAAACCCTCTGGTAGACCAAAACCCCCTGCACAGATGCAATCCATGGCACTTGCGCTCATGGCCTCTCCTTAGCAGCTGCAATAAGTCGTTCCAATAAGGGATATGTTTTTTATATGGACAAAGTGGATGTGCGTTCCGTTGACACTATAAGTTTGCTGAAAGGGCAATGGAAAGGGGTAAAAAGGATGTCATTGCAGCCCTAAAATCTATCCATTGGCTCCATGTGGCTACAAGGATCAAATTCAAGACTCTCGGCATCAATCACAAACCGGTCTGGGGCCAGAGACCACACAATCTCCTACTTTCCTTCCCTAAATACTACCCTGATATATCCGTACGCTCCTCTAATTCCAACTCCATGACAGTCAATTACTTCTCCAATCTGAGATTGGGTGGTCGGTCTCTCTCCCTGCCTTCCCAAAAGGATCCATGCCCCTCTCAGACTTCTGGAGCACCTGCTTCAGTTCCGCAAACTGGTAAAAACTCTACACTTCTATACCTCTTTCTCTTCACTAATAATCACACCACTGCCGCTGTGAGCGGTGGTCTGATCATCATGTATCCCATAGGTTCCCTGGCCCATCCTCTGAGTCAATACTAGCACCATCCACCCCAGGCCAACACTGCACTGCCCCGAGTGCACCCCGCTTGATCGCTACACATACCACCCTCGGCAGCTGACCATACAAGCACTTAGCATGATGTTCTCCTCCTTGGCTCCCCTTAGCACTTAACCTCACTGTCCCTCCTCCAGCACTTGTGCACCCATAGGCTCCTCCTTCCATCGCCTTCACCAGCACTTCTCCCCTGTGCGCTAGCACGGCCGATTGGCACAAGGCCTAGTTGGAGCAAGAATATAACTTACTGTTTTGGAATTATTTTTCACCAACCTGCGTTCCCATTTCGTGGTACATTGACATAAAGTTTTGTTGGAGAATTGACATGCTAATGAAAATACAGGAGACAAATTTAGTATGTGCATGCAATGTCACCCTGTCTCGCGTGATGGGAAGACTGTGTTGGTTCAGGCACACAAGCGAGCATGAACTGACATGCATGCATTATAGTACGAGCCGTAGAATATATGCCAGAAGTGTAAGTAGCAAACAAATGATTCAAGAGTGAAACAGGGACAGTAATGAAGGGCGGTAGGTATATAGGAGACTAGGAGTAAGGGTATACTTTGTTTCATGAAACAGTGCTGGATGAGGGAAAAGGGGGTTTCGATTTAATTTTCTTACAGAGATGATATAGCCCCGGAGGTAACCACAACACATCATTTTCTGGTTTGTTCTCACGTTCCTGTCGCGGCACATATTTCCCATCGCTGTTCGTAACTGTGCTTGGTTTTCAGAACCACTTGCACAAGTAAGGTCTTGTCCAATGTGTTTTTTTTTGGTGGTATTCTTTCCCAAAATCGAAACCTACCCATCTCTGGCTTCAATCACTGAAAACAGGCTGGTATTGTTATTTGGCCTTGAGCGAAAGTCAGAAATAGTTTGAAGGACACAATGTGTCAAATAACCACCAAAAATGGATAACATTTACTATATTGAAAGTGGACATAAAAAAATGAGTTTCCATTTCTGCAATCTGTTGTTCGGAGCGGTTACTCACCATGACATCAAGAAAATGGAGCTTCCTGAAACTATGCAAGCTTAATTATACATCGTTATTTGGCGATTAAAAACGGCATGTGTGCTGTGGGCATGATGACTAATTCTGTGCCATTCGAATGTGTGATTTGACCAAAAGAATTGACAAAGTACATTGTTATGTTGAATGATATTTATACCACGCACTATGAAAACCTGAGTGTGGAATTTGTGTATAGTTTAAAGAGGTGTGTATAGAGGTATGACTTTTTTGGACATATTGTCTAATGGCCTTGCCCACTAATATATCCTGTGCAGAGTTATGGGTTGTTAGCTGGACCATATTGTGATGATTATTCCTCAAAGCCCCGCACCCACAACCTGTATGCAGGCTAATGATATCTACACCACTTTGTCCCGTGTGATATCCTGGTGTGCTGTCACTGTTGCATCCTTGTGCACCATAAAGTGGTGGGTTGGGCGGAAGGGCAGGCCAGAACCTTTTCCATGGGCACTTGGTTCTCCTTTCTATCACTTATCTTGCCACTTCAATTATAATGCCATCTGTCTGTGGTTCAATTGAAAACATTACTATCTCTGTCCTTATTTTCTGGTAGGGCCTGCTATGTGAAGCAGGTGCATCTGGTTCTTCCTCCCATTGGGAGGTATGACTACTTCACAGCACTAACCTTTCACGCACATTGTGGTCTCACCAACTCCCCCGTGTTGGCATATCTGTGTTCATTCTGTGTGGTTTGTGTTTATGATTAGGTTTCATCCGGTTCTGAATTATAAGGTCACTTGTTATATTCTATTACAGAACGGCTACTAAAATATATTCTTTTATTCTGTTATCTACACAGCTATGTTCTACTGTCTGTACATGCCATAGTTTCCAGCTACCGTCCACGGATTGACTGATAATCATCAACGGTGCTTATTTCATAACAGTTATGTGGGACGACCGACATGGACCAATCTGCCCTTTATTTTTTTATTTTATTAAACTTTTATTTTTGTTGGCAGAGGAGAATAGCATACACATACACCAGAGCAGCCAAAGGTAACACAATATATTTACAACTGAGTACAGTGGTACATATGAGCGGTACTATAAAGACAATCATGAGTACAACATCAGGAAGCGTTAACAGCTGTAGTATTTCGTGAAGATGATTGCGATGAGTTTAAGATAGCTGTTAAAGAGAGATCAGATGTTTTTAGGCCGGGAGGGTGCTGAGGTACTCCTCCTCATAGTTCCGAGACCATGTCAATAAGTTTAGCCATTTCTGAAATGTGGGGGGAAGAGGACTTCCAGCTCTGCAGCACACACTTCTTAGCAATTATACTGCTCACATTTAATAATTTAGCAGCACCCTGGCTTCCTCGGACCCCCATGCCCCCAACAGAACCCCAAGCGGGTCAGGCTCTATAACAGTATCACAAATTTCTGACAGCATTTTCAAGATCTTGCCCCAAAACGTAGCTAGCCTTGGACAGTCCCAGAACATATTGAGATGGCCCGCATCCTCCGCACCACAGCGGGGGCAGAGTTTCGGGTCGGAGTGAGCAAACCTGGAGACCTTGCGTGGGGTATAGTATAATCTGTTCAACAGTTTGTACTGAATGATGCGGTAGCGAAAGTTCAAGGAAACTCTGCTAGTGTGGGAGCACATCTTCGTCCAAAGTTGGTCGGGGAGTTCCAGCTCCAGCTCGGATGCCCAGTCTTCCCGGGCCCCTGAGGGCAGTGGTGGGGCAGTGGTTAGAAGGACTTTGTATAATGACGATACCACCCCCTGGGCCCCTCCCGAGTTGGCGATGTAGGAAATCCCAGGGGAGTCGGGGGGGGGGGGGTGGGTTCACCGGGAAACTCAGGCCAAGCACTACGGAAAGCAGCTCGGATTCTGTAAAATTGTAGGAGTTCCAACGGTGACCCGAGTGGCCGGACTTCCAGGTCTGTGGTGTTATGAACTGACCATCCGGGTAGAAGTCAGTTAGGGCCTGGTATCCCAGGGACTGCCAGTGTCTGGCCAGGGCTATGTCGTATGTGGGTTCCAGCCTGGGAAACCGCCAGGCGGGAAGCCACTTGTAATACGGGTGTTCCTCAGCGCCCGTAGCAAATACCCGCCCCCAGACATGAACCGTGGCTTGGACCGGGTCAATGGTCGAGTCCGACTCATAACGTCGATGTAGTATTAAAGACACAATGTTGGTGCCAGATGCCGCAAGGGTCTACAGCTTGACATGAGCGTGTGGGTGGGGGGGTGGTGTACCAATAGGAGGCGAACTGTGCCTGCGCAGCAATCCAGTACCGTAGCATGTCGGGGCAGTGAAACCACCTTTTTCGTAGGGTAGTGTCATAGCAAGCCATTTTTTACGCACGGCCCCTGGGTGCCACAGAAACTGAGCGCACAGCTTGTGTAAGTCTGCAAAGTATTTCTTGCCAGGCCAGATAGGTACATTGGTGAATACGTACAGTAGTTTAGGAAGTAGTATCATTTTTACCAGTGAAAGTCTACCCGCCAGCGAGAGTGGGAGAGGGGGCCAGCGCGCCATCCTGGCTGCAGCCTGTTCTGCCAGGGCCAAGAAATTGTCAGCCAGGAGGGTCTCCTTGGTCAGGGACACATGGATTCCCAGGTATTTAATCCCGTCGGGACCAGTGGAGCGGGTACTCGGTGAAAGGGGGCTCTGTGGAGCTCGTGAAAAAGAAAGAGTTCAGACTTGGTGTAATTAATCGTGAAACCAGAATATGTCCCAATGCGGGTGATGTCTCACAGGATCGGGTCAAGGTGGTTATTGGGGTCTCTGACAAACAGCAGCACGTCATCCGCATAGAGTGAGATAATTTTGGGGGTACCCTGCAGCCGTATCCCCTTTCGCGAGTGGCGGTCCCTGACATAGTCTGCAATGGGCTCGATAGCCAGGGCAAATACGATCGTGGAAAACGGGCATCCCTGACGAGTGCCTCTGAAGAGAGGGATCAGGCCAGAAGTTTGGGAGTTGACACAGACCCTGGCCGCCGGGGAAGTGTATAGTAGCTTAATGTATGCAATCATCCTGGGTCCTATGCCCATGGTCTCAAGGACGAGCCGCATGTACTTCCAAGACACCATGTCGAAGGCCTTCTGGGCATCCAATGTGACCGCAACCGCACTCGCCCCCTGATAGATTCGCGCCATAACGTTGAGAAGCCTCCTAATATTATGGGATGTAGATCTCCCGGGCACAAAGCCTGACTGGTCATCATGCACCATATAGGACATGACAGGAAGGAAGCGGCTAGCAATCACCTTGGCGAGAATTTTAGTATCCAAATTCATCAAGGAAAGGGGCCGGTAGGACCCGCATTCATTGCTGGGCTTACCAGGCTTGAGCAGGACCGTGATGACGGCCTCACGTAGTGTCGGGGGAAGGGATCCTAACCTGAGTGACTCATCATTCCACACCCCGAGCAGTGCCACATGCTCCTGATGAAATTCAGCCGTGAGCCCGTCAGGGCCCGGTGCCTTCCCTTTAGGGAGACTAGATATGGCCTCCACTATTTCGTTCAATGTAATGGGGAAATCTAATTGGTCTCTGGTGGCAGGGTAAATACATGTAGTAGGAATCTGCTCAAGGAGTTCCCGCATCTGGGAGTCACTATGTTCAGGGGGCTGGGAATATAATTCAGAATAGAAGCCTGTAAAGACTTCAAGGATTTGCCGGTCGGACCACTGTATAACCCCCTGGCTATCTTTGACACAGGTTATTTGGGATTGGCCCCATTCCCCCCTTACCAGTGCGGCCAGCGTTTTGCCGGGTCTGTCATCCTCGCCGTATTTACGTGCTGCTTGTGGACGACTGAAGTACTGGACTTCTCTGGTGGCATGTTCATTGAAGATTTTGAACTCCTCACTAATCTGAGAGAGGACACTGGGGTCGACCGATGCCGGGTGGGATCGTTCCACGTCCCGTAATTTAGTTTCGGTGCGGGTCTGGGCGGTTCTTATAGATTTGAGGACACCAGACTCCCTAGAGAGGGATTCCCCCCTGATAAAGGCTTTGAAGGCTTCCCAGCGGGTCCCTAAATTGGTGGACTGGGGCAGATTATGTTTGAAATAAGTCTGAATGTCGGCGAGAATATCCCCCTTGAATACAACATCCCGCTGGGCGGCTGATTTGAATCGCCATGAGTGACTAGTAGGGGCGAGCATCCCCAATTCCAGGGTGATCAAGACCGGTGAGTGGTCAGACAGTGTGCGCGCAAGTATCCGCGTTTCCACTACCCTGCCCAGCAATGGGCCGGACAGCAGGACCAAGTCAATTCTAGAGGAACTGTCGTGAACTGAAGAGTAATAAGTAAACTCACGCGCTTGCGGGTGCAGGGCCCTCCATGCGTCGTGAATGTCAAGTGTCACAGCGTGGGACAGTAATCTGCGCGCTGCTCCATACAGGGACCTAGGGGCTGTGCCGGTCCGATCCATCCCGGCATCCAGTATAAAGTCCCCCCCCCAAATAATCTGCACCCCCGACATATCCTAGCAGTATGGATGCCACCTGGTCCACAAAATCGGGAGAGTCAACATTAGGGCCGTAGGTATTTACCAGCAAATAATCCCTATTGGCTATGGCGCAGTGTAATACAGTGTATCTCCCCTCGGGATCTATATAGCTCTTGTGGAGAACAAACTTAAGTGACTTGTGGATCATCGTCACAACCCCTCTAGCGCGCGTGGAGTATGAGGTGAAATACCTGTGTGGTCCCCATGTTGGTGCAAAACTCTTGATCAGAGGACCCATTGAGTGTGTCTCCTGCAGGAGCAGTATTTTACACTCATGTTTGTTGGCGTATGCCATAATTTTACGGGCCTTGGTGTAATTGCACAGGCCTCGCACATTCCAAGATATCACTGCTACTGGCATGTCAATGATTTATGTAACATCCCACCACTGCTGTCATAAAATGAATCCAGGGCGGAGGTCGCCCTCGTGGAGGCCCCCCGATGCACTGTGGTCTGCCAATCCGCCTGTGCCATTTTGCATAACATACAAGTCCCCTCCCCCCCCTCCCGCACCGCCCCATCCAAGCGGGCAGTGTCCCCCCCCCTCCCTCCACCCGTGATTCCCAACGTGTCCCATAACAAGGAGGACAACAGGCGGAGCCCAATGCGGGTCCGCAATCTCATCAGCCCAACCGGGGCCTATACCCAACTTCAATTAACAGAGCAGAACATTGCAATTGCAGTGGGGTGCGCCATTGCTGTGTGGTGGACACTTAACAGAATAGGGATAACATTGGGTTACCAGCGGTATCTTGAGTGATTCATATGCATGCACAGCACGCCTAGCACACGCAGGCCAGGTCCAAGTAAGTAACAGAAAGGTGGGTTAAGTAGACCGGAGGGTGGCAACTCCCCACACCCCACCCTCCCGGGCCGGTCTACGGTAGCAGGTGTAACAATGATCAATACGTGGAACATTCAATGGTGGCCGGCCGGAATGTACGTCAGGGAGCCACCCCCGGCCCAAATGGTGAAACCATGCACAAGTGTTCCACACCGGTATACGATGTGCAGCTACATGAGATCCCAAAGGGCTGCATTACTATCAACACATAAAAAAGCAAGCGATAATAAACAAATAGCCAAGCGTGGAATGAACTGCAGTCAGTCATCATCAAGGGGGTTACCGTTGAGATTAGGCAGTGGTATCTGTGACTCTATAAATTTGACTGCCTCCTCGGGCACTGTGAAAAAGAACAGCTTCTGTTTGAAAGTAATTTTAAGTCTGGCCGGGAAGAGGATAGCATATGGGACATTGCGCTCAAGTAGCAGTTTCTTGACTCCCAGTAATTGATGTCTCTCCTGTTGCACGCCAACGGAGAAGTCAGGGAATATCCGGATGACATTGGAGTCAAGGCGTAGGTCACCCTTCTCGCGTGACAGGCGCAGGATGAGGTCCCGATCCCTATAATTAAGAATCCTAGCGATGATAGGCCTGGGGAAGTCACCCGGCTTGGGGCGCGGGGACAGTGCCCGATGGGCTTGCTCGACTGTAAAGAAGGGGGACAGGGCAGGGTTCCCCAGTAGGTCCTTGAGCAGGTTCTCGATGGCCAATTCCATGCGCCCCTTCAGGGCGTTCTCGGGGACCCCAATAATGCACAGGTTGTTTCTACGCGAGCGGGATTCGAGATCGTCGCACTTTGATTTCACTGCCTTCAGGTCACGGGTCAGTGTGGCCACGGCATCCTGTAAGGTGTGAAGCTGGTCCTCGTTAGCCCCAATTCTGTTTTCCGCCTCAGTAATCCGTGTTCCCGCCTGGTCGATCCGGGACTTTAGAGAGGCGACGTTGGCATTGATATCGTCCAATTTTTCATGGAACGAAGCAAAGTTCTTGGCCATCGACTCCATCATGGTAGTTAGATCCGGGGCCGACGTACCATGGGAGGACTCAGAGACAGGATCTTCATGGACGGGTGTTGCGGCGCCCTGAACTGAACGGGGGGCGACCTTCGCAAATCCGTCCATGGCGCCCACCTTCTTCGACTCCCTAGCTTTGTTGGGCATCGCACGTATGTTAGGGGGTGATCAGATTGGTCAGGGCCTGTTTAGTATGGGACGCCGGGACACAGTGGCAGGGCCCACTCCCCAGGCGGCACAAACCAGATGAAGGCCGTAGGCAGCACTGAAGTCCAGCCTGGAGTATACTGGGGATGGCGGAAGCCGCTGCAGGACGCTGCTGGCGCGGAATGAGGCCGGATGGGGTAAGCAGGAAGGCCTAAGATGTTCAGACATGCCCAAGGGTGTTCTTCAAGATAGCATTTAGCTCCTTGCCTGCCCTCGATTACCATACATGCAGGCCTGGCACCCAGTATGAAACAAAGGATTTGTGTATATTTTGTTATCTCAGAGTTGTGTGCATGCTTTTGTAAGTTATAGGGTTTCCCGACTGACTGAAACACTCTCCACACACATCACATTTATGCTGTTTCTCTCCAGGGTGGGTCTTCTCAAGGATTATTAAGTGTGACGGCTGGCCAGGACACTTCTCACAATCAACACAAGAAAACGGGTTTTCTCCGGTGTGCGATCAAAGGTGAACATCTAGGCTTGATGAGTGCCTGAAATGTACACTACATTCAGTGCATGACTATGGCTTCTCTCCAGCGTGCCTTCTTGGTGAATGATGAGGCTAGATGTCTGGCGGAAGATCTTTCCCCATTCACTACACCAACAAGGATTTTCTCCTATGTGCGTTCATTGATGCAGAAACAAGTTTAAAGCCCAGCAACAGACCCTCCAGGGCAGTCCAGGATGCACGTGGGGAAAGGATGTAGCTGGTGCCCCCACTGCAACGCAGTACAGCTGAGGGGAGTGGGCGGCACCTTGCGCCCGCAGACAACCCGGGCCCCAGGGGCCAGCCGGACCCAGGAAGCAGGGCCGCGAAGGAGGTGGCACAGGCCGCGCAGACAGGCCAAAAGGAAAGGCGCCGGCCCGCAGAAGTACAGCGCGCACTTATGTGGCGAGCCTCCACCTCGCCCGGCTCCGCACCTGGGCCGCCACGGTAGGCCGCCACCCACGAACAGCGATCCGGGCTCCCAGATGACAGCAGGTAGGCCGACGGGTCCAGCGGCCCGCACGGGAGCCGGTGCAGGGCCGCAACGGGGAAGGAGGTGCGGGGGAGAGCAGGCACCAGCCCAGATGTCGCTCCCGTCCTCAGGGGCAGCAGGATTGGGGGCTGGAAGCCCCGGAGCACACACTTAGCCAGGGGGCACCCGCGCCTCCGCACACCAGTGTAGGCGGACGCTGGTGCTGCTCACACGTGCCGCGGCCAGGTCGGATGATCTCCGCAGAGGGCGGGCCCGCGCCGGGGCACACACAAGATCACAGGCCAGAAATGCAGATGGGGCCCGGCGGGGCTCACAGTGCCCGATTCGGGCCAGGAAAGCAGCAGGGCATGCAGAACGACGTCGGCAATCAGCAGGGCCGGCGTAGTGTTAAGAATAGTGCAGGTTAGCGCTGATGCTGGCAGATATGGGTCCCTGCCACACGGAGCTCCAAGGCTAGGCAGCCTTTTTCGGGCTGCTCAACAGCGCCCCCGACCAATCTGCCCTTTAGCGGTACCAGCAATAAGGAGCAACCTGTCCAGCTTTATGATGTGAAAACGTGCTGATGCGAAAGCGTTGAACTTAAAAATGAAAAGAATCCATATCTTCTCACTAACGGAACACCATGTGCGTACTTAGAATGTTTTTCTGGTGTAACATAAGGACACACAAGAATTGAAGTACAGGGATTGATCCCTCGCTGGACGCAATCGGCGTATCGTGAGGAAGTTATAAAAAAGCATTTGAAGCATGCAATGTTTGCTAGCTATAACTTATATTGCAAAAAGATATTGTTCATTTCATGGACTTAATCTGATCTTGTGAGCGTTCTTTGAAAAATAAAAGTACTTGTTACATTGCAGACCATTTTTTAAAAAAAACAGTTTTCATAAAAATATTTCAAACAAAATAATATACAGACTTTGTAAAAAAAAAAACATGATAAATCACATTGTTGTCTGTTCAACCCACCCGCCCCTGCTCCTCCACCCTTCCCACCCCCGCCTATTCCACTTGTAACACCTATCAAGATATATAGTAACCTGCTTGAACAACTATTCCACCGTTTGTGTTGGTGCAAGTGTCTTCCCGTGCAGGGGGAATCAGTTCCTGTATCATGTGTTTCCAGGCCGTTGAGTCCCTGTTATGCTCCTCTTGATCCCACCGAGACGCTTCTTGCCACACGGTTGTTTCTGCCAGTGACCATTTCTGGAGGTCCTTCAACCATACACTTATGACTGGGCCTCAATTTATTTATTTATTTTTTCAAGTATTTTTATTAGCATTTTTGGTATATGAACATTCAATCATGTATTACATCTTGTAGTATTTAACAATCATGTTATTGCAGCGCAACAACAAATTAAACATGTAACAACAACAAACAGAAACAGTCTTCTTTTCCAAAGTAGGTTCCAGCGTGACCTTGTAGGGGGTTGCACCAAGTGTTGTGATACCTTTCGTGGGTGGGGGTTCATATCAGGGGGGCCTTTTGAAGGGCTTTTTTATGCTGCGTCACCACTTTATCATATTTAGCCTGGATTTTTAGGGAGGTTTATCATCCGCTGGGAGGAACATGTCTCTTATTAGTGCTTTCCATGCCTCAAACGTGACGCTAATATCCCCCACAGTTCTATTCATTCCTGCGCCCCAGGCCGTGGTTTCCGCTGTGGCCCAGCGTTCTAGTTCGTTTCTCCACCTCTCATACCTCAGTCCTCTCAGTGTTTTCCACGCCATTGCAATTGCCCTCTTAGCCAATATGCACACCAGATCCATCAATTTCACCATGTGTCTGCGTTTACTCAGTCGGGGGTATTGCCTAGTAGGCATTCCTTTGGGGACCAATTGTATCTGCTCACACCTGCTTTTCTGCAGATACTTTCTGTTTGACCCCAGAAAGTCTGTATCCTGCAGCACTCCCAAAACATGTGAATAAAGCCAGCCTCTTCGCTACCACATCAGGGGCATGTTGAACTCGTTTGTTTGCTAAAGCCAGTTACCCTGAGGGGGGTCATATAGGTCCTGTAAAGGACATTCAGTTGAATTAGCCTGAAGCTGGTATTTCTGGACACTTCTTTCGGGTGCATTAGTGCCCTCTCCCATTCCTTTTCAGTAATAGTGGCGGCTAAGTCTAACCCATTTCTCCTTTAATGTGGTGGAATGGGGGTTGGGCCTATCTATCAGTTGACCATATAGCCGGGAGACCGGCCTCCAGCTCCACTCATGTTGTACATCTCCTTGAGTAAGGGATTCTGCGTCGCTCTTCCAGCCATTTGTCCCATTTCTTTTTGGCTACGTGCTTAATCCACTAGTACCATAAGAATTGAGCCTTGGCCAGTCCTTCTTGTGTATGCAGTGTGTGAAAGTCCCTGAATGCTCCCTCTTCGTACATTTCTCCTCAGATGTATAATCCTACCCTTTCCCAGCACCTCGCTATGGGAGGGTCGGCAGGCGCCTTGCAAACATCCGCCAGTATCAGGGTATCAGGTCAGTATGGGAGTTGTAATTGAAGTAGCGATCTGGCCCTGTTCCACATGCGTCTGCCCAAGGCGACAATCATGGGAGTATCTGGGAGGCCCGTAGGTGGGTTCCATAGGATTTCTTTATGGTGTGCCGGCGCGACCAACCATTGGAGGAGATCAGTTTCGGACGTGGACTCGACTGGTAGCCATTTGGTGACATGGCTAAGTTGCGCCGCCAGATAGTATCTTTCTAAATCAGGTAGTTGTATACCCCCCTCCTTGTACGGGAGTGTCAGTGTGGCTAATGCTATCTTATGATGGGTCGGGCCCCACAAGAATTCCCTGAGCAGTGCATCTAGTTTTCTAAAAAATGCAGGCCTAATGTAGTGACATATATTTTGGAAGTGGTACAGAAACCTCAGTAATATAATCATCTTGGTGATGGCTGCTCTGCCCATCATTGATAGCGGTAGTTTGGACCAGAATTTCATCGAGTTGCGTAGACCTTGTGCTACTGCGACTGTGTTGCGTTCATGAGTGAGCTCTCGGGTGTGGTTGATGTTGACTCACAAATATCTGAACTCGACTGGTTGCCAGCGTATCCCCACCTCCGGTAGGTGCAGGGCACTGACCTCCCTCTGTGCCGCTAATGAAAAAGCACTGGACTTTTGTCTGCTGAACTGTACCTCTAACATCAGCGGAACATTTATGTGTGGGTCTCTCAGGTATAGGAGTCCATCACTAGCAGGGGTTTTACAAGTGGCCAGGGATCTGATCGCTTCTGTCACATCCTCGATGGTGATAGCCTCGTCTAATGCATCCCGCTGTGTTTTGCTCAATTTTGGGAGACCTATCTCCTCCAGTGTGTCTCGGATATCTGTTTGCGGCACTGGGGTACTATGGGCATATAGGTTTGAGTAGAAGGCCCCGCAAATGTGTCATTAATTGAAGCTTGTGTTCTGTGTGTCATCCCGTCTGCGTCCCTAAGGCTAATTGTGATGTGTTTCGGGTGTTCCTGCTTGCAAGCCAGTAGTCTACCTGGTTTGTCTGCCTCCATATGCGCCCTGGAAATTTGTGCTGTGTAGTCGAACTTAGTCTCTCCCAAGCCTCTTGTCATTCGTTTCTTGCTTCTCTCAGTTTTGTGTCCTCCTCCCGTATTCCCTGGGTATTTGTTTCCAGCTGTGTGATTTCCTCTTCCTTAGATTCCAGCTTTGCTTTCAACATTCTCTGGATGCCACCTGCTCTTGCTATTTTCCCGCCTGGTTACCACTTTTAGTGTTTCCCACAGCATGCTCCATTGCCTCACACTGCCCTGATTAATGTGTACAAATTCTGCAAGTTTGTCTCCGAGATCTTCTCTGAAGATCAGGTCTGTGAGGGCTTCGGTGGGCATTCGCCACAGTGGTATTAGGGGTCTGGGGCCTCTGGTCGTCCAGTGTATCAATAGGGGAGAATGGTCCGATATCGACCTACCCAGATTCTATTTGTTGCATCTGGTCCCTGTCTATGAAAAAAATAGTCTATCCTGGTGTACAGATTGTGAGGAGATAAGTAATGTGAGTAGCATCTCTCTGTGGGGTGCATCTCTCGCCAAGCGTCTACTAGGTCTAAATGTTCCATTGTCATTGTGAGTGTCTGGGAGTTTGCGTTAATTTGGTGTTGCAATTGGTCTGATCTGTCTAGAGCTACTTCCTTCACGCAATTGAAATCCCCCCACCCCCATGTAAAAAAAGCCATCCCGGTAATGTGTTACTTTGGCGCATAGTTGTTTGAGATGAGCAGGTATTCCATGGTTGGGGAAGTAAGAGTTAACTATGCAAATTTTGGTCTGTTCTTTGACACCCCAGATTATTACATATCTGCCATCGCTATCTGCCTCTGTACCCAGTAGTTGGAAGGGCACCTCTGAGTTCACCCATGTGTACACCCCTCTTGCATATTTGGAGTATGGTGCTCCCTGTCCCTGCCCTTTCCAACATTCCTGCAGTTTAGCCATGGACTCTGCCATGAGGTGTGTTTCCTGTAGCAGGGCTATTGACACTTTTTCCTTTGCAAGAATGACTTGATGCGATTTCTACGCAAATATGTGCCCATCCTCCTCACATTCCAAATCATTATCTTAAGTGTTGCCGACATTGTTGTGCTTGTACACTCTTACTAGCTCGCTCCTGTGCTCAGCTCGCTGTTTGCAGTAAGATTGTCTTGGGTACAGACCGGCCCGGTCGTGCCCTTTCTTGTCCCCTTGTCCTCTAGTGTTCACAACACTTACCCCATCATGTTTCTCTAGTGCAAAGACAGTGTAACAGACGTAACAAAGAACGTAAACCAAACAGTTGTGCCCAGCGTCTGCATTCCACTTGCAGCACTCAGGCGCCCCAATAGCATCTGGCCCCACCCTGGGTTTCAGGCGTGAGTATTCTCGTGCTAGAAACAGGTCCACACTAGTCGATTTGTGCGTAGGACTTTGTGCTCAGTTGAGGAGGCCAAGCATGTCCTGCGGCCGTTCCATCATTTCTTATTGTTCCAGTGGTAAGTCACTTCAGTGTTGCACTCCTTCGTTGTTGGCCATTGGTGATGGCGCCTTTCCTCGCCCGCCACTGTCGCAACTCATGAGTGCTTCAGTTGGCTGCCTCGTCCACCAGGTTGTTGTGCTCCATCCACATGGTGGCGGCAGCTGGAGTGTCCAGGAATATAGTTTGCCCCTTATGTATCACCTTCAGCCTGGACAGATAAAGTAGTGTGAACTTCAAGTTTAATTGCCGAAGTCTAGCGTTGATCGGAACAAAGGGGTTTCTCGCCTTCTGTATCGTTGGAGTGTAATCAGGGTATATGCTTATTTCAGAGTTATCTTGCTCTATCACTCCACCCTCTCTTGAGTGTTTGAGTATCGTCTCCCGATCTTGAAAATCAAGGATCTTTGCTATCATCGGGCGGGGATAGGAGCAGCCTTTTGTGGAGGGATCAGTGAGCCCTTTCGACTGCAAAGCCCTGTGTCAGCTGGCCCGCTCAAATTTCCTGCTGAACTAATGACTCCATATATCGAGTCAGGTTAGGGTCTTCTTGCCCTTCGGGTATGCCTAGAATTCTGATATTGCTACGTCTAGCCTGTCCTTCCGCGTCCTCGGATCTCGCTTCCAGCGTTGCCACTCTTTTCCAGCTCGCCACTCTAACTTTCAGGTGCACCGTGGTTTCATATGTTTCCTGAAGTGTGGTTTCCATGTTCATTACCCTCTCTGCCAGATTGCGGGCATCTTGTAGCATCAGTTACATGTCTGATTTTAACTTCTCAATCTTGGTGTTGATAAATGTTCTTAATGCAGTTATTGCTTGCATGACTTGGCCATCTCTGTTGTCTCCCTCCTCCGCTTTCTTGAGCTCAGTCCCAGTTGCCTCCATTTGCAGCGAGGTACGAGGTTTGGTGGCAGCAAATTAATCCATTATAGTTGACTTCGCTTTGCTTTTGGATGGAGACATATTGTTTTCCAAGGTCGGATTAGGTGCGGTTTTACAGTAGAGTTGGGCCCGGGGTGTCTCTCACTGGCTTCTCCTTGCGCAGCAGGTGATTGGATTGCGCCTCAATAGTGGAGTTATCAGCGATGCGGACTGGCTTACGAGGTGCGCTCCAGTTCTTGGTCTCACTTGTTGCTCCCAGCTTGCCCGTTCGTTGGGATCTTGTATGAACCGCGTGGTTCTGGTTGGGCTTCAGTTCATGCATCCATCTGTGTCAACCCGTTGTGTTGCAGGCAGTGCACCAGTTCCTTGGTTCTTTCCTCACTCCTGCGCCCCAGTTGTGCTGCTAGAGGTGTTACCACCGGGTTTGTAATTGCATCGTTCACAGCGCGCTCTGTACCAATGATAGCTCTGTGAGCTGGGACAGCGTATATGTATTTTAGGTTAGGTTTTTATTGTCGAAAGTTCAAGTGTTGGCTCTCATAGGAGCTTCTCAGTTCTCCCAATGTCCCACGCAATCTCCTCGCCCTGCACTTGGCTTCCCCCCGAGGGTTGGTGCGTTGTACCCAAGGTTCCTCAGATTCAGCTGTGGTTGTGCCCACTTATGGAACCAGGGCTGTCACGCTGCAATTCTTCAGGTTTCAGGTGTAGCTGTTCACCAAGGTAGGTTCAAGTTGTCAGGACTGCTGGAGATATGGTGGTTGCTCGCCTGCTTGTCTGAGCGTTTTTGGCGTCGCGTGCCAGATATCAGGTTGTTGTTCCCCCAAGGTTCCTACGCGGAGTGCAGCTGTCCCATGCAGTCATGGATCCCTCCTCAGGGTTAAAAATTGCGACAGGCCGCGCAGCCGGTGCCGCAGATTGTTTGCTTTCGGTGAAGCCCCGTTGTCTAGTCGGGCAAATTTAGCCCAGGTATTCCCCATGCTCAGCGCCGCCACATGCACCTGGTCCTTCTACGTTGCAGGTGCCGCAGCTGCACGCTTCGTGCTCCGGGTTGCGCCAGTCAGAGCGGGCTGAATCTGCACAGTGTGCAGAAGTGGTGACTGTGCTCCGCTGTGTTCACCGGACCTATGTGCTTCGTAGCTATGGTAGTGTTACTTGTCCACCAGTTCAGGATCTGCTTGTAGGATCACGGCCGGAGCTGCAAGTCAATGCCTCTTCACTCCATGAGCACCAGGCCACGTCCCCCACGACTGGGCCTCGATGTGCTTTCCACCCCATTGCAATCCTACGTTTCACCAAGATGTACGCTAGATCACTCAATTTGCTAACGTGTCTTGCCTTCTTTGGTCTCGGAAAAATACCCAGCTGGCAAACCCCCGGCGAAACAGAGTCTGATGATAGGCCGAGCCTGGTTAAAATCTGGGCTACCTCCTCCCAAAATCGGCGTATTTCCCCGCAGGCCCAGAACATATGTACCATGCCTGCGTTGATCCGGCCACATTTCGGACAGGTTTGTACTGCTGCCTTTCTAAATTTTGTTATTTTTTTTCGGAGTTAAATATGCTCTGTGTGTAACATATATTTGGATCAACTGTAGTTCCGCATTTCTGGATACTTTTTTATGATACCCCATAGCCTCACTCCAGACAGCGTCTGACAGTTGCTCTTGTAAATCTGCTTCGCAGCATTGCCTAATCGATATCTGATTATTATCTGCCTTTGCAAAAAAAGTGTTTCTATCATTTCGTGTTCTACCAGTTCTCCCACTGTTCCCGGCCATTTTGATCTCAGACCATGGAGAAGTGAGGTGTAGGTTATATGTTGCCCTTCCTGTAGTCCTAATTCCGAAGCCACCTCACCAAATGTCATCAGTCTTCCCTCTTCCAGTATATCGCCCAATGTCAACACTTCTCTGGGCTCCCAGTATTTCTGAACATTCAGCCTAAGTTGCGCATCATCACTCTTCAGTGTCACCAGTGGTATCTCGGGTGAATAGGGTATCTCTTTGCCCAGAAAATGACAGGCTCTTCTCCACATTGTCATGCCTAGCTCCAGCAGCAGAGGGGGCCTGGGAACCCGTGATATTGTAGTCCACACCATCTCCTTCAGAAAGAATGGGGTGCATGCCGGTTGAAGTAACTCTGTATCTTAGGTCTGTTCGTCTGCTAGCCAGTATGTGGCAAACTAGTTGGCACGCCAGAAAATACCCCTCAAACTCTTTATCCCTCCCTGTTCATGTGGTCTCTGTAATTTTCCCAGAGACAATATACACCTCGAGTTGTGCGGTAGGAAACTCCGGCAAGTGGTGTTCAATGTCTTAAAGAAGGCTTTGGGTATATTATACAGGACGTTCTTGAGCACTACTATCTTCAACAACGCGGCCCTTCCCATTAATGAAAGTGGCAGTTTGGCCACCTTCAACGTATTCGATTACATTGCAGACTATTGTTTTCTTAAAAATAAATGATTTGCTTTCCTATTTGGGACAAGAAATAAAAGTTACGCGCTGTGTGCATTTTATCTTCCTGGTTCTGCGTTAAGTAACATTATGGCGTGGGTGATAGCAGGGCACATTTGGCTACGCTGGCCACAAACTTCATGAAAATAGGTACTGCATATCGTTTGGACTAGTGATGTCTGTTTGAGGGACGGTCGATCTGTAGTCTTGCCACAAGGGCACTTGAACTTAGGGCGATGCATCAACAGATAAGATTAGGTCAAGATGGCAATGCCCAACCTGTTGTTTTCGCATGTGTACAATTGAGAAAAACTAACGTACAATGCATAGGAAAATATTTTAAGATCGATTACAGTTTTCTTAAAAATACATACCCGAACAATGGGGATAATAACCTTTTTGAGTGAACTTCCCCTTTAAAGCAGACAGCTTTGTTTTTGACTGATCAAAATTGTGTGCATTGTTTTAAAAATGATTCACCTTAAGTGAAGGGCAGCCTTTGTATACTATGTGAAAAAATGCAATTTTTCCCTTAGCTGTCTTTCATGAATTCGTTACCTTCAACAACAACAAAAAAACTCAACCCACCTACGTTATTGTTAACGAAGTAAGAAATCAAAGCTTTTTAGATTAGGGATTAAGGAAAAAGTTCTATTTCCTTGTGCGCCACCGTTTTTGTTCAAATTATAAACCAGCCCAGGAACAGACAGTGATGAATCACATCCCAACTGCAGCGGTAAGCGCCTGTCTGTCTCAGGGGCTACCTTCGTCTGACATACCACCCTGCCTTTAGTAACCAAGAATGTACAGATAACCTCTGCTACAAGATCAATAGACAATTCCATCTTGCACCATTCCTTGGTATAGAGGGTATTAGCTCCCTGGAAGGGGGGTGCTGGCTAATCAGGATGCTCGGAACGCGTTGTGATGAATCCAATGCAGTCATCACGGATTCCCTGGCGGTGACCTCCTCCCATGTGGGCAGGGGACGGCAGCCGCTACCTGATCCTGACCATGGGGAGGGCAATATGAGGGAGGATCATGGGTGGAGACAACTACCGAGGAGATGGCATGACTAAAATCCCCCTTTTCCCATCAGGAAGACCCTCTAATACCCAAGACGTTAATGGTCTATTGTTATCTGTTTGTTCCCCCTTGTTGAGGAACTAAAGAAACCTCTTCCTCCATATCCTTTAGATCAGACCCCCATCTATGGCCTGGACACACAAAGCTCCAACAAAACCCCTTTTGCTTCTGAGATATGTAAAACCACTGAGGAAAACACTGTATGTCCGATTGCATCCACGACTCCAACTCCCATAATCCCTGAAGTACTGAGATGAGGAGGATGAAAGAGTTGGATCAAGGTAATCGGAGCCCGAAGCACAATGTGCAGACTAGTTGTTTTACAGAATCACCTGTGTGCTGGACATTTAAAAATGGCAACCACACTACTGAGTGTGGCGGTGTGGGAGAAGACGTTAATTCCTATGCTGAGGCGTTCGGGTGCAGGAGACACGTACCAGTGTGGCGGAGCAGAGGAGTCTCCCAAAGCAGAAGGAGAAACACAGTGTGCGAGCAGGAGGTGCCATGGAGACGCTGGGAGCCGCAAGAGAGTTCCTGGACACTCGGCCACTTGAACAGGGAGCGTTCTCCTTACCGGGACCTGAATGGAAGCTGGCGTGTGACTGCGGAGCCATGAGGCAAGCAGGAAGGACGACTGCACAATCCAGAGTGGGAAGCGAGTGGAAGACCTACATCACAGACTTGCAAACAGGACCAGAACCACTGGAAAGAACCAGTGAGTCAATCCAAAGCCATTGGGGACACCAGGGCATTTGGGCAACCGCACCAATGACAATTTGAATGTTATTTGTATTTATTGTATTTATTATGTTTATATTGCGCTTTAATCCAAAGTTATGAGATTGCTAACACAGAAACTACAAGAAACTTGTTTGAATACAGAAAAGGCAAAATACAGATTCAATCCCCAATAAGATACAGATGTGTGGGATGCAAGTGTGGGGCAAAGTTTGAACGATCATTACCAGAGACAGATATGCAGAGTCAAGAACAGTATATGCAGTTTTGATGAAACAGAGGAACTTTGAACCCATAAGAAGTCCTGGCGAGAGAAAGATACCAGGCAATTGAAAACGCATTAAAAGTCTTGGCAACAGAAAGATACGAGGCAAAAGAAGCATAAGGGAAGTCCTGGCAGGGCAGTATACCAGGCAAGTGAAACCATAAGAGAGGTCCTGACAGGAGAGTACACCAGACAGTTGGAATTGTACAAACAATCCTGGCGGGGAGTATACCAGGCAAGTTGCAAAGCTACAAGAAATACTAAAAGGACAGTGTTTGCTAGACAAGAGACACTTGGTGTTATTGAGAGACTGTTGTACTGTTGCTGAACTTCTTGCCTACCAGGAACATTCCATGTTCTGTCTCGTCTATTGAAAGTATTTCTGTGTTTTTGTGCACCCTCATGTCCAGGGGTTCCCGGCGCTAAATAAGTAAGTAAATAAATAAAAATAAATTGTGAATCCAGTAGAGACACAAAAGGAACTGTTAGTGAAAGCAGCATTGCCATCCCGTCTAAAATCCAGTGGAAGGGATTCCCCCTCTGTCAAGGTGTGCGTCCCTGGGACGTGGCGTACCTGATCTTCCAGAGGATGCGCGTTGTGGAGATGCCAGGCTGTCAATTGATGATGGTCCGAAGAATGGTAACGCTAGAAGCCAGCCCCACTCCCACCCTATTGGCACAGGGTTGAAGGGGAACTAACTCCTGACGCCACAGTCAAGGCACTTCCCTGGAGATTAATGTGGCGCCAGAACAGTGCAAGCACTGACAGGGAAGGCCGTCCAATTGTCCACTTGAGCAGGTAGGAGTTGGTCCAGCTTCTGATGCAGTTGTAGGAGGAAAACTGATGCTGGCAACAGGAAGGACAAGGAATCCAACCAAGGAAAGGTTCTGGCCAGGTGGAAGCTGACGGGATCAGGCAGTGAAAACGGAGGGCCCCTTGGGTGGACAACAGAGGAGGGAACAGGATCCAGGCAGGGAAACCAAAAGGGAGGAACCAAGCAAAGGGAGCTGGGCTGAGGGGAGGCAGGGATAGGAGGAACAAGGCAGATCAAGGCAGGGCGGTCCAGAGGCAGAACAGGGCCTTCCCAGAGGGTAAAGGGGAAGGGCACGAACAGGCTGACAGGGAAAGACAAGGTTCTGAAGGAGCAGAACTTCAGGAGCGAAGCGGTGGGTCGGGAACCAAGCCGCGTTGAGACGCGACTGGCTCCCTACCCGACCGCTAATGAGGAAGTCCTTGCGAAAGCGAGGCCAGACAGGCAACGCCTCCAGGAGCGTGCCCCCGGTGCGAAAGCGAGGCTTGCAACGCAAGCCTCACGCCGTCACCCGATTGCACATGCTCGTAGGCCGGAAGCAAGGCCCGCAACGCAAGCCTCGCGCCGTTGTTTGACCGCGCATGCGCGCCAGTCGTGGGCTGGCGAGGAGAAGATGCCCCATATCCCTGCGGCCCCGACCAACGGTAGCGGGGATACAATCCCCAGCGGCGCCTGGCACCAAGGTAGCCCCTCAAGGGCCGCCCACCGGTAAGCGAAGGTGGTGTCCTAACACTATGCCCCCTCCCAGAAAGGCCAGGAGCCCCAGGTTTCCAGGGATGGCGAAGAAAGAATTTGCGGACCAGACGGGGAGCGTGCACATTCCCCCGAGGCTCCCAGGTACGATCAGAAGCAGGATAGCCCTTCCAGTCCACCAAAAACTGGAGCACACCCCGCCGGATCCGCGAATCACAAATCTCCTGAACCTCGAATTCTGGCACGCCATCCACATTAATAGCGGAAGGACGAGACCCTGAATGACCAAAGGGATCTGGAAGGTAAGGTTTCAATAAAGAAACATGAAAAACTGGATGTATCCGCCAAGACGACGGCAACTGTAACCGAAATGCCACTGATGAGATCCGTTTCGTGATCAAAAAAGGCCCGAAGTAACGGGGAGCAAGTTTAGTGGGCAAGTTACGGACTGGTAGGTTCTTAGAAGAAAGCCAAACCCGATTCGCCACCAAAAAAGCGGGTTCGGGACTCCGTCATCTGTCTGTCTGATCCCTCATGCGCTCACGAGCCTCGGCAAGAACCCTAGTATCCTGGGCATGTGTTTCCTGGATCCTGGATACGAGTTCATCAGCGGAAGGCATGGTACTGGACAGGACTGGTCCAAACGGGAAAAGTTTGGGGTGAAATCCGTACGAACATTGGTAAGGACTCATTCCGGTAGCCGAATGTACAGGGTTGTTATATGCCACCTCGGCTAGATTCAGATGGGCTGACCAATTGGTTTGAGTGGCATTAGCATAGCAGCGTAAGTACTGTTCTAACGTTTGCTTGGTACGCTCAGTCTGGCCATTGGTCTGTGGGTGGTAGCCAGAACTAAGGGCCCGTTGGATATCGAGATGATGGCATAGTTGACTCCAAAAGGATGATATATACTGCGATCCACGGTCGGAGATGATCTTTTCAGGAAGTCCATGCAAACGATAGATATTGTGAAGGAAAGCTTGGGCCATTTGGACTGCAGTAGGGATTCCTGAAAATGGAATGAAATGTGCCATCTTGGTAAAACAGTCTATGACGACCATGATGCAAGTATTGCCTTCAGCTGGAGGGAGATCGACGATGAAGTCTGTGGCGATGGTATGCCAAGGATAGGGTGGGGTTTCAAGGGGCTTCAATAGTCCCAGGGGTTTTCTTCGTGGTACCTTAGTCTGGGCACAGATTGGGCAGCTTTCCACATACCGTCTGGTCTGATCGGCCCATCCTGGCCACCAGAATTGCCTTGCTATCAGTTCCTGGGTGGACCGTATTCCCCGATATCCTCCGAGCTTGGAATCATGGAATCCTTGCAGGATAGCAGTCCGTAATGAAGCGGTGGGAATGAACAAACGGTTTTCATAGTAAAGCATACCGTCCTTTTCCCTAATTTGCGGTTGTTTTAGCAGGGTTTTCCGTTCAGGGCTAGCCAAGGTCCCAAGAGCTATGGAATCTAGAAAAGGTGAGATGTAAGACAAGAAATGCTTTTAGGCAATTAAAGATTGATCCGAATAGTCATGTTCGACGTTATCCTCAAGCGAGCGGGAAAGTGCATCCGCTTTCTGATTCTGGGAACTGGGTATATAAGTAATGGTGAAATCGTAGTGTGGCCCACCTAGCCTGGCGGGAAGTCCGAAACTGTAAGGAAAGGAGATACTGCAAGTTGCGGTGATCAGTACGGACCTCAACTGGATACCTTCCGCCCAGTAAATGTCGCCATTCTTCGAATGCCGCCTTAATAGCCAGGAGCTCCTTCTCGACAACTGCATAGTTGCGTTCGCTGGCACTTAACTTGCGGGAGTAGTACGCCACTGGGAATTCCGTTCCCGATCCTTGATCCTTTTGTAGTAGAACGGATCCTATGGCGAAATTGGATGCATCGGCCTCAACAATGAATGGTTTCAGTTCATCTGGATGGTGTAGGATAGGAGAAGTGCTAAACGCTTCCTTAAGGCTTCTGAATGCGGTCGTGGCCTCGGTTTCCCAAACAAATGGCACCTTGCTGCTTGTTAAATGTGTTAGAGGAACCGACAACTGGGAAAAATGAGGGATGAACCGTCGATAAAAGTTGACGAAACCCAAGAAACGTAAGGACTTCACGTCATGGGGTTGCCTCCATTCCAGTATAGCCCGTACCTTAGCGGGATCCATCTCAATTCCGGAGTCATTGATTACGTAACCGAGGAATTCGATACTGTCTTGATGGAATAGGCATTTCTCTGCTTTGGCATAAAGATGGTTTGAGGACAGTCGACTGAGTACTTCCTTCACATGAGAGACGTGGTCCTCTTGGCACGAGGAAAAAATCAAAATGTCATCCAGGTAAACCCATACAGTGACTCCGATCAGGTCCGCAAAGATCTCATCCATGAATCGTTGGAAGACGGCTGGAGCATTACACAGGCCGAATGGCATAACCCGGTATTCGTAATGCTGTGATGGTGTCTTAAAGGCCGTCTTCCATTCATCCCCGGGTTTTATCCGAACCAAATGGTACGCTCCTCAGAGATCTAGTTTGGAGAAGATACGAGCTGAGTGAAGGGATTCAATGTTGTCTCGGATCAAAGTAAGGGGGTACCTGTCCTTCTGTGTGATGTAGTTCAGTTGTCTGTAATCCACACAGGGGCGTAGAGATCCTTCTTTCTTCTTAACGAAAAAAACAACGGGAATCCAGCTGGGGACTTGGAGGGAACAATATATCCCTTACGTAAACATTCTTCCAGATATTCCTGTAATGCCTCTCTCTCCTTGGGGGTTAAAGAATACACCTTCCCATGTGGGATGACTGAATCAGGTAAAAGTTTGATGGAACAGTCACAAGACCTATGGGGAGGTAGTGGTATATCCCCAGGTTCCGAGAACACGTCGCGGAATGCCACATATTCAGATGGGACGGATTCCATTTAACAAACCCTAGGTATTCCGTTTCTTTCCATGTTTACAGTGGCTGTCAGGGATCTTGGGATGTTCCTTGTAGTAGAGCAATCTCTGGCACAGAGAGCGGAGTGGAGTCAAACGTCAGAGTCTGTGTTCCCCAGTTGATCTTGGGATTATGCTGCAGCAACCAAGGTAATCCAAGAACAATGGGATATGTTGGGGATCTTATTACATCCAAGGATATGATTTCCTGGTGTCCATTGATCTGGAGTTTTAAAGGACCAGAGTGTTGACGAATAGGTCCCGAAGCCAGTGGCGTTCCGTCGATTACTTCTACTAATGAGGCATGTTCTTTGGTGTGAAGGGGTATGCTGTTCCTCATCGCAAAATCCCCATCCAGATAGTTACCAGAGGCCCCGCAATCCACAAGACCGAATGTGTCCACAGACTTACTCTGCCAGGCCACCTTGAGTTTTAATACCATCAAGACCGCGGGCTGCATGGGTTGCAGGATAACCTCAGGGTCAGGAAGGACTGTTGCGGATGTAAGGCCAATCAGTTTTCCGACTTTCTCAAGGGTCGCTGAGGACAGGTACCCAGGAAGTGCCCATCACCCCCACAATACAAACTCAGACGTTGATCTCTTCTGCGCTTCTTCTCAGCTTCAGTCAGTGGCCCTCTCATGGCACCCAATTGCATTGGTTCCGGACTGGCCTCAGTGGTACCTGGTATCCCAATCGGCATCGACAGCGGTCTTGGGATTGTTCTTTCGTATCGCCGCCTCTCACCCTTGCGTTCCGTCAGTCGATGATCAATCCAAAGGACTTGGTCCAGAAGAGCTTGTAAGGTATCGGGTTCCGGTATGTGCAGTAATTCATCTTTATACTCTTCTCTCAATCCTCGTCGAAATAATGTCTTCTGGGTTATTTCTGGCCATAGTGAATCAGCAGCAATCTGGCGAAAATGACTCATGTATGTAATAATGTTGCTCGATCCCTGTTTCAGATCCACCAATTGGTTCTGTGCTGTGGCCGCCAGATTAGGTGACTGGAAAACCTCCAAGAACGCCTTCTCGAAGGCACCAAAATCACTTAGAATAGCGCTGTTAGCAGTGACCAAGGGTGTTACCCAGGCCAAGGCGTTTCCGGTCAGGTTTCCAAGGACCTAGCCGATCTTAGCCTTATCTTGGCTGAATTGGGAGGAACGAAACAGGAAATGTATCTTGCAGTGATTACAGAATTCTGCCACACGCTTCGGATCGCCGTCAAATTTCAGTGGCACTGTATGAGCCATGGCAGCCTCTGCTTGGGATGAACTGCCGGTTCCTTAAGCGACCATCTGCCGCAAAGCCACGTTCTCTTGACGTAGTGCAGTCATCTCTAGTCTCAGGGTCCTCATTTCTTCTCGGTGTTCCTGGACGTCGTCCATCTCCAGTTCTAGGCGGGTAGTAAGGCGTCTCAATCTGTCAAGGTGTGTGTCCCTGGGACGTGGCGTACCTGATCTTCCAGAGGATGCACGTTGTGGAGATGCCAGGCTGTCAATTGATGATGGTCCGAAGAATGGTAACGCCAGAAGCCAGCCCCACTCCCGCCCTACTGGCACAGGGTTGAAGGGGAACTAACTCCTGACGCCACATTCAAGGCACTTCCCTGGAGATTAATGTGGCGCCAGAACAGTGCAAGCACTGACAGGGAAGGCCGTCCAATTGTCCACTTGAGCAGGTAGGAGTTGGTCCAGCTTCTGATGCAGTTGTAGGAGGAAAACTGATGCTGGCAACAGGAAGGACGAGGAATCCAACCAGGGAAGGTTCTGGCCAGGAGGAAGCTGACGGGATCAGGCAGTGAAAACAGAGGGCCCCTTGGGTGGACAACAGAGGAGGGAACAGGATCCAGACAGGGAAACCAAAAGGGAGGAACCAAGCAAAGGGAGCTGGGCTGAGGGGAGGCAGGGACAGGAGGAACAAGGCAGATCAAGGCAGGGAGGTCCAGAGGCAGAACAGGGTCTTCCCAGAGGGTAGGGTAAAGGGGAAGGGCACGAACAGGCAGACGGGGAAAGACAAGGTTCTGAAGGAGCAGAACTTCAGGAGCGAAGCGGTGGGTCGGGAACCAAGCCGCGTTGAGACGCGACTGGCTCCCGACCCTACCGCTAATGAGGAAGTCCTTGCGAAAGCGAGGCCAGACAGGCAACGCCTCCAGGAGCGTGCCCCCGGTGCAAGAGCGAGGCTTGCAATGCAAGCCTCGCGCCGTCACCCGATTGCACATGCGCGGAGGCCGGAAGCGAGGCCCGCAACGCAAGCCTCGCGCCGTTGTTCGACTGCGCATGCACGCCAGTCGGGGGCCGGCGAGGAGAAGATGCCCCATATCCCTGCGGCCCCCACCAACGGTAGCGGGGATACAATCCCCACTGGTGCCTGGCACCAAGGTAGCTCCTCAAGGGCCGCCCACCGGTAAGCAAAGGTGGTGTCCTAACACCCTCTGGGTGGAAGGTCTTTCACATTGGAGAACATATTTTGTTGGAGCTATTCTAATTTTCAGTTGTGAACATGATTTTGCCAATATCCGATTGAAGATATTTCCTTTCACATTTTATTGTTTTTGTTTTTAGTGTGAGGGTCAGGATTGGAAGTTTTGGAAACAAGGAAGGCTTATCAGTTATTGACATCCTGACACAGACAGATCCTTTTTTTTTTTTTTTAGGTAGGGAAACTCCTCTTTAGAATAAGGCTGGGAGGGATTTTCCCAACCCATTTTCATTTAAATAAAAAACTTAAACCAAAAACATGACAACTTTGTGTCCGGCTTGAATTTTTTTACCCTTAACCGCAGTCTGTATTGTATGGTTCAAGTGCATGTTCAGAGCAGCCTGGATAGCCAGAACCCCTTCCCTTCCCCGCCTCCCTTTCCCCCTCACCGCTTAACACCGATGTAGTTACCTACGTGGCTGCTAAGAGTGTGTTAAAAAATAAAGAAACGTACCTTTTCTGCATGGCCCGACGCTGTCGTGGTTCCGGAGTTTGTTCCCAATGTTGATAATGTCACCAGAAAATAACCACTGCCATCACCAGACCTTTTTACGCATGAACATCTTGTAAATACGACAGCTTTATCATTTTCCTGTGTACATTTACCCACAAGTTTAGAGCAGAGGGCAGTGCAAATGTCAGGTTACTTGACACAAATCAGAACGCTTGTTTTGATTTTTTTCTGCTTGGATGCAAGCCATGGATAAAAGCCTCTGAAACAGAATGCATTTCTCTGAAGCGTTTAAAAAAAGGTTGAGTTCAGTATGTGCACATTGTGATTAAAGGAATGGTTTATTTCCATTCATCTTCTTCTGTGTTAAAGCTCATGAAACAAACAGAAGCATTGTGCATATTTATTTTCCTAGAATTTTAGGATTGTATAATTCATAAAATGGAAAACTTAAGTTGCAATTGAGAATGTACATTGTGTAACAAATGGTGCTTCTTTTCCAGTGAAAGCAAACCAATATTGCACAATTGTACTTTTCAGAGTTCTTGTGCTGTGTGCCTAATCGTGCAGAGGCAAATAATTTTAGCACTTATAATTTAATTTACACTCCAATTATAAAAAAAACTGTGTGTAAAATGATGAGTATGCACGGTCTAGTTTACGTCCAGTCAAACCAGCAGTCAGTTGGCCACATTACTATAAATGGTCAGTGGCAACAATGTCTTTGCTCCAGGTTGAGTGATTGTCATTACCCCAATGACAGGTGTTCTAGCCTCTCAAATCTTCAAGACTACAATTAAAACATCCAAAACCTGACTCTCCGGGAAGTGCAAGCGCTGTTCAAAACCAAACAAATGAAAGTTACATTTGTAATTGAAATAGAAACTCAGCAAAACCTGTCCCTGTGATAATCCAGATAGGTATTTAACTTTATGTAGCTCTTCATACATGGTTGGTCCAACATCTAGGCATGTGATTATTATACCTCAGTCGATACTCAGTTAACCTGAAGGATGTAAGCCAATAAGAACTCAGCCGGTTGAGCATTTGTTGCTGCAATCTGTGCGTGATCTTTAGGTTAGAGATTTGAATCCTGGCAAGGCCGACTCAGCCTTTCATCCTTTCGAGATCGATAAAGGAGTACCGATTCCGGTTTGGTGATAAATATGTTCTATGTACACCGCTTTGCCAAAAGCACTATATAAATAACCATTTGACTATGAGATTAGATATAGAATTTAGCATGGAGTGCTTGCGTCCCTGTACTGTTGTATCATAACATTGGCATACCATTCGGTAGTAATAACTCTAAGAAATGAGGACTTTCAGTAAACATCAAAAGTCAATTCTGCCATTGATCCTCAAAACACACAATACAATTCATGTTTGCTTTACTATATAATTAGCTAGGTATTTGTGTTTTCAACCTTTCCATATATACACAAGAGATTAAATGGCCAGACCGTGGAGAAATAATAAAAGGTGTATTCTGTCACAATGCGGAAAGCTGCCGCACTGTAATGATTTCCATACAGTCTTTGCACACGTCGGCTGGATGTCACATACATTTTACTCTTGCATTTTTACTCTCTTAAAATCACATTTACTCTCAAAGTTTAAAAATGGGGAGTAAAATACTCCCACCTCAAAATCTTATCTGGAGCACTGGCTGCCACAAGCCATCTCAACAACACACATTCAGGGGAAGCCCCCGACTGACCAGAGGACGAACGCCAAGTACCCATAGGTACCGGGGTCCCCAGAGAGCATTGCAGTCACCAGTGGTCTTCAGGCATAGGGAGTGGGAACACAGGGGAGAGTCCTGTTTGAATCCCTTTCTCTGAAACAGAGATACCAAGATTATAGGGTCTGGCACCCACATAGGGAAAACATATATCCCAAAGAGCATTAAGAGGAAATAGAAATATTACATTTACAATTGACACTCACAAACCTTGGCAGAATAGTAAACCAAGGCTGTGGCTGGAAGTGAAACCAGAGAGAGGGACGGTGAGAACAAGATCGTTCAATACCCCAATTGGCAGGACAGTGGACCAAGAAGGGGGTGTTTACAAAACAGGGCCATGGACCCTCAACACAGTCTGGCAAAGAGAACCAGGCTATTCTTCCTCGTCACAGTACCCTGGGACCCGGGTCTGCTCACAAAGGGCCTGGAACCCTCAAGACTGATTGGAAAAGGTGTCCAGGCCATTCTTCCTTGTCGCAGGATTTGGGAGGCAGGTCTGCCAAACATAGAGAAAAATATATCCTGAGCATTGAAGAGACAGAAATCCCTTTGGAGAAAGCTGGAAAGACCCTGGGGAAAGGGAATCAGCCCCTTGAGTCATGTGGAACTTTTGTTTGCTTTTCTCCACCTTTTTGGAACTTATGTTTCGAACTGTAAAGCTGGGCTGTAAGTCGGCAGCCAAAAAGACATTTCCCTTGTCACATTATATTAGGTTTAGCTTGTGTGGGAAAGGTTGGGATTTGGACAAAGGACAGCGACTTTTACTTTGGACTTTCTGACAGACCATTTCATTTGCTCGTTTTTTTGAGGCATGGAAACCCCTCTTTGTGTTAGGGCTAGTTAGGATTTTCTCCAATTACCCCCATTTTTATTAACTGCCCCCATTTGTAGTGTTAACAAAAGACTTTGCCAATCAACATGTCACCCTTGTGTCTACCTCTTATTCCTAAACCCTCACAAAGTGTTATTTATTTGTATATGTTCATCTGAACCTGACTTATTTAAATCTGTTAGTTAATAAAAATCTTGGGTAGCACCTAACATGGTGTGTGGACATTCCTTTGTGGGGGCTTGGGGATTCACTGTACCAAAGAGCTAGATTCACCTCCCTTGAGTCTCAGTCTTTGGTTGCTCGTCCTTTCTACCATTAGAGAACCTTGGCTGGGGTGCTCTGTGTCTCTATCCCAACCATATAGTAGGCAGAAGTACAGATACACCCTCCTGTGTTTACAGGCACATGTAGCTGGCCAGCTTATTTACATTGTTAGGACTGTGTATAAAGCTTGGAGGGACAAAATGGTGTTCCATATTAAACCCTTAATTTTTCAATACTTTCTCTTTTGTCCTTTTGATATCTGGAGAAGAGACTTTTGAATGCTTATTATCTCTGATGGCGGCAATTCTCATTGTCCGGAAACTCCCAGATACCCCCAAATGGTCCAGATTCGTAAATATTCTCACTCGGGTGTATATATTACTGAGAGGAATGCTTTTAGGAAATGATGCCTTTCTTGGCCTATTAATCTGAGCGACTCTGCCAACCCAACAGCATTGCCTCTGGAATGACCAATTTGTCATGTCTCTGGATATTTTCCCATGGATGGCGCTTTCTTCACATCTGTGGGGCGTTGCCAACCATCACCAGAGAAGAGTCTGAAACACTATTTACTATTTTCTTTTACAAATCTGTACTCCTGGAAACATGAACTACCATTCCTTTAATGCACCTACAAGATGTTTGGTGAACCTGGATGCCCAATCCAGAAACCCTTTTGGAATTTGGGTTGCATGCATACTGGTTTCACTTTTACTGGAAGGAGACAGACACATTTCAATGGACTGCAACATTCAAAATGCCACAGCAATTATTTTGCTGTTTCTATACAAACATTCCTAGTGTTTGTCAGCTCTAGATCCATACCAGAGATTTCCACTTACCACACCTGTGACTGCTTGAGTGCTTGTGTCCAACCCAATCATGCAGCTCCACCCTGGCATTCCTCCCCGTTAGCTGCCATGCCCTTCAGCTTCCTTGTCTGTGCATTGCATTCTGCACCTTATGCAGCTGCGACCCATTTGAAATTGCTCCCTGCCTTGCTGACTATTCTGCCTTGTACTTTCCCTGTGACTCTTCCTTGGTCATCTGCTTTTTTGTTTCAATGCATAAAGCCTTGCCTTGCAGGCTCAGTCCTGCACCATTTGGCTGCTGCCAGTGTGTTTTCTGTGGTCCTGCAGCAATTAACCTCTGTTCCTTGCACTTTTCACATTCAGTCTCCTTTTCTGCTCCCTGCTGTGCCCTTCCTTTGCTTTCCAGTCTATTTAGTCCATTAGTGTTTATCTTGCTTCTGTATGGATTTCCCTTGGTTCTAGTCCCGTTTTCCAGTCTTGAATTGAATAGTTAGTGTCTCCAGTGCAGTTTCCCAGACTGCTTGTGTTAGCTAGATTCAGTTACCTTGTGCCAGTACCTTGCCTCTGTTACCTTGTGCCATTTCTTTGCCTCTGTAAAGTTGTCCTACAGTTTTCGACATTCCTAGTTTCTCCTTTTCTGTTCTGAACTCTTGTTTCCCTGTTGGGGCTGTTAGTGTATGGTAAGTGTTTTATGGTGTCCGCACCTGTGTCTCTGTGTATTCCTTGGTACTGAGATTGACTCCTATACCCAAGAAGGCAATCTTTGCTCCTTGGTTTGTCTTGTTTTACCTATAGTCTATAGTGCATTTCATGTAACAGTGTTTTGGTTTCTGTTCTCACAACGACTGGACCCATAATGGCTTGTCTAATGTAAGTCCACTTCTTGTTTGTGCCTTAGGGTCCAGATACAGAAGCCACTCTTGCTGCCCCGCTTCCATTGGCTTGCAGGGTTGTGGTGCCTGTAAGAGTCGCTTGCAGTGAGGCATCAAGCTTCTCTTATTTCTGTGGTTAGTCTCAAGTCCAACCTGTGTACATCCCTACTGGGATTCCTCCTTGTTTGTCCAGCACATGGTTCCTATCCCTTCTTGTTCACCATCAGGGTCTGCCCTTTCTTCCTGTTCGGTTGTTCTGATTCATCTGGTCTTTTCTTCCTTCTAGTTTACTTTCCTGCTATATGTGCTTGCCTGTCCCCTTATATCAGCATATCCACACCCAAACCTACCTGTGTACCCCGTGTATCTCCTGACACAATGGGGAGTTAAGGGTTGACCAAAGTGTCTGAGCCCCTCTACTGAGAACAAACCTGGTTCAAATAACCTGTCTACAGCCATTTTCTAGCTTCACAGAGCAGTAATATCCATTTGCATATCAGTACAGTCTTACCCACTTCCTCTTAACTAGAGTACTGTCAGCAACTGCAGATACTTGTTTTTGCTTCGTTGGGTCTCATCAGTGAGGTGACGCCGAACCTCTATAAGACGCAATGGATTGTTAGATTTAGTTATTGTACATTGATAATATTTGTCGGATGAAATGTTCTTGTTATGTAGTGTCATGAATTTTAGATAATTCAGAATGCACTATACACTGACTGTCTTACAATGTAGTGTTTCATTTCCACATCATCCCCATCTTGCTTTTCTTTGTTCTCGTTGTACAGAATAGAGGCTGATGATCCCTGGGTCCAAAAGTCCATATTCACAGAGATGGACACCAGGACTGGTTGTGTAAAGCTCAGTAGCCAGAGGCCAGCGCTTTTGATCAGCAGCACCAGCTGGACAGGTAAGCAATGCTTGTGTATTTTGCATCCCCTATTGGGAGGTGGGCTGACAGATTAAACCAGTCTCTTCTGCTTTTGTGTGCATCAGTGCCCAATGTTTGAAGGCATCTACTGTTTAAAACTGTGTTATAGTCTCTTTCTACTCTGCAAACATTTTGAGTGAAGCAATCTGACAGTAGTAATAGTTACATATTTGGCATCTAGAAAGATGTGTGTATCTTTGGTAGGGTACTTGTAGCCTGCAGCGTCCTACAAACACTTCATACTGCATGTGCAGTGTGCAGCTGAGAGCATTACCTGGATTAAGTGAAACACAGCAGCCCTCCACTGTACAAGTACCCCATTGCTTGGGTGCAAGTTTAAGCAATGATGATTTAAAGTAAGAAGAGATCATGTCTGTTTGCTGTTAGATATCACTCCAGACCTCCCTTTTTCTCATTATTCTCAGGGTGCTAACCAGCAACTGCCCAGCTGTGTGAGATGGAACATGTCTACTAAAAACATGTATGCATCCCGATGACCTGATTAATTACTATCTTGTCCTAACCAGAGAATATTGGTAGAATGTGTGATAATATCCCAGAGCAACAGCTTGAGGACACTCCAGTCCGTATTACAGAAGTTGTATAGCATCTGTCTTTTGTCTGCTTCAGGGCCTAATGTGGAAAATGATAGTTGCTGCCATAGAAATGGGTCTTTTGTACCATTACATGGTCTTCAGCTCTGTCGACCGCAAGCTTGTTTCAAAAGTTTGGATCCATTTCAAAGCTAGATGACTTTCCCCTGCTGTCTCTTATTTCACAGGATCTTCTAAGAATTTGAACAATTGACCTCTAGTTTCCTTAAGGCACAGCGCTAATCTTATTCTGTTGGTTTAAGAAAAACACACACCTTCCTCTCCCCACCGCTTCCCCATTTGGGATGGGATTGGCCTCAGACAAGGGCACCCTTGCTATAACTATGCAGATGATTTCTCAGATTTTTGTAAAGCTTGGTAGATGTAGTAACTAATTCACCCTAAACTAAGGAAGTTGGGGGTGGGGGTCGGGGGAGGGAGCTTTGCAGTTGTTTGCCCTTCAATGGGCTCAAGTTAGTCTAGTAAAGCTAGTTCTCATAGACGCATTCCTCCCACGGATTCCTCATCCTCTAACATATCCAACCAATGCAGTCAGAGAAATATTTATTTCCAGCCCTTAGCTTCCGTTGTTCTGTTCCATCCTTGATTCATTTATAATGGAAAGGGCAGTCTCCGACATCTGCTGAGACGGCACACACCAGGATGGACCCCTGCTATTGTGGACTTGAACTAGGAAAAACCTCAAAAGCTAGAGGGGGGCACAAAATACTGGTGATAAAGGGCAGTCTCCAGTGAGTCCCAACGAGTTACAGTGAGAAACAACATGCATGCACTGTGTATCCTTATTATATTTAGCAGTGTTGACAGACTCTATCCGCTTACATCACTGGCTCCCGCATGTTGGTAACTGAATGTGCTGAGAAGCAGGTCTCAGGCTCCTACAATCATTGTGCAGCTCGAGCAAGACACAGTTTGATTATGCTTCATGATTTTTAAGATCTGCGCATCAAATTGAATACTCTGAAACACATGATTTTGATAGTTAAGCATTCTAATGGGTAAGAAGGAAGCTAACACCAAAATCTGTCTGCAGTTGGCTGCAAAGAGATTAGTGGCTATTGTAGTCCCCATTTCTGATGCTTGTGAATCTGCTTAGAATCACATGCTGTGCATATAGTCCGACATCTAGTCATAATCAGACTACTGCATCTTTCTTTCGAACATCGAAAAGGGACGTTGACATGGGCGTGACTGTAACCCTATCCCTAACGTAATGTGTAGTGTACCCAAAATCCTTCACGCATCGAGTTCCCACCAGATTGTTTTTTTCCGCCTATCTAGTAGGTCGCACATGCAGAGCTCGTATAGAGTTTATATTGCTTTGTCTACTTTTAAGCGCATGTGCTTAATTTCCTCGCCGGCTGCTTCGATTACTACTCGACGACTGATCCTGCCTCGCCAATGGTTCTTCTACTGATGACTTGGGGACCGATGTACTTGCGGCCTTGGCCCTCTGGCCCGGCCTCAAAGTAGGGAGAGTGAGGCCCTGTTTATCACTGACTTTCTCCTGAGAATGCCTCTTATTTGCCCCTCTTCTTTTTTCTTCTGTCTGGCTGCCGTTTCTCTGTTATGGAGCGAACGCCCTTTAAATTCTGACTGTCTTGCAACGGCAAATTTCTCTGGAAAGATACCCATCGCCAGTGTAATCAGTGTCTCCTCGTGACCATGACTAGTGGCTTTGCAAGGCCTGTAAACTTTTTCGTCCCCAAACCTCAAAAGTCAGGCGAACTAAGCAGTAGGCGGCCTGTGCTATGCAACACGAGGGTGACTCCCCCACTGGCGCCTTGGACAAGGAGTCTTTTGGCAACCACGACTCCGATTTGGAAGCTGTAGACCTAACAGTGGAACCTATGCATTCCCTCTTGTCCGTCCCCTGCCCCGAAAAGCATACCACTGGCAGTGCAATGGGAAGATCACAACCCGGTGACAAGGGCACACACACTACACCTGCACCTAAGCACACAACTCCTATGCTTTCCTCGATGGATCGGCCGAGAAAGCCTTCGACGCCTGCAGGCCCGTCAAAGTTTGACGGGCATACTGAACCTCCTGGTTCAGCACCCTCTGCTCACCCGCCATCGCGGCCTGCACATGGCACTAAGAAATCTTCTTCAGCGGGCGCTCCCATTAAATCTTCGGCCCTCGATGCGGTCGCATTGAAAGACATACCAAAATGGGCCAATTCATCCAAGACGCTCCCGAAGCTTCAGGAGAAGCTCTCTAAATCCTGTTTACATGGTCTTGACCCTAAAAAGGCCTCTCCTTTACCTGAGGGGTATTATCCAGCCTCTCCCCCACCATCTAAGGTCCTGCAGCAGGATTGTGTTCTAGCTGCTGAGCTCTTCCCTCCCACTAATGAGTCCAACTCCTCTGGGTGGTCTAGAGAGAAATGTGAGGCATGTATGGATAAAATGGCCAAATTTATCAACTTGTCGAGCCAGTTCAATGGTATCCTCCAGAGACATAGGCCTTTGAATTCTTGTCCTATTCCACTAAAGTCCCCAAGGCTCCTTTCACCAGGTGCACAATTTGCATCCCTGGATGAACAACCTCCTATTGATGTGTTCCTAGACGACCAGTATGACCCTGACCAGGACATCTACTATGTCCCTGACCCAGTTCCAGCATCGCAGGACCCCGTCTCTAAAGACTCAGACTGGGACTCTGCTGATGATCAGGGCACTTGGCACACTACCCCTTCCCATGACCCTGACCCAGACAAAATCTTTTTGGACGCTCCTCCCGTTAAACTCAGGGACTCATCCCCCATTGACGACCAGATGCTTTTTAATAACCTTCTCAAGAAGGCGGCTCGCCATTTTGAAATCATCACCAAGAAGCCATACCTGATTCAGATTTCATGGAGGATATCCTTAAGGAGAAGGTCCCAGTCATCCAGGCTATTCCGCTGTTGAACTTGGTGAAGAAATGCCTGGATCCCTTCTTGCTGACACCCTCACTTATTCGGGCAGTCAACCCTCGAGTCGATATGATGTTCCGCCCAGCGCCCTCCGACACTTTGTATATCAGAGGCCACACTGTTTCAGAATCAGTGGTCGTTATAATCAACAGGAAAACAGCAGGAGTGCAGACTATCCTTGTCAGACTCTCCTTTAAACAAGGATTGCAAGAAGCTGTACGCTCTCAGCAAACGTGTCACCACCTCTGCTGCTTTTTATACCAGAATCGCAAATAACCCAACGCTCCTTGCGGGCTATAGTGTTGTACAATAGGGACTCGAACAAGAGGGCCTTCAGAACATCCCAGAACCAGCCTGCACCCAACTTCTTGCTGTGGTCGCTGAAGGACGACAATTCACACAAAACTTCATGAAAAATACTATGGATTCGGCTGAAACAGCAGGACGAATCCTCACACAAGGGACGTATCTGAAGCGCCACTCCTCGCTGACAAATTCTGGATTTAAGCCAGAGACTCAAGCTTTCCTCATCATAAGCTGGTGGAAGATTCTGCTCTTTTCGGTAAGGTGGTCGATGAGACTCTGGAAACTGATAAAAAAGAGCACAAGACTCTAAAATCACTTAACCAAATCTCGGCCAAATCCTTTGTCCAGCGAGGTGCGTTTAATACCCGCCGACTCCTTTCTTGGGCAGTCTTCCTCCCATTACTCCGAGGGGCATTACTGGTCAGGAGGAACCCCTTGGTTTTCCGGTCTTCCAATCCACACAACTGCGAGATTTCGACACAGGAAGGGTAGAGGGAAAAACTCTGCAACTAGATGCTCCCCAGCCCCTACCAGCAAATGACCCAGCCGTCGAGTCCCCTCCCAAGTCTCCCCAGTCGTGGGGTGTCTAACATCTTTTACCCACACATGGGAGGGGAACACTTCAGACCATCACCCATGGGTACTGCATAGAATTCCTACAACCACCCCGCTACCATCCACCGAAGAGCAGACAACTATCGGCAGAGCATCTGCAAATCCTGGTGGAAGAAGTCCAGATCCTTCTAGAAAAGGGATCAGTCGAGGTCATCCCTCATCTTCAGGTAAACAACAGTATTTATTCAATATACTTCCTTGTACCCAACAAGGATCTAACCATGCGCCCTCTTATAGATCTGCGTCCTGCAAACAAATATGTCAAGCCTCAAAGGTTCAGGATCGACAACTCTTCAGGAAATAATCCCACTGTTGCAACAGGGGGATTACATGGCCACATTGGATATGACAGATGCATACTTTCATATTTCAATGTTGCCAGCGCACAGAAAGTATCTCAGGTTTGTGATAGATAACACACAAGGTGCTTCCCTTTGGCATTACCTCAGGCCAAAGGGTGTTTACAAAGGTACTAGTGGTAGCGGTGGCTCACCTTCGCAGGCTATCCATCAAGACAGTAGATCTCCTTTTCAATCTGGGATTCTCTATCAACAAGAAAAGTCTGGTCCCCAGTCAAGTCAAACAGTTTCTGGGGGCACTAATTCGGACAGAAGATGGCTTCATCTTCCCCTCCAACGAGAGGGATAAAAAATGTTTGTTCCAGATCCCTCACTATGTAGCCAGTTGCCAGATAACAGTATGAAAAGCCATGCGGCTACTGGGGATGATGGCATCCTGAACCTTCCCGATTCCACACGGCCAGCCGCGCGTTGCGGCCCATGCAGGTGTGGCTATCAAGCCAATGGTGTCAGGTCAGCAGTCAGTGGGACGATCTAATGGTTGTCTCGACATCCCTCATTCAGTCTCTGTAGTGGTGGTCAAAGGAAAACCTTCTGCAGAGGAAATCCTTTACCACCCCCACAGTAGAGGCCACTCTCACCACAGCAAATTAACAAGGGGGGTCCTGGGAGTCCCTCTGCCAGACATTAGTCCTGGTTGCGAGAGACTTACCCAGAGTCTTTAGCTCACTATCTTTCACAGAGAAGAAATATCCTAAACATATCAGTCTTTGTCCTGCCCTGGGGCAGTCCAGCACCGAAATGCTAGGCAATTCTCCTCTGAACAAGAGTACCAACAGCATCCCCAGACACGTGTTTCGGTCTGGTTGGACCTCATCAGTAGGGAGGAGCTGTGCCTCTCTAAGAATAGTGAGCAAGGGGTCCACGTCTGGATTCCCCTAGTAACTTAGGGAGAGACCCAAAGTTACTTGCATATGCAAATTAACAAGGGGGGTCCTGGGAGTCCCTCTGCCAGACATTAGTCCTGGTTGCGAGAGACTTACCCAGAGTCTTTAGCTCACTATCTTTCACAGAGAAGAAATATCCTAAACATATCAGTCTTTGTCCTGCCCTGGGGCAGTCCAGCACCGAAATGCTAGGCAATTCTCCTCTGAACAAGAGTACCAACAGCATCCCCAGACACGTGTTTCGGTCTGGTTGGACCTCATCAGTAGGGAGGAGCTGTGCCTCTCTAAGAATAGTGAGCAAGGGGTCCACGTCTGGATTCCCCTAGTAACTTAGGGTGAGATTCTGGAGGGTTGCCCAGAGCATTGCCAGTGGTTAAGATTAAGTCTAAACCTTCCAGCCATCACCTCTTTGTTTTTGCACTCTCACCACAGACCCGTCTGTCTGGGTGGGGGGCTCGCCTCCTACATCAGGCAGTGCGCGGAATGTGGGCCCGTCAGTAGTATCGAAACATATCAACCTGTTGGAACTACTTGAATTACTTCAGTGCCCCTACCGGCAAACTCTGAGTAAGCCGGTCCAGGAAAAATTCCGGATCCGGTATTACTGGCCGTTTTACCTGCATATTTCCCAGACTGGCTTACTCCTATTGACCCCCATAGTCCTTTATCTAACAGACCTATTAGACTCAGGACTTTTTTCAACTCTTTAAAGGTCCACCTTGCTGCCCTCTCTGTGTATACCACATCTCAAAGCAAGGTTTCAAGGTGGGGAATTCCTGTAAAGAAGGCTTTCATGGAAGGGGTGGAGAATTCCTGTAATCCAGACTTTCATGGAAGGGGTAAAAAGATGTTACCCTCCTGTTCCAACCCGACTCCCGGATGGGACTTGAATATAGTTCTCACAAGATTAATCCGTCCTCCTTTTGAGCCAATGCATAAGGCTAGCCTTAAAGCACTCGCCTATAAGACTGCTTTCTAGCGGCTGTTACTTCTATAAGGAGAGTTAATGAACTACAGGCTCTCTCAGTTCAGGACCCATTTGGGACTATTCACAAAGATAAGGTTGTATTGCGCACACACCCACATACTTCTAAGTCCTGTCCCCTGTCCCCTTTCCTCCATCCTGCATGAGTTTCCCTCGCTAGGGACAGGACCGGAACCTTTTTCACCAGAAAAATAACACTTTCCCTTTAAATTTATACATGCGCTGGGTGCGACCTTGGAAGCATGCACTCTCTTAACCCTGCCCTCCGGCGCCACACCTCAGTCCTCTTTTCCGCACCAACGGGAGCGGACCGGTTTCATCAGCGCTCATGGTTGAGCCCCTATGGGCCTATAATTCCATGCGCATTCCCATAGTTTTGTTCATAGTCTAATAATTCTATTACATTTTTTTCAGATACTTTGAATACTTTAAGGGATACACCGTCCACCGGTGGTGACCCAGCTTGTCCCCGCCGCCTGTCGTCCACAACGGGCTTCAATAGGTGCCCATCATGCAGCGGTTCATTTCTCATGCCAGACCCGCACGCCCTCTGCCTACGGTGCCCGGTTCCGGCCCCCATTGATACAGTAAGTAGAGACGTCTGTGTAGCCACAGACATGAGAAGGACAGCCTGGCAACCAGGTTCAATCCTGATGTCCACGAGAGAATCTTAGATTTGCCTTTCGAGGCGACTTGTCCACTCCACCACAGTTGAGGAACTGGACAAAAAGAAAAGCAGCTCCCAAACAGCCAAATCACTGGCTATTCTTACTAAACCGGCACCAAGAATTTTGAGCAGGGCCAGTCTCGTTCGTACAAGGGTCGGACCTTCGGCGGGCTCTGGGGCTTCGAAGACCGCCAGGCCAGGCAGCCGGACTGGTCTCGTTGCCAGCACAGGCGTAAACACCAAAAGGCATCTCATAAGGGATTCTTTCAATCCCCCTCCTGGGTATTGCTAGGCAGAAACCTGTGCAGTTCCCTCTGGGACCACTGCAAAAGATTTAGGACTACAGGTGTTTGGCAGTAAACCCACTTGGTAGCAGTCTGTACCACACAGATTCACTTGGTAGCTGTGGCTGTGCAGTCAGGCTACCCTCAAGAAGAGTTAGGCAGTATACAGAGTATTCACAATAGGTCAAAAGAACACAATAGAACAAGTAAACACTGACCAGGGCTTGGTGTAAAAGAGATATAATTATTTATTTAAAACCACATCTAGAAAAACACACAGGCACTAATAGTAAGCAATTCAAAAACACGGTCACTAAAAGATATACACTCCCTTAGAAGAATATTAGACAAGTCTTAAGGAAAGCCCCACTAATTTTCAGACAGCGGTGAGCGCTTAACGTAGATGGCACTCTAATTTGTTTTAAAAGGGAGAGAAAAGCAGAGAATACATTGAAACAGATCCCAACACTTTTTCACGAACGCAACAAGAGAGGAAGGCAAAGTAACACCGTGAGTTTAGAGTCAGTAGGCCGGATCCACTTTAAGAGGATCAAAACGAAATGTGTCCAAGGTCACACGGTTGCAGTGCACAAAAGTCTTGTAACGGTTCAAAAAGAGTTCGACCAAAGAAGGGGACCAGTTAGAGGGTCAAGGCGGCCAGCCCAGTCCAGAAGGTTAAGGGGTTATTATTACCTTGTAGCAATCTTTAGAAAGGGAGGCCTGGCGGACACAGTACCTTAAAGTGGTGAGAATACTCCAGCGGGGGCAGTTGTTCCTGGCAGCGGATGCAAGTCGGTGCTTCGTCCGGGGGAAAAGAGGATCTCGTCGTGGAGGAAGACAGGAGTCCGTTGCACTGCCAGGGAAGAAACCAGCCGCGGAGTTCTCAGGTAAAAGGAGCGGTCCTTTTATTCGCGGTCCAGTGGTAAGTGGCTATCTGGTTGCCGGGGTGCTTGGCACGGGCAATTTGACCACAAGCCGGGCTGGGGTGTGAAGAGAAGAAGGTAAACTGGTTGTGCCCACCAGTCAGGGGAAGAAGCCTCTCCAGCCGGGAGATCTTCTCTGTCATCGGGAAGTGGTGAGTCGGTTACGCAGGGCTCCACCGGTGGTGTCGTCATGGTAGGTCGGCTCAGCTTCTCCCTCGTCGGATTCTCAGGTCCTTTGGCGACTTCTGAAGTTCGAGTCCCCAAAGCCCTGCTTTTATGCAGCACACCCCCATTCACTCAGCCTAGCTGTCAATCAAACATGCTAAGTGGTGAGCCGGCTGGCTCACCACTTGGGCCAATCACATAAGAGTGCGACTTGAGTTACCAAGGTAACTCAGTCCAGGGTGCCTGAACCCCCCTCCCACACGCCATGTGATACCCAGACAGAGTGGTACCACTTTTGGAGGCTTCTGTGGAGAAGCCCGCCAAAAAAGTGGAACAAAGGGCTCGACTTGGTTTGGAGTCACAGAAGAGAACACAAACGCCATTTTAGAATCGAGTCCTGGCAAAAAATACCAACCGGCGAATTAATATTAATTAAATAAACCGGCGGTTTGTTCGAGGCTATGAGAATTAAATAATTAAAGTTGGTAACCTCGAACAATGGGAAAATCCCATAGGGATATATTTGCGATCGAATATAAAAAGTAGTATCCACTGCCACCAGCCAAAACTCGATCATGGGGCACGGAGACATGCCCCCTCGACTAACAGACCCCGGGGCAATCGAATTGCCCTGACCAGTACGTCCACAATATGATGGTTTGTACTGGTTTCTGTTCATAATTTGGAACTAGTAAAGCCAATGGTGACTTTACATGCCCTGGGAGACAGTAGTCAGTCCCAGGGTACGGAGTCTATGGTGGGGTGTCACTATGACACACCTGTGTTACTGCACGCAGGGTGCTGTGTAACACAAATAGTAAAAACACATGAGACCCTATGGAGTAAAGGACCCCATAGCCCATAAAACACATAAACAGTCAAAGGAACACCATGAATCACGTCCAAGAGTGGGAGAAAAATAGTCTCACTCTTGGCAGGAGAAAAAAACAAACTCCAGAAATCCAGCAAAGCTGCTGGGGGACTCACTAGGTTAGGAAATTCATCCTAAAGAGAGAATTCTCCCTAACAGGTGCCAGCCTCAAAACCAAAGAAGCAATGAAGGGACGTTTCAGATCCACAGCACCCCAGCCGGGGGCAGATAGGCTCACCACAGTGAGGCTTGTAGGGCATGGTTTGTAGACGCCTGGGTGATTTCTGTAATCTCACAGGGCTTCCGGCTACCTCTCCCATCTCCTCCTCCTTGTCCCCCACCCCATAGATCCCACAGCAGGGGGTTGGGATTTTACTCTTGCATCTTTGCTATTCAGAAGAACTACTAGGCTGGCCTGTGAGTGGTCCTAGATGTATCCTTCTTAAACCTGCACTTGGCTCTACAGAAATTCAAAATGGTAACGCCAGCTCTGATAGCAGAGACGCTGTGTGTGTGGGAGACTGGACATGCTCCCTGGATCTGAAGGACGCATACCCCATAGCGCAGTCTCATCAACCCTTCCTCAGGTTTCGGGTCATGGGTATGTCTTCAAGGCTCCTGAATGTGGTGACGGCTCTGCTCCAGGCGGAGGGCCATCATGTATAAACGAACCTCGACGACTGGTTAGTCTGAGCGGGGTCTCCGGACCAAGTCAAGTATTCAACCGTCAAGCTCATGAGCACACTCTATGAACTGGGGTTCTCAATCAACTTCCAGAAGTCACAGTTACAACCGACACAAACACTGACGTTCTTGGGTCTACAGTGGGACATGGTGTTCCCCATGAGGGAAAAAGTGACAACTATCAAGGCTGCTTCGGGGCACTTCCACGGCAGGACTGTAACCACGGCATGGTGGTATCAGCACCTATTGGGTGTAATGGCGGCCTGTCTCCTGGCGGTCCCTACGCCAGGCTACGAATGAGGAGGCTGCAGCCACACTTTTCGGCCTCCTGAGATCAGGAATCGGGAGCTCAGGCGGCAGCAATCGCCATACCCACGCACCTGCACCAGGACCTGGAGTGATGGAGGCAGGAGGCCAAACTCTTGGCGGGCAGACCCTTCAGACTGCCTAAGGCGGATAACACCATAACGACACACTCCTCCCTCCAGGGTTGGGGGGCCACCCTGGGCGGACATGCGGTGCATCGTCTAGTGACGACCAGCAGAACCATATCAACTGGTTGGAAATAATGGCTATCTGGCTCGCGCTCAGGGCATTCCTTCCCATCAAGAGCAAAGTAGTGTGCATTCAGACGGACAACTCTACTTGCATGTATTACCTCAACAAACGGGGCACCAAATTATGCCTCTGTGCAGGCTGGCAATAGCCATTTGGGATTGGGCCATTGTGAGGGACATCTGAATCTCGGCAGTGCACCTTCCGGTAGAGTCGAACCTAGAGGCCGACAGCCTCAGCTGGCTGGTCTCGGACAACGAGTGGCAGGTCCTTATGGACATTTTCAGCAGGTGGGGGCACCCGAGCATAGACTTGATTGTGATGGAAAGCAACCGGACGTGCCAGCGGTTGGCCTCCTGGGATGGCCGGGGCCAGGGCTCCATGGGGGACCCGCTACAGATTCAAGGGAATGAAAAGTGGGCTTACGCATTCTCTCCGACCCCCCACCCCTTCTCTACAAGGACATCGGCAAGATCAGGGAAGCAAGCCAGCTGTGTCTCATTCTAATAGCTTCACAGTGGCCGGCCAGGCCATGGTTCTCAGACCAGCTGCAGTTGTCTGATCAACCACTGGTTCCCCTCCCTCTCGGCCCGGACCCTCTATTGGTGCAGCAAGGGGGAGTGGTGATGCACCCCTTCCCGGAGAAGCTAGCCCTTGCCGCTTGGTGCCTGAGCAGGTAACACTTCATGAGTCTGGCTACTCGGAAGCAGTTCAAGAGCCAAATGGACCAGATTCTGCTTCTGGGCCAAAGAAAATGGAGTGGACCCACTGAATTGCACGCTATACCAGGTGTTCTCATTCTCAGCTTATTTAGCTATATCAGGGGTCCAGGAGGACATGTGTCGGACATACCTTGCAGCCATAGGTGCATACAGGAATTCAGACAGGTATTCCTTTTCGTCATCCAACTCAGTGGTGAAAAGACATCTCGTGGGGCTAACAAGACTGTACCCTCCTGTCAGGTGCCTGCATCCAGTCTGGGTACTTCATGTGGTTCTCGGCGTCCATGCGCACAAACCTTTTAAGTCCATGGCTACAGTAGACATCAAATTAGTCACTCTCAAGACACACCGAACATCGGCTTGGGAGTCAGCGAGATTCATGCTGTAGTGGCTACAGAGCCATACACTGTGTTTCATCGGGACAAGGTGGTGCTTCACACACATCCTAGGTTCCACCCAAAGGTCGTCTCCGCTTTTCATCTCAACGAGGAGATCGTGCTCCCCACCTTCTTCCCTAATCCGGCAGAGGAGGCGGAAAAGGTGCTCCACTGTCTGGACGTCAGACGAGCTTTGAATTTCTACCTGACCAGGACTAAGGACTTCCGCAGATGGGAGGCATTGTCACCTTCAGAGGATCGAAACCAGGCGATCAAGCTTCCAAGGCATCTATAGCTAGATGGATGGTTGTAGCCATCAACGAGGCGTACAAGTGTCATAAATCACCAATGTATCAATTGAAAAGGATACGGTAACCAAAAAAGGATATAATCGGTAGGGCTCTTCCGGATCCTATTTTCACACGACTTGATTGTAGGTAGGTCAAATTAGACCTTCCAAATGATACAACTCTCTGACTGAATGAAACAGGCAGAGAGATGGATCACTGGAAAGGGCGTGGGAATTGGATAGGAAGTATGCCTAGGATAGATAAAGTATCATAAGAAACTCTCCCAAACTCAAATTACTAAAATAACACAGTATTAGTATTAATTCAGACACTGACCTATGGCAAAACTGAAGTAATCCACGAAAGTCTCTTGAAGAAAATCAGGAGTTGAACAAACGACAAAGGAAGGGAAGATTAGTAACGGAGACTTATCCCGAACGGCACGAGGCTCTCGCTAGATACCTGGTTGGTGCACCACAGGATAGCGTCCAAAGTACTGTGCACAATCACCTTCCAATAGTTCATGAAATACTTCCTTTCCCACGAAGAACAAAAGTTTGAATTTCACCTGTTAACTGTCACAGGTACCAAAGGTTCAAAGTAGTTCAGAAAACCACGTGCAGGATTGCACGCGACAGCAAACACGCAGCCAGGCCAGCCGCGCTTGGAGACAGCGTTTCCGCGTGGAGATTTAGCACGCAAACTGGATACACGCAGCCCAGGACAGCCGCGCTTGAAAACAGCGTCCGCGTGTGGAGATTTGGCACGCGAACAGGATACACGCAGCCCAGGACAGCCACGCTTGAAAACAGCGTCCGCGTGTAGAGATTTAGCACGGAAACAGGATACACGCAGCTCAGGACAGCCACGCTTGCAGACAGCGTCCGCATGGAGATTTGGCACGCGAACAGGATACACGCAGCTCAGGACAGCCGCGCTTGCAGACAGCGTCCGCGTGGAGATTTGGCACGCGAACAGGATATACGCAGCTCAGGACAGCCGCGCTTGCAGACAGCGTCCGCGTGGAGATTTGGCATGCGAACAGGATACACGCAGCTCAGGACAGCTGCGCTTGCAGACAGCGTCCGCGTGGAGATTTGGCACGCAAACAGGATACACGCAGCTCAGGAATTAGCGTGTGGAGGAAAACATGCTCCAAAAGGCCAAAGAAGTTGCTGAAGGGAATGCGAGGACGCAGGTGTCATGATGCCTACCCCCGGAGCACCAGGCCAGGCCCAGCACCCCCGGAAGCAGGCATCATGCCCTCGGGTAAAAGTCCAGCGGCCCCTTATAGGGGCTCTTTGGACTCAGTCCTGGCGCCTTTGGCGCCAGGCTCATAAAGGGAGGTGTTTTGTGCACTTACCTGATGCAGACCATGCTGCACGCTTCAGGCCTCCCTGAGACCTGAAAGGGACTATTTTTTCATAGGGACTATTTTTTCACTCGGGCGTGGCCAGGGAAGGATACATACCTAGTTGGGGAAGGATACATACCTGGGACTTCTTTGGAGGCTATTTAAGCCACACCCAGACAGCAGCTCATGCTTCGCGTTGTTCTGCTTCCTGCAGCTTAACGCTCACCGTGTCTGCTCCTGGACTCCAGCCACACCCGCCTCGAACCTGGAAGACCTCCAAGGAAGGAAGGAAGAGAAGAGAAAGGTGAAAACCAAGGACTATTTCAAACTTCTTACCTGCATCCGGAATCTTCTCGCCAGCATCCCTGAAGAAAGACTTCCATTTAAAAGCATCGCGTTGCTCGCTGCAGCGCCATGCTTCACTCACCTGTCCTCGAGACATCTCCCGGCTCCATCGCGGCTGTCAGCATCGGACGCCACATCTCTGCACCTAGGGGAGAGAGGAAGAAACAAAAGGTGAGCAGAAGGAACACAGAAGGAAAGCCTGATTAACAGCCATAATACTTACGTACGGCTTTTCTTCCACATTTCGGTCGGCGCCGCCCCGTTGGCAGGTACCGTACCCCGGCCCCTATGGGGAAAGGACAAGAGACATTTCTGGGGAATGATAAGGACATTTAGAGGGATCGCCCTCATCACTACTCACCTCGGCAGTTTAACCCCTCGACGCATCGCCTTCATTCTGCACCTGAAATAAAGGACAGATCACAGGTTAGAAAGACAACATAAAGGGGGCCTCACTTGAACTTTGAACTTAAATACTTATGGCGCATCGCTCAGGAAAGTCAAGTGGATTTTGCCAGCGCCATTCTGAAAACCAGTGAAGTAACTGGACGAACGCGCGCCCCTGCACCAGAAGCAGGATGGAGAGTTCATCCTTCCAAACCATAAGGTGAGCTTAAACCGGGGTTTGGAGGAAGTTAGAGGAACGAAGGGGGAAAGGGGGGAGCTAGCACACTATTCTGCAGACTGTTAATCCCCTTTCTCATCTGCAGAAGGATATTCCTACGGGCCAGGCAAGCACGATTTGGAGGTCCTGTCCAATCGGTGTTCCGGGTCCTGCGCATCATGCTAGAAGAGGCCACAGCAATCCAGACTAGACCAGCGCCCCCGTGGGAACCAGGTGAGCGTTACAGAACGCGAAGCCTTCCTACAAATTCCCACCCAGGCGCTATGGAAACTTCCAAAACTGACCAGTTGGCCCAATTACTGGGGGAATTACGGGCCGAAGTACACGCCGCTCGTCAAGAGACTAGTGCCCTCAGGAGGGAAGTGATTGTAATAAAGGATAGAGCTGATGACCTGGCTAGACAGCTTTTGCAAGGTCAAGCTGGACAAACTCCTTTACCCGGTTCCGGGGGGAACCCCGCTCCTGTGGTTTCCAGTAACCCGGTGCAGATTAATCTACCTGGAAACATGCCGCTGGCCCCACCTGAACGCTTTGCTGGGGACCCCAAACGATTCGGCGTATTCATGAATCAGTGTCGTTTGCACTTCCTATGCAGACCTGGGGTCTTCCCTAATGATCAGACCAAGGTAGCCTTTGTGTTGTCATATCTCAGCGGCTGTGCTGCCGATTGGTCAGTCCCACTGGTAATTCACGATGACCCGATTCTTCGTGATTTTCAAGGATTTCAAACAAGCATGGAAAGGTTATTTGCTCGACACTCCCAGGGACAGGCTCTGGATGACGAACTTCTATCTCTGCGACAGGGCAATCAAGACCTTCTATCCTACATTGCAACCTTCAATAGACTAATTGTGGAAACTGGTTGGCCAGAGGATAAAAGAATCACGTTATTCTATCGAGGTCTACGCGGAGAACTTAAAGATGTCCTGGCACAAGTTGTAAATCCGCCCCAAGAATGCACTGAATATATAGACTTAGTGGTCCAATTGGATCACAGGCTGCAAAACAGAAAAGCAGATCGGTCCAAGTTTGAAACCCAGGTGTTGGCCAAGACCCACGCTAACCCCAAGGGGGCTGATGGCTCGGAGCCTATGCAAATCGGAGGGGTTTAAAGGACCCCTAACTCAAAAAGAACGGGAAAGAAGACGACAGATGCAATTATGCCTTTATTGTGGGTCCTCTGGACACTTTCTACGAGATTGCCCGGTTAAGCCGCCCAAGAAGGTGGTAGGAGCCGCTGATAAAATCCATGGAAACTCTGTATCGGGAAACGACCACGCCCGGCAAGCGTAGGGGTCCGCTTGCCGAGCTTGAAAACTAACTCTCAGACCTCGCATTTCATTGTGCCAATGGTCCTCGTAGATCCGGAACAGCCTAAACGGTTGCATGCTATAAAGGCATACATCGATAGCGGGGCTATAGGAAACTATGTGGATCGAGAATTGGTCTCTAGGATAAACCTCCCTCTGCGTCCTAAAACCAACAAAGATGTCATTACCACAGTAGATGGAACCGAAATTGCCTCTGGACCGGTAACACATTCCACAGCTGAGGTGACACTTGGAGGTCCGGATGGCCATAGGGAGGCAGTTGTGTTTGATGTAATCAAGGCTCCACAGTTTCAGCTTATTCTCGGAATCCCTTGGTTAGAGACACATAATCCTCGAACTGATTGGCGAGCGAAGAGAATAGCCTTCCCGGATTGTGCACAAACCTGCTACCCAGAAAATCCAAAGATTAATCTAGCATCAGTAACCTGTAACGCTCACCTGATTCCCGTAGAGGCGCCGGTCTTGACTGGGCGTATACCGTATCTTCAAAGGTGATGTGTAACACACGGCTGGCTCTTTGGGCTGGACCTCTGTGCACTGTATGTCTGACTCGAAGGGTAAGATGTCTGCAGATAGAAAATATGGGATTAAGGAACTGGGTTATTGAATGTCTCTCTCTTCTTCCCTTTCTCTTCTCCTGTAGAACCCCAAAGGTTAACGCTCTCACCTTAGGTAAGTGAACGCTGTGCTCTCCATCTGCCTCGGGGCAGGGTGCTGTAACCAGTTTCTTCACTGGATAAGGGGAGCAGGCCTCTTGACTTCAGAGGACTGCTGTCCGTCGTTTACTGCACGAACGGTAAGTTTTGAGTAATTCTAATGTCTTTAAAGTCTTTAGTAATGATGTCTCTTGTTTTGCAGGGTTCCGGCGATGGCGGATGACGGGCTGAAGTGAGTTGAAGATGGAGCCCGTGTGATGAATAGAAGCGCCTGGAAGCACGTAAGTAAGCGCTTGTTGCCTGCTTCACGATGCGCTCTAACTGTCTTTTTATTTTGCAGGTACAAGTTCGGAGCGGGCGCAGGGTGCCAGAATACCCACTGGGTTAGATGTGGAAAGGAGTAATGGCACATGAGTATTAAAGTTCCCCAATGTCTTTAAACGCACCTTGTTTTGTCTTTCAGATGCGGGATGCAGCGCCGAAGGCCTCCGGAGCGTGCGAAGAGTTGGTAAGCTTTTGTCTTTCAGATGCCGGAATGCAGTGTGAAGACCTCCGGAGCGCATGAAGAGTAGGTAAGCCTTTGTCTTTCAGATGCCGGAATGCAGCGCGAGGCGTTGGTGACAGCCGATGGACTAGGTAAGTGAAGAGCTGTCACTGAAGACCGTAATGATAACCTGTTCTTTCTTGTCTTTATAGGTGTTGCTGAAGACTGGATTCAGGATGGTAAGCCTTTTTCCTTAGGCCCAGGATCAGATGCAGAAGACACGATGAGCGTTCTGCTGCAGAGGATGCAGAATAACGCAAAGCAAGATTCATCCATCGGGTGTGGTTTAAATAGCCTCCTGTAGTGCTTAGGTGTCTCCTTCCACAGCCACGCCTAGGTAAGAAAAGAGTTCCTGCTTTCCAGAAGAGTTCCAGTGTTCTGAATCTAGGGAGTGGCTCCTGCCCCACCCAACAGGAAAAGTAGTTCCAAACAGAAGAGGATCAGAGGCTCAACTGGCAGGCAAGTAAGCAGCATGGTCTGCTGCAGGTAAGTCCACCCAAGCATTATGAGCCCGGCGCTTCCAGCGCTGGGACTGGGCATATTTATGAGCCTGGTGCCACTGGCGCCAGGACTGGGTCCAAAAGGTCCCAATTGGGACTGGTTGGCACTCGGAACCTGGGTTATGGATCTGCTTCCAAGGGAGTTGGGAAAACCCTGACCTTTTGGAAGCAGAGATCATGACATAACCTCTGTCCCCGTGCAACTACCTCCAGAGTACCAAGACTTTCAGGACGTCTTCCAAAAGGAACAGGCCAACACGTTACCTCCCACAGATCGTACGATTGCCAAATCGATCTGGTGCCCGGTGCACAACCCCCTTGTAGCAGGATTTACGCCCTTACTGAACCAGAGAATCTGCATTTGAGACAATATTTAGATCAATACCTCGCCATGGTTTCATTCGCCCGTCAAAGTCCCCGGCATCCTCAGCTTTGTTCTTCGTGCCTAAAAAAGAAGGCGACCTTAGAACTTGTATCGATTACCGCGCATTGAACCAGATAACTGTTAAAAATCGTTACCCTCTGCCTCTGATCCCTGAACTCCTTGACCAGTTGAAGAACGCTTGCGTATACACCAAGTTAGATCCCCGGGGGGCTTATCATCTGCTACGAGTAAAAGAAGGCGACGAATGGAAAACGGCCTTCCGTACAAAATATGAACTATTCGAATACCAGGTGATGCCTTTCGGGTTGTGCAACGCGCCTGCAGCCTTCCAATTCTTCATGAACGGTGTCCTTCGGGAACTCATCGATGTCTGTGTTGTCGTGTATATCGATGACATTCTTGTGTACTCCTCTTCGGAATCTGATCACAGAAAGCATGTCAGGGCCGTCCTAGAGAAACTGCGCCAGCACAAACTGTTTGCCAAGCTGGAAAAATGTGTTTTCCATACCACCGAGGTTGAGTTTCTCGGATTCATCCTGACACCTAAAGGGGTCCGAATGGATTCACGGAAAGTGGATGCCATCCTCAAATGGCCATCACCTAGTTCGGTGAAAGGTGTCCAAAGCATGCTTGGTTTTGCCAACTTTTATCGCAGGTTTATCCCGGAGTTTATCCCAAGAGTGCAACCCATCACTGCACTCTTGCGAAAAAATAAACGTTTTGAATGGACCGAGGAAGCCGAACAGGCCTTTCAGGAGTTGAAAGCTAAGTTCACGTCCGCACCTATTTTGAAGCACCCGCGTCCCGATCTCCCATATATAGTCGAAACCGACGCGTCCAGCTTAGCCATGGGAGCTGTCCTGTCTCAGAGAGACCCTGAAACCAACCAACTGCACCCCGTAGCATTTTGGTCCAGAAAGTTCTCGCATCCGGAGATAAATTATGCGATCACCGATAAGGAACTATTAGCCATTAAGTCCGCCTTTAAGGCTTGGCAGCATTATCTCCTCGGCGCCCGGCATACCATCACCGTGATCACTGATCACCGAAATTTACAATATTTAAAAACTGCCAAGGCTCAATCGTCTCGACAGCTCAGATGGGCTTTGTTCTTTGCTGAGTTCGATTTTGTAATCACCTACCGCCCCGGCTATAAGAATGGTAAGGCGGACGCTCTATCCCGAATTGAAATGGAAGAAATAGACACAAACTCAGAACCTGTGCCGATAATTCCCGAACAAATAATTTTGGGGATAACCACTTTAAAAACCCTTGAAGACATTCAAGCACGAGTGAAACAATTCCTGGACTCCTGAATTCCTGGAAAAGTTAGACCCCCTTTTGATCCAATCCTGCAAGGGCAGGATTGGATCAAAAGGGGGTCTAACTTTTCAGTCAAGGATGGCTTACCTTACTTCCAAGGACGCTTATTTTTGCCAGAAAAGGAATTTCAAGAACTGGTTATTTCCCGTCATCATGATACCCTGATGGAAGGACATCCTGGCATTGCCAAAACAGAGGAAAAGGTTAAACGACAATTCTGGTGGCCTTCCTGGCGAAATGATATTAAATCTTTTGTGATGTCCTGTGGAGTTTGTGCCCAAAACAAAGGTCAAAAGACAAGACCCGCCGGTCTTCTTCAGCCCTTAGACATTCCACCAGCACCTTGGCACACCCTGTCACTAGATTTTATCACGGACCTGCCCTCTTGTAATGGTTACAATACTATTCTGGTCGTGGTGGATTTATTTTCCAAAATGGCCCACTTTATTCCGTTGAAAGGATTACCTTCAGCCTTTGTTCTTGCCAAGGAATTCCTCGAAAATATCATCCGTTTGCATGGATTCCCGTCCATACTAGTCTCCGATCGGGGAAGCCAGTTTATTTCTCATTTTTGGAAAAAGTGTCGTCAACTGGCACAAATCGACGTAAGACTCTCGACCAGCCACCACCCACAGACCGATGGTCAGACGGAGAGAACGAACCAGACCCTTGAACAATATCTACGATGTATGTTGCACCAATCGGAGGGTAATTGGAAGGACATTTTATGGGTGGCTGAATATGCATACAATAACTCGATACACTCTGGAACTGGTCAGAGCCCCTTTTATACCCTATATGGACATCACCCTCGTACTTCAGACTTTGACTCACCTCTGAGCCTTGAAATGCCCGCAGTAGACCATTTGCATTCTACGATTACTCAAGCCTTCAAGGATGCAACTGCACATTTGCAACATGCAAAAGGGAAATACAAAAAGAATGCGGATCTGCATCGAAGAGAGGCGCCTCCATACCAAATAGGGGATCAAGTATGGTTGGCTACCAAACACCTATCACTCAAGGGGCCTCGAACTTTTAATCCAAGGTATTTAGGCCCTTACTCGATCAAAGCTATAATCAACCCAGTGGCAGTCAAGCTCGATCTACCAGCTAACATGCAGATTCACCCCGTTTTTCATTTGTCACTTTTGAAACCAGTGCACCCAGGAACCAGATTAACAAAGCCACCAGAACCGATTCAGATAGATGGAGAGCCTGAATTCGAGGTGAAGAACATTTTGGATTCTAAGATCTCAAAATCAAAACTTTTCTATCTAATTGATTGGAAAGGGTACGGGCCTCAGGAAAGGTCTTGGGAACCCAGTGATCACGTACATGCACCTCGGCTGGTAAAAAGGTTCCATCGGAATTTCCCAAACAAACCGAAACCTCCAGAAGGAACGACCTTGGGAGGGGCCTTGGGGGGGAGTGCTGTCATGATGCCTACCCCCGGAGCACCAGGCCAGGCCCAGCACCCCCGGAAGCAGGCATCATACCCTCGGGTAAAAGCCCAGCGGCCCCTTATAGGGGCTCTTTGGACTCAGTTCTGGGGCCTTTGGCGCCAGGCTCATGTTGGACATCAGTCCTGGCGCCATAGACGCCAGGCTCATAAAGGGAGGTGTTTTGTGCACTTACCTGATGCAGACCATGCTGCACGCTTCAGGCCTCCCTGAGACCTGAAAGGGACTATTTTTTCATAGGGACTATTTTTTCACTCGGGCGTAGCCAGGGAAGGATACATACCTAGTTGGGGAAGGATACATACCTGGGACTTCTTTGGAGGCTATTTAAGCCACACCCAGACAGCAGCTCATGCTTCGCATTGTTCTGTTTCCTGCAGCTTAACGCTCACCGTGTCTGCTCCTGGACTCCAGCCACACCCGCCTCGAACCTGGAAGACCTGCAAGGAAGGAAGAGAAGAGAAAGGTGAAAACCAAGGACTATTTCAAACTTCTTACCTGCATCCGGAATCTTCTCGCCAGCATCCCTGAAGAAAGACTTCCATTTAAAAGCATCGCGTTGCTCGCTGCAGCGCCACGCTTCACTCACCTGTCCTCGAGACATCTCCCGGGTCCATCGCGGCTGTGAGCATCGGACGCCATATCTCTGCACCTAGGTGAGAGAGGAAGAAATAAAAGGTGAGCAGAAGGAACACAGAAGGAAAGCCTGATTAACAGCCATAATACTTACCGGCTTTTCTTCCACATTTCGGGTCGGCGCCGCCCCGTTGGCAGGTACCGTACCCCGGCCCCTATGGGGAAAGGATAAGAGACATTTCTGGGGAATGATGAGGACATTTAGAGGGATCGCCCTCATCGCTACTCACCTCGGCAGTTTAACCCCTCGACGTATCGCCTTCATTCTGCACCTGAAATAAAGGACAGATCACAGGTTAGAAAGACAACATAAAGGGGGCCTCACTTGAACTTTGAACTTTCATACTTATGGCGCATCGCTCAGGAAAGTCAAGTAGATTTTGCCAGCGCCATTCTGAAAACCAGTGAAGTAACTGGACGAACGCGCGCCCCTGCTCCAGAAGCAGGATGGAGAGTTCATCCTTCCAAACCATAAGGTGAGCTTAAACCGGGGTTTGGAGGAAGTTAGAGGAACGAAGGGGGAAAGGGGGGAGCTAGCACAATATTCTGCAAACTGTTAATCCCCTTTCTCATCTGCAGAAGGATATTACTACGGGCCAGGCAAGCACGATTTGGAGGTCCTGTCCAATCGGTGTTCCGGGTCCTGCGAATCACGCTAGAAGAGGCCACAGCAATCCAGACTAGACCAGCGCCCCCGTGGGAACCAGGTGAGCATTACAACGCAGGTCCGGAGTTCAGCAACAAAACGCCAACAAAGAATTAATCAAAAGCAGCGATCAGCGTTTCCACGCTGCTTATGTACGTACTGCCGTGATAGACGTGATGGAACTAAGTCACGTGAATTTAACGACGTGAAGAATGCAGACGTCGTTTACTGGGCAATGCATCGAACAACCTCCATTTCGAAAAGAATGGTCTGGCGGTTCTATTGGCGTAACTCATTTTGTATGGAGAGGTCGTTCCTGGTCCAGAGATATGTCCAGCAGGCATGACAGTGCCACCCCCCAAAGGAGCAGCCTCTCCCCTTTTCGAGTGGAATCGCCTTAATAAATCAGGAGCATGAATGTTAGACAGAGGTTCCCAGGATCCATCCTCGGGACCATAACCTTTCCAATCCACCAGATAATACGGCTTCCCAGACAGTAGCCTCATGTCAAGTATGTCCTGTACTTCATATTCGTCTGACCCTTTCACAGAAATAGCAACAGACCGTATAGGCAATCTAGTAGCATCAGAGCACGGTTTGATGAGTGACACGTGGAATACAGGGTGCACTCGCCACCGTTGTGGCAATGCCAGACGGACAGCAGCCGAATTTATAACGTGGAGCACTTCATATGGCCCGATGTATTTAGGCAACAATTTCTTTTTTCCGGGTATCCTCAAGTTTTTAGTGGCCAGTCATACCTTCATACCTGCTTTGTAGACAGGTGCATGGATTCTATGAGCATCGGCATAGGTCTTATCTTGTTTTTTAGCTTGCTCCAATTGCTGCTTAACATTCGTCTGTAGACTCTTTAGATCTCTAATATTATGTCCTGCTGCAGGAGTATCCAAAGACAAACTGGAATCCAAAGGAATGGATCGGGGGTGTTGCCCATACAGAGCATAGAAAGGAGAAGTACCTATGGCACTATGGTAGGAATTATTGTAGGCGAACTCCGCTGCTGGTAAGACATTGAGTCAGTCTGACTGAAACTGCAGGCACAAACATCGCAGATATTGTTACATAGTGCTATTGACTCTCTGTCTGTCCATCCGTTTGAGGGTGATAAGCACTAGACAACCTGTCATCAATTATTATTGCCGAATTTAGTGCTCTCCAAAAACGTGATGCAAATTGTGAGCCCCTGTCAGTGATTATCACTGAAGGTAGGCCAAAAAACCAGAATATATGCCGGATGAATAGATCAGCCAGACCAGCAGCTGTTGATAAACCAATACAGGGGATAAAAAGTGCCAATTTTGTAAAGTAGTCCACCACAACCCATATGGTATCGTAGCCTTTGTTTCTTGGAAGTTCTACCACAAAATCCATTGATATCATGTCCCATGGTTTTTTAGGAACAGGTAGGGACTGGAGTAAACCTACTGGTTTGCCAGGAGTGTTCTTGCATTGACTACATACAGAACATGTTGAAACATAATTTATAACATCTTGTGTTATAGACGGCCACCAACACCATCTTTTCAGCAACTCTAGGGTCTTCTTCTGTCCAGGATGGGCTGCAATCAAGGAATCATGACCCCAACTGAGGGCCTTGTTCCGAGTGGTAGAAGTTGGTAGATAGAGTACTCCTTGTTTGAAAGGCAAACCATTGTATATATCAATATTCAATTCCTGAATCAATTGTGGATTTAGTTTCACCCACTCCTGTAACTCGTTTTTTAGGGAAGGTTGTGCAGAACAACTACATATCACGTGATCTGCCAACAACTTATTTTGCACCGATGGTTCTTCCTTCACCTCTTCACCGATGCGAGACAAAGCATCCGACTTGACATGTTGTCTGGCAGGGCGATAAGTAATTCGGAAATCGTATTGAGCAAAAAAGACATGCCATCTGGCCTGTCTAAGACATTTCATAGTTTTGAATGCCTGAAGATTTCCATGATCCGAGTACACCAGCACCTGATGTTTGGCCCCAAGAAGATGATGTCGCCATTCCCGGAAAGCATCCTTGATTGCAAGTAATTCACGCTCAGTGACAGTATAGTTTTGTTCATATGAGGTAAGCTTACGTGGGAAGAAAGCGACTGGATGCTCCTCCTTGGTTTCTGCACAAACTTGCGAAAGTACAGCTCCTGTAGCGACACTGGAAGCATCTGCTTCAACGATAAACTGACAATCCGGATCAGGATGTTGAAGTACAGGTGCAGTGATAAATGCTTCCTTTAACATCTCAAAAGATGCTTGGGCATTCTGGTTCCAACAGAAGGGAACTTTGGAACTAGTTAAAGCTGTCAATGGGGCCACTGTTTTGGAGAAAGAACGAATAAATCTGCGATAAAAATTTGCAAACCATAGGAATGACTGTAATGACTTGACATTGTGTGGAACGGGTCAATTCAATATGGCCTTCACTTTGGAACGACTCATTCGAACACCTTGATTGGTAATGTCGTAACCCAGAAATTCCACTTCTTGTGTATGAAAGACACATTTCTTGGCTTTAACAAAAAGCTTGTTCTCTCTGTCTTTGTAAAACAGCTAACATGTGTTTTAACATGTTCTGGAAAAGACGATGAATATATCAAAATGTCATCCAAGTGAATCACCGCGAATTGGTCCATCATATCTCTGAAGATATCGTTCATGAAGAACAGAAATGTGGCGGGAGCGTTACAAAGACCAAAAGGCATCACTAAATATTCATAAAGGCTGTACCGCGTCTTAAAAGCGGTCTTCCATTCGTCTCCTTCGCGAATGCGAACCAGATTGTAAGCACCGCGCAAGTCCAATTTAGAGAAGTCCTTGGAAGTTCCTAATTGATCTAACAGAACATTTATCAGTGGTAAAGGGTACTGATTCTTTATGGTGATGTCGTTAAGAGCCCTGTAATCAATGCAAGGCCTTAAATCTCCTTCTTTCTTTGGAACAAAGAATAAAGGAGAGGCAGCCGGCGATTGTGATGGCCGTATAAATCCCATATCAAGAGCTTTATCGATGTATTCTTTCAAGACAACATCTTCTTTGGGAGTTAAAGAATAGACTCGACCAGTAGGGATTTTAGCTCCAGGAATTAGTTCAATTGGACAATCATACTGCCTATGTGGAGGCAGCTGTTCTGCCTGGCCTTGTCAAACACATCAGCAAAATCTGTATACTCACTTGGTATATGTGTACAGCTCTGATGTACCACACTAATAGTGGAAATTCCCTCCATAGAGGCCAAAATATGTGATTTATTTGACACCACCTGACTGGTAAAGCAATGTTCATTGCAAAAAACGGAAGGATATTGGATCAATCCCGTAACCCAGTCAATGGCGGGATTATGAAGAGTCAACCAAGTAAGTCCAAGTATTATTTTGTACTGAGGAGCCGCAATTACATCTAAGACTATTTCCTCTGAATGACCATTTAATAAAGTCATCTGATAGGTACAGTCTCCTGAGTTACCATACCGGAAATCAAGACCGATCCATCCACAGTATTATCAGTTTCAGGTTTGTTCTTGTTTACAAGTGGTATAGAACATTTCTTGGCATATGTGATATCGATGTAATTATTAGTGGCTCCAGAATCAACCATAGCTTTGGAAACCAATTCTTGATCATCAAAACGTAAAGTCATCTCAACAGCTATAGGTGCGTGCGCTGGAAATGTAATGGAGTCCGATGTAACACTCGACACAGGGACTCCTGCTACTGTCGAGTTTTGGCATTTCCCGAAGGCTTAATTGGTCTTTTAGGACATGCCGCCAGTAAATGCTCAGACGAACCGCAATACATACATACATTTTTTTTTCCTTCGGTTCTCTCTTTCTGCTCTAGACAACCGGCCTCTCACCGCACCAATTTGCATTGGTTCGGAATCATTCGAAGAAGCTGCTGGTGTATCAGAACGAACCGGTGCGTGAAGGAAAGGTTTTCTCTCTCCTTTGCGGGCATTTCTTCGAGCATCAATTTGTAAAATCAAATCAAGAAATTCTGAGAAACCTGTAGGAACCACTGGGACCGTGGACAAGGCATCTTTGAGTTCTTCTGAAAGACCCTTGTAGAAAACAGCCGTCTTCTTGTCTTCCGGCCATTGGGTTTCTGATTTAATTGGTTGAATCGGGTGATGTAAGCCAACAGAGGTTGAGTGCCTTGTTGTATATTCAGCAACCCCAGATCTGTGGCTTGAGTAGTGTAGCGCATATCAAAGACTTTGTTCATAGCAGCCAAAAGATCATCGCAATCGTACAACAAGGGGCTATTTGATTCCAGTAAAGGATTAGCCCAAGCAGCCGCTGTACCCCCCAAATGGGAAAGCACGAATGCTGCTTTAGTAGTTAGATCGGGAAACAAATTAGGTGTGTAAAGGAAATGAAGTCGGCACTGATTAACAAAAGTTCTATAGGTTTTAGGATCACCTGTGAACCTTTCCGAGGGAGCCAAGGGAAACTGTGTTGGCATAACCACTTTTAGAGTTTCCTGTGATAATGATGATGTCGTAGTCCCAGATCCAGATGCAGTGGCTACTGGAACCTGTGCTCCCTGAGGAGTGGCATGCATGGCATCTTGCATAACATCCATGCGATGCCGTAGCATATCCTGTGCCGTAATCATTTCATTTCTCAAGTCAGTGATTAACTGAGTCAAAACAGTTAAAGGATCCGTACCCTCCATGGCTTCTGATTCTGTCATAAATCACCAATGTATCAATTGAAACGGATACGGTAACTAAAAAAGGATATAATTGGTAGGGCTCTTCTGGATCCTATTTTAACACGACTTGATTGTAGGTAGGTCAAATTAGACCTTCCAAATGATACAACTCTCTGACTGAATGAAACGGGCAGAGAGATGGATCACTGAAAAGGGCGTGGGAATTGTATAGGAAGTATGCCTAGGATAGATAAAGTATCATAAGAAACTCTCCCAAACTCAAATTACTAAGATAACACAGTATTAGTACTAATTCAGACACTGACCTTATGGCAAAACTGAAGTAATCCACGAAAGTCTCTTGAAGAAAACCAGGAGTTGAACAAACGACAAAGGAAGGGAAGATTAGTAAGGGAGACTTATCGAGAACGGCACGAGGCTCTCGCTAGATACCGGGTTGGTGCACCACAGGATAGCGTCCAAAGTACTGTGCACAATCACCTTCCAATAGTTCATGAAATACTTCCTTTCCCACGAAGAACAAAAATTAGAATTTCACCTGTTAACTGTCACAGGTACCAAAGGTTCAAAGTAGTTCAGAAAAGCACGTGCAGGATTGCACGCGACAGCATACACGCAGCCAGGCCAGCCGTGCTTGGAGACAGCGTTTCCGCGTGGAGATTTAGCACGTGAACTGGATACACGCAGCCCATGACAGCCGCGCTTGAAAACAGCGTCCGCGTGTGGAGATTTGGCACGCGAACAGGATACACGCAGCCCAGGATAGCCACGCTTGAAAACAGCATCCGCGTGTAGAGATTTAGCACGCGAACAGGATACACGCAGCTCAGGACAGCCGCGCTTGCAGACAGCGTCCACGTGGAGATTTGGCATGCGAACACGCAGCTCAGGACAGCCACGCTTGCAGACAGCGTCCGCGTGGAGATTTGGCACGCCAACAGGATACACGCAGCTCAGGACAGCCGCGCTTGCAGACAGCGTCCGCGTGGAGATTTGGCACGCGAACAGGATACACGCAGCTCAGGACAGCCGCGCTTGCAGACAGCGTCCGCATGGAGATTTGGCACGAGAACAGGATACACGCAGCTCAGGAATTAGCGTGTGGAGAAAAACACGCTCCAAAAGCCCAAAGAAGTTGCTGAAGGGAATGCGAGGACGCAGGTCCGGAGTTCAGCAACAAAACGCCAACAAAGAATTAATCAGAAGCAGCGATCGGCGTTTCCACGCTGCTTATGTACGTACTGCCGTGATACACGTGATGGAACTAAGTCACGTGAATTTAACGACGTGAAGAATGCAGACGTCGTTTACCGGGCAATGCATCGAACAACCTCCATTTCGAATAGAATGGTCTTGCGGTTCTATGGGCGTAACTCATTTTGTATGGAGAGGTCGTTCCTGGTCCAGAGATATGTCCAGCAGGCATGACAACAAGGCACTGCGCAAGGAGGTCCCAAGGGACATGCATGCTCACGCAATCAGGACCAAGGCAGCAGCAGTCGCTTTTCAACGCCATGGCAGGTGATTAGCAGGGCAGCCACTTGGGCCACCCCATCGGCCTTCTGCAAGCATTTTTGTTTGGATATCAGCGCTCAGTCTGACGCTGCCTTCGGGCAGGCAGTTCTGCGGAACCTGTTTGCATAGTCCACAATCACTCTCCTCCGCAGGGCTTTCTAGTCAGTGGTAATTGCCCATGCAGGATGGAGGAAAGGGTATGGGATGTAGGAGTAATTAAGTGTTAATCACCGGAGTGACTAACGTACTTCTAGTTCTTAGTCCCCTTTCATCCATACTTCCCACCATCCTTCCCCCAAAAAGAGAGCAGGGTTTTTAAACAATCTAATACAACCAACGCGTCAAAGGGGGCAGAGGTGTGGCACAGGTGGGCGGGGTTAAGGCAGTGCATGCTCCCAAGGCCTTGTCCCAGCGCGCATATAAATTTAAAGGGAAAGTGTTACTTTTCTGGTGAAAAAGGTTCTGGTCCTGTCCCTAGTGAGGGACGCCCATGTAGGATGGAGGAAAGGGGACTAAGGACTAGGAGTACGTTAGTCACACCGATGAGTAACTTTTAATTTTTGCTCCTAATTAATCTCTAAGTACCACGTGAATGAATCAATGGGAACGTCCAACTTTCTTTCAGAACCCAACTAACTCAGCTGAAAGAAGCCTCCATAGACTAGATGTTAGGCGAGCAGTGGTATACCAGCTTGAAAAGACTAGACCCTAAGAAAGACAAACATTATTTGTCTCTGTGGAAGCTGGTAGAGAAGGGGACCCTGTCTCTAAATCAGCTATTTCTAAATGGATTGTTAAATGCATCACACTGTGTTACTCTCTCGCCATGAAAGACTTACCCTTTACACCTAGAGCTCACTCTACTCAAGGCACAGGGGCTACTAAGCCTTTATTGCAAATATTCCTCTAAATTCTATTTGGAAAGCAGCAACCTGTAGTTCTGTTGTTACTTTCACCCAACACTACTGCTTGGATACACACTCTAAGTCTGATGCTCAGGTAGTACAAGCAGTGCTATGACATCTTATTGCTACTGTTCCTTCACACATCCCAACACCGTCTCCTGGTACTGCTCACTAGGCTATGCAGCATGTGATTCTAAGCAGATTCACAAGCATCAGAAGACATAACCATAATTGGATTTCTGATGATAGTATCTGCTTAGATTCACGTGCGCCCACCCTTACTCACTTCTGGGAGTAGAAGGAACATAGACATCTTACACCTTCTTTTCTTCGGTACTTCCTTGCGCATTCTGTAAGGCTACCTCACGGCAGAACAAAAATAACTGGTGGGACTTGACGCAAAGGATTTTGAGTACACTACACGTCACGTTCGAGATAGTGTTACAGTCACACACATGTCAACGTCCCTTTTCGATCTTTGAAAGAAAGATGCAATACTCTGCGATTACCACTAGATGTCCGACTATATGCACAAGATATGAATTTAAACAGATCTAATCATCAGAAATACGATTACGTTGAGTAATGTATGTCTTATGAGGCTTACACACTGATTACTGAAATACAAACTTTGTTACAGGATTTGACCAGAGATCCTGATACAGATAATGGTCTTGCAGCCAAGAGACCTGTTGTAGAAGAACAAGTTACTTACCAAATGTAACGTTCTTTCGATTGGATGTTCCTCCTATGTATTGTTACGCTCACCTGGTCTCTGCGGAGGCGTTGGGGCACGGTTGTAGCCCTCCCTGAACTTGAATCACCCCCTTCAGGCCTCTACCCCAGTAGGAAAGCTGTGAGTGGTGGTACGTGGTGATACGGCTCCTGCGTGGAGATAAGTGTGTGAGTGCCCCAGTCTGTGATTGTTGTACTTCTCAAACCCTTCACTCCAAAGTACGGTTTTTGTGAGCATACGCTGGCCCATAAAGCTCACCTGTGAATTATGGAAGATAAGCTCTCCGTCCTGTTACTTCTGGCAGGGGCACGTCGAATGGGATCTAGTTCCTTCACTGATCCCTGATAAGGATTAGTCCAGTCCAGCTGCGACTATGCTTCTCCTTATGATTGGTAAGTCTTTCTTGAGCTCTTGTGATGCTGTTCGTTCTCTTTAATGTCTGTATATGTGGCTCCTATTTATGCCCCCAATAATGTCTCTTCTATTTTCTTCCCTTAGATGGAAATGCAGCCTCAGTGCAGCTGTGAGACGCGAGACGCGCCGGATGGAAGATGGATGCAACCGCAATGCTCGACAGCAGGTAAGTGATGGTTTAAGGGAAAGCGCGAAGTATGGCGAAGCGCAACCTTAAACTGTTTGTTCGATGTCTCACCTTGTCCTCTGTTTTTCCTTGCAAGCGCTGCTGTCGATGATGGAGCGTGTCGTGCTGCGGTGCCAAGATGAAGATTTTGGCATTCTGGAAAGTGTAAAGATGAACACTTGGTTTGCCAAAGAGATTTACAGGTAAGAACAGCTTCCCCCAGTTGGTAAGTATGCTGGCAGGAAGCAGGATGTCCAGGAAGCAGGCTCTTCAAAGGTAAGTCTGACATCGGGCGACGGTGAGCGTTACGCTGCTTGCAAGTGCAGAATAACGCGAAGCGTCTGTCTTGATGATCGGGGCAGCTTATATAGCTGAGATCGTGAGCACGCCCATTAGGGCCGGCTTATCAGCCTCACCCTGCCACTCCTAGAGAGTAAGCGTGCACAAGGCAATCCATTTTCAGCCACACCCAAGAATATACTTGGGGCTGCTTAATGGATGGAATGTTCATGGTTAATGCATCTGAAGTGCTATGTCCATAACAAAAGTCTTTTGGTGTTAAATGGATGTTCTTGTTTATTTTTGTTCATGAGCCTGGCGCCAAAGGCGCCAGAACAGTGTCCACCCAGGTCTCCTGTGCATGCAACCCCTGCATGCCTGTGCCCCTGACTTCATGACCATTACACGTTTTCCTCATCTTAGATATTCATATCTTCCAGCTTTACTGCTTTGGAAAAGAGATTCCACCAGAGGGCGCTGTACTCGAGGTTGCGGACTTGATGTCCCTCGAGGGCTGGTGTCGACATCCTCCGTAGTATAAAGGGTTTGGGTCGCGCTTGTTGGCTTCAGTTGTGTTTTTCCGATATGATGTGCATCAGATGACCAAGCATTCATTGACCTCCAGCTCTTAAGGAATTTAGAGAGCAATTAGAGTAAACAGTACGGCAGAGTAGGCTGGGAGGGTCGATGAGGAATACGTCGGAGGAACATCCAATCGAAAGAACGTTACAGTTGGTAAGTAACTTGTTTTTCGAATGGATTGTGTCCTCCCACGTATTCCTCATTCTAAATAGGCTCCTAAATCAGTATGAATTCGGAGTAGGGAGTACCAGAAATGTTTTTCATGAACCGTGTGAAGGATGGCTTTTGCAAAAAGGCCTCCTTGAGATGTTGAGTCCAAGCAATAGTGCTTCACGAAGGTGTGCATTGATGACCGGGTGGCCGCTGCACAAATATTTTGCACCGGGACTCCCCTCTGAAGAGCCCTTGAAGTCGCCATGCCCCTAGTTGCTCTTTACCAGCCAATTTACAGCATTCAGTAATTGCTAAAATGATCCATGTGGACAGCGTCTGTTTTGATACCGCTAGACCCAATTTATGTCCAGTATAACCAACAAAGAGTTGGTCACTTTGTCGAAATTTATCTGGAGACATAGAAATTAAGGGCCCTTTTCGGGTCCAGTCTGTGTAGCCTTTCTTCCTCCTTACTTGCATGTGTAGGAGGATAGAAAGAAGGTAAGGTAATTTTCTGTGACCGGTGGAAGTCAGAGACTATTTTTGGTCAAAATGAAGGTTGACGTTAAGAGTAACTTTGTCCCTATGGAAAACCGTGTGAGGAGGCTTACAAGAAAGCGCCTGCAACTCGCTCACCCTGTGGGATGATATAATTGCTACTAGCAGAATTGTCTTCAAAGTGAGGAGCCTTAACAGGCAAGAATGTAATGGCTCCAAAGGGATACATGTGAGAAATTTTAGAACTAAATTTAAATCCCAGATGGGAACCTGAAAGGGTGTTGGAGGGTACACATTTATGAGCCCTTTCAGAAATGGAATGTCCATGGGCATTTTAAAATAAGATAACTCGTCTGAGGATCGCTTGAAAATAGAAAGCGCTGCCAAGTATCCCTTTATAGTGCCAGCTTGGAGCCCCAAATTGGCCAAATGTAACAGGAGAGTTCCATAGGAGTATTACATAGGAATGGGTCCACATTATTTTCCCTGCACCAGTCCCTGAACTTGTTCCAACAACAGCGTTACAAGGACTTTGTTGCTGGCCTTCTGGCCGAAAGCAACATCTCATCACGTCATCCGGGAGGTCCCAATTTTTATACCTCAACCTCTCAGAAGCCATGCGTGAAGGTTGAGTGTTTTGACCTCTGGATGGAGAACTCAACATTCCTCTTGCGAGAGGAGATCCTCTCTATGTGGAAGACGCATTGGAGGGCAGATGGACATGTCCAGAAGATCCGGGTACCACGTTCTCCTGGCCCAATCTGGGGCAATCAGGATCATGGTCTTCCTGAACTTTCTCCATGTCCTGATTACATGAGGAATCACAGGGACTGGAGGAAATGCGTACAGGCGTGGAAATTCCCAGTCCACTACAAACGCGTCCCCTAGAGCTCCTCTTGGAGGAAATTCCCTTGAGCAATACTGGTCGCGAACAGATCCACTTGAGGGGTTCCCCAAAGGGTGAAGATCTCTTGAAGGACTTCCTGAGCTTGTTCCCACTCGTAGGAGACTGTGCTCTGCCTGCTCAGAGCATCTGCCGCCTTGTTCTTCTCTCCGGCTAGGTGAACTGCTGATAGAGAGATTCCTTCTTGTATTGCCCAGAACCAGAGCTGCATTACCTCTCTGCACAGTGGTAGTGACCCTACACCTCCTCATTTATTGAGGTAGCACATGGCCACTGTGGTGTCCGTCATTATCAGTACATTCTTTCCCCGTACAGATGGCAGGAAGGCCTTCAGCGCTAGTCTGATAGCCCTCCGCTCCAAAAGGTTGATGTGTAGTTTGGACTCTGATGGAGACCATCGACTGCTGATTGTAGTTCGTTGGTGTGGGCTCCCCACCCTGTGAGTGAGGCATCCATCACTACAGTTATCCCCGGAAATGGCTGCAAAAAAGGATATTGTCTTTGCAAGCCCACCATAGCAGATACTGAGCCACTGTGGTCGAGATTTGTAAAAGATCTGATATATCCCCCGAAAACTGGGACCATTGAGTCTTGAGGGCCCATTGAAGCGTTCTCATCCTCAATCTGGCCTCCGGCAACAGAAAAACGCAGGATGCCATGAGGCCGAGCAACCTCAGAAAATCGAAGGCCGGCATTCTGAAACTTTGTTACCATCTGCAGAATGTGGTGAGCTCTCTCCTTGGGAGGCGAGGCTTTGCCCGAGGAAGTATCTAGGACTGCTCTGATAAATTGGAGCTTTTGGAGTGGAATCATTTGTGACTTCTTGTAATTGAGGGAGAAGCCCAGTCTGTGAAAGAAGTGGCAGGTCATGGTCAGATGTTCCTGGGCTCGTTCGGGTGAACTTGCCCTGATTAACCAATCGCCTAAGTAAGGGTAGACATGAATCTCCCCTCTCCTGAGACTCGCTGCCACCACAGCCATCAGCTTGGTGAAAACCCTTGGGGCGGAGGTCAGCCCAAATGGCAGAACTCAAATCTGATAATGAGAACTTGTGCTTGAGATGGATCGGCACATGAAAGTAAGCACCCTGAAGGTTCAATGAAACCAACCAGTCTTGGAGTTGGAGAGCCTGAAGGTCTGAGAAAGGGTCACCATCTTGAACTTGTCCTTCCTGAGGAATTTGTTCAGATATCTTGGGAATAAGAAAATGAGGGGAGTACCAACCCTTGTTCCTCTCCACTACAGGTACATGTTCTATTGCACCTTTCTCTAGCAGGGTTACAATCTCCTGCACAAGGAGCGTGTCTGGAATTTTGATAGAGCTGGCTCCCGGTGGATGGTCCTGAGACCTTTGTCGAAACGGAAGACAGTAACCATGGGCCACTGTTTCTAGTGCCCAGGCATCTGAATTAATGCCCCCCCATTCATTCAGATCCCAAGTGATCCTGCCTCCCACCCAGGTCTTGTGGGTCAAGACCTCAGAGTGGCTTTGCAGCGGCTGAGGGGACAGTTGCAGCTGCTGGAGCTGATCTAACACTCTTTCCTCTTCCACCACATAGACATTTTCTTTGTTGTCCTTTTTGACTGGCCTATCCTTTCCCTCTCCCAAATGAGGAGTGGAATCAAAAAGGACGGTTCCTACAGGAAGATGACCCTGAGTAGGAGTGTTGTTGAGGATGTCTTATAGAGGCGCTAAGTGATTTAGCTGCCGCTTTCACCGTCTGCAGCTTTTCTAAACTTTCGTTTGCCTTGCTGCCAAACAACCTCAAGCCGTCAAAAGGCATACTGAATAATCTGGATTGCACATCCAGTGCAAAACCCGACTTCCTCTGGCATGCAAATCTGCGCAGGACTGTGCTAGACGCCATGGACCTGCTTATGCTGTCAGCAGTGGCCAATCCTGAGGATTCCTCCCCCACCACCAGTTTACCTCTACGTTCCTTAAGAGCCTTGTTGGTCATAGCTTGACAGGAACTGCACTCGTCGTCCCGATGGTCAGGTGCCCAAACACCAGAGGCAATTTCGATGGGGGTCGGTGATCGACATCTTCTTCCCGCACTTCTGACATTTCTTAAAGCCAGTTTTGGGTGTGGAAAGATTCGACGAGGAAGACATTTCGCAGAAAACTGAAGCGCTGTTTTCGTGACACGAAGCAGTAGCTATCGGAAAAACGGAACTGAAGCCAACGGGCGTGGCTCGAGCCCTTTATACTGCGGATGACGTTGACACGGCAGCCCTCGAGGGACATCAACGCTGCGACCTCGAGCACAGCGCTCTCTGGTGTAATTTTTTTTCTGAAGCAGCATAGCTGGAAGATATGAATATCTAAGATGAGGAATACGTGGGAGCACAAAATCCATTCGAAGATGGGATTATTAGAATGTCTCCTTCAAAGTCTATAGACATCTCATACTCCTGAATAATTAAAGGAAACTAACAAGGAGGGGGAAGGAAAAGCACAGGCAAAGGGTGGTGGTTGTAAACAACTGAAACAAAATGTTCCAGCCGAACTCCACTTCTGTTCTCCTCCCCAATCCGACTGTGTCCGATACAGGGGAAATTGGATTAGATTGGGGTGGGCACCACTTACTAATTAGAATATAGAATTCTAAAACATTCCTATATTAATTATTAGATTTAAGGAGCACCATGGTAAACAAAAAAACTTGGCACAAGGATGTCAATACTACACACAAAAAAGGTTCAGAGTTCCCTCCGAGCCTACCAAAGTGTTCTCTGCTATCCCCTTACAACAGGTTTCAAATAAAGCTATATTTTTTTAATTAAAAAAACTTTAACACCATTAAATCACTTCTCCCAAAGTCATTACAGTTTCATGGCTAGTCTTTTTTTACTCCATAAAAGGCAGTACACAAATAAACCTAGTGTCCTTTGGCCAATGCATTTCGGATACAGATCCTTCTTAAGGGCTAAACACTATCCTTTTTAACAAACCCAAAACTTAATGGGTCAAGTGGTATTCATATGACTGAGTCTTCAAAGTAACCTGTTAAAGGTTAATGGCTGCATTGCACGGTAGACTGCTCCACGGAGCCGAAGCACCATGCAACGATCTAGGAGAAACATGTTATTGAACCTGGTGTCGGGTCCCCTTATAGGCTGAATTCTCCAAATCCGGTTAAACCCCGCCAACGTGTCCACAGCTGCTTAATGAACACTGACATTGCCTAAAATTGCTAAAGGCCAGAATCAAACTGAAGGGAAATGATGTTTTGCACCAGCTGAGGTTTAGGGTCAATTTTCCCAAACAAGACCCACTGAATCATTTCAAGATAAGGCAATGTATCTGTACAATTCAGCAACAGGAACCAAGGAAAATGGGAACACTTGTAAATTAGAAGACACTGATTGCTAGATCGAAATAGTGGAATTTATCTGCTTAAAAAATATATATGAACCTTTAACGAATGAACTGCCTCAGGGTATGCTGGATAGTAGCTCTATGGGTGGCAAAAATGGGATAGAGCAAAAGATCAATAGATGAGTTCTTAATCAATGGGGAGTCTTTCTGAAAAGGAAATGCTTAGCCCTTGGAAGGATTAAATTATCTGAGACAAAACTGTGCAATGCCTCCATTGGTAAGGAGTACCTCGGCTGCAGGGATTTTACATTAAGCCTATGCAGCCTAGGCTCTACGGTAACCCAAATTATGTCTGATCTGCAGTCGATCGAAAGCAAGATACAATGCCTTACAGAACATTTTAAGAGTTTGAATTCACCACTATTATTGAAGGGTATCATCCAGGAGAACTTAGCAAATCAACAGGCACCCATAGCATAGAGGGTTGAGGAGTCTAAAACTTGTTCTGGATCTTGTAAGTTAATTGCTCAAATGAACCCCTTATGGAATATCTCTTCTTTGTCTAAAGTCATCTAGTAAGCCCTGAATGTACAGGTGCACTAATATTAGTTTGCCTCCCTGTCATTTCACTGCTAACAATGATTTTATGAAATATAGTGGGGGATCTTCCTTTTATGACTGGAGCACTGAGACGATAAAGAGATGTTGACTAACAAATGTATACATTGGATTAGGTATGTGAGAGGATGCAGATCAGTATTTAGGTAATATTTCTTGGACGTCATTAGGCATCGGATCAGTCATGGTTTGATGTTGGATTCAGTAGAGCTGGTTTGGGTTATTCCTTTCTAGCCGAAGGCAAATTAGGATTTGATCTTGGACCCATCTCCCACAAAGCACCAAGATGCAATTAAAGCCATTTCTTCATCCTGTTTTTGAGAGATACATAAAGTAGAATTCTGATCCCACTTGAAATTTCGAGCATGTTCTAGCGCCGAATTCTGGTACAGGTACACACAGATTTGACCCGAGTCCTCTTCTTGCCCAAAACCTTATAAACTCTTAACAATACTGGGAACTTAAATGGAGCTAAAATAGAAACTGAGAATTCGATTGTGAAGAAGTGGAGTTCAGTCTCTTACCATGAAATATCACAGGCTAACTGGCAGACGTTTATTGATAACTTTAATATCTGTTTTCAAGAAACTTGGTTGCCAAGAAATATCCAAAACGGGGGGTTTATGAGTTTGTGTAAGCCAAAAAGGAAGACAGAGGTAGACCAAGTGGTGGCTTGTTGATTTGGGTTATGCATGAAATGAAAGGCACATTCTAATGGATTGTGTCCTACCAAGGTTTACACATCTTTGATATATATGATATCCTGTTTGCAGCTTTGGAAACTTTTCAACAGTAGAGGGTGCTGTGCATCGTCACCGTGAGGTTCCTCGGCAGCTTCCGTCCTGCTCTCGGCCGTGACGTCAACGCTGGTATAAGTAGCACGCACTGTTACCATTGCCTCAGTTCCGTTTTCCGCTTGCACAGCACGCTTTGTCGGTTCCATCGCCTAAGCGTTTTTTTTTTTTTGTTGCTGGGTTTTCTCCAAATCTTTGATATGCCTTCTCCGAAGACCAGATTCAAGAGGTGTATGGGCTGTGTTTCGAAGATGTCTGTCACAGATCCACACTGGATATGCCTCTGGTGTCTAAATGGGCCATAAGGTTGATGACTGTGGCTCATGACAGTCTATGACTATGGCTTGTGCCAGTCGATGACTATTTAGGCCTTTGCGTAAATCTCCTTTGACTTCCTCCTCAAAAAAGAGGTTGTTCGATGAGAAAAGCTCCAGGGATATTTCACCTCAGAGAGCTAAAAAGCACTCAAAGCATTCTAAGAACTCAAGATTGAGGACTATTTCTCGACATTCGTCGGCCTCTCATAAGAACTCTAGGAAGCAGCCTCATCGTCCCCGTTCAACTTCATCCTATTCCTTACCTGACAGGAAGAGAGTATGCTTTCCTGGCAAATCGACCCGCGTCTAAAGCAGATTGGGAGGAATTTTGCCTCAAGATGCTAGAGGTGTTCAAGAAGGAGACTCCACCTGCCCCTTCAAAAGAACCGAATAGGACTTCTGACCTTATTGCGCCTGGGAGGCTGAAAGGGCATTGTTTAAAAATGTTGCTTGTGCGCCAAAGAGCCCGGGCAGTAAGTCCATGAAGCCTCCTCGAGAATAGTCAAAGGATTAGACGACTCGAGAACAATCAAAACCATGGCCTTCCTCATCTGCTCCGTTGAGGGAGTCAGCGCTGAGTTCCTCTATGTCGAAGCCTTCGCTGCCAAAGCCTCTGGCATCTTCGACAGAATCGTCAAAGGTTTTCAAGCCCTTATCCACAAAATATTTTTTCAACTCCAAACTTCCCAGAAGAATTAATATCTGAAGAGTCAAGGTTTCAAACCTAGTGGGCACCTTGAAAGATGCCAGTGGACTGGATATTTCACCAGAAGTTGAGTTTGGTACACTGGATTCGACTGGATATGCCAATGCCTCTTATAGATCTGTCATGGGCAAGGTAATGGAGTATTTTTGCTGGGGTAGGCCTGTCGCAGAATGAGGGGGATGATTTTGCGGACATCCTAGATAAAGGTCCTCCAAAGGCTCCTGTACTACCGTTTCATATGGCTTTGAAAAACAGGATCATAGAAATTTGGAGAAAAGCCAGACACTACGCAGGCAGTAAATAAGGACTTTGTAAAACAGTGTACAGGCCTTCGGCTATAGATCCAGACTTTTTGTCTAGGCATCCTACTCGAGAAAGTCTGGCTATTTAAGCGGCCACATCTACCTTAAAGATGGCTGCCTACCCGACATTCCTTCTAGATGGAGACCACAAAAGGCTTGACGCCCAGGGAAAAGGGCGTTTTCTGCAGGTAGCCTGGCTCTTAAAGCTATTAATGCTATGTGTGCATGGCTAAATATTTGTTTACTCTTTGGGAGGCTATAGCAATGGCCTCGGAACACATTCCTGAGGCGAAGCGAGGAAAGGCTTCCTCAACATTGTTCAGGGTTGCAAGGATGCAATGTGCAAATCTCTGCAGTCAGGGCTGGACTCTTCTGATTGTTTACGATATGGCAGCAAGTGCTGTTACCAGGAGATTTGCGTGGCTGCCCACTTCAGGGTTTGCCCCAGATGTTCAGACGAGGCTGCTGGATATGTCTTTTGTTGGCTCACAGCTGTTCGGCTCTACCGCTTACGAGAACTTGGAAAAGCTACAGGCTTCTAAGGCAGCTGCTAAGTCGCTGGTAGCAGCAATTTCCCCAACCACAACAAACCCAAAAGGCCCCTCAGAATTGGAGGGGTCGTTCCTTTTGGTTCTATTCTTCAGTTAGAAGAACAAGGAGACAGATGTCTCAAAGAGGCCAGAGGAAGACTACCTCGTGGTTCACAAGGACGTGGAGTTAAAGCTACCAATAAAACCTCTGCCTCTTTGCCCTCCACAGCAGCCAAAACACTAAAACCTCTTTGAGGCCTTACTTCACAGGACTGCGGTGGGAGACAGACTAACACAGCATTTGGAAGAATGCAGAAGCATTACTTGAGATACTTGGGCACTGCAAACAGTAGCCCATGGTTACTGTCTCCCATTCTTAAAAAAAGGCCTCCAGATTGTCCACTAAGCATCCAATCCTTGCCGGATCCAGATCTTCTCCCCTTACAGGAGATTTACACCCTGTTAGAGAAAGGTGCAATAGAAATGGTACCTGTAGCGGAGAGGATCCCGGGATGGTGGTACTCTTACTTTCTAATTCCAAAAAAGGGCAGAGGACTGCAACCCATCTTGGACCTGAGACTCTTGAACAAGTTCCTCAGGAAAGATGAGTTCAAGATGGTAACTAGATCCTCCTAGCCTTTCAAATCCAGGACTGGATGGTGTCAGTCCATCTGCAGGATGCTTACTTCCATGTGTCCGTACATTCAAAGCACAGGAAGTACCTGCGGTTCGCCCATTGGCAGTACTGTTAGGGAGAATTCTCTGTTTAGGCTGAATTTCCTAACATAGGGAGTCCCCCAGCAGCTTTGCTGGATTTTTGGGGTTTATATTTTTCTCCTGCCAAGAGTGAGACTCTTTTACCCTCACTCTTGGACATGATTTGAGTGTGTTCCTTTGGCTCTAGATGTGTTTAATGGGCGATGCGGTCTTTTACTCCATAGGGCTTCATGTGTTTTTTGTGATGTGTGTTACACATCACCCTCAGTGCAGTAACACAGGGGTGTCATAGTGACCCCCCAGTATAGACTCCATACCCTGGGACTGACTAGTGTCTCCCAGGGCATGTAAAGTCACCATTGACTTTACTAGCCTTGAATTCTGAACAGAACCAGTACAAACCATCATATTGTGGACGTACTGGCCGGGCCAATTCGATTGTCCCGGGGTCTGTTAGTCGAGGGGGCACATCTCCGTCCCCCCTGATCGAGTTTCGGCTGGTGGCAGTGGATACTACTTTTTATATTCAACCGCGAATATTTCTCTATGGGATTTTCCCATTGTTCGAGGCTACTATCTTTATTTATTTAATTACGATAGCCTCGAACATACCGCCGGTTTATTTAATTATTATTAATTCTCCGGTTGGTATTTTTCCCCAAAACTCGGTTCTAAAATGGCATTTGTGTTCTCTTCTGTGACTCCAACCCAAGTCGAGCCCTTTGTTCCACTTTTTGGCAGGCTTCTCCACAGAAGCCCTCCAAAGTGGTGCCACTCTGTCTGGGGTACTTAGGAGGGGTGGAGGGGGATTTAGGCACCCTGGACTGAGTTGCCTAGGCAACTCAAGTCGCACTCCGTCCTGATTGGCCCAAGTGGTGAGCTGGCCGGCTCACCACTTAGAATGTTTGAGTGACAGCTAGGCTGAGTGAATGGGGGTTTTCTGCATAAAAGCAGGGCTTTGGGGACTGGAACTTCAGAAGTCGCCACAGGACCTAAGAATCCAACGAGGGAGAAGCAGAGTCGACCTACCACGACGACACCACAGGTGGAGCCCTGCTGAACCGTCTCACCACTTTTCCCGACAACAGAGGCGATCTCCCGCCGGAGAGTCTTCTTCCTTTGACTGGTGGGGATAACCAGTTTCACCGTCTTTTCGCCTTCCCGACGCATCTCGTGGCCGCCTTGCCTGTGCCAAGCACCCCGGCAACCGGAATAACACGTTTTACCACGACCGCGAAATAAAGGGGTAATACCTTTAACCGGAAAACTCTGCGGCTGGTTTCTTCCCTGGCAGTGCAACGACCTTCATCTTTCCTCCAAGTCGAGATCTTCTCTTCCCCTGGACGACGCCGAGACTTGCACCCGCTGCCAGGAACAACTGCCACCGCTGGAGGATCCTTCCCACTTAAGGTACTGTGTTCCGCCTGGCATCCTTTGCCACCGACTGTACGGGGTAGATTTAGCCCCCGGCGTTCGAACCTGGGTTAGCCTGGGACACCCTGGCTAAACTTTTCTGAGCCCCTCTAAACTCTTTTGGAACTCCCTGCAAGACTTTCAAAGCCTAGTGCAACTATGTGATCTTGGGCGCATTTGTGCTCTGCTCTCTCTAAGAGTGGGCCCAGCCTATGGACTTTGGCTCACAAGTGACTGTTGCTCTTCTGCCTTGCTAAAAGTGTTCCTAAATCTTAGAGTGGTGTATCTTCACATATTCTGTCTGTTTCCCTCCCTTCTTCATGAACTTATTGGAGTGCCATCTATAGTTAAGCGCTCACCTCTGTCTGAAAATAAGTGGTGTTAACTAAGACTTGTCTGATAAGGAATAAGGGTTGTATATATTATAATAGTAATTGTGTTTAGAGTGTTTTACAATAAGAGTGCTGGAGTGTTTCAAGCAGTGTGTTTTTAAATAAATAATTATATACTTTGACACCAAAGCTCTGGTCAGTGTTTGCTTGTGTTATTGTATCTGAGTACCTATTGTGTATACTTTGCATACTGCCTAACTCTTCTTGAGGGAAGTCTGACTGCTCAGCCACAGCTACCAGGTAAATCTGGGTGGGTACAGACTGCTACCTAGTGGGTTTACTGCTAACACCTGTAGTCCTAAATCTTTTGCAGTGTTCCCAAAGGGAACTGCACAGGTTTCTGCCTTACAAGTACTCATTTTCAATTTCAAGGGTTTTCACCAAGTTGATGGCGGCGGTGGCCGCAAATCTTAGGAGGGCAGGTATTCACATAGATCGCTATCTGGGCGATTGGCTGATCAGAGCTTGTTCTCCCAAGCAGGTTCTGGAACATCTCAGCAGTACCTGTTACTTCCTCCACTGACTGGGCTTCTTCCTCAATTTCAAGAAGTCCCACATTACACCCTCTCAGGATCTTCAATGTATTGAACGGTCCTGGACTCTTCTTCGGGGAATGCTTTGCCACGTGATGTAAGGTCTCAACATATTTTGCAGATGGTAAACAAGTTTCAGAATAACCCAACATCTTCCGTCCTTCGATTTTCTAAGGTTGCTCAGTCTCCTGGCATCCGGCATTTTCCTGGTGCCAGAGGCCTGTCTAGGATGAGATCCCTACAATGGGCCGTCGGATCCTCGGAAGGCTAGCTCAGGTGTAACGTACTCGCCTTGGAAGCAAGACGGCACGGAGCACCACAGTTTCGATCCCTGGTCCGCGCTTAGAAACCTCTGGGTATTAAGCACGTCATAAATAACCTATCATATCATATATCATATCCCAATGGTCTCAGCTCTCCGGCAAGATGACGGAACTTCTTCTGGTCCCGAACAAGGTTGCACAGGATCTCCTGTGGTGGACTTGCACGGAGAACGCGTTGAAAGGGGGTTTATGAGTTTGTGTTAGCTACAAAGGAGAACAGAGGAAGAACAAGTGGTGGCTTGTTGATTTGGATTGCTCATGAAACCAAAGGCACGTTTTCAGTCATAGATAGTGGCTGTGCCGATTTGCAATTTTAAAAAATTAGTACTGATATGGTCACATCATTAATATTTATTTAAGCCCATATGAGACCACGATTGACAACTTTATTGAATTTTTTAACTAACTTGAGGATAAGAAAAATGACATGACTTCCAAGAAATATATACTTATAACATGAGGTTTTAATTGTCAACTCGAGCTTGTGAAGCATTGCACATTACTACACCGAGAAATGAATGAAGGTTGTAATGTCCCAGAGATGATTAGAAAACATTACCCTGTACCAAATATGTCAAACTGATCCAGTCTCTATTGATCAGAGGTTATAGAGGATGCAATGGTCGATTTTCATCGATATATCAGCAATACCTACTTTTAGAACTCCAAGATATGAATCCAGTTTCAATACATTGGTAAATGTCAAAAGATGGCCTCTGCTTGGAAGTTTCGGTTTGGGTTGATGACATGAAATCTTTTTGGTCAAATCCTAATTGGTCGAGTGTTTTTTTCTCTGTTAAATTGGCCGTAGATATATGCTGGGCGAGAAACACCCCATTGCCCCTCCCCCGACCACCCGCTATGTTTATATTAACGACCCCCCACATATATTTGCTGACAATTTCGGTAAAAAATCTGCTGCTAATTTTTATTTGACCAAATTGGAAGCGCAGTAATTGGCCAATCCCGAAATTTCAAGGTTGAGCCAAGGCTAGAGTGATTACAACCCACATTACCGTGCCTTAATGATGATGATTTCTCAGATATAATTTATTCCACCAGTAATGTTTTACTGACTACATCTAGAAGGGTCAAGTGGACAAGCTTAATCTCGACTAATAACCTAGTGACGATGTACAAGGCTATGCTACCTGTATTAGAACAATATTTAGATCATGGCAATTGTTTTTGTTCAGCTACTGTTTGGGATCTATTTAGTGCTATTTTACAACTTTTTTTTTAAAGTACATTATCAGTGTCAAAACGGTATGAACATTCATGTGTAGATAGCTGGTATGACCAGGAATGTAGATCATGTCAATTCTAAATTATTTCACCCTTTCATGCAGAGTGTGGAGGAAATTCTACTAAAGTCAGAGCACTTGGAAATACATAGAAACAATTAATTTTAAGATGAAAAAAAACAAATGATCAACGTAATAATGACGCATACACGTTTTGAAGTATAATTGGTAATGCGTCAGTTCAAGGATCAATGATTATTGAAATTCATATAACAAGTGAAATGTGGGAATCTTCTTTTTTGGTGATGTACAATAAACCTCTCCTGGAAAACCACAACTTAATGCAAGATGTTAATTTTCTTCGAAAATTGTCCCTCATCTCGATATCTCGTGGAAATGCAGGAAGAAACTTAAATAAGCTTCTAGTAGACATGTTCAAAAGTGAACCACCATTTGGGTTCTGTTATTACAAAAATGATTTCATGGCATTGCAACCAAGGACCAGATTTAGTTGACTTGGAATAACACTTCTAACTATAGACCAGTTTCCATAAAAGATGCTAGTGATAAGATATATGGTACATTCCTGCACTTTATCCACTGGAATATTGGGTCGGGATACTCAAGCGCTGACAACATTTCAAGCAGGGGTTAGACCTGGCATTGCACAGTACATCAAGTATTTCGTCTTTTTATGTTTCAGTTCAAATTTGTAGTACTGCGCCATCAACCTTCATATTTGATTTTTGTAGATTTACGTGCTTTAGTTGATGCAGTTAATAAATGGTAAGAAACTTTGGTAGGAAATGATTTCCTTAGGCACCCTGCTAACTGGGTTAGAGCCATAGCAATTTTTTATCAGGAAAATGATGCACAGGTAAACTATGGGGTGGGAGGTGAATGTACCTATAATGTCCTTGTCACAAGAGGTGTTCGACAGTGTTGTGTTTTAACCTCATTATTCTTTTGTTTGCAAATTGATTAGTTTGAACAGTACTGATATGTATTCACCACAACTCAGCAGTACTAGAGTAGATATCCTACTGTTCACTGACGATGCAGTAATAATCAGCAAATGATAATGGCCCCATAATCAGAAAAAACATTAAGAGTATGTTTGAACCAATCTGGCTCTCTTTCTGAAAGTATCCAAGTGGACAGGGGTGGATGACAAGGGCGCATGTTAGCACCACTGCTCTTTAATATGTACTTGGCAGACGCTAGAGAGCATATTTCATCTGCAGGTTTGGTATCTCCTAAAATATCAGAACTTAGAATTAAATGGCTGGCCTACGCGGATGATTTCCTCCTATTCGACGTGACAAAAATTGGTCTACAGAGACTTATTGTGCGTGTGTCAAGTACATAAAGGATTTGTCACTGATTGTTAACCCTGAAAACACTAAAATCATTCAGTTGACAAAATCTAGGAAGTGATTTCAACAGAGGTGGTTCATTGGAAAAACAGAAATTCAGAAGGTTATCTCCCTTACATTTCTGTGATTCATGGTGAATGTGGGCCCCAACAACTCTCTATAACTGCTTGGTTTAAATCTAGAGCTTCCACCTTGTCGAATCAAATGTCTAGAGTAGATGCTAAATTTGGGACATTTTCCCTTAAACCTGCAATTCGTTATTACGAAGTAAAAGTAGTCCCAAACTATTATACAGAGTTGAGATGTATCAAACAAGAATTCTGGAGCTTCTGTCGATTTTAGAAGGGAAAATCTGTAAAACAGTAATGCAAGCTCCAAAGTACATCCCACTCCCGCTAATTCGGTATGAGTTGGGGATCGTCTCCCTTAAGACGAGAGCATACTGGAGGATCCTCTCGTTGGTAAGAAAGCTCTTATGTGCACATGGGAACTCCCTTTTTGTGGATATGAATAAGATCGATTTAGTCAGGGAGTGGTACATTTGAAAGAAGTCTACACTTTGTGTGGGAGTATATTGGAGGATATAGGAAGCACCGAGCGACTCTGTTACAACCCTATGAAAACTAAATCCGGACTGTTTGTTGGGATTGGATCAAAACGTTAGAATCCATACGTACGTACAGCTCCCTACAACATCTGTACAGTGAACGTAAAGATCTAGGTACATTAGCACCCTTTCGTAGTATTTACCCAGATAGAGGTACTCGGTTGCGCTTCCTGCGTTTTCAGTGGAATGCTATACGCACAATGAGTCTCCTAGTCTGATTTGGTTTGATCTCTTTGGACAAAGCTAGTTGTAGATTTTGTGCAAACGATGCAGAGACTTTACGACACTGGCTCCTTGATTGTAGTGGCCTATCTTATCTATGCGGTAAATACCTTAAGAGATATTATGTATTCAATGAAATGAATTATATTGATGAAGATGATTTTATTTGGTCTGTGCTACTTGCAGGGCACACTACTTCCTCAGTGATAGCGATTTCAGGTTTTATCAGTGCACTGAATTTAGATCCATCGTGTCATTAAGACTTTTTAGTATTGTTAGCTTGTGTTGATCCGGTTTGATCTGTTTGGACCTTTTATGTAAAGAAATATGATGTTTTGGTCTTCTAAATGTTCTTAAAATCTTATATGTTTATGTATGAATTGTATTGATGTTTTATCTTGTCTATGAATTAAAGGTTGATTTACTTCAACCAAATGATTTAATAAAAAAAATAAAAAAAATAAAACCCTTATTACAATCAGTGAAGAAAACATCTTCTGCAATCTCTGACTACTTCCGCTCTTCCCAAGCCAGTGAATCTGCTCATAGAGAAGCGCTTCAAACGAGCCCCAACAAATCCCATCTACATCAGAGGTCACCTTACGCCATATTCTCCGGTAGTCGCAACTTCACGGAAGAGGGCAGGCATTTACTTGGCGACCTCAGAGGCTCCACCTGATAAGGAGAGCAAAACAAGTATGCTCTAGGGAAGAACGCTGCTACTTCAGCTGCTTTCCAAATGAAGATCTCAAATAATTATTATAATTATAATTGTTCTTTTATAACGCGCTTATTAGCGGAAACCAGTTTCTAAGCGCAATCCTGGGATTCAAACCTTGCTATGCGTTGCCTTGCTTCCAAGACAAATGCTTTGGCCCTGAGCTATCTTCCCGGCTAGAATACTACCGTTATGGTGATTTATAACAGTAGAACCAGGTAGAGGAACAAGTACATGGAGTACCTGAGCCCTTACGATCACAGATACTGAAAACAGTGACTGAGGGCAAACAAACAGCCAATGCTATCATCAGAAGCTCCCTTGATGCGACAGACCCACTTGGGGGGATAGTGGCAGAGGGCACTCTGACCAATCTTCAGATGTTGTCCCTTCTCCCCTAGGGGGACTCCCTTCCCATGAGGCCAGTGCAGTGAGGCCATCACCCAATAGTCCCCTCGGGGGTGGTGCTCAGCGTGAGGATCGCATGGGGAGGGATCCTTCATATGGGATTAATCATGACCTGGAGAGAACATGGTATTTCCATAAAACACTTATGCCTACCCCAGCATTCCAATCTCTTCCCTTTTAGTAGTTCCCATAACTTTCCTATATGCTTTTGCCACTCCACACCTATCCCAAGTACTGAGATGAAAAAGAGACCAACTCAATCACTAAGGAATCTCAAGGCAAGTACTGTGACGAAGAAGGGCAGAGGAAGCATGAAAAATGCTCCAAATGGCAATAAGCATTCTATACTCTTACGTCCCGTCCCCTTTGCTCCATACTGTATGGGGCGTCCCTTCCAAGGGATAGGAGATGGAACCTTTTTCACCAAAAAAAACCTTCTTCCCCTTTAAATTTAGAGACGTGCGGGGGCGCAGCCCAGGGAGCATGCGCTGCCCTGCCTCTGCCCTCCGGCGCCACCCCTCAGTCCCCTTTTCCGCGTCGACGGGAACGGGCCGAATTCACCAGCACTCCTGGGGTTGGCCTCGGCCATGTAATTCCATGCCGGATACTTCTTCTCTTTGTCTTTTTTGTCTTATCCATCATTCAGGTACTCGGTCCTCAGGCGTCGCGTTCCTCCCCGGCGCATGTTGACTTCTACAGGGTTCAGCAGGTGTCCATCCTGCAACAGGTTCTTCCCAACTTCAGACCCCCATGCCCTCTGCCTATGTTGCCTTGGCTCTGACCACCATTGGCAATCATGGTGCTGAAGAACCGACTAGGCAGGTGGAGGGAGCTCTTCCAGAGGTAACTGCCAGAGGATCTCAAGAACTTCATGAAGCATCGAACCAGGCCCAAGGTAGGGCTGATATTTTCCAGCACACCCCGCAAGGGAGACTCCTTCCCAGGGACTCTCCCGTGCGGGGGGGTCCAGCCAGGTCCTTCTACTGGCACATTCCCCGAGGCAGCTACAGCTACCAGCCTTTGGTTCGAGGGATCCTCCCGGGCACAGTGTTGAGGGAACGGAAGGTTCTTGTACCGGGTCTACACCCTTTTACTGGCACAATGGCTGAGAGGCTACGCCCTAACACCGGCAATACGTCCGAGGGGCTATGCCCTACTACCGTCAATACGTCTGAGGGGGCGCCTAAACGCAACTCTACCGACCCCCGGGTCAAGGGTGTCGCACATACTGGGCCGAGACCCGAGGAACAGGATAGGCCTTGTGATCCACACACAAGAGTCTTGGACGAGGCTGGGCCCAACGGGCTGAGCGACACGTCGCAGGCACGTGGCAGACAGCTGGACAAAATGGCCGCTGTGCCAGAAAGGGGCACCCGTCTGACGCCATTCCACAAATTCGGCAAAGAACGAGTGTCAAGGTGGGGCTGGCCTCAACCAGGTACGTGGCCTACAGTCTTCATTTGCGCAGGGCAACTTTACTTTGCGTCCATGTGGACAGGGTACGCAGCGCCTTCAGCAGCCCCCCGCTACCCTGACGGTACCCCCTGCCAGCTCTTTGGCCAGTGAGGAGGTGCTCTTCGAGAAGTTTCTCAGCCACATGAGGTCTCCTCAGATGGGGGTTATCATCAAAGATGCAGTCAGGGAAGTCCTCCCCGCCATGCTAACTGCACCGCAGACGCCTCTCATCGGGCCCCCAGGCCCTGGTGCAGCCGCCTCCTTTGGCTCCACAGCCAACTCTGCAACTTCTGCTGCCTACTCAGCCTCCGGCTGCGGTCCCTGTACCCCAGCCTCCGGCGCCATCTACTCCACCTCCTCCACAAGATCCTCCAGATCCGCAGGATACGGACACGCCATCCTCAGCCAGGTCCTTCCATGAACGTCTTGCTGGCCTGGCGCAGTACCTGGGCCTCCCCAACCCGAGGTCAAACAGCCGGCAGAGGGGGTTCTGGCTGAAGTCCTCACGAGACGGCCCTCTGCCAACGCAGGGGTTCCACTGCAAACCGATGTAGTCTCCCTGGCCAAGAAGGGTTGGCTCAAGCCCCACTCGGTCCAGCCGGTCAACCGACACCTGGACACAAAGTACAGGCAGATGGAGGGGGATACACTCTTGCTCTCCACCCATCCTCAGCCACACTCCTTGGTGATCGCTGCAGCATCACTATACTCCAAGCCTCAGTCGTCCTCAGCCTCCTCTGCGGCGCTGCTAGGCAAGGAGGAGAAGATCTTGGAGGCGTACGGCAAGAAGATCTACTCCAACGCCTCCTTGCACCTGTGTCAAGCCAACGCAGATGCCATGCTGGCTGCCGCCAACCAATAGTTGTGGCGGGAAATTGCGGACTTCCTCCCGGAACTCCCCACCCAATGCCAATCATGCTTTAAGGCGGGGCTAGCGGAAGCCAAGCTCGTGGCGCATGACCTCATGGAATCCACAGTGGCTCATATCGATACCTCAGGCCGTGCCATCTGCATTGCGACGGACAGCCTGAGGAGAACAGCCTTGCTCTGGGCAACGAAATTCAACCCGGATGTCCAGGAGCGCATTCTAGATCTGCCGTTCGAGAGGGGGGAGCCTCTTCCACTACTCTACAGACGAAGAGCTGGACAAGAAGAAGAACAAGGGCTTTTTCCAGCCCCCATCCTCAGCGTCAGCCTCCGAGGGAAAGAAGGCATGACACGCCCCTTCGGGTCCAGGTGTCTCCAGTGGGAGGCAGGCTTGCTCTGCATGCAGAATTCTGGTGCTAGAATTTCGCTGACCCCTGGATCCTCTGTAATATCCACGGGGTACCGCCTTCCTATCCCAGCCTCTCCTTCCTGCCTCCCCTCCACTCCCGCAGGTTGGGACAGCAACTCTTTTGGCAGGGATCCGGTCGCTCGTAGAGAGCCAGGCAGTGGGGGAAGTCCCAGCCTCCCAGCAAGGCTTTGGCTTCTACTCCAAGATTTTCGTCATTCAGAAGAAGAACCAGGCGGGCCTGAGAGTTGTGATGGACCTTTCCACCCTCAACCTCTCCCTACAAAAATTCAAGATGGTTACGCCAGCTTGTATAGCAGAGACATTGGACAGGGGAGACTGGATGTGCTCCCTGGACCTGAAGGACGCGTACCTACACATCCCGATTTGGCAGCCCCATCGTTCTTTCCTACGGTTCCGGATCATGGGCTACCATTTCCAATACAAAGTCCTTCCATTTGGCCTCAACTCGGCCCCCAGAGTCTTTACCAGACTCATGACTGATGTGGCGGCCCTCCTCAGAGCACAGGGTCTCCACATCTTCCCATACCTCGATGACTGGCTCGTCAGGGCTACATCTCCGGAAGCGGTTCGCCACTCTTCCCATGCCCTTATGAACACACTGCACAAGCTCGGCTTCTAGCTCAACCTCAAGAAGTCACAGCTGCACCCTCTGCCATTCCTGGGACTCATTTGGGACACGTGCTCCGAGAGGGTTTTCCCGCCGGAAGACAAAATCTCGCCCATCAAGAGGGCCACCGCCCACTTCCTCAGCAGAGAGAGGACCTCAGCATGGTGGTACCAACAATTCCTGGGTCTACTGGCGGCGGTCCTGTTAGTCGTGCCGCACACAAGACTAAGGATGAGAAGGATTCAGCTGCACTTCGCGGCCTCATGGAATCAGGAGCGGAGCTCGCAATCCGAGATGATCAACATTCCTCCATCTCTCCACCCGGACCTAACTTGGTGGTCCATGGACTGCAACCTACGGACGGGCAAGCCCTTTCGGCCGCCCTCTCCGCAGGCCACCATCACCACAGACTCCTCGCTCGAGGGCTGGAGAGCCACCCTGGACGATTTCTCTGTCCACTGCACCTGGACTCGACAGGTGCAGGAATACCATATCAATTGGTTGGAGCTGAACGCCATCTTGCTAGCGGTCAGAGCATTCCTAGCACTTCTCAAGGGAAAGGTTGTCCTCATCCAGACAGACAACTCGACCAGCATGTACTACGTCAACAAGCAGGGAGGCACCAGATCCCCCCTCTGTGCAGGCTGGCAATCGGCATGTGGGAATGGGCCCTGGAAAACGACATTTACTTCTCAGCAGTCCACCTCCCGGGGGCATCCAACTTCGAGGCGGACAAGCTCAGCAGGCTGGGAGTGGACAATTACGAGTGGCAGGTAAACAACCTCGTTATTCAGGAGATCTTCAACAGGTGGTGTCATCCCCAAGTGGAACTCTTTGCCACCTGGCACAACAAGAAGTGTCCCCAGTTCGCATCCTGGCAGGATCAGGGCCCCGGCTCTCTGGGCGACACATTACACCTCCAGTGGACCGGCATGAAGGCCTATGCCTTTCAGCCTACTCCCCTGATCCACAGGGTAATTTGCAAGATCAAGGAGTCTCACCGACTCCTCATCATTCTGATAGCTCCATGGTGGCAAGCCAGGCCATGGATTTCGGAGCTAATCAGCCTCGAAGAGGTGCCCCGATGCACCTTCCGACAAGCCCAGCACATCTTCTGGTGCAGCAGGGGGGCAGAATCATCCACCCCACGCCAGGGAATCTAGCCCTCACAGCGTGGTACCTGAGCAGGTAACGCTTCGGCAACTTAGCCTCTCACAGGCCAATCTGGAGATCATAGAGGGCGCCAGGAGCAAAGCCACCAGGGCCCAGTACAAAAGCAAATAGACCAGATTCTGCCACTGGGCAGACTCCAAGGGAATTGACCCCTTGGCCTGCAATTTGGACGACGTGCTCTCCTTCTCAGCGCACCTCGCTCATTCAGGCGTACAGGTGGACACCTGCCCTACATACCTTGCTGGCATTGGGGCTTACAGGAACTCGGAGGGAGGCATTTGTTCCTCCTCCAACCCTATTGTCAAACATCTGACTGGTCTCGCTAAGCTCTACCCGCCCATCAAGAGACTGCACCCTGTGTGGGATCTTAACATAGTCTTGGGCGCCTTGGCGCACAAACCATTCGAGCCAATGGCGTCCATGGACATTAGGCTGGTCACCATCAAAACTGCCTTACTAGTCGGTCTTACCTCGGCTCGCATAGTCAGCGAGATCCAGGCGGTGGTCGCCTCGGACCATATACCACCTTTCACAAGGACAAGGTAATCATGCGGACGCACCCGGCATTTCTGCCCAAGGTTCCATCTACATGTCAATTGAACGAAGAAATAGTCCTTCTTACGTTCTTTCCCGATCCCAAGGACGAAGCACAGAGCGTGCTGCACTGCCTGGATGTCAGACGTGCCCTAAAATTCTACTTGGACAGGACCAAGGGCTTCCGCAAGTCAGATGCTCTGTTTGTCACTTTCGGAGGCTCGAGGCCAGGCTATCAGGCCTATAAGGCCTCCATATCCCGCTGGATGGTCTCTGCCATCAAGGAAGCATATGAGGGCCAGCACAAGGCGCTCCCGGGCAACATGCATGCCCACGCAGTCAGGGCCAAGGCAACGGCCATCGCATTCCAGCGCCATGTCCTTTGGCAAACCATAAGCAGGGCGGCCACTTGGGCCTCTCCCTCGGCTTTCTGCAAGCATTACTGTTTGGATGTCGGCTCTAGATCTGATGCGGCTTTCGGACAGGTGGTTCTCAGGGACCTATTTGCTTAAGGAGGGTCTCCTCTCCACCCTGGGGCTACAATCAGTTCTAATTGTCCATACAGTATGGAGGAAAGGGGATGGGACGTAAGAGTAATTATAAGTTACTCACCCTAGTGACTAACGTACTTAGTCCATAGTCCGCTTTCCTCCATACGTCCCACCAGCCTCCCCCAATAATACTGGTGTCATTAGGCAATATTAAATCTATTGTCGACGTGACAATGGGGACTGAGATGTGGTGCCAGAGGGTGGAGTCAGGGCAGCGCATGCTCCCTTGGGCCACGCCCATGCGTGCCTCTAAATTTAAAGGGGAAGTTTTTTTCTTGCGAAAAAGGTTTGGTCTCCCGTCCCTTGGAAGATACAGTATGGAGGAAAGGGGACTATGGACTAAGAGTACGTTAGTGACTACGGTGAGTAATTTATGATGTCTTTTACGATTGCCTATTGGTCAAGATGTGACTGAAATACAAGAAGGAAATTCAAACAGGGAGTTTGATCCTCCCTCGAGGAACCGCACTGTAGTCTGCGAGACGGAAACGAGAAGAGGGCAAATCAAGGCAGGGTACGAGAAGCTGTTCCGGAGAAGAACCCCACCACAGTGTTCTGGCAGGCCATCACGCCACAGGTTCTGGCTGCTGCAGGAAAGCAAGAGCAATCGATCCTGCAACCGCTGATGCCAAGAAGGTCAGCGGATTCCCAGAAGCAAGCAGCTGTCTGCTGTTGTGAGAGACTCGAACACGACTGCAGAAGTCTTGACGAGAACGGGAACCCGCTCGCCCCACAACACACGGTACGCAAGTTGCCAGCGGGTCATTTGGGATGTAGAAAACTAGACTAGAGGAGAGGAAAGGAAAGTACAAGAAGGCACACATACTGGGTCTGGGACCCAAAAGAACGAAATACAGATAAAGAGGTCTGGGACCAGAGGAAATGAATGTTAGGAAACAATCATAAAGAGGTCTGGGACCCGCGAAAAGACATATCTGGTAACGTCCTGACCATGGAGGAAGCTTGAAAGATTATGTAATCAGAGTCGGGAGAAAGAGACATGCTCCTTGGCGTTGAGTAGTGCACGCAGACCATCTTGGGAAGATTACTCTCACTGTCAAACTTCATAGCCACAGTACCTAGGAGGTTAGTGAACCATGTATGCTGTGAGCCTAATAAAAACTGCAAGTTTGAGAAAAGTGAGCCTGGGACTTGCACCCATATGAAGATTGTCAGTGAAGCCATCTTCATAGTCACAGACCTGATAAGTTGGTGAACCAAGCACAAAGCGAATACTTGAACGTTGTGCAAAGCTGAGAGAAGGGAGGCATCCTATTGGCCTGTGAGAAGCCTGAGAAGGGCCAGGGCAAGGGAGTCATCCCCCTGGTGTTGAACATTGTGATCTAAGCCAAGAATCCTGCAGAGTCATCACAGAACCCTACCCTAAAGTCTCCTCCCATGTGGCCAGGGCAAGGCAGCCGCTGCCTGATCCTAACCCTGGGAGGTGGCATCATGAGGGAGGATCACATGGGAGAAGATGGCTGTCAGGGGGAAGTGATGACTCTCTTGGGGGAACTACACAGTATTCAACCTCATATGAGGATGAAAGCCCTATAATTCACAAATACGTAATGGCTTGCTGCTATTGTCCAGGTCCCTCCAATGAAGCTGCCCAAGAACATGCTATGAAAAGTCATCTAATCAGACTAAAATGTGTACTTTGGAAGTTCAAGAATTACATCCGATATCCCGGAATTGTAATGATTCTGTTTTGGGTAAAGGTCCCACACCTCTGGAAGATTACAAACCTCTTATATAACATTCCCTGACTCTAACAATTCTCAGTTCACCAAATACACACAACCAATTAAATTTCAAAGGATTAATGCCACTATGTACTTCAAGGCCCCTAATGCATGTGACACTGGGATGAGGAAGATGGACTCCGAGGCAAAGAAGATCAAAGGTGCCATTGTGTGGTCTAGTTGTGGTACTGTGAAGCACTTGAGCAGGACATTTAAATCCCACAATGATCGGCACCTGAAGGAAGGTGTAGAATCAGTAGCAGAGGCCGTCCAAACCCTGAGATTGCCGAACAAAGAACAGCAGCTGGAGCCGACACTTGCAGAAGAAGCAAACAGCATTGCAGAGTTCATGCAGCAGGAAGCAGCATTGTGACCGGTGGGGGAAGAAGAGGCCCAGTCGCATAGGAATAAAGCTCCCAATGCAACACAAACCGCTGCAGTGCAGAGGTCAAAGCGGAGGCCATTTGGAGCTGTCAGAGCTCCAACGAAGAGCGGTGCAGATTGCTATATTTAAATGGGAGCTGGCAGCAGAGGCAGCAGAATGCAGGCGGTCCACCACAGAAGACAGGTGAGTTGACCTAATGTAAAAAATGACACCAGAACGCTCCCATCAGGACATTGGGCCATGCCCAATTGATTTGAATACCAAACATAGAAAATAAAGAGGCAGCAAGGGCGCAATTCCCCTTTCAATTGACACCTTTCTGGGGAAACCAGTAACCCGAATTGACACCAGCAAAAAGGTTTTGAAGCAGAAGTAAAGAGGCAGCAAGGGCACAATTCCCTTTTCAAGTGATACCTATCTAGACAACCTGCCTGTAACCCACATTGCCAACAGCCAAAACGTTGTGATCAAGAAGATATAAGAAGTAGGGGTGGGGGGCGCTCGAGAACCCGCATGAAATGGCGGCAGGGTGCTGAGGCTCCAACACAGGCAGGAATAAGTTTTGCGAATATAGCGGCCAGACTCGCTGAAAGGCAAAAAGAATGACTTGAGGGTACTGTGCATCGAACGGGGATCGGGCGGACACCTCTCATTCGTCTTGCAGTGGTTGGGAAGCTGAAAAACGGAACATCTGCGACCGCAGCTCACCACAAACAATGATGGTGGCTAACTGGGGACTGGAACAGCAGAAGCGCTGTCCCGCACATAACAATCTGCAGCAGGCAACCCCGGACCCTGGAAGACACGGCAGCCGATTCTTGACCAGGAACGCCTGCCTCCGATGCATGTCTCTTGGGGTTAGTAGCCTGCACCCCCTACTCCCTCTGAAGTTCCCTGCTGCGGCATAGTTGATCCCGCGCGGATGCTAACCGCAACCGGCGCTCATGTCGGCAAACCATCTGATGGCAGTGTAATTCGGCCCAGCGGGGAGGCAGCACAAATCCAAAGGCAGCTTGGGGGCCCCAGTACCGCTTTGGGTCCGAGGGGTTGTTGGAGACCGGGTTGCCCTCTGTACGGCGCAAAGCCGGTGCTGTGATTCAGCCATCATATGCTTCCCATGGACAGGAGATCAAGGCACGCTGCACATCATGTGATTGAAGCCATAGGTCTCTCCAGCCCTGGGACTGGAGCCGCCGCAAACTGCTACAGCAGATTACTGCCAATCACAACTGATGCAAACACAGACCTGCACCTGCCAGATTAATCCTGCATACCTCCCACGGGCAGAGCACAGCTCACTCCCAGAGTCACTCACGCGCTGCAGCATCACGAGCAATGGTGGACAGGGTCTCCATATCTAGGGACTGCAGCATACTAAATGGTGGCCAACAGATGTCAATGGGGCAAGCATCATCTTTCAAGTTAACCCCACGGACTGGCCTGAACTCCTCCCTGTGGGGCGTATAGTTGCACATGGACCAGAAACCAGCAACATTCCAAGGCAAAGAGCAACCCTCCTGTGCATGGAGCAGGAGATTGCGCAACTTGCGCCCAACAAGATTTTACCTTAGCCCCATCCAGAGGGCATGCCGGCACTACAAGGGATGATGAGGGGCCATGGTTGATGGGACAGCTGGGGCCGTGGAAGTGCCGGGGATAACTCCTATCTTTCAGTGCAACCAACTTGACAACATTGCAAGCAGTGGCCCTGTTGGCGGTGCTTTGCTTGACACTGTGGGGTGGGAACGCCACGCGGAGGGCCACGCTCCCTGCACACCCTGCTGAACCCCCGCAACTATGTGAACTAGTGGCACACATCGCCTCTTCTGGGCCTCTATGAATCGGCTGCCCTTGATTGGGGGTATGGCAGAAGCCACTGGTGTCAACGCTGACAAAAATGAAAAGACTACAAACCTAACCACACCACCCCAACGTTGATCGATGGGACAGCACGGAAAAATGGATGTTCAGACCCTGCTTACAGAAATACGGGCAATAGGCCACAGCACACAGGAAACCAATGTCACGGACCTTGAGATCAAGAGACACATTCAGGACATGCAAACCGGCCTCAATGCACAGGCCGAGCGAACTACTGACATCAAGCAGAGGATCAGCACCCTGGGGGACAACTGTGCAACAGCAGCCACCGACCTAGATGGCCTCATTAAGGATGTACAGCGCCTCGTGCCAAAGTCATAGATCATCATAATCACTCTCGACAAAATAACCATCGAATAATTGGCCTCCCAGAGCAAGCAGAAGGCCCAGATTTCGAGGCATATGCATACCATCTACTCAAAGACCAACTGCACATCCAGGACGCAGTTTCTTATACGATCGAAAGAATCCACAGGACGCCAATACCGAAGCCAGCAGCCAGGGAGCGAGCAAGGCCAATAACAATGCAACTATTGAACTTCCAGCACAAAGTCGCCATACTCTGTGCCTACAGGGCAGCGGGAAAAATAAGGGCGGAAAAGACTTAAATTTGCATTTTTAATGACTACTCAATGGAGGTTTCCCGAAAGAAGAAGGGGTTCGCCCCACTGTTCACCACGCTCCGGTGCACACCGCATAAGTTTTACTTGAAATTCCCAGCGATCTGGTGCATCCTCCTCAATAAAACGTGGCACTCATTCGACGACCCTGAAGAAGCATGGCGATTACTGCGGCAGCACGACCTGGTGTCCACGGACTTCCCCCACGACCCTGAAGATGGAGGTAATGCCCGCCAATCAGATACCACACTACCGCGGCTCCAGCAGCAGAAGTGCCCACGGGGAAGGCAGCAACGCTGAAATAGGCGGTCAGCTGGGCCGGATCGGGCTGCGCCCCTTCCGGGGACTGGAGAGATTTGCTGACCCCCATATCAGGCCACAACTAATGCCTTACTGGATAAACACAGGGTCAACCTTCGAATCAGCAAATGTGCATCCCTGAGAAACATCCCATAGCCACGAGTTATGAGCACACACATTTTATGAACAATTTCAATGCCCAGCGAACGCTTAAATCCTGCCTGCGGACATGACCTGGCCTCTCAACCCCCCCCTTTTTCCTCGAGAGCCCCCCCTGGCTACCTAGATAGCCTTAGATGGGGCTCTTTACCATGCCAGGAGATGAGGAGGCAGTGGTGCCTCCCACTCCTCTCCACTACACAGGGCATGGGCAAGGTTAGGGTGTATTGGGGCAATGTTCCTCTGTCCCAATGTTAGAGTTAATGTTTGCATTCTTGGCATGTTTTATGTTAACCAGATCATGTTTACTATGCTACACACTATAGCGCATTTAAGAACACTGTGCCCTATCCTGCATCGATCTGCCCTGTCTTGGGTGTGCCGTGTCCGCCCCCTAACCCTCCCGCTGCATGACGGGAACCTTCAAGAATGACTGAATTGCGCCTTGTAACCCTTAACGTGCAAGGCCTAGGACATCCAGTCAAACGACAGTGGGTCCTCAACTACCTGCGTGACACGCTCTGCGATATCGCCTTTCTGCAAGAGACCCATTTGGACAAACATGAATCGGGTAATTTTAAACGGGGATGGGTCGGTATTCACACCGGGGGCAATAGAGTCCATAAACGGATCCCCCTTAACATACTCTATACTGTCACCGACACGGACGGCAGATATGTCTTGTTACAGGGCCAGGTCCGACAACAACCTATCACTCTGGTTAATGCTTATGCCCCAAATGGAGACTTGCCCGCATTCTTCCCACATGTATTTGCGAAATGTGCACCGTTCATGGGCAAGGTTACAGTCCTAGGCGGGGACTGGAACACAGCCCTTGATGTGACTTGACCGTCAGGGTGCTCCACTTCTGACCCCCCCCCACCCTGCATAAAAGAACTTCCCAACTTTCGCTCATGTCCGACATGAGACTCAGACATATGGCGGCAAATACATCCCCTCGGACAAGACTTCACATTCTTTTCAAATCGCCACAAGTCATACTCCAGACTGGACCGACGAACATCCTCCATTTAATCTGTGAATGCTCAATTCTGCCCATGACATTATTGGACCACGCCCCAGTTTCCCTAACTATTAATATAACGAATACAACCCTGGTTAGACCGGCGTGGCGACTGAATCTAAAAACACTCACTTACCTAGATATTACCAAAAGCCTGGGAGAAGATATTGATCTTTTCTGGCGCACAAACTTAACCCCAGGATACACATCAGCCTCATGTTGGGATGCCTTTAAAGCCTTCCTTAGGGGACAATGTATCTCACTATGGGCCCACAAATTGAAAGTGTGGTGAGAGAGGGGTGACAAGCTTGAAGATGACATTATACATGCAGAAGCCCAACATAAGCGAACCCAGGACCCTAACACGCTCGCCAGACTCAATAGGCTCAGGGGGAACTCAAACAAATCTTGACCCAGCGAGTGCAGAAGTCGTTCACTAGCTGGTCACATAAGTACTTCCTAGATGCCGATAGGCCCCTCCATATGATGGCACTTGCCCTTCGTACAAGGCAGGCCTCACAACAAATCCTCAGTATCAGGGACAGGGAGGGGAACCTACTCAAAGACGAAAAGGGTATCAACAAACGATTTGAGGAGTACTATCGGGAGCTACATGCTAAACCTCCCTCACTTAACCCCAAGACAATCTCAATGTTCCTAGCCTCACTGCAACTGCGCACCATTGATGACTCACAAAAGGCATCACTAGAGCAACCAATATTGTCAGAGGAAGTCTACCAAGCCATTGTCTCACTATCTGTGGGGAAGGCGGCAGGCCCGGATGGCATTCCAATAGATCTCTATAAAACAATGATAGACTGAATGGCCCCGCTGCTTGCTATGGTTTTCGCTGAGGCAGCAACCATGGGACACCTACCGACCTCGATGCTAGCCGCTAATATTATCATCTTCCACAAGCTGGGGCGAGACCCCGAGGAATGCGCCTCTTATCGACCTATCTTGCTCATTAATGCGCACGCCAAGATTTTGGCCAAGTGCTTAACATGCAGAATCAATAAACTACTACCCCAACTTGTTCACAAAGACCAGACCGGAATCATCTCCTGCCGCCACTTGGTTGACAATGTCCGAAGGTGTCATGATGCCCGCTCCCGGGGAGCCGGTTCAAGCCCTGCGTCCCCGAAAGCGGACATCCAGTCCCCAAGGAAGGACCCAGCAACCCCATATAGGGGCCCTTTGGACAGTGTCCTGGCGCCTATGGCGCCAGGCTCATAAAAGACATCAGTCCTGGCGCCATAGGCGCCAGGCTCATTATGGGAGTGCTTGGGTGCACTTACCTGATGCAGACCATGCTGCAGGATCCCGGCCTCCTTGAGGCCTGAAAGGAACTACTTTACCTGTGGGACTAATTTACCATCCGGCAGTGGTCGGGGAAGGATACATACCTGATTGGAGGAAGGATACATACCTGGAACTTCTTCCAAGGCTATTTAAACCCCACCCGAACAGCCACACGTGCTTCACGTTCTTCTGCATCTAGCAGTTGGACGCTCACCGTGTCTGCTCCTGCATCCTGACTTCTGCCACGCCTGCCAGCATCCTGGATCACCTGCAAAGGAAGAGAAGAAGAGAACAGAAGAAGGAAAAGTCCTTACCTGCTAAATCCGCATCCCGCCGACAATCCTGAAAAGGAAGACTTTTATTTAAAAGCTCATCGCGTCGATCGCTGCAGCGCCGCATTCCACTCACCTTTACAGGTCGCCTCCATGTTCAGCAGCGATCATCCGGATTCGCAGTCACGCCCCAGCGCCTAGGGAGAAAAAGACCAGAACAAAAGGTGAGAGAGAGAAGGGAATAAGGAAAGCTAAATCTCCATGTTAAGACTTCCCTGTTGATTCATTCCCTCTTCATTTCGGGTCCGCGCCGCATCCTGGCATTTCCGGACCCCTTCCCCTAAGGGGAAAAAAAGACATCAGCGTTAATGAGTGAATGAAAAGACATTACCAAAAAAACGCTCATTAAAGACTTACCTGATTTCTACAAGGATTTCACCTCTCATCTCGGGTCGGTGCCTGTTCCCCGGCATTCCGTACCCCGGCCCCTATGGGGAAAAAGACACTAGCATTAGTACATTAATGCATGGACACAAGGGGAACCTCTTATCAAAAAACTTACCTGGAAGCCAAGCAAGTTTGGTTCTCACCAATCCGAAAATCCAGTGAAGTAACTGGATACCAACGCGCCCCTGCAACAGAAGCAGGATGGAGAGCTCGTCCTTCCAGACCCTAAGGTGAGACGCTACAAGGAATCACAGAAGGGTTTCGAGGAGGGTGAGAGGGGAAAGTGGGAGGCCGATTGCATTACCCCGCAGACAGTTAATCCCCTATTTTCGCCTACAGAAGGATACTTCTGCGAGCCAGTAAAGCCAGATTTTGGGGCCCGGTCCAGTCCGTCTTCCGAACCCTGCGCATCACCTTAGAAGAGGTCACAGCAGCGCGAACCAGGCCAGCGCCTCCGTGGGAGTCAGGTGAGCGTCACAGAAGGCTCCTACATGTCCTGGCAGGGCAGATCAATCCCAATGAATTTATACTGACAATTTTTTTTTTTTTATTGTTTATGGTTAATCAAAACCTTTACAAAATAGTATGTATGACAAAAGAAAGAAACAACAAATACATTTAAATTTAAAATCAGACTCGACAGCATCAGAACAATAACAAAAATAAAAAAAGTACAAAATATAAAAATACATCCATAGGCGCCTATCTACAATACTTCATGGACCCACAAGATCGTAAGTTCATGTAATGATAAAACGGCAAATTTTCAAATCATAATCGACAACATCAACAGAACAAATGGTAAAAAAATGTAAAAGAGGAAAAGTCCATCATCACTTAATTACAGTGTTTCATGACCAAATACCATTGTTAAGTTCATATATTGATAAAAACAGAAAGAGGCAGAGAATTTCACATGATAATATCTTATTTGAGATTCTGCACATCTTCATAACTGGTCATAATCATTATTCATTTGTATAATCAGATGTCTCAAGACAATATAGCAAGATTCACACATGGAATAGCTTACGATAGAATAGTCATGCCGCTCTATAGTAATGCCTTAACCGCATTACACTCAACGATGACCAACGATGTTAACAGGCTTTTCAATCAATTTGGCTTCAATAATTAACACGTAATTTGTTAGACTAAGGATAGGAGTTTGACTCCTTCCCTACATAGATCTTTGCCATAGACTTTCTCTACTTAGAGTTAAATCTGAGTAGAGATGTTCACCAAACATTTTTCTTTCGGCTTCGAAATACAAACAGTACACAGTTAGATGTTTCAAAGATTCTGTGGTATTATTAATTTCACAGAATCTGCATTGACCGATGTTAATCTTATTTTATTTTTATGCTGATTCCAAGTCATCAATTTTTTATTCGTTAATAGCTGATTCAAACAAAATCTCAAGTATGATTTCCTGCCAAATTACATGGAAAAACGTCCTGGTACTTAGGGCGATAACCCCACTGCCTAGTACATTTTGCGTATTCATAATAAGACTTATAGTTATTGATCTTCTCCACTTGTAGGCACCAATAATAACGACGAAATTTGAGTTTGCATGAAGGTAAGCCTATTACCAGGTCATCATGATTGATCATAGTACAAGATAGTATATCTTCCATTTTATTTCTATATTTCAAAAAAGATGGAGGATGTCCTTTCGCAATCATAGTCGCCAGATCTTCGTATAGAGAATCTATAGGTGGGGATAACATTTTCCTATAATTTGAAAGGGATCGCCAGTGCCATTTAACAGATAGTGGTAACAAGCCCAACTCATGGCAAATGATTGCATTAGGCGTAGATAAAGCCAAGCCCGATACACTTTTCCACATTTTGCCTTGGATTACGTCCAAGATCCCCTCTAGATCAAAAAGACATATATCCAAGGCATAAAGAAGAATAGGCTCAATTTTTTGTAGATAAAATTTGATAATTGGCAGCAAAGAACATTTCCCCAATCATTGATGTATAAGCTTCATCTGTGCAGTAAGGGATTTGGCTTTATTATTCAGGATCATCCTCCAGCTATCAAAAGAGTGTGAAGTAGATAGATGGCAGCTTAGATAACGCATGGAAGGAGATCTAGGAATAGAGATGCCATTAAGACACTATGTGAATTTGGCACATCTTTTCCGCCCTTCTGTAAAGATAATAATAAAAGATTTTCCAGGGTTTACTTGTAGATTATGTTTGGTTGCATAAGAATTAAATAAATCCAGCTTGTTCTGGAGCCAAAAAGGGGTCCGATCAAAAAATAGTAGATCATCCGCAAAACTTAACCAATTCAGTGATAGGGATCCTAATTTGGCAGGAAAAATAATGGAATCCTTCCATTCTTCATCTAGATCTAATAAATATAAATTGAACAGGACTGCACCGTATTCGATAGGTGGTTTGTTTATGTAAAGCAGCAATTGTCGCGACAAGTTGAGGTGAGAACCAATATTTAAGCAGTTTCGCCCACAATAATGCTCACAACCTAATTATGGGTTCCTGCCTGGTTTGGGACTGGAGGGAGTTCTGGCGGAGTCGCTATAAAAATTTCCGCAAGTTCATCTGAGTTAAATAGACATGGAAATAAGCCTAATAATTCTAGGTCATCACGCTGTGCCCAAATTAATCTCGTAATGATATGCGAATGATAACCGCAAATCCTACGAGTCGGATTGCTGTGTGATAAACGCACCCAGTCAATATCATCGCTTCTGATAGTATGTAAAACTGGAATTGCCTGAAATGCCTTAAGCATTGCAGAGCAATTCAAACTCATTTTTGTGGTGGTTGGCGTTTTAGTTTCCCAGCCCATGATAGATGGCATATCAGGGGTTAAGATCATTACCTCAGTCTTGGGCATTGCCTCATATGTGCTTAGGTGGAGTTCATGTATACGAGAGTTTGACTCAGAATTAGATCTCTCCCCAGCAATATTAGTATCACTTTTACGACAATTGCTATTTTGTGCTTCCACCATAGAGCTATCTTTGTTGGCCGATTGAATCAAGGGTCCTTTGGCCACACTATTGGGTGACATTCCCTGAATGCTGGACTTTTTACTGGATTCACATTCCAAATTGATGTGTGGCTTTAAGACCTTTACATTAGGTCTACCTAATTTTGGTTTGTTCGCTGATGTATTATTCAGAGGTTTAGTTGGACCTGCTACTTTGATTTTATTAGCAGCCTTTTTTATGTATACAGCTGGACAAAAATGTAACAAATCAGTTTGTTTTTGTTTGCCGCACATAAGAATTCATTGTTCATTGATTCTCCGGTCCCTTTCACAGAGGGTTTTATATCCAGCAACTTTTGATTATCTAAAGGGTTTTGGATGGCATCAATATTCAAGTGGACTCTAGACTCTTGATTAAGTTAGATGAAATCAATCTTCTCGTCTTCGACCGTAGTATTCTTTATGTCTACTTTTAATGCGTCTAAAATGTCCTTTGGTGTGTTTTGTTTTTTCATAATTTTTAGATTTTTTGCTTGTTGGACCTTTCGTTTAGTGGCTCTCACCATCAGTCGTTTTTGTTTACTGGTTAATACCGGTTCATATACCGGATTCTCAACCTTCTTTTCTTTTGCTAATTCAGCACAGTTGTGTTTTTTTTTGTAATTCATCATCCAAGTCAATTAAGTTGGTTAGAGCTGAAGGGCTATCTGGATGCTCCTCAATAATTCCACAAGCCACATGTGATGATGGTTCAACCGTTTCGTGGGCATTATGATGCTTGCATACTGGTAGCTGGGCAAATGATGTATTATTTGTTATACCCAGTAGAATTTGTTGGATTGCAACAACATTCGCTGATACCATCTTTATCAACTGATCTGTTGATTGAGATAGTTTAGCTTCTTCTTTACTGCCACCAATAGCAGTAACAGCCACAAACGTCATCGTAGAATTGAGCACCAAACATGGGTTAACTAGGGTTTGGGTGTCTCTGTCAATCATTAGAGTATTCACCCTTTGTTTACCAATTGATAGCGCTACAACAGCGTCACAAGTAAATAGGAGACCTTCTATCCTGTTAACCTTGGCTAGAACCTCCATTAACAAACTATGGGAATGGGTAATTTGCGAGTGTGTCTGTTCATGTCCTTTATCAAGAAGGTTTAGCATCCTAGTCAAGACCAGAAAATCTACTCCAAAAGCCGAGGTCTCCAGCAGCTTGCATTCCTCTTCAACCTCCAGTTCAGAGAGACTCGATCGATGGTCAACCGGAAAAGTCGAAATCTCGGGTTTAGACATGGTGCGAGCACCGGCAAAATCAGGGCAATTTCGAATTTCTGATGGCGAGCTAGTCTCTACATTTTTAAACCCAATAGTGGATTCATTAGTTTTAGGATGCTCATCTAAGTATGCGTGCTCCAGCGCTTGATTTATAACCAGATTGTTAAGGTCAGTATGCACATGAACGTCTTCCATGCAATATCTACTCAATTTCACCGGAGTAGAAGGACCACTAGAAAAGCGCATCCTTTTGTCTAAAAGTGCCTCTATAGCCGGGGCAATTATGGAGACATCTGAAAATCTGGGCTTGGTTGTAATAATACCCATTTTAGTTAATAATTCTCCATAGACAGGTGCCTCTAAGCACCCTTGCCCAGCGACCTTACCTTTATCTTGATTCATACCTTTGAGCTTATAGGTCTCAGGTGCCATTGAAAAATCACTTTTAACATTAGCCTCAATCGGCAGTATGGTAGCCTCATTAATGATGGCTACCTCCTGTTGTGGTAATTGTCTGCTAGATTCACCTTCCATTTCAGCCACATCGTTAGAAAATTTTATTTAATTATTCACTAGTATGCTAGCATCTTCCCCGACAGTATGACTTGATAGTGAGGCATTAAACGTATCAGTAGTTATATCGTGGATCTTACATCCACTACGAAGCCCATTCACCATCTTAAAGACCTGGTATTTACACCTCGCACACAAGAAGATCTTAAATTAAGCAACTGACAAATCCTGTTACTAAGACCTGCACCGCACACCGTGAACAGTCAACAGTATTTTGAGTACTTACACGGTACGCGCGCGATTGCGCAAGCTGCTGGGAGTTTATGGAAGCAAGAAGGGGCGTAAATGCCTAAGGATGGGATCAACAACAATTGGGTCCTTCAAAGAGAACAGAAACAGGGTTTCAGAAGTTGAGTAATTAGCGGTAATGTTTCCTTAAAACAAACGTGCACAATGTACACGCTGTGCACAATGTACTCGCAGCAGTCACCTTTGTTTCTTTCCAGGGGCCAGGCAACCAAGCAGTGTTCCCGGAAAAGAAGTCCTCCTGGAGGCTGTACAAGAGCACTTGTGTATTTTGACTCGCTTGCTCAGGGAAAAAGAATCACACAATCCACAAATAATTCCCAACCGACGTGCCGTGACAGTCAACAGTACTTCCAGTACTTCCACGGTACTGACAATTGACGCTGAGAAAGCGTTCGATAAGGTGAGATGGGACTTCATGTTTAAAGCACTCAAAGCATACGGTTTCCCTCTGGCATTGGTAAGGTTGGTTCACCTACTGTACACCGATCCCTAAGCCTCAGTAACCACGAATGGGTATTCCTCTAACAAATTTAGTCTATACACTGGGACCAGACAGGGCTGCCCCCTCTTCCCCCTTCTGTACGCCCTGTCCATTGAGCTGTTGGCGGAAAAACTCTGCACTGATCCACTCTGGTGCGGGGTACTCAGGGGAGCAGAGGAACACTGCAGCTCCTTATATGCGGACGATCTATTGGTCTATGTGCGGGAATCTGCGTCATCACTACCTCGCCTACGCCACCTCTTAAAAGAAATGGACCAATGATGGGTTATCAGGTGAACTGGTCAAAGTCGGAGGTAATGCCAATCAGGCCTGACATACCACGGGATCCTGGAGGGGTCGCCCCCTTCCGGTTTAGGGAATCGTATCTCTCCATCCATACAGGAATTTAGGAACCTAAATTACGCACCTGTATTAGCCAAGATTGCTCAGGATCTTATTAGGTGGAATGCGCTCCCACTGTCATTGATGGGACGCATTAGCGCCTACAAAATGAACGCGCTCCCGAAATTATTATTTCTTGCATAAATGCTCCAATGCGCTCCCACAATGAAAATGTACAAGGAAATGAATAAACAACTCGCCAGATTCCTTTGGAAGGGTAAGAAGGCCAGGGTCCGGCTGGGGATATTACAAGCCTCTAAAAATGACAGCGGACTAGCAGTGCCAGCCTGGCGAACATACTACCAAGCAGACCAAGTATGCTGGGCGAAGGGATGGCTGGATGAGACTGATCTATCCAGTTGGTGCCAGCTCGAGGTTTCCCTTCTAGTGCCGTTCACACCAGCGGAAATATTGGCTATCTCGTGGGATAAGCTACCTGAAAGGGTTAGAATACACCCACTACTCGGCCCAACACTTACCCTGTGGCACAAAATGAGGGGTCTTTTGGGTGAGACTACTCGGGCCGCCCTACACAAGCACCATAATACCCCATGGCCATATATCCGGGTTGCCGATCTCTTTGTGGGTGACGAACCAATGGGATTCCCTGAAGCCTGCAAGGTCCTACAACTCCGGCCAACCAAGTGGATACACTATCACACCCTACGTAGAGTAATCAAAGCAAACACTACCACACAGACACTACATGATCCTCCCCCCTCATCATGTGAACAGGACATGGGTCGGAATCCTACTGAATATCCAAGGCTACGCTCTTTCTATTCTCTCTGCACCCCTAACCATACCATGCAAAATGTGACCTTGGCGCTGCAGTGGCACGGGGGCCTAGACACTCCAGTGGATGTGGGGGACGTGTTTGATTACTTCAAGAGCATTCCCTCTGTTAGGGAGAATTCTCAATTCTCTTAACATGCTAATTTCCCTTACCTATAGAGTCCCCCAGCAGCTTTGCTGGATTTCCAGGGTTTATTTTTTTCTCCTGCTAAGAGTGAGACTCTTTTTCCCACTCTTAGACATATTTTTGATGTCTGTTTTTTATTTTTTTTTAAATATATTTTTATTTTATTTATAAGGTCCAACAAACACACTACAACTGTTTCAAAACATAGAAAGCATCATATTTCAACACATTATCAAACTCCCCAACTCCCCCCTGCCCCTTTAAACTAGAGCCGGTTCTCACATATCGTTTACGGGAACATCATTGGGTGGCACACTACCTAGACAGCCATCAACCGGGTCCTCTGTTTCGTTGTCACCCTGGTGAGGGTTTGCCAACGAGGCCACCAATTGCCGCCAGGCCAGCAAGGGCCCTACTTCTTCTTCGCCCCCCCTGGTGACCGCTTCAAACCAGACTACGGATTCAGCTTCCGCCCACCTCAAGAGGTCTGTCCACCATAACTCCACCCTAGGTCTGTGGGCCGCCTTCCAGCCCATGGCGATCCTACGTTTGGCCAAGACATAGGCCAGGTCCTTCATCTTGATTATGTGTTTCAAATGCCGGGGTCTAGGGAATAGTCCGAGCAAGCATGACCAGGCCGATTCCACATCCAGCACCACCCCCCCGCCAGCCAGTTTCGTCTTGACCTCGTTCCAAAATCTATGCACCTCCGGGCAAGCCCAAAACATGTGTAGCAGTCCCGCGTTCCCCTCCCCACACCTGGGGCATTGCTGTATAGCTGATCCCCCAAACTTTGCAATCTTCCCGGGGGTTAAATAAGCTCTGTGGGTAACATACAATTGAAGCTGTTGGAATCTCGCGTTACGGGACACCTTTTTATGGTACCTCTGGGCCCGTTCCCACCGCCCATCCGTCATGGGTCCCCCCACCTCCTCCCAATCTTGTCTCAATTGGAACAACTCCTTCCCTGCCCTTGCTCGCAGGAGCTCATATATCCTCGATATTTCGTGCCCGCCCTCCGATACATCATACATGGTTTCCAGGGAGGCATCTGGATCCTCCGCGAGCACTGTCTCCGGCCATCTTTCTCTAGTCTTTTTCATCAGCCTAGTGTAGGTTATATATTGGCCACCATGTACTCCCGTCTCTTCCTGCAGCCGCTGAAAGTCCACCGCCTCCCCTTCTTGCCATATGTCCCCGAGGGTGGCTAGGCCTACCTGTTCCCAGTATCTGCGGACCGATTCAAGTAGTTGAGAGTCGCTCCCACACAGAGCCGCCAAAGGGGCCTGCTGGGAGTATGGTTCCGAGTCCCCTCCAATCTTCCATGTCCTGTGCCAGATCTCCCAGCCCAACCTCAGTAACCGCCCCTTGCCCACCAGTTTATCTCTGCCCAACCACACCACTTCCATCAGAAAGTATGGGGCTGTATCTTCGCGCAGGAGCCTGGCTTCCACCGAATCTTCAGTCGAGAGCCACCTGGCCACGTACTGCAGCTGCCCCGCCAGGTAATAGAGTTCGAAGTTAGGCAGTCCTATCCCCCCCCCCGTCGCCCGGGTTCTGGAGCTTCCACAGAGCCACCCTATTCCTAGAGCTGCCCCACACAAAACCCCTACACACGCTGTGAAGTTTCGCGAATAGGCTCCTGGGTATCAGAAATGGGACGTTTATAAAAAAGTGCAAGAGTTTAGGCAGGACCACCATCTTGAGCAAGGCCGCCCTCCCCATCATGGTAAAGGGCAGTCTGGATCAAAATACCAAGCTGTTCTTAATCCCCTCTATCGCCTTTTCCGTGTTGTGCTTGTGTTCTGTCTTGATCTTGTGGTAAATGTTTATTCCCAAATACCTAAATGTTACGGGCTGCCATGGTATTGGCAGAACAGGCAGCCTCTGCACCGAGACATTCCTATATCTACCCAAAGGGAACAGGCTGGACTTTCCAGGGTTCACCGATATACCGGAGAGGATGGCGTACCGTTCTATCACCTCTAGGACGTACTGTAGGTTTTCTTCTGGGTAGCGTAAATAAAGGAGCATATAATCCGCATATAATGATATCAGATGCTCTCCACTGGCCGTGTTTATGCCCACCTCCCCATATTGTTGACGCAGGCATATTGCCAGCGGCTCCAATGCCAGTATATGTAGCATAGGAGACCAGGGACATCCCTGTCTGGTCCCCCTGCCCAGTTGCCAGGAGTCTGAGACCGTGGACCCTGTCTTGACCCTCGCCATCGGGGTGCTGTAAAACAACTGTACCCATCTGAGGTATCCGGGTCCCACTTCATACACCTTCAGGACCGCTTTCAGCCAGGGCCATCGTACCGAGTCGAAGGCCTTGACCGCGTCCAACGACACTATAGCCAGCTCGCCCGTGTCCTCCTCAGCTTGGTCTATGACATGGTGTAGCCTCCGGTGGTTATCGGTGATGTTCCTGCCCGGAACATATCCCGTCTGATCTGGGTGTATCAGTTTCTTAATCACCCTCTTCAGTCTATTAGCCAGCACCGCCGTGAGTATTTTGCTGTCCTGGTTGAGCATGGACAACGGTCTGTAAGACCCGCGCTCCACGGCCGGCTTGCCTGGTTTCAGGAGTGGGATGATTACAACCTCACGGAGGGACAACGGGAGTTCTCCCTTCTCATAGGCCTCGTTGAAAGTGGCAAGCAGTGGCTGGAGCAACTCTTGCTGGTATGTTTTGTAGAACTCGCTGGGCAGCCCATCCGGACCCGGCGTCTTGCAAGTGGGCAAGTTCCGAATCACTACCTCCAGCTCATCCGAGGTGACGGGTGCGTCCAACTCAGAACGTTCTAGATCATCTAAGGTGGGCAGCTCAATGTCCCCCAATGTGTCTAGTATGTCTTGGCCCATATCCTCCCCCGTGTCCTCATACAAGTGTCTGTAAAACTTAAGGAATTCCTCATTTACCTCTTTCTGGGTGTTGCATATGCTACCTCCTTCGCCCTGAATCTCACTAATCACCGAGCGGGGGGTCTCACTCTTGTACAGCCAAGCCAGCAATCTGCCCGGCTTATCGCCCCCTGCATGTATCCTCTCCGTATATTTCCTGTGACTGAGTCTGCACAGTCTATCCCAGAGTGCACTGCAGGACAACTGTAGCTCCTCCACTTTGGTTCTGTTATCATGAGCGGTGCACACGCAACGCGTGAGCTCCTCTAGCTCCCTTTCCGCCTCCCGGAGCTCCCTTTCGACCCCCCCCTGTAGCCCCTTAGCTTGGGAAATAGCTTCCCCACGCACCACCACCTTAAACGCTTCCCACAGTGTGCCCACAGAGCTGACGCTTCCCGTGTTTGTATCAAAATATTCTTCAATGGCGTCCCTCAGGCCCTCCCGAAACCCCTCATCCTGCAGAGCCTCAGTCCTAAGTCTCCATGTAGGGATCTGCGGACGTGGGGGCTGGTGTCTCCAGTCTACCACCAAGGGAGAGTGGTCCGACAGCACTCGGGCTTTGTATTCTGCTCCTTCTATTTCTATCACTATCCCGGCTGTTACAAACATGTAGTCTAACCTTGTGTACAAATCATGTGGCGCTGTGTACTGTGAGTACTGTCTATCCGTGGGATGCAGCCTTCTCCACGCATCCTCTAGGCCTAGGTCTTTCAGTAGGGTACTCAGCGCTTTAGCCGTCGGTGCCGTTTTTCCTGCCCTGTCCTTGGACCTATCCATACTGGGGTCTACGGTACAGTTAAAGTCCCCCCCCACACTACCGTACCCCCTGCCAGGGGGCCAAGTTTACCGTAGAGGGTCCTAAAGTAAGCCGCTGTGTCGTTATTGGGGGCGTACAAATTTATGATGTGTATTTCTCTGTTTTCTAAGAGACCCGTTACCACCACCATTCTACCCTCCGGGTCCACCGTAGAATCAAGTACTCGAAACAGCATGTGGGGCGCCACCCAAGTGACAACCCCTCTGGCATACGCTGAGTACGCCGCCCCCACAATGGTGCCCTTCCATTTCCTCCCGACCACCTCCAGCCTTTCCCTAGTGAGGTGGGTCTCTTGCAGCAGGGCTATGTCTACGCGCAACCTTTTTAAATACATCATCACTTTATTGCGTTTGAGGTAGCTGTTGAGGCCCCGTACATTCCAGGTCACAATTCTGAGATTACCCGATGCCATCTAGTCGGTCTATCTCCGTCCCATCCCTCCCCATAATGTTCCCCACGTAGGGTCGTTTCCTAGCTCCTTCCCTTCTGTTAACGAACCGTGCCTCCCTCCCCCTTCCCCAACCTCACACCACTGCACACAATAGCCCAGCTCCATCCCTGGATCTCAGGCCTACCCACGTCTGGACCCGTCTCGTGACCAAGAACAAGGACCCCGCGGGGTGTCACCAATCTAACAGTGACCTAACTAAGTGTACTACTATCGGGTGCAGAGGTTGCTCCCCAGGAGCACCCAGTCATCTATTTAGGAGAAGTGAATTCAACGGGACCCGCCGGCAGATGCCGTGACTTCCCCCACACAAGCACAATATCAAACTATATTCTAGTCCCAATGTCATAGCTATGGCCTCACGGGTGCCTCTGCAGCGTGCTACTTATCTCCATCTGCTTCTGTCTGGGCATCCGATTCCTGTGGTCGACCTTGCATATCCAGCCATTCCATCGCGTCGCTCGGCGTCTCAAAGAAGAGGGCTCTGTTCTTATGAATCACCTTTAACCTAGCGGGGCAAAGCAACATGTAGCAGTGGCCTGCCTCTCTGAGCCTCCTCTTCACCGTTCCAAAGTTCATTCGACTCCGTTGTACAAGCAGCGTGTAATCCGGATACGCTGACCCCCTTTCTATCGTGCCCCCTTTCTGGAAAAATTCGAGAATCTTCTTGCGGTCACGATAGTTCAAGATCTTTGCAATCAACGGCCGCGGGGGGGCTCCTGGGACCAGTCTCCTGGTCAGGGCCCTGTGCGCCCTTTCGACCGCAAACCCCTGGGTCAGCTCTCCGCCTGTAATCTCCTGCAAAAGCATGGTTTCAACGAAATCCGTGGGGTTCGATCCTTCCATTCCCTCCGGTACCCCCACTATGCGAATGTTATTGCGCCTGGCGCGCCCCTCCGCCTGCTCTGCTCTGTCCTCCAAATTGCCCACTCGCTGCACGAGGGCATGAAGTTCCTTGGCGTCTGTATTGCACGCCTCCACGGTCGGGGCCAACTCCTTCTCCAGTTCCCCAGTGCGCTCCGCGATCGTTCGCACATCCTGGCGCAACAGGTTCACTTCTTCTCGGACCGCTCCTATCTTGAGGTTTAGGCCCTCTTGCAACTCTTTCATGGCCAGGCCCAGCTTCGTCTCCCAGGCCACCTTCAGGTCAGCAATTGCTGCCAGCACCTCCTGGATGGTACCCGGTGGGTCCGTCGCCGCTGCAGGGGTTTCTTTGCTCTTGCCCCCTTCCGCCCCCGAGGGCGACCTAGCATAGGTCTCCATCGTAGGCTGCTTGATCCGGGGTCGCACCACCTTGGAAGACATCCTGTTGCGTCGATTGGGCCCACGCGCCCAGCTGTATCCTCGCGGGGTTCGCTCGCCGGCCCCTTCTCAGCGAGGTTTCGCTGAACCTGGGTTCACTCTGCTAGCCCGCCACGACCCATGGCCTCTGCAGTGGGGCTCGCCCTTATGTTCTCGCTTTCAGCCCGAGGCGCATGCGACCCGTCTATCTGGTTGGGCTCGCTCACGTTCCGACCAACCTTGTCTTCCTCAGCTCGTCGGACCTTTTATGGCCCTTTGTCCACAGGTGGCCATCTTGGGTGCTCCCCTTCCTTTGCGCGACAGCCACCTTCTTCGGGGTCTAGTTCCGTGAATATGCAGTCTCACCGTTGGGGAGGGCACGCACCGTATGCCCCCACTTTCATACGCCTTTAGATGCACCGTGGGCTCGAAAGTCCACCAAAAACCATCACTTTTTTCCCAGGATCAGGGTCGGATCATCGGGAGCTCCTCCAAGGAACGTCCTCTCACGTAGCCATCAAGCCACGCCCCCTTTTTGATGTCTTTTTGAGGCTATTTTGTGCTTATGGGCTATGGAGTTTTTCTCACTCCATAGGTATCATCTTGCTACATGTGTGTTACACAGCACCCTCAGTGCAGTAACACAGGGGTGTCATAGTGACCCCCAAACATAGACTCCTTACCCTGGGACTGACTACTGTCTCCCAGGGCCTGCAAAGTTACCATTCACTTTGCTAGTCAATAGTTATGAACAAAACCAGTACACACCATCTTACTATGGAGGTACTGGGAAGTGTTAATAGTTTTTCCCTGGTGTTCATTTTTGAGAGGGTACTGTCCAGTCCCTCTCTCCAAAGTTTCTGGCTGGTGGCAGTGGTTACTACCAAAAATATTCGACCGCAAATATTTTCCTATGGATTTTCCCATTGTTCGAGGCTACCACTTTTTATGATAGCCTTTAACATACCACCCTGGACAGGGTTGCCTAAGCAACCCAATCGCAATCTGCCCTGATAGGCTGGGGGAGTTATCCCGCCAGGATAACCACCCCGCTGTGTGAGTGACAGCTAGGCTGATGAATGGGGGGGTTTTCTGCATAAAAGCAGGGACCTTCGGACTGGAAGACAGACATCGCCACTGGACCTAGCAAATCCGAAGAGGAGAGAAGTCAAAGACATCTGCAACAACTGAACCACCGGTGAAGCCCTGCTGCAGATCCTCACCACTTTTCTCCAACGACAAGAGAAGATCTTCGCCTGCAAGAGCCTTCTTCTGTTGAGCTGGTGGGGCCAACCGTCCACCATGACCGCGATTTAAAGGAGCGCACCTTTTATTCCGTTTTGGCATCACCTTCCCTGTGCAGTGCAGTGACTCGAACCTTCCTCCACTACGAGAGTCTCTCTTCCTCTGCTGGATCTTCGAAACTGCCAGGAACTACTGCCACTGCAGGAGCCTCATCCACTTTCAAGGTATATTGTTCCGCCAGGCCTCCCGTTTCGTTGGGTACTGCTAAAGGTGTTTCAAATCCTTTACTTACCTTCTGGGCTGGCCTCCCCTTTCGTCTAACGTTGTCTTTTTACCTTGTGCACCCTCCTTTTCAACAGTTAAAAAAAGACTTGAATGCAGCTACTAGAACCGTTTGATCCTGGGCACATTGCCTTGTACCATTGACTCTGGCACAGACCTATTGACTGGCTATTTCAGTTACAGCTGACTTCTCTAGATTGCTTTCCATAACGAAATGTGTTGGTGCACCTAAACTCTTATAACCACCTTTTCTTCCCCTTTGTATATTGTTGAAGTGCCATTTTGCTCAGTTTTCACCTAAGTATTGCTTATGCTAAAGTACTACCTTGCCTAACTTGTTCACAATCCTATTGGGAAATGTTGCTGGTGTGTTTAGGAGTCTAACCCTGTATAACTTGACCTTTCCCTCCCTCTGAAGAAATTGTTAGTGACATTTTTGCTTGGTTTATACTGTGCCATTTTGCTCAAATTTCACTCTTGCTCAAACTTGTCTACAATTTAAATAGGGAGTTGTGTATACTTTTCTTGACTGTTTTAACTTGCTTTAATAGTGATTTGTGTGTTGAGTTAAGAGTGTGTAAAATAAATATATATATTCTTTTTGATACAAAGCTTTGGTGAGTGTTTTCTTGTCCCACAGTACTGTAGTCCTATTGTGTAAACCCTGAATACTGCTCATCTCCCTCTTGAGATAAGTCTGATTGCTCAGCCACAGCTACCAACTAAACATTGTGGTGCAGACTGATACCAAAGGGGATTTATTGCATAGACCTGTAGTCCTAATCTTCTGTAGTGCTCCCTAAGAGAACTGCACAGGATTCTGCCTAACACCCTCAGTGTCCTATAATATCTGTAATAGGGAAATCCAATTCAAACTGATTCAAAGGCTTTACTACACTCCTAGCAAACAGCGCCGCATGGGGCTACTACACTCCCCAGATTTCTGACGCCAGTGCAAGGGGCTTGGCACTCTTGGCTACATCATGTGGTCTTGTGCGGTCATACTTAGCTTCTGGAAATATATACATGATCTGATTTCCCGCATCCCAAATACTATGGTTGATCACGCTCCTGGGCCCATGCTTTTCCGTGCCAGTGACGAAGGATGTGAGACATTTGGTTCATATAATGTAGTTCTCGGCGCGCAAACGGCTGATTATGCACTGAAAGTCAACTCAAGCCCCTGCCATGCAAGCCTGCCTAGGTCTGATCCTTAGGGTTGGCTCAATGGAATGTGCAGTGTTGAGAAGATGAGGTAAACCTGCACAAGCTGACCTAATTTGGGATCTTGTTGCCACATACATTAGGTAATTCGTAAACCTAACTAGCCGGCCATCCTGGCAGTCCAGATGATAGGAGACAGAATTAGAGCAAGACAGTATTACTCTGCTGGGTCATTGCCTGGGAGGGGGGGCAATCAAGGGGGGGATGAACGCAGGACAATCCTGATGTATATCCTTCTTATTATTTGTGTGACTTGTGCTAAACGAAGTGGCATTGTAAAGTGTTCTTTTATTGTTGTCTTAAAAATCAATTAAAAAAAGAAGATATAAGAAGATAACTTGGGCGCAATCCTCCATTTTTTCGGGACACCAGTTTGGAGTAACCTGTAATCCACTTTGTCAAGAACTCAGAGACTGTAACAAGAGCTGCCAGTGTGCAGCCTTCCTCACAAAGGATACTGGTGGACAGAACTCTGGAACAGTTATTGTCACTGAAATTACTTGTAGTTGGAGGAGTTTATCTTCCTGGCAGGAACCAGGAAAGGGATCATTAGTAGTTAGTCCTGGCAGGTGAGTATGCCAGGAAAGAAGACATTTTTGAAGTAGTGTTGTTGTGACAAAAAGGTGTTGTGGAAAGAAGTTATTATTTCTGCTATGCTGACAAAAGTATTTCAACTGAAGAATAAGTATGATGTGCTAAGAATAACCTTGAACTTTAAAGAAAACAATTGCCTTTGTTTATGAACTTGTGTTTTGTGGGAAAGACGTTTGCCTCATCAAGAAGGATACTGTGAAAGATAACAAGTGTTTGATTTTTTAACAAGGATTTGTGAAAGAGACATTTGCATCATTCAGTGGAAGGACACAGTTGAAAGAAAATACATTTTGTATTCAACTGAATCAAACTTGGTTGATTCTGAACTTTGTCAAGGACATTCCTGAACTGATCCACGGGACGGGAGTTCAACCCTGGTCACAAGGAGTGCCTGCTCAAATCTATACGTTTGAACTTGCATTCTGTTTTGTGTGAAACTAAAAATAGCCAAACATTCCTTGTTTGTTTTTGTTGCTTGTATTAGTGTGAGGGTCAAAGACTGATGGGACATTAGGCCTTTTTTCTTTAGTTTGCCAGGTAGGGAATCCATGTTAGTGTGGGATGTCTCAACCCACTAGTCCAAGCCCTGCAACATTACTGTGCATTGCTTGCAGCAGAAACATCATAATGGTCGCTGGAAAGCATGCTACTTGCTAAAAATCACCAGAAAGTGCGCAGTAAAAATCTGAAAAATAAGCCGCCATCCACTTTTGCCTATGTCAGTGGTAACACAGGAGACCACTGCCAAAACCCATCACTTGGCTACCCACAGAGCAAAATCATTGCAAGAGAAAAACAGAGCTGTTTTAAAAATCTGTTTTTATTGGTTGTCAAAATTGCAAAAATCATGGCTCCAAACCACCCAAAAGACCCCAACCTCCTTGTGGGGTGTTGAACATCATTCTACTCCAAGAATCCACATAAATACAATGTCCACAGAAGTACACTTATCAGAGGAAAATCCACATTGAAGATTGCTTGCTGAAAGAAATCTGTCAAAAATGGGTGTAGTACCGTTACTCACCTCTGTCAGAAGCCGGCGATTTAAAACCTATCATGTGTAAAGTTGAACATTGAACTCAAACTATGCCAAATAAGAGATTTCCATCAAAATGCCATATAAGAGCGCCATACATTGATTTTCATGTTGAAAAAGGACTGGAAGTAAAGATGGGTTTGCTTATTTTAAATTTATAAATGTATTTTTTTTCACAAGGAACTGTTACAATTGACCAGAAGGTAAACTGATTCAGTTAAAACTTCCAAGAGGCATTCTTCCCCTGAGAAACTCACACCAGGTTCCTTCCCACCAAAAGGAGAGCATTTCGCATTGGCATGTCAACCAGAAGGGGAGGGGATGTCCTCTGCTGCCCTGAGCAAGAAACAATGGGTTCCTTGAACTGAATAGAAAATGCTAATTCGGGTGTGAATGACCACAACTGCTCTGGCATGAAGGCAAGCCATGTGACCCTCTGACTCAGCCCAGCTTTGGAGGCGGGCCAGACTGAAAATGTGGATTGAATTGGAAGTAAATGTATGTTTTATAAAAATGCTTATAGCAAAGTGTACTGAACTGACAAAAATATGATAGAAAATTCACTCACAGTTTAAGACTAAGCTGGAATCTGCGATGTTCTGAGACTGAACCCCGGAAAATATTCATATTGTAGCCATGGTGTTTATGTTAGGAACATGAAAAATTACAGGAATATGCCCGGATGGGATGTGCATGCATGTATAAAAATTGGTGCAGAATTAACATTGAGAAAGAAACCCACCAAAAGCGTGAAAAAGTTGTCATTTATGAACCATAGCGCGTAGGAAAATGAGAGTTGGACAGAAATGTACCTTAGGCAATCTGTCATGTAATTATGTATTATGAACAACTTGTGGATCGTGGAAATATGTGTTTTGGGAAAAATAGAGTTTCTATGTAAAAGCAAAGGGGAGGGATTTCTTTTGGATCATAAACGCAGTGTCACTCTAACTCATGACAACACATTGCTCCTTTCTCAAATCAGGAGAGGGGAAATCCTCTAACCTATCAGATCCTTAGAGGGTTGGGCATAGATAATCAGCCTCCCCATCCCCTTTGTAAATAGATAAATAGGGACTGTTGAGGACCCACAGAGACACTTTCCACTCATCAACTGATTCCTGGCGAAGCACCCTGCAGGAAGAACCAGACTCCATATCCAGACACTAGAACTTTGAAGCAGATACCTAATCCAAAAAGCTGCAACCCTTTTCAGCAGGCCTTTAAAAATATTTTGAAACCTGATTTTAACCCCTAAATTTCCAAGGGGCACCACAAAATCCAACAGCCTCGCTGAGCTGTTTTGCTTCTAGCTAAGAACCTCGTGCTAGAACCAAGATCCAGACCCATAGAGCAGAGCTGTACCCTGAACTAACCCGTCAGAACCAGTCCAAGAGGCCGCGCAGACCAGAGGGCCTTGCTGAGATCAGAGTCCAGGTGCCCTGATCCTGTCCGGTGGCGAGTGAAGTCCAAGACAAGATCTTTGACGGGCCCATTCTATTCCAAAGCCATAGGAGTGAGTATTTAGTATAGAACTGTCCATAGTCATCTCTTAGTTTAAGGTAATCCTATTCAATCCATTTCTACCTATCCAGAACTGCCTTAGTATAAGTCCATATTGGTTCCGAATCTTTAAAGCACAATCTTTCATTTTTGAAATCTTGATTCTTTTCTGAGAAAAATCTACCTTCACAGAAACCTCTAACTTTTGAACCGTACGTCCTAGAAAGTAATGTCATTTTGAAGCTAACATCCTCAGCTTTCTAACGTACCCAAATCATTCCAATTCCTTACAGTTTTTCTGTAATCGCGCTTCCCGCATGCGCAAAAGTTGCCACGATTTGCAGTTTGCCTCAATTTCATTCAGCTATTTCTTGCTTTCAACTTCTGAATTTCGTTTTCCATCTGCTAATCATTCTATAAGCATTGCTAGTGTTGATCTGAGCCTATCCCAAGCCACTCTCACTAGTTCTGAATCTCATTTAGCGAATTAAAATCATTTTTAGCATTTTTCCCATTCCATTGCAAATCACATTTAAAAGCAATTGACCGGTTTAAAATCATACCTGTTCTCTCTAAGCTTGCTGGGGGGAAGTGGGATTGAACTGCATTGTTGATTGTTATTCCTAATACCTGTGGGCACTCATTTCATATCTTCATGTTGCATGTTGGGGGGAGTGAGTAACAACAGGGGAGAAAGAGTGATCATATTGTCTTTTGATTGAAGTCATATCAAATTTTATTTCTGTGTTGCATTTCTTCCTATCATTGCAATCTCTTGAACCCATTTAAAGTATTTTCTGCTAGATTATTCTTCCTATTCCTACTCCTAAGTGATTAAAGAGATTGTTGATATTGTAATATTACCCATTGCTGATCATTGTTCATATTCATAAGTGATATTCAGATATTATTCATATTCAAAAGTGTAATCTATATATTGTTCAATTCTTCAAATAAATCTTTTAATTTGCAAAACAAACCTATTTCTTGGTTCAGTGAGACCGGGGGAATTCAAAGAGAGGGGCGTTATATAAGGGTACATCATCCAGAATCAAACGAACTTTGTCATAAAAATATATAAATAAGGGTTTCCATTAGGCATCCCATACTAGGCATTGACTTAGTTGAGTGCTGGATTGAAATCACTTACATTAGGAAAGGGAAGGATAGGTGTTTTTCCCACCCCTTGTTATTTTAATAAATGGCAAACTTTGAAAATACTGTACCTTTGTGTCCATCTCACATTTCTGACTCCTCACAGTGGCATCCCCTTGGCCTGTGAGAAGCCTGAGAAAGGCCAGGGGAGGGGAGTCATTCCTCCTGGTATTAAACATTGTGACGAGAGCTAAGAGGAAGGAGACATCCTCTTGGTGGCATCATTTTAATGCAACCTGGGGTTATTTCGAACCATTGAACTTTACTACCTTGGATCATTTGGGTTTTATTGATGCCCTTTGGAACTTTTTTTTCTTAAACTGGAGCTTTACTTTGTAGAATTAACTGAGACTTGGGGAAGGAATTTATACCCTCAGATAAAGTTTCCAGTTAAACAGACTCATTGTTTCTTTGTTTAATATAAAGTGTACAGGAAAGATATAGGGTTTTGACATAGGACGGTGAACTCTTTTTGTTTTGAACGGCCATCCAGACAGAGTCCTTAGTTTCAATGAGGTACGGAAATCCCTATTAGTGTTAGGGATAGATAGGATTTTCTCTTCACTTTGAGTCAATAAATGTCTTTTACAACCGAAAGGCATCTGCTTTGTCAGTCTCCTGTCTCAACGTCTTTACTGGCTTCAAAATTCAGGCTTTAAGCCTGAAACACAAGCTTTCCTGATCAATGCCTCTTGAGAGTAATATACTCTTTGTGGAAGGCTGTCGATAATGCTCTAGAAACATCAAAGAAGGAACGCAAAACCCTTAAATCCCTAGGGCACATTTCCAATAAGCCATTCATGCAACAGGGAACCTTTAACACCCATTGTACTTTTCGTGGACAAGTGTACTCCAGAGCATCACAGTCTGCCTTTTCCCTATGCGCTGCCTCTACATCATGGTATTCCAGCCAAGGGCAACCCTCTTCCTCTCAGTCCTCCTTCCAAAGAATGTCCAGAAGGGGAACTGGTTGGGGCAGAGGTCAACCCTACTAAGGGCTCAGCCACCCCCACAAAACAATGACACACACATGCAGATTCCCTCCCATGTTTTCCCAGTAGGGGGTTGCATTCGACTATTCACTCACGCATGAGAGGGAATACCTACAGTTCAAAGTAGGGTCCACAAACAACCAGTTAAAAGTACTACCCTTTGGCATTGCTTCAGCACATCAGATTTTCACCAAAGTACTAGCAGTTGGGAAGTTCAATTGCTCAATCAATCCCAGTCCCAGTGTATCCTTATCGAGATGACTGGCTCATAACAAGAGCACACCCCAGGTGTGTCGACAACACACTCCAGACACAATCAACCTCCTGTTCCAGTTAGGCTTTTCCATCAACAACAAGAAATCCAGTCTAGTCTGCAGCCAAGTCAAACAATTTCTGGGCACAGTGATTCAGACAGAAGATGCTCTAGTCTTGCCATCCAACGAGGGGGTTTAAAACATGCCAGTGGCAAACAATGCTCTCAAGCAAACGGACAATGGGACGATCTAGTGGTCTTTTCGCAGACTGTAGTGGAAGCACTTGAGTGGTTGACAGTAGACAATCTGTTGAAGGCAAACCCTTTCTCATCCCTGCAACAGAGACAACTTTATTTTATGCATCACTTTCGGGGTGGGGAGCTCATTATCTACACCAATCAGCGCAGACACTGGCAAACAAACATATCAACTGCCTGGAGTTGCTAGCTCCGTTCAAACCCTTGCAAGATTTTCAACACTAGTTAACAGGCACGACAATACTAGTTCTGACAGAGAGTACAAATGCCATGTTTTACATCAACAAGCAAGGCAGGACACATTCACTCAGTCTGTCCAGACTAGCACAGAAGATCCGGAGCTGTTATCTCCAGAGCAGCATGTACAGTGTATCACAACACGTTCCAGGCGAACACAAACGTCTGGCAGATGTGCTAAGCGGAAACGCTGGCTTGCCTCAGAACATGAGTGGAAACCTCACACAGACATTGTAAACAACATTTTCGCATAATGGGAGCATCCAGACATAGACAACACAAAAAAACGTAAAATGCCATGCCTTTAATGTATTCGTGCAATAGAATGATTCCACCATCTCCCTGTTTTTTATTTTTGTATTTTCTCTCCCTTTCCCCTAACCGCCCTCCAGCTGTTTGGAGAAGAACACAGAATGGGAATGATCTAATGTTTAAACCAGCATCCTTAGCTCAATTTAACTGTGATATTTTACTGTTTAATTGAAATGTACCATTGAAACCATAATAAAATATAATTAGAAAATAAAGTCAAACTTATGCACCCAGGTTTCCCCTGAAAGAATCCAAGGGGAACGCACTGTGGATTAATTGGTCAGGGATATTTGTTTACGCTTTTCCACCGACCCCACTGAATAGAGTGGTACACAAGATGCAAGGCATACATTAGTTTTCAAAAATTGATTAGCAGAGTTTGCTAATTAGAAAACAAACCCATTTGATTAGCAATGTCAAACTAATATTTTCAATGTCACCAGAAGTTATTTGTACCCGCATCATAAAATGAGCATCAATACAGCATTTGTGTGTACCTCTGAAGTAAGACATTAGTAAGAAGAATCCGGCCTTGCAAATTCTTAAAAATTCCACTAGACCTGGGGGTCAAGTAGCTTGGTTTACCTACTCTACCTAAAAAAAATGCATTCGACTCATAGCAACAGTAGATAAAAATGTAAATGTGCGTTCTGTAAAATGGGGCATGTCGCCACAAACCCACTTTCTGCTTGGCAAACTGCTGCCACCCAGGGGCAGGCCATGCACACTGAAACTTTTATTTGACATTTATTGCAAAGTAAATGTAATATACAAGCTTCAAACATCCCTTCAAATGGTACTCGCCCTTCATAAAATCTACTTGACTATGTGAGTGGACGAGTAGACTTTGCAAGCCCTAGATGAGCATCTGTAAAATGTAAAAGGTTAGATGCATAAATGGACACAAATAAATAGATGTGTTAAAGGCTCTGAAAACCATTTGGCCAGCTGTCTCCTACAGGTGCTAATATATAATGCAATCATAATCATAGAGCAAAGAGAAGTCGTGGCTTGCAGCCATGGAGTAGGTTGACTCATATGACCGCTCCCGCTCCCTCTAGAGTGCCCAGTTGGAAGTGTGAGTGCGGAGCCTTTGTCGTCTGCCAGAAGCAAGTCACGGAAGAGAGGGACTGCTGACGGCACCCAAAAACAATACAGCGACCGCTATGTGAGGAAGACGCCAGCAGTGCAGGCGAGGCTTGGAAGACGGGAGGTGACTGGAGAATCCAAGCGGAGAAGCGGTGAGGCAGAGAAAGATGTTATAGTTGCCGCTTGCAGCAGAGAAGCGCATACGGAGGGGGAGGGGCGCTCCCAAACTGGAGAGGTCAGACGGGAGAAGACGTGTGGAGGGAAACGACCGAAGACTCCCGTCCGGGAGCACAGACAGAGCTCACATAGCCCGGATAACGCTGCAAATGAGAGGCAAGTGCATCGCACAGCCCCCCCACCGAGGGTGCCTAATCCCGGTTAGTGGGGTATTGGAGGCAGGGGGGCATATGTCATGAACCCGGACGGGGCAGTGATATCAAGGAGCTGTATCCTGTGGTTTTAAGAGCAAAAAAGTGCCGGCAAGGCTCAGCAGTGCACGGCCGACCCAGAGCACCTGACACCCTGCAGAAGCCTATGGGAATCGGCGGCATGAATAGGAGAACCTGGGTTGAGCAGTGATATAAAGGAAGTATCCCTCAGTCCCAGCACATTAAAAGGAGCTGACAAGGCACAGAAACAGACTGGCCACTGCTAATAGCTAAATTCGGGAGTCTCCAGGGGATGGATCTCTGCAAAATGCCCATTGTATGAGGTGATAAAGGGCAAAATAGCAGAGAGCGGCTGAAAGACACTGGAGCGCAAGTGGCAGCAATATCACCCAGATGACAGTAACTGCCCCTGCATGTGAAACACACACATGAAGCTCACGCAACCTGGGAGCCACGACCAAGATTCCTAAAACCACGCCTAAGAACTTTAGCACAGCGCCCTGGGCAAATAACAATTGCGGCTCACTGCTAGAGAGGCAGGCAGAAACAATGTCCGCATAGTAGGCCTGCCCGATGGGGAGGAAGGCACAGATCCTACAAACTACATAGAAAACATGCTACCCCAGAAAATCGGGCCCGGAAACCTTACGCAGGACTTCACTATTGAAAGGGCACATAGAACGCTAACTAGGCCCCCTTTCCAGTTGCAAAAGAAGCCGGCACAATTCTCAGCGGCCAAAGCTAGGCTTCGGACAGCCGGTCTGAAATACATGCTGATCTACCCAGCATGACTAAAAGTCATACACAAAAATAGGGCCTTGAACTTTGACCTCCCGGAGGAGACGCAGACATGGATGGACAGGCATAAGATAAACCCTGCGATGTGGACGGTGATGACGATCAAGTGAGACACAAGGGAAGTTCTAGATAACCAGAGGCCAGGCACGTCTATGGAACCTCTTGCTGCTTTTGCTGCTCTACCTGTTTCTCCGGCAACTCTTGAAGATCAACGAGCACCTGGCTCTTACTAGGAGAATAGTTCTCCTTGGAAGTGGTCCTTGGAGCTTAAACTTTTTCCACATGGCGGGATACACCAATGGTCAACGTCTCACACCACAGGGGAGGAGACCAGGCTTGTGGCACAGGCCACCATGCCCTCGAAGTTCTATTTTTTGGAGGCACTCGTTTTTGTGCCCACCCGCTGTGCACCAACCTCAAGTATGCCTACTGGCGGCGAATGCGAGACGCGGTTAAGCTCGAGCAAGTGTTACGATGCTGGGCTGCTGTTCTTAGTTGGGGAAGTTAAATGGGATGGGGTTTGCTTGCACTTTTGCCAAAGAGGAATAGTACCACAATATCCTTGACTGGATCACCCCATGAGGAGAAGGGAGTGCCATCTGTTGTGTCGGATGCGGATTGCCTTTTAGAAAGGGACAATAGCTTATGGCTGGAACTGGAAATGTACTTAAAGGGAATGTATGGGGTTTGAATGCTTATGTAAAGGGAAATGAGGTTTATTCGGACCTAAGGAGATGCAAAGTGGATATTGCCTTGTTGCAGGAAACACATCTTACGTCTGAAAAACAGACATATTCTGCCTATGCCCGAGGGCTCCTGATATGGATAGCGCCCACAGTACCTTTCAAGATTACCCATATTAAAACTGATAACGAGGGCAGAATGGTGCTGGTACAGGATCTCCTCGAACAAGTAGACACTTGTGTGGTCAACACGTACGCTCCAAACCATCTTCCGATCACTATACCCCTGACTGGGCCCTTATAGGAATAGTAACATCATATGGGGGGTGGCTTTAATTGCACACTAAACCCAATCTTGGACAGATCAGATAAATTCACTAAACCAGCTCTGCCAGCCAGGACATAAGAAGTTCCTAGACTCATTTGTTTTAGTGGACGCCTGGAGTGTACTCCACCTGGACACCAGACACTACTTGCACATCTCAGCACCACACACAGTGCACACAAGGATAGATTACGTCTTTGTGGGGCGGGAACTGGCACATATCATCACACTTGCACAGTATAAAGGAAGGGTCCTATCTGATCACGCCCTGCTCAGTTTACAGTGGCAATATGTGCCCCCTAGAGCGCTGATACCTACGTGGAGGCTTAGAAGTGAATCCCTGAAAGATCCCCCATTCTGAGACTGCATCAAGGACAGCATCACTGACTATGTTTTGCATAATGTTGGTAGTGTACCCAGTGCAGGAACGTTTTGGGAGGCGTTGAATGTGGTAATCAGGGGATCTGCCAATGCTGGGTCAAGCAGCGTCCAAGCAACCATTAATAGAGAACTGTCGTCCGCAGAGTAACGATTGAGGGAATTGGAGCATTCTCAGGCGAAGCTACCAGGCAAGAATACAGGGGTTATGGAGCTTAAACAGATATGCATGGAATGCTGGGAGAGGCTGGGCAAGCATAGCTTCGCTAAGTACACCGAGATGCAGCACAAAGAGGGCGATAAACCTGGCCGGCTGCTGGCGTCGCTATATAAAAAAGAGGCGAAACAGGGCCCTATCCACTCGATACACACGCGACATGGTGACATATGCCATACCCAAAGCAGTGTTAAGAAGGCTTTCCAAGAAATTTACCAAAATCTCTACCAGGAGGGACCCCTGACATCGAGGGCTCATTTAGAGGAGGTGTTAAGAGATGGAACTCCCTAGGCTAAGTCAAGAAGCGAGAGACAGCCTTGAGGCACCTATCACCCTGGAAGACATACAAAGCCTGATTATAGCCTTGCCGACAGGAAAGACTGCAGGATCGGATGGGCTGCCTAGTGAATTTTATAAGGAATATGCTCAGGAGCTGGCACCTCATTTGCTTAATACCTCCACTGACTCTTATGAGGCAGGTATCCTTCCTCTCAGTTTGAGGGAATCCATAATATACAGAGTGTAGTTCATATAGGCCCCTCTCAATGCTCAACCAGGACAATAAGATACTGACGTCCATACTTGCAAATAGGATGAAAAGGGTGATGCACACTTCAGTACAGCCAGACCAAACCGTTTGTGCCAGGCCGAAGTATAACATGGAATCTGAGGTGGTTACATCATGTGATAGAGAGCACAGCATCCCGGGAGACCCTATGCGCCATAACCATGCTAGACGCGGTGAAAGCGTTTGACTCGGTGAGATGGGACGGGCTCTATGCAACTCTGCATAGGTTTGGGCTTTGGACAGACATATTAAGTGGGTTCAGCTGGTATACACTAGGCCGATTGCAAGTGTTGAAATGGGTAGATGCATCTCGGAAGCATGGGAAAGAACAAGGCAAGGCTGTCCACTATCCCCGCTGCTTTACGTCCTTGCCATGGAACCAATTGCGCATTACCTCAGGGCAGAATACATAGGGCAGGTATTGAAATAGATGGGGGCAGACATCTGATATCATTGTATGCTGACGATACGTTGTTATACATCCAGAATCCTGAAGACAACTTAGCTGTTATTAGAGGTCTTTGCGCTGTTTGCGAAACTCTCAGGGATCACAGTCAGCACAGCTAAATCATCTTTGTTTCCAATAGTAGGACTGTGCAGGATAGAGCCAAAGGCACTGCCAGTTCTTGCCTTACAATGGGACAAGTCCACTTTTAGATATTTGGGGGTCAATGTATATCAGGATTGGGTGAAAGAACATATCCATAACACGCTGAATGCCCTAGAATGCATCATGAGCTTCATGAAGTTCTGGGCTAACCTGTCCCTTTCGTTAATGGGAAGGGCAGCCTTGCTGAAAATGGTGGTACTGTCTAGATTGCTGCACTTTTCTTAGTAAATGTCCCGTTTTACATACCCAATCACTTTTTTAAGACATTGAATAGCATTTGTAGAGGTTTTCTGTGTCAAAATGGGAGGAATGGGATAGTGTTATCATTGCTATACAGGCCATATGAAGGAGGAGGCATTAGGGCCCCACATTTTGAACTATTTTTTATAGCAGGACAGTGGTGGCCGACCCAACCCACCGGTTCACGCTATTACCTGAAGGAACTAGTATGGATTAGGAAGACCCCAGGAGGCCAATGGTCGCACCTAGTGTTCCTAGGGGGAAAATGTGGGAGAGGGCACTTGCAGGTCCCTTTTCGGTACAGGTCCCCTTGGTCTCAGTAGCAGCATCGACAGCACAGGTGAGACTGGGGATACGCACTAATTGGGAACCTCACGAGGTAGCTACAATGGAGGATTTACTGCATGATACCTCTTTTATACCTTTTTTTAGAGCTGGCAGAACATACAGGACTGCATAGAGGCCAATATTTACTACACAGCGCTATCAATGGAGAGATCATACGTAGATGGCCCGCATACAGAGAAGCATTCCATAGTGGGCACCCTATATGACATACCGGAGGAAGGGCACACCATATCACGGATCTACGACTTCCTATTGACTAATGGGCCTCCCTCCCCCCTGGTGGTAAGGGCAAATGGGAAGAAGACTTGGGCGTACCTTTTACGGATGCACACTGGGCGGAGATACTGGGATAGCATAAGAGGGTGTTAGGAATGTGAGACTGCAGCTCATACAACTGCTGGCAACACACAGGGTATATATGACGCCTCAGCGGATCCCAAGGGTTCCGGGCGCAGTGGCACAGGTATGTCCCAGGTGCAAAGCGACAGATGCTGGGATACTACATATGTTTTGGGCATGTCCTGCGGTGTGGCAATACTGGCAGGAGGTGGTGAGTAGACTGACTAGGGGGGGATTGAAATTGGATATATTTTCTCTGAGAGCATGCCTGCTGGGCCCTTTTCTACTTCCCAAAAGCACAAAACATATCAATAAAATGGAGGATTTGGCATACTTTCTGGCCAAACATAGAATCACTATGGCATGGAAATCCCCCAAAGGCCCTGATATGGAGGAATGGTGGCAGGATCTGAAGAAGTGGGCATTGGCTGAAACAGCTGCATGGAGGGGGCGGTATGGGGCAGTCATGTGGAGACCACTGTTGGAATTATGGAATGGGAGGTCTTGTTACAAACCATGTTCACTAAGGAAGCTGCAGATAAGGTTGAGGCGGATAAACCCCAACAAGGGCGGGAGGTGTTCCAAATCATGCAAGATGTAGTGCGTTGATAGTACAATGATGCTTTAGGCAATATTGGGAGGTGGGAGTTTGGAGGGACGGGGGGTTGTTGTAGAAGAGCCTATGATGTCATAATGTAACTGCTGTAGACATTGCATAAGGCAGTGCTGTGAAATGTTTCATCTCATGTATCAGTAAAAACCAATAAAACAAATTTTAAAAAAAAGAAAATCATAGAACAAAGCAAGCTCTGGATGCTAACTGCAGGGTATGGTATTGCAGCAGATCTGGGCGGAACTATTGATTACTACTTTGCATAAACATTTAGTTAGCTTTGTGTATTCGTTATGTAACAGGAAATAAACTAAGAGACTAAGCAGAGTGTATGGTGTAGCAGGCAGAGATGTGGGCAAACTAGGTGGAATATTGTAGTTCTCCAGCATTGGATCTTTCATAGATTCAGATGCTTGAATATTCCCTGTCGTCAGACTGGGAATCCTCAGTGATTTAAAACATTATTAAAATGTTTAAATATATACATTATTTCCATAGAAATATGACTGTAGATTGCCCATTATGTACTATGGGCCATTCACTTGTGAAGTCCCTCCACCTCACTTTGGTCCTTTATGACCCTAACCAATGAGGTGGCAGGGTTTAAGCTCCACCCCAGTCAGCCATCTTCAGATTTTTCACCGCAGTCTAACAGACAGAGGGAATCCACCAGCTCTCTGAGCTTTTCGTAATCTTTCTCCTGTTCGATATATTGGTTTACCTAAATTAAATCTTTTTGAAATCTCCTGTTCAAGCTCTTGCTGCTCTGTTTCTGGGCTCAGAAAACACTATTTTTCACCTACAATTCATCGAGTGAAATCCTCTTCATAACATGGCTGAACTTCCAACTGCCAAAAAGCCTTCCCTGTTCAGTGACTGCACGAGGTGCATGAAGAAACTAGTGTACATGAAGGATCCGCATGAGCAATGCATCTACTGCCTGTATCCTCATGATATAAATAAATGTGACATTTGCAGGACTGTCTCCAACAAGACCCTGCAGGATAGACACAGAAGACGTCTTCTCCATTTAGAAGCCAAAGGTCTATCTTCTGCCAAAACATCCCCTGTACATTCTTCTAAACCATCTGAGAGACAAACCTCTAAGAGAAGGTGCTCTTCAGTGGAAAGGAATGTCTCCTTCTCTCACAAAAGTAAGAGGAAGGTGGAAATACCCCCTTTGGGCTCTGGAGATCACAAAAAATATATCCTGAAGAAAAAACAACCTCCAAAGGTAAGGAGGCGTTTAAAAAAAAAAACAGGGTCGGGGGCGGGCAATCGTCCAGAGTTAAGCCGTCTACGAGTGGCCATAGTGATAGAGGCCTATCAACGACAAAGCCGTCAACCTAACCCTTATCGTACACGGCGACGACACTTCAAACCTTGTCATCAACTACCAAATCTTCGTCGTCGAAATCAGCCTCCACAAAACATTCGTCGACGAAGGAGTCCCATCACTCGTCCACGAATCTCTCGTCCATGAGGATCCCATCGACGGAGAAACATACTCAATCGTCGACAAAGTCATCGTCCACGAAACCACCATCAACTAAGTCATCGTCCACCAAACCACCGTCGACAGAGAAATCGGCACTGTCAATGACAAAGTCAATTCCATCGTCCACGAAGAAACCAAAGCCCAAAACAGCTGCCGCAGATGCCACTGTTACACCAACCAATGAAAAAACAGTACCTCCTATATCAGTGATTCCTGAACCAATAGGATCACAACTTTCTCCTTTAGAAGAAATGACAGAACTCCCAGACATCATTCTTCAGGAGGAGTTTTCAGACACAGAATTTGTTGGCGGGCAACCTTGCCTCACCCACAAGGAACACAGTCCTCCCTGGCAGCCAACTGTGGAGGAACCTGCCGATCCTTACGATCCAGCTCTCATTGACTCGATGCAAAGGATCATTGAAGAATTCAACAGACGTCAAGCAGAAAAGAATAAGTCATCCATGCCGAAAGAAATAACACCTCCACTGAGGAGCCTCTCGCCTAGGCATAGCACACCTAGAGAGTCTCCTTCCAGGAGCAGGCCACATAAAAGGGCACATTCACCTGAGCCTCCTCGCAGATCCAGGAGCAGGACGCTCAGTGCTTCACTGACAAGGGTCCCATCTTTAAGATCATCGCCTAGGCCAAGCTCACCTGTTTGAGTCCCTACAATAGTGCCTTCAACCGCATTGGTCTCAGACTGGCAAGAAGATCCTTTCTGAGATTTTTCTGAACCTGAGGAAGGGGAGATTACTCATGAACCTGACACTCATAGCCAATGGGATGATTACATAGATGAAAACCCTTGAAAGAAAGACTCTCCAGGAGATTCTTCACCACCAGACGATTTGGTATCCTTTCATACCATTTTCTGTAAAGCTGCAGACTTATTCAAGTTACAAGTCACATCTGAAGAGAAAAAGTCTGTGCTTTATGAGCACAGGGACAAACGCAGAAGGACAGTCACAACTATACCTCTTCTTCATACCATCTGGGAATCTGGGTCAAAGATATTGGCTACGCCTTTATCTACTCCCGCTCTGGTTTCAAGACCGGAAAAGAAATACAAAGCTCCTGACAACGTGCCACTTTGTCTAAGGGGACATACTAAACCACATTCTGTCATCACGGTGGCAGCCAGAAAAAAGTTGCCCAATCCTTCATCGCCCTTATCTGCACCTCCTGACAAGGAAGGCCGTAAATTAGAGGCCATGGGCAGGAAGGTATGCTCGTCAGCCTCTCACCATCAGAGCAGGCAATGCACTAGCCATGACAGCGCGTTTTAACCACGAGCTATGGTTGCGTATGTCTAAACTAACCAGGTATTTACCAGCGGATCTTCAGTAAGAAGCCATAACAATCATAGCAGACGGGGAAGCTACCTCAGATCATATGATTGACGCAGCAGTGGACGTGGCGGAATCAAGTTTCAGGCAAATGGCTCACGGTACTGTTCTGAGGAGACAAGCCTGGATGAAAGCTACAAACTTCAGACCGGAGGTGCAAGCTCAAATATTGGACATGCCCTTCGATGGGCAACTTATTTGGTAAGAAGATCGATGACCACTTCAAAGGAATAAAGACGGACACAGACACTGCTCGAGCCATCAGTTCCCTTAAAGACCAGGACAAAGACCGTAGATCTTTTCGTCCCTTTCGGGTTCATCATCCAAATTCAGAGGCTTCAATAGTTCCTCTTATGGCCAGAAAACGCAGGGAATCACCTTCCAGGACAACAGATACCACCAAACCTCTGGCAGGTACTCCCAGAGGGGAAGGCGTGGTTCTAACCAGGGCAAACAAAATTGACAGATCATGTCTTTCCCCTTAACGTCACACCCCGGTGGGGGGAAGAGTAAACCGATTTCTCCATCGTTGGCAGTCAATAACATCGGATGAGTGGGTGTTGCAAGTGATCCGCAAGGGTCACACCATAGAATTTCTAGATCAACCTCCATCCTTTGCTCCCACCCCTCGCAAGGTACATCTTTTAAGACTTGTTATGTCCGAAATTCAAAAACTGCTCCTAAAAGCAGCTATCGAACCAGTCTAAGAACAGCAGAAGGGAAGAGGTTTCTACTCCCGTTTCTTCCTGATCAAAAAGAAAAACGGTCAGTGGAGACCTATAATGGATCTAAGAGCGCTCAACAAGTACATTAAGCGCATCAAATTCAACAGGATATCCCTGCAAAGTGTCTTAACTTGCCTAAACCAACACAACTTCCTGGCCACTCTAGATTTGGAAGACGTCTACTTCCACATTCCCATTCACCCTGCTCACAGACAATTCCTGAGGTTCGCAATAAGGGAGTTACACTTCCAATTCTGTGTTCTTGCGTTCGGGCTAACGTCAGCACCAAGCGTTTTTACCAAGTGTCTTGCACCTGTAGCGGCAAAACTCAGAAGGACGGCAACAGAATTTTTCCCATATTTGGACGACTGGTTGATAAGGGCAAGCTTATACAAACTCACGCTTGGCAGTTTCGAGAACAGTAAACCTCTGAAAAGGGTTAGGTTTTTCAATCAACAAAACGAAATCCTGCCCTGTGCCCAGCAAGACAGTTCTCTTCCTGGGTGCAGACCTCGACACCTGCATCCCCAGGGTAAGACCCTCAGGGGACAGAGTAACAGCTATTCTCCACTTGACCTCAGGGTTCCTAAACAGAGCAGCAACCACGGTATGCTCTTTTAAATCTCTCCTGCACATGATGTTCTCATGTATATTCCTCATACCAAATTGCAGGATTCTCATGAGACCAATCCAGGATGCACTGGACCACCAATGGAAACAAGCACTCGGTTCATGGGAGGATACCGTCCAACTACCGCAGACATTACACAAGGCACTTCGATGGTGGAATACACCTCAAAACCTGTTACCGGGAATGCCCTTTCAGGCACCAACATCTACGCTTCTCCTCAGGACAGATGAATCTCTGTCGGGCTGGGGGGCTCACCTAGAGGACCTCCAAACCAAGGGCACATGGTCTGCTCAGGAATCTCAACTGCACATCAATGTCTTAGAGCTCAGGGCAATTCGGTGGGCGCTGAAAGCCTTTCTTCCGGTATTAGCCGGCCAGGTGGTGACCATCCAGACAGACAATACGATCTTCATGCATTAAATGAACAAACAAGGAGGCACCAAGTCAGAGATCTTATCACAAGAAGCTCAACTGCTATGGGCATGGGCATTGTTCCAGAGTCCAAATCAAAGCAGAATATCTTCCGGGAGTGGACAAAGTCCTAGCGGACAAACTAAGCAGAGAGTCCACGACATCTCACAAAGGGTAACTAGACGAGAAAGAAGTCCAACAAGAATGGGGTCATCCGCAGATCGACCTGTTCGCCACCAGAGCCAACAAGCAATGCCACGAATTCGCCTCCAGGTACTCAGAACATCGGTCAATAGGAGATGCGTTTTGGGTGGATTGGACAGGGAAATTCCGTTATGCCTTTCCCCCCCATCCCTCTCATAGAGAGAGTGCTACGCAGACTGAAGGAACAGAATTGTTCTATTATCCTGATAGCACCGTATTGGGTCCGACAGATCTGGTACTTAACCCTACAACACCTCTCCCGTTGGCCCCCGATTCACCTCAACGCTCATAAGGAGCTTTTGATGCAACAGAACCGCAAGGTCCTCCATCACGACCCAGCAAGCCTATCTCTCAAGACCTGGTTCCTAAGCAACGAAAATTAATTAATCTGGATCTCCCTGCAGATTGCTGGGACATTATCAAGGCATCTAGGGCTCCGTCTACTCAGATCACCTATACCCGGAAATTGACTAGTTTCTCCAAGTGGTGCGAAACAGCTTCACTGAACCCTCTTACAGCATCGGTCGAGCCAGTGCTACCTTACTTACTGTACTTGGCCAAAGCAGGATTATCTATATCCTCCATCTATCGGCCATAGCGGCATATACAACAAACCCAGATAAACAATCTTTGCTCACTCTACCAGCTGTTAAGATTTTCCTAAAAGCGCTAATGCATACTTTCCCACCTACGCCAACATCGGTACCATCCTGGAGCCTAAACACGTTACTGACAGCTCTAATGGAACCAACTTACAAGCCTATTCGTAGATGTGACATGAAATTCTTATCTTGGAAAACAGCTTTCTTGATAACCATCACATCTGCCAGGAGGATCAGTGAGTTACAAGCCTTATCATTGGAACCTCCTTTCACCTTGTTCCACAAAAACCAAGTAATTCTGAGAACCCATCCAAAATTCCTCCCCAAAGTTTTGTCGGAGATGACTCTCACGGAACGCATTGTCCTGCCAACTTTCTTCCAGAATCACACATCTGATTTAGAAAGATGTTTGCATTCATTAGATGTGGCGAGGGTTCTAAAGTTTTACTTACAGAGAACTAAGGAGTTTCACTCCCCCAACAGATTGTTCATTGCTTTCTCTGGACGCACTAAAGGTCAACACATTTCAAAGCAAACTTTGGCACATTGGGTCTCTCTATGTATCACCTGTAAGTGATTTCAACCCGGCACTCCACCTAAGTCAATGCCTAGCGTGTGATGCACAGCTAGAACCCTTAATTATTTATTTATGTCTATAAGTTTTTATTTCTGAATGATATACCCTTATATCACGCCCCTATCTTTGAATCCCCCCCTGGTCACACTGAACCAGGAAGCAGGCTGTTTTGCAAAGAAAAGATTTATTTTATAGATTTCACTATATATATATATATATATATTTCTGAGGCTTGTGGAATCTGCTTAGATCACATGCTGTGCATAGGCCGACATCTAGTGGAAACTGCGGAGTATTACAGTTTGTTTTTCGAAACTTGAAAAAGGGCGTCGACACAGGGCGTGCCAGTAATACTATCCCTAGTGTGACGTCTACTGTACCCATGATCCCTCACGCGTCTAGGACCCTCAGATTGTTTTTTTCCGCCATACTGGTCAGAAGCATTTCGCAGAGTTCCCTGGCCTTAGCCATCATTTTGCTAAATATTGTTAAATTTACCCATTTCTCCACCCCAGCGTCGAGTCACCGAACTTCCACACTCGACGCCGGCCCGGAGAAGAATTCGACCGTCGACAGCTGCACGACGGATTTGGGCCTCGGGAGGCCTCTGGCCTCGGCCCAGGCCTTGGAAGGCCGCTGGCCTCGGCCCTGCAAGTAGGGAGAGTGGGGGGTGGACATACTCTACACTCTTTTGGTATATAGGTACATTCTTATATAGTCCTACACTTACAAGCCCGCTGCGACAAGGTGCGTATGGAGGGTACCCCTTTCCAATTCTGCCCCAAGTGCAACCGCAAGTACCCTTGGGTCGACAGGCACGCCACGTGCAATCTCTGCTTGCCGAGGGACGACTCCGAGGCGAACTGCACAGCGTGTAGTAGGTTTAAACCCAAAACACATAAGGACCGTTCGATCAAGCATTGGGCCCACCACGCCAGGCGTCAAGAGGCCATGGCAGCGGAGGGCGCCTTCAGCAATGGCAGCAACGCCGTGCTTTCGGACGGCGAGGGCATTATAGCGTCGAAAGACAGCCGAGCGCAAGTCCCTGACCTTGGAAGGTCATCCGGCAGGGCGGCTATGGGGAAGACCCCCGGCGACACAAGCGCTTCCCACAGCACTTCCACAAAACACATGAAGTCCAACTGGGACTCAACGCGCACGTCGAGTTCTTGGAAAGAGGCACATAGAGAACGGTCCGAATCGGCGTCCTCTGGGCGTTCTCGATCAAGATCGCCGCATGACTCCAGGCAATCATCCACTTATGCGAAGAGTGCCTTGCTCCCCAAGGTAACGGAAGTTCGATCGTCGGAGGACGAAGCCGACTTCCATCCCCAGACCGCACTCCAGGAGTTGGCGCCCGCAGAGCGTTACGGCGGCCCCCGAGCCCCTACCTCCACGCTCGAAGGATAAGGACACTACCCCCGAACCTCGACGCCAGGCGTCGAAAGGCTCCGAAGGGGCGAAAAAACAGGGAAAACACTCTCCACTCACGGGGAGGGGGAAAAACAACAAAGGAAGCAGCCTCTACCTACTTCCACACCTTTAAAGCACTCCACTCCTCATAAACAGACAGACAAGTCCAAGTCTTCTGCTATCACAAAGACCCCTGCTCAGACCACCAAGTCTAGTCAGGATATGTCAGAGAAACTTCCAGAAAGTCATTCCCAGTTCTAGAGAATGGTTTAGTGATGACATAGACAGGGTCATGTCAAGGATGTCATCATTGGCAGATTTTTACGCAAAAAACCCTGAACACTTTCTCTCTTATACTCCCGACGGGTCAGCACCCTCAGGCTCTAAGGATCCTATACCTCCAAGTAAAAAGTCCCAGTTTGAAACACCAACACGGTCTTCAGACCCCTTCTATGTACAGCCCTACTCTCAGTATCAAGGAGAGACATCCTTTTGTGAGGATCCAGATTTGGGCATGTTGGAAGAACAAACTGGGACGGGCTACTATGGGGATGATGAGGACCAAGAAGAGGATGAGGACGACCTGGAAACCTACAGAGTAGATTCCCCAGTAGAGAAGGAACCCCCGGTAACCGACTCCCCTGTCGACAACCAACCTCTCCTAAATGAAGTTCTGTCTCGAGCAGCTGAACATTTCCACATTGACTCTCAGGGTGCTCAAGAGGAGAGGGAGTTAGTGGGAGAAAGGAGGCCTATTGCTCAGGCCATCCCTGTCCTGAAGTCTATTCAGAGAAGAATAGATCCTTCACTCGTAAATCCTAACCTCACCAGGGCAGTGAACCCCAGGATTGAGAAACTTTTCAGGGCAGCCCAATCAGACCCACTGTATATAAGGGGACATCTGAAGCCGGACTCCCTGGCTGTTACAAACACCCGTAAGAGGGCTGGAACACCCTTGTCATCGTCCGAAGCTCCTCCCGACAAGGAGAGCAAGAAACTGTATGGTTTGGGCAGCAAAGTAGCCTCCACTTCCGCCTACCAGGCAAGGATTGCCAACTCCACCACCCTGTTGGCCAGCTACAACTGCCATCAGTGGGAAGAAGTCGCGGCACTCATAGACTCCGCCCCAGAACCCTTAAAGAGCCAGTTGGCACGAGTTTCGGCGGAGGGAAGAGCTGTGTCCGGTTGCATTTTAAAAGCAACCTTTGGTGCCGCGGATAACGCCGGCAGATTGATAGCAGAAGGAACTGTTATCAAGAGACACGCTTGGTAACGGCAGTCTGGATTCAAAGCTGAAAACCAAGCATCATTATTAGATAAACCGGTGGAGCCGGATCTGTTTTTTGGTAAGGCGGTGGAGGACACGCTGAAAAATGCCAACGACGAGTATGAAACACTCAAATCCCTAGGCCAACTAACCAATAAACCCCCTAATCAGAGAGGGAATGGCAATTTTCGTCGCCCACGCGGCCAAAATTCCCAGAGAGGATCTAACTATTCCCAGGGGCAGGGTACACCGTGGAGCAATAATAACCAACAGTCTACCCAGGGTTATGGCAGGGGTAATAAAAGAGGATGTGGAAAAGGTAGAGGCAGCCCCGCATGCCGCCTCCTCCAAAACAGTGACGCTGGACGCCAACGCTCTGTTGTCGACCAGCACCACTAGGAACAAAGTTGCCACTTCCCTGCCGTAGTTCACCCTGTTCACCGTCGGACGTTCAACGACCCGTGACTCCTGCCTTAAAGGGAGGGCACTCAAGAAGGGCCGTCGATTCCCTGACACCGAACGCCAAGTTCCCCGACACCTCTCGACGTTCCGTGGCTCCCGCCTGAAAGGGAGGCACTCAAGAAGGATCGGTCGACGCATCGTCAGAGAACTCTACTCCACCAGGTATATTGGGGGGTAAAACCTTAATAGGAAGAAGTAAGACTATTATATGGACTGGGCTTGTGCGATATATCTTATTTACAGGTTGCCCAGGTGGGGGGATCTCCACTCAGAACTGTGCCTCGTGGTAGGGGTCAGTATTCTGCCTACTGTTTCAACCATCTTGCATTCCTTCCTATCTCTATTGCTGGTTTCCTCGTATTGGTCTGTGTGACATTTTAACCGTACAGTTGATGCACTTTAATGAGATTTTATAACATTAGTGGTACCACTTTAGAATTGTATATATTTATCATTCTTGACTTCCGAGTACAAAGTGCGTTGTTGTGATCGTGTGCATACCTTTAAATATTAATTATATAAAGACTGTGTTTTCAGTAATACAGTGTGTGGACATTCCTTTGTGGAGGTTCGGGGACTACACTGTACTTAAGAACCAGCCTGCATCACCTCCTGAGAAGCTAGGCCTTGATTGCTCGTCCATTGCTACCTTATTGAGAATCTTGGCTGGGGTCTTCTGTGTCTCTCCTCTACCATATAGAGAGCGGAAGTACAGGCACCCCCTACCAGTCTTTATAGTGGGCAAGACAACCGTGGTTCCCACACTTACGCAAATTGGCGGTATGCGAACCCATCAAACTTCTGGGCTGGTACAACCTACTGTCACAGCACCAAGGTCAAACGGTGCATCCTCAACCCAACTCAATGAACCTGGCAGCATGGCTCCTGAGGTCATAGAGTTCGGACATCTCAATTTACCACAGAGGTGTATGGACATCCTAAAGGAATCTAGGAAACCTAACACGAGGCACTGCTACTTTGACAAATGGAAGAGATTTGTTATCTGGTGCTAGAATAAACAAATCAACCCAGTTCATTGCACTCCTTCCACTATTGTTACATACATGCTCCACCTGCTGGATGCAGGACTGGTTTTTAACTCACTGAAGGTACACCTGGCAGCCCTGTCAGCATACACCACTTCCCATAACAAGGTGTCGTGGTGGAAAGTACCAGTAGTTAAAGCCTTCATGGAAGGAGTAAAGAGACTTCACCCTCCTATTTCAAACCCACCACCAGGATGGGACCTTAACGTGGTGCTATCTAAGCTCATGGGCCCCCCATTCGAACCCATGCACAAAAGCAGTCTCAAACACCTGATTTACAAAACGGCCTTCTTAGTAGCAATTACATCTATAAGAAGAGTCAGTGAAATGCAGGCTCTGTCAGTGCAAGATCCCTTCTTTACTGTCCATAAAGATAAACTAGTTTTACGCACACACCCTAGGTTCTCACCTAAGTTTATTTAAAAATTCCACGTGAACCAGTCCATCGAGCTTCCGGCTTTCATCCAAGATCCACAAAGCTTAGCTGAGGTGAAACTACACACACTAGATGTGTGTAGGGAGGTCCTCTACTATGTAAATAAGACTAGACCGCTAAGGAAAACAGATCAGCTGTTTGTCTCCGTAGCTACTGGCAGAGAGGGGGATCGCTTCTCTAAAGGTGCCATCTCTAAGTGGATTATTAACTGTATCCAGCTGTGTTACTCACTTTCTGAAAGAACGCTGCCTTTCACACCTAGGGCCCACTCTACAAGAGGCATTGGGGCCACTATGGCTTTCATTGCAAATGTGCCTCTTGACAACATTTGCAAAGCAGCTACTTGGAGCTCTTTTCACACTTTTACTCAGCACTACTGCATTCACACTCATTCCAGGACAGATACACAAGTGGGACAAGCAGTTCTAAGACATTTACTTGCTCATGACCCTTCTACCATCCCACCTCCTTCTTCAGGTACTGCTCGCTAATCTATGCACAGCATGTGATCTAAGCAGATTCCACAAGCCTCAGAAGGGATACATTACTCACCGTAATCCTATTTCTGATGCTTGTATCTGCTTAGATTCACATGCGACCCACCCTTCCTCCCCTCTGAGAGAAGGCGCATGGATGCTTGTAGTCTTACCTTTCTATCTATCTGCTTGGATTATCTGTACTCCCGCTACTCCTCATGCTACCTCATGTCAGAAAAAATACAATCTGAGGGTCCTAGACACGTGAGGGATCATGGGTACAGTGGACGTCACACTAGGGATAGTATTACTGGCACGCCCTGTGTCGACACCCTTTTTCGAGTTTGGAAAAACAAACTGTAAGTAATACTCCGCAGCTTCCACTAGATGTCGGCCTATGCACAGCATGTGAATCTAAGCAGATACAAGCATCAGAAAACGATTACTTTGAGTAATGTATTATATATATATAGCTGCGGAGTATTACAGTTTGTTTTTCGAAACTCGAAAATGGGCGTCGACACAGGGCGTGCCAGTAATACTATCCCTAGTGTGACGTCCACTGTACCCAAGATCCCTCACGCGTCTAGGATCCTCAGATTGTTTTTTTCTGCCATACTGGTCCGAAGCATCTTGCGGAGTCCCCTGGCCTTAGCCATACTTTTGCTAAAATTTTAAAATATTTATCTATTGACATCCTTCCCCACCCCAACGTCGAACTTCGACACTCCACGCCGGCTGGAGAAGAAATCGACCATCGGCTGCTGCACGACGGATTTGGGCCTCGGAAGGCCGCTGGCCTCGGCCCGGGCCTGGTAGGCCGCTGGCCTCGGCCCGGGCCTGGTAGGCCGCTGGCCTCGGCCCTGCAAGTAGGGAGAGTGGGGGGTGGTACATACTCTACACTCTTGGTATATAGGTTCACCTTATACATTTCCTACACTTAACAGCCCGCTGCCTCAAGGTGCGTATGGAGGGTACCCCTTTTCAATTCTGCCCCAAGTGCAACAGCAAATACCCTTGGGTCGACAGGCACGCCACGTGCAATCTCTGCTTGCCGAGGGACCACCCCGAAGCGAACTGCAGAGCGTGTAGTAGGTTTAAACCTAAGACACTTAAGGACCGTTCGACGAAGCGTTGGGCCCACCACGCCAGGCAGGCGGCCATGGCAGCGGAGGGCGCCTTCAGCGATGGCAGCGACGCCGTACTTTCGGACGGCGAGGGCATTACGGCGTCGAAAGACAGCCGAGCGCAGGTCCCCGACCTCGGAAGGTCGTCTGGCAGGGCGGCTATGGGGAAGACCCCCGGCGACGCAAGCGCTTCACATACTACACACACTAAGTCCAACCGAGACTCGACAACGTCGAGTTCTCGGAAAGAGGCACAGACAGAACAGTCCGTTTCGGTGTCCTCTGGGCGCTCTCGATCAAGATCGCCGCGTGACTCCAGGCAATCATCCACTCTTGCCAAGAGTGCCTCGCTCCCTAGGCTAACAGAAGTTCGATCGTCGGAAGACGAAGACGACTTCCACCCCCAGGCCGCGCTCCAGGAGGCGGAGCCCGCTATTAAAGCCAGCGAGGCCCCACGCTCGAAGGACAGGGACACCTCTCCCGATCCTCGACGCCAGGCGTCGAAAAGCTCCAGAGCCACTAAGGGAGAGGGAAAACATTTTTCTACGCACGGGGAGGGGGAAAAACAGCAGAAGAAACTACCTGTACATTCTTCCACACCTGTGAAACACTCCACCCCCCCTAAACAGACAGACAAGCCCAGGTCTGCTGATAGGTCCACAACCAGCAAAGCTACTCAAGATAAATCCCATAGACTTGCTGAGAGAGTCATTCCCAGTTCCAAAAAATGGTCCAGTGAAGACATAGATAGGGTCATGTCAAGAATGTCTTCTTTGGCTGATTTTAATGATAAAAATCCAGAACATTTCCTGTCGTATGATCCACAAGGGGCCACGCCCTCAGGCTCTACTGATCCTATCCCCCCGAGTAAGAAGGCCCGGTTTGAAACCCCGATGAGGTCTGAACCCTTCGAGGTACAACCTTACGCAACACCATACTCACGGTATCAAGGAGAGGCTTCCTTTTGTGGAGACCAAGAATTTGGTAAGATAGAAGAGCAAACCGGGACGGGGTACTATGGGGATGATGAGGAACAGGAAGAAGAAGAGGATGACCCGGAAACATACAGAGTAGATTCCCCGGTAGAGAACGAAGCCCCGGTTACCGACTCCCCGGTCGATAACCAGCCCCTCCTAAATGAGGTTCTCGCTCGCGCAGCAGAACATTTCCACATTGACACCCACGGTGTACAGGAGGAAAGGGACTTGGCAGAAGAGTTGGTGGGAGAAAGGAGGCCGGTTGCCCAGACCATCCCTATCCTTAAATCCATTCAGCGGAGAATAGATCCGTCCCTGGTGAACCCAAACCTCACCAGAGCAGTCAATCCCAGGGTTGAAAAACTTTTCAGGGCAGCTCAGTCTGACCCTCTCTATATAAGAGGACATCTGAAGCCAGACTCCCTAGTTGTTACCAACACTCGTAAGAGGGCTGGAACACCCTTGTCTTCGTCAGAAGCTCCTCCCGACAAGGAGAGCAAAAAACTATACGGTTTCGGCAGGAAGGTAGCCTCAACGTCCGCCTATCAAGCAAGGATTGCTAACTCCACCACCCTGTTGGCCAGCTACAACTGCCATCAGTGGGAAGAAGTCGCGGCTCTCATAGCCTCTGCTCCTGAACCGTTAAAGGGCCAATTAGCTCGGATTTCCGCAGAGGGTAGAGCCATGTCTGGTTCCATTTTGAAAGCAACCTTCGACGCCGCGGATAACGCAGGCAGATTGATAGCAGAAGGTACTGTTATCTAGAGACATGCGTGGTTACGGCAGTCTGGTTTTAAGGCAGAAACTCAGGCATCACTGTTAGACAAACCGGTGAAAGCCGATCTGTTGTTTGGTAAGGCGGTCGAAGACGCACTGAAAAATGCCTAGGACGAATACGAGACACTCAAATCCCTTGGCCAGTTAACCAATAAACCCCCTAACCAGAGAGGGAATAGTAATTTTCGTCGCCCACGCGGCCAAAATTCACAGAGAGGATCTAACTATTCCCAGGGGCAGGGTACACAGTGGAACAACAACCAGCAGTCTACCCAGGGTTACGGCAGAGGTAATAGGAGAGGTTGTGGTAAAGGCAGAGGCAGCCCCAGCAAGGGAGGCGGCACGCCTCCACCAAAGCAGTGACGCTCAGTTCAGGGTCCCTTCTCACGCAACCCCAGTAGGGGGACGCATTTCAAACTTCACCCAGGCTTGGGAAGGGATCACATCAGACAGATGGGTGCTGTCAACAGTATCCACGGGATATTGTATAGAGCTACTGCAGCGTCCCCGGAACCATCCTCCATGACAAAGAGTACACTCCTTAGAACATCAGAAGATTCTCCTCGAGGAGATCGCCATTCTTCTAAAAAAGGATGCGATAGAACTCGTCCCGGGACACCAGGTAAACAAGGGTATTTATTCAACTTACTTCCTTGTGCCAAAGAAAGACTTGACAATACGCCCAGTATTGGACTTACGGCCTGCCAACAAGTATGTCAGCCCCAAAAATTTTGTATGACCACGCTACAAGAGGTAATCCCCCTCCTAAAAAAGGGGGATTACATGGCAACCTTGGATATGAAAGGTGCTTATTTTCATATTTCCATGTTCCCAGCGCACAGAAAGTACTTGCGCTTCAAGGTGGACAGTCGCCACTACCAATTCAAGGTACTGCCCTTCGGGATAGCTTCAGCACCAAGGGTATTCACCAAGGTACTGGCGGTGGCGGCTGCACACCTACGCAGGGAGACAATCCCAGTGTACCCTTATCTGGACGACTAGTTCATAACGGAGGAAACCCCAGGAATTTGCAGGACAAACATTCAAAGGACTATCGACCTCCTCCACGAATCAGGCTTCTCAATCAACAAGAAGAAGTCAAGCCTGGTGCCAAGCACCTCAAAACAATTCCTAGGAGCAATCCTGGATACCCAGGAGGGGTTGACCTTTCCTTCAGAAGAAAGAATTCGGAATATACCACTGCAAATTCCGCATTATCAGTCCGGTCAACAAATAACGGTACGCAAAGCAATGCGTTTACTGGGCATGATGGCGTCATGCATTTACCTGGTCCCCCACGCGCGCCTGCGCATGCGTCCCATGGAGGAATGGTTGGCGAAACAGTGGTCTCAGGCAAGTGGTCAGTGGGACGATCTGGTGGTCGTTTCGCCAACACTGGTACAAAGCCTTCACTGGTGGACAAGAGAGAATCTCGCAAAGGGGAAACCCTTTTACGATCCCGAAGTACAGGCAGTAGTCACTACAGATGCATGTCTGACGGGGTGGGGAGCTCACCATCTCCACCACACAGCTCAGGGTCTCTGGTCGCACTCAGTGGCCAAGAACCACATCAACCTGCTAGAGCTTCTAGCAGTATTCAGAGCGCTTCAGGCGTTCAAGCCCCATCTACTAAACCTGTCAGTGCAAATCCGGATGGACAGCACTACAGCCATGTTCTACCTGAACAAGCAAGGAGGGACTCGCTCGCCAAATCTGTCCAAGCTTGCCCAGAAAATCTGGATATGGGCACTCAGACGGAACATCTTCCTGTCATCACAACATGTTCCAGGGGAGCTCAATTCCCTAGCGGATGCGCTGAGCAGAGACTCCCTCCCAGAGGAACACGAATGGGTTCTTCACAGAGAGGTCGTAGAAGATCTCTTCTCTCAGTGGGGTTTCCCCACTATAGACTTATTCGCCACAAGCGAAAACAAACAATGCCCAGGATTTGCATCCAGGTTCCCCCAACCAGACTCCCAGGGGAACGCCCTGTGGATGAACTGGTCAGGGATGTTTGCATATGCTTTTCCACCAACTCCTCTCATCAGGAATTTGGTGAACAAGATGAATAGGGAATCAATGACGCTCGTCCTAGTTGCTCCCATGTGGGCAAGACAGCCGTGGTTCCCACACCTACGCAGGATGGCGGTGTCCGAGCCCATCAAACTTCCAGCCTGGTACAACCTACTGTCCCAGCACCAAGGTCAAACAGTGCACCAGCAACCCAACTCAATGAACCTGGCAGCTTGGCTCCTGAGGTCATAGAGTTTGGACACCTCAATTTGCCACAGATGTGTATGGACATCCTAAAGGAATCTAGGAAGCCAAACACAAGGCACTGTTACTTTGACAAGTGGAAGAGGTTCGTTATCTGGTGCCAGAGTAGACAAATCAACCCAGTTGATTGCACTCCTTCCACTATTGTTACATACATGCTACACCTGCTAGATGCAGGATTGGTTTTTAACTCACTGAAAGTACACCTGGCAGCCCTCTCGGCTTACACCACTTCCCATAGCAAGGTGTCGTGGTGGAAAGTACCAGTAGTTAAAGCCTTCATGGAAGGAGTAAAGAGACTTCACCCTCCTATTTCCAACCCACCGCCAGGGTGGGACCTTAATGTGGTGCTAGCCAAGCTCATGGGCCCCCCTTTCGAACCCATGCATAAAAGCAGTCTCAAACACCTGACTTATAAAACAGCCTTCTTAGTAGCTATTACTTCTATAAGAAGGGTCAGTGAAATTCAGGCTCTGTCAGTGCAGGATCCCTTCTTTACTATCCATAAAGACAAACTGGTTTTACGCACACACCCTAGGTTTTCACCTAAATTTATATCAAAATTCCATGTAAACCAGTCCATCGAGCTTCCGGCTTTCTTCCAGAACCCGCAAAGCTCGGCTGAGGTGAAACTACACACCCTAGATGTGTGTAGGGCGGTCCTCTACTATGTAAATAAAACAAGACCGCTAAGGAAAACAGATCAACTGTTTGTCTCCGTAGCTACAGGCAGAGAGGGGGATCGCGTCTCTAAAGGTGCCATCTCGAAGTGGATTATTAACTGTATCCAGCTGTGTTACTCACTCTCTGAAAAGACTCTGCCTTTTACGCCAAGGGCCCACTCTACTAGAGGCATTGGGGCCACTCTGGCTTTCATTGCAAATGTTCCCCTTGACACCATTTGCAAAGCAGCTACTTGGAGCTCTATTCACACTTTTACTCAGCATTACTGCATTGACACCCATTCCAAGACAGATACACAAGTGGGACAAGCGGTTCTAAGACACTTATTTGCCCATGACCCTTCTCACATCCCACCTCCTTCTTCTGGTACTGCTCGCTAATCTATGCACAGCATGTGATCTAAGCAGATTCCACAAGCCTCAGAAGGGATACATTACTCACCGTAATCGTATTTCTGATGCTTGTATCTGCTTAGATTCACATGCGACCCACCCTTCCTCCCCTCCGAGAGAAGGCGCATGATTGCTTGTAGTCCTACCTTTCTGTCTATCTGCTTGGATTATCTGTACTCACGCTACTCCTCATGCTACCTCATGTCAGAAAAAATACAATCTGAGGATCCTAGACGCGTGAGGGATCTTGGGTACAGTGGACGTCACACTAGGGATAGTATTACTGGCACGCCCTGTGTCGACGCCCATTTTCGAGTTTCGAAAAACAAACTGTAATACTCCGCAGCTTCCACTAGATGTCGGCCTATGCACAGCATGTGAATCTAAGCAGATACAAGCATCAGAAATACGATTACGGTGAGTAATGTATCCCATATATATTACACAGCCACGGTAGTGGCTGTGTAGTTATGGTTAAGTTGCTGTTTCCATAGGAAGAGCACTTTTTGGGCAGCTTATAACTTCGCTCCCCCTGGACAAATCCTCATCAAACTTTGCAAAAAAAGTATATGGCCCACTCTGAATTTTTTTGCAAAGTTTGGTGAGGATTCGTCTAGGGTGGGGTCCCAAAACTTTTTTTTTCCCACGGCTACAGCCCGAACCGCTGGACGGATTTACACCAAATTTGCGACAGGAGCGGCGGCCTGGTCCCGAAAGCGTGCTTTTGCAAATTTGGTGTAAATCCGTCCAGTAGTTTTTTTTAAAAAATGACCAAAATGTAAGGCAAAAAAAATAGTGATATCTGTGTTTCTCCAGCATGGGGTCTGGCATGGATTCACATGCTCATGAATATTCCCCGTCGTCAGGCTGGGAATCCTCGGTAAAGAAAAATCAGTATCAGTTTCGTTTCTGATCTGTCTTTCGTAGTAGTAACCAATCACTGATCTCTGCGTCATACTGACCACAGCAAATGACTGCCCTCTACCTAAGCCCCGCCTCTGGCAGCCATCTTCAGATTTTTACCGCACGTTCAAGTGTTGGGATCCTCGTGCTATTGCTCTCGAGCGTTAGTTCTATTTTTTCACGTTTTTATCTCAAAAACTTCGATTTTTCGGTCAAAAGAGCCTCAAGCTCCACCGTTTCTTCATCCGATCAACGGGGACCCGTGTCGGACTCGTCTACGCCCCTCAAGGGTGAAGATTTCGTCGAGCCACGCTTTTGGAGGACTCCAGAAGTTTCTCAGGCCCATCTCGGACATGGCCCAGGAGAAGGGAAGCTCGACGCCCGGAAAGCTGTTCAGGGTCTGCCCTGGATGCCAGCTTCAGAATGTCTTTAAGGAGGACGAACACTCCTTTTGTCTGTACTGCCTACATGAGGACAAGACGCACGTGGAGAAGGACTGTGCGTTTTGCGGCAATATGTCGGAGCGGACCATGAAGGACCGCCATCAACGTCTCGCCAACTGGCTGGAAGGAAAGAGCCCGTCAGGCGAGAAGAAGAAGAAGAAATCCGAGCGGTCTTCTAAGACCTTTGAGGACGCCCCGGCGACGGGGGTCCAACACAAGGCCAAGCACGGCGAGTCCGCTGGCACCGGGAGCGCCGAACGGTCGGGCTCTACGTGCGCCAGGCAGGGCGCATCCTCCCCGGCACCATCAACCACGAGCCAATGCTCTGGTTCGGGTAAGAGGAAGGCCGAACACCCGGTGAAGCTCCTGGAGAGGCCCCGGTCGAGCTCGAAGGCCCCATCGGAGGGAGAGCGAGGCAGTGACCCTCCCCCCAAGGAGAAGGCGGTGAGCGCACCTAAGGTGGTGAAAGCTTTAATCCATCCAGCCAAGGCCTCTATCGAGACAGTCGCGGCGGCCCTGGCTCAGCCTGTGGAGGCTACACCAGTGGTGGCGACCTCGGGGCTCAGAGTCTCCCTGCCACCGCGGAGGGAGTCCTCTTTTATGCCCATCGACAGGACCCCCGTGAAACCTCCGACGGAGAAGAAAAAGCGGGGGCGGGGGGTTGTCGTGGATTCGGCCTCAACTTCTGAGGAAGAGCTGATCGAAGTCTTAAGCCACGGCGTTGGCGTGGAAGAAGACCAGCCCGTCGGGAGGGACCCCGACGTGGGAGACGACGATAATGTCGAGGGTGCGGACCCGGCCCCTTACCGCCCGTCGGAATCCCCTCAACCAGTGCCGCAAGACAAGTCGGCGGCCATTTTGTTGGCTATACAGTCCTTATGCTCGGAGATAAGGACGAGACTGCCGTTACCACCAGCGGAGGAACCGCTCCCGACTGGGGACCCGGAGCCAGGCCCTTCTGGGAGCCCTCCCCCTAAGAGAAGAAGGATTCATCCTCCACCTCCTTTTCAGCCATCGCGCCCTGTCCAGCCCTCCTCCCCGTCCACGACTCGTGGGGATGATACGGGGACTGACACGGCCGCGACGGGTACGGACGACGAGGTTTACGACGAGGATCTGCCGTCGTCGCCTCCCACCCGGGCTTCCCCACCCGACGAGATTGGATCGTTTCACTCCATGATCGCCAGGGCATCAGAGCTTTTCCAGCTCTGCCCGGAAGAGAAGAAGAAGGAAGGTTTCCTTTATCAACGGCGCGAGGCCAAGAGGAAGACGGTCCTCTCTGTACCTCTACTGGACGATATTTGGGATGAGGGCCTCGCCCTCCTCAAGAACCCATCCACGACGCCGGCCAGAAGGGATCGGTACGAGAAGAAGTACCGGGTCCCGGACGTGGCCCCCTTGTGCCTTCGGGCACAGCCGACCCCAGACTCGGTCGTCTCCGCGGCAGCCAGGAAGAAAGCGGGGGGGGGCGCGGCCTCTACGTCGACCTCCCCGCCGGACGGCGAGGGAAAGAAGTTAGATACGATGGGACGCAGAGTCATCTCGTCTGCAGCGACGACGATTAAGGCGGCCAACGCCTTGGCTATCGTAGCCCGCTACGACAGGGAGTTGTGGTACAAACTGGCCCCCCTGCTGGACTTCCTACCGGACGACAAGAGGGCGGATGCCCTAGAGATCTTGCAGGAAGGAGAGGTGGCGTCGGACCACACCATTACGATTGCGACGGACATCGCTGACACTGGATTTCGCCAGTTGGGCAACGGCGTGTGCCTTAGGCGGCGTGGATGGCTCAAGGCTACTGACTTCCGTCAGGACGTGCAGACCAGAGTCTTGGACATGCCATTCGACAGAAACAACCTGTTTGGGAAAACAGTGGACGATTCCCTTCAAGCCATCAAGGCAGACACAGAGACGGCCCGGGCTCTTGGGGTTCTCCAGCAACGGCGGCCGCCCTTTCGGAGCGGCGGAGGCAAACAGGGTGCCTCCAAAGGTTCCGGCGGCGGATTTTCCACCTACCGTCAAGCGGCCCGTTCGTCGTCGCAGGAAGCTTACAGGGGACGAGGCAAGTCAGGCGGACCCCGCCGTCGTCGCCAAGGAGGTCAAGGCGGCAAAGCCTCGTCGAAGCAGGACTGAACCGGCCGTGGGGTCGGGCCCCCATCGAAACACCCCCGTGGGAGGCCGGCTGGCGAGCTTCGTCAGCGTGTGGGAGTCCATCTCCACCGACCGTTGGGTGCTGGACGCCCTAGCCCAGGGTCACGCGCTCGAGTTTCTAAAGAGGTGCCCGCGCGTCCCCCCTGTGGCCAGGAAAGAACATCACGTCCCTCAACTTCTCTTGGAGGTAAAGGCGATGCTCAGGAAGGGCGCCATCGAGCTCGTCCCAAAGAGGCTTCGGGGCTCAGGAGTTTACTCAAGATACTTCCTCGTGAAGAAGAAGACGGGAGGATGGCGTCCCATCCTGGACCTACGACGACTGAACAAATTCATTAAGGCTCAGAAGTTCCGGATGGTCACCCTCCAACACGTCCTGGGTCAGCTGAAGGAGGGCGATTTCCTGTCGTCGTTGGATTTGGAGGATGCCTACTTCCATATTCCCATCCTAAAGGGACACCGAATGTTTCTCAGGTTCGTGGTCCAAGGGCGTCACTATCAGTTCAGAGCCCTTCCCTTCGGACTGAGGTCGGCACCCAGGGTGTTCACCAAGTGCCTCGCACCGGTGGCGGCGCAGCTGCGCCGAGAGGGGATCCACGTCTACCCCTACCTGGACGACTGGCTCGTCCGAGCGAAGACGAAGGAGCTCGCCGTGGAGCACACGGCAAGGACCGTCCAACTTCTCACGGACCTGGGATTCTCCATAAACTACGCCAAGTCCCACCTGGTGCCCGCGCAAGACGCTCTGTTTCTGGGAGCGAAGCTCGACACTGTGTCGCTTCTGGCCTATCCGTCGGAGGAAAGGACGAGGGCCATCTTGGGCATGGTGCAGCGGTGCTGGTTGCGGACGCGGCCAGAGTGAGGTCCATCAAGTCCCTCCTCGGAATGATGTCTTCTTGCATTTACCTCATCCCCCTGTGCAGGATCCGGATGCGCCCGTTGCAGGAGTTCCTGGACGCGCGCTGGATCCAGACGACGGGCAGCTTCGAGGAGAGGATCACACTCGACGAGAGTTTCCGACGAGCGATCTGGTGGTGGGGCACCCGCGCGGGTCTGACGGCGGGCATGGACTTCCAGACCCCCGCCCACCAGGAGACAGGTACCACGGATGCCTCCCTGGAAGGGTGGGGAGCGCACACCGAAAATCTGCACGCGAGAGGCCTTTGGCTCCCGACGGAGAAGTCCCTCCATATCAACGTCCTGGAGCTCCGTGCAGTGTTTTGGGCCCTCAGGTCCTTCCTTCCGTCCCTCAAGGGCAAGGTGGTGAGGATCTTCACCGACAACACCACCACCATGTTCTACATCAGGAAACAGGGCGGAACCAGGTCCCCAGCCCTGTCCAGGGAGGCACAGGATCTGTGGCATTGGGCTGTCGCCCAAGGGATGTTTCTGGTGCCGTTTCATCTGGCAGGGATAAAAAACACCATCGCCGACTCACTCAGCAGGGAGCTGCGCTCGTGCCACGAGTGGGAACTACGACAGGATCTAGTGGACCGTCTCTTCCGATGGTGGGGCACACCCCAGATCGATCTGTTTGCGACGGCGACGAACTCCAAATGCCGGAGGTTCGCCAGCAGGTTTCCCCAGCCGAGGAGCATGGGCGATACTTTCTCGTTCCCCTGGGAGGGCCTGTTTCTATACGCGTTCCCTCCATTGCCATTGCTGATCCGGCTCATCAACCAGCTCAAGAGGTCACGGTGCAGGATGATCCTCGTCGTACCTGCGTGGCCGAGGCAGATATGGTTCCCGGACCTTCTGGACTTGTCAGCGTCCCCGTCAATCATGCTGCCAGTGGACGCGGATCTTCTCTCCAGGGAAGGAGGCGCCATCCTCCATCACGACCCGAAGTCGCTGAACTTGCAGGCTTGGCTCCTGCAGCGTTAGAGTGTGGAGGATACGACATACCGGCCGACTGCAGAGAGGTTCTTGCAAAGGCCAGGGCGTACTCAACTCTTAAATGCTACGGACACAAATGGAAGAGGTTCTCTGTCTGGTGCCACGCACAGAAGATTAACCCTCTACGGATTACGGCTCCCCAAGTACTGCCGTACCTACTGACGCTGGCCAAGGCTGGACTGGCACACGCGTCCATCAAGATTCATCTTGCTGCGATCTCCCGATACACCAGAACCACGGGGCGGACGTCTTTGTGGTCTCATCGTCTGGTGAAAGAGTTCATGAAGGGACTGTTCAGATCGTTCCCGCCGGTGAAGGCTCCGGCCCCGGCGTGGGAGCTCAACGTGGTGCTGACCAAGCTCATGGGACCTCCGTTCGAGCCTCTGCACTCGGCTCCGTTGAAGTTCTTGTCGTGGAAAACAGCGTTTCTTGTGGCCATCACCTCCGCACGACGGGTGGGAGAGATCCAGGCCCTTTCCTGCAAGGCCCCGTACTTGACTTTTCACGACACGAGGGTAGTGCTCAGGACGCACCCCTCCTTCATGCCCAAGGTGCCGTCGGACTTTCACCTCAACGAACCCTTGGTGTTGCCTGTTTTCTTCCCGTCGCCTTCGTCGCCGGCTGAAAGGACTTTGCACTCGCTGGATGTGGCTAGAGCGCTGAAGTTCTACGTGGACCGCACGAAGTGTTTTCGGAAGACGTCACAACTCTTTGTGAACTTTGGACCTGTCAATCACGGGAAGGCTCTCTCGAAGGCTTCCATTTCCAGATGGCTCTCCGGCTGTATCATGTACTGTCATCGGTTGGCAAACCGACCGCTGCCTGGCCGTCCGAGAGCCCATTCCACCAGAGCGATCGCAGCTACCACGGCGTTCCTATCTGGTGTGCCCTTGCTGGACATCTGCAGAGCTGCTACGTGGAGGTCGATGCACACCTTCACGAAATTCTACTGCGTCGATCGGGATTCCAGGGAGGAGTCCAGGGTCGGCCAAGCAGTGCTGCGCAACCTGTTCGCCGAAGGTGAGCCTGGTGAGGAGGTAAGAATTTCTTAATGTTGAGTTTGATGTAATGCTTAATGTTGAGCCTTTGCCACCTCCCGTGGTTGTGCATGTGTGTACTGCTATGTATTCTTTATTCATGAGCATGTGAATCCATGCCAGACCCCATGCTGGAGAAGGAACAAGTTACTTACCTGTAACTGTTGTTCTCCAGAATGGGTCTGGCATGGATTCACATGCGAACCCTCCCGCCTACCCCTCTGCGGCTCTTCACTTGGTCATACTGCCACTTCACATGCTACCAAATCTGAAGATGGCTGCCAGAGACGGGGCTTAGGTAGAGGGCAGTCATTGGCTGTGGTCAGTATGACGCAGAGATCAGTGATTGGTTACTACTACGAAAGACAGATCAGAAACAAAACTGATACTGATTTTTTCTTTACCGAGGATTCCCAGCCTGACGACGGGGAATATTCATGAGCATGTGAATCCATGCCAGACCCATGCTGGAGAACAACAGTTACAGGTAAGTAACTTGTTCCTCGCTTCGCGGACGGACTTCCCTGTTCGCTCCGCGGACAGAACCCCGATTGGCCCATGGCCTTGCGTCATGTCCGCGGACATGCAACGTGTTCGCTGATTGGACGGCGAGGGGCGTGGAGCGCGTCAGATTTTCTGTGGCGCCCGCAATCTTGTATTCGCAGTACAGCGCGGTGAAACATGGATAAAAAATTGTATTTAGTGCCGTGTGTTGGTGTGTAAGTGTGTTTGGGGAGGGTGGGGGAGTATGAGATAGGTTCAATGTTTTGTTTTTTTATGTGCTAGACGTTTTTGTTGCGTTCGATTTGTCCGCGGAGAACACAGCTGTTCTGACATTTTGTAAATAAACTAAATGGTGGGGTGTTTAGAGGACGGAGTATGTGTCATTTTTGTTCGCAAGGAAGGTAAAAATGAGCTATGAACACTCGCGGTGTACTTAATTGTTCGTAAATACACAAACTGGGGGTGTCCTCAGGACGCTGTCCGTATTGTAATCTGTCTAGTTGAATGTGTTCTAAGAACACTCGCGGTGTCCCGAAATGGTTGCAATTACACAAAATGGGTGTGTTCTGAAAACGTTGTTTGTATTGTTCGTTGTCAGGGTGAAAGTGTTTTAAGACCACTCCTTTTGTCCGCTAATAGTACAATTTCCTATGGGCGTCAACCAACTTTTTGTCCACTAAAGAAACGATAAATCCGGCTGGTGTGCGCCGACATTATGTGATAATCCTATGACTGGCGCTATTGACCTGGCTGACTTGCTTTTGCGACACTAAATCATATCTCCCGCCCCTAAGCCTGATATTATCAAAGCATTCATATTCCCCGCCTCTCTCCGTGACGTTACAGGGTGCGTCATCAAACGCACCCAGTTCTCTGCAGTCCTAAGTGACTTTACACAGACAACACATATTATGTCACAACACAGCGCGCCACAATTCGGAAAATGAAACAGTGATTTAAAAGCAAACAGCAAGATTGTAAATTTTGTAAAGTACATTTATTTGACATCAATTGTTTAGAGAATATTCAGCAATTTGCATTTGTCTTTGTTGTCGATCCGCAAAAGTTCATGTTGAGGCACGCGATGTTCCTTTGTGGTACAGAGGGTGTTAGATCAGCTTACAACTCAGTGCGCCACAATTCGGAATATGAAACTGTGGTTTAAAAGTAAACAGCAGGATTGTACATTTGGTAAAGTACATTTATTTCACATGAAATGTTTAGTGACTATTCAGCGATTTGCTATTGTCTCTGCTGTCGATCAGCAAAAGTTTATTTGGAGCCACGCGTTGTTCCTTTGCGGTAGATAGGCTGTTGGTTTATGATAAAAGCAGTAAATGGTCGCTCTGATAATCGGAAGGTTGCTCCAACAACGAGCCATTTGACCACCCTATTAATTGGTATGTTGTTTGTAGCCGCTAGTACTGCGTAAGGGCATATTGGTCCTTGGCGATTGTCCCATAAAATGGTGAGGGTCATGAAGTTGGATATTTGGACCTGCACCTGGCAGTTGAAGACCCCATCCGCTGGAGTCTGTAAATCGTGACATAGGCAAAATGGGGCCACATACCTGTTTTAAAAAACATAAATTGGTCTCACCAGCCGATCTTCATTAAAAATCATCATTTTATTTATTAGGGCGTGAAACTATTTGCTATCGAAGATAGTGCAACGGAGTATGTTAATAATAATAATAATAATAATAATATTTTCCCATTCATATAGCTCTAAGAACCGTGAGGTATCTAAGCGGTGCTTATTATTAACCACGGTGTGTGGTGCTCATTTATCGGCCACGGAAGGATGAAAGGCTGAGTTTGGCTTTGCCGGGATTCGAACTTGCGTTAGCAAGCTGTGCACGGATGTCAAAGCGAGCGTTGTACTCGCTGTACCACTTGACAGGCTACAGTGAAGTGGCACAGCGAGTAGAGCGCTTGACCGCCTATAGACCGGTTACATTATTTCTATTAACCCACCCTGTGTCATCTGCCTTTTTCAGAGCCCTCTAAACGACAGGGGATCAATTCGGCGGTGATAGTGCGCGGTAGAAAACATTATGCCCCTTTCAACGTACAAGTTCAACTTGAGCGGTCTTTAATGCTACGCTATTGTAATTATATTTGATATAAAATAATCTAAAGGGTTACTTACAGTACAATTGCAATTTCCATTGTCTACGAGTGGTGCAGTCCCAAAATACGACTCTGTGTGTGCGAACGATCTTTCGCATAGTGATATAATATATAAAAGTGGTTTCGTATCAGAAATTACATCTTTATCTTCTCTTAAGTTTTAGCAACACTCCTTCAATAGAAGTCTTTCATCACAATCTCTGTCTGTCAAGGTCAAAACACAATACAACGTTATAGTCCACTTCGTGAGCCTCTCCGGGGCCCGAGAAAAAAATGGAAGCAGCTGACCTTCACTGTGAACAAGCATAAATTCTTACTTTGCAACATTCTGTGTAAAGCCATCTGTGGAAGTTGGTTTTTGCACGCCATGTTTGTATATTGTTTGCGTGATATTAAAAAAAGTTTGTTTAAGGGACGTTATGGTTCTAAGTATAGCCGAAAGACCCCTGAAAATCGCAAGTTGTGGTAAGCTATGAAAAAGAACTCGCGCCACCACCGTACACTGCTAAGACTAACACCCAGGGCATCAAAGATGACATCGCAAATGTCATTGATGAAATCACTGATGACATCACATGTGTATGTACTTTTCATGGAATTTGTGTACTAGGGATTTTTATTATAATGTTGCGAAAAAAGTGTCAAGGATATTGCAATAAATATCATACCGTTATTAGTGCTTTGAACGATGCATTGATATAAATAGCATTGTATTATGGGATTCTATCTAGTATACTGAGCTACTAATGGAGAAACATAGCATTGTGTGCAGAGTACAAGATGAAAGTATAATATTTGTAATGTTAATATGTTGAATAATGAAATGATAACTATCCTGAAATGTTCGAAAATTCACAAAATGGGGGTGTTCAGAGGACGTTATTCGTATTGTGTGATTGCTTAGCTGTATGCAATGAGGGAATGGCACAGAGAGTAAAGTGGACGCTGTCCGCGGACACCGCGGCTGTTCGTGGACAGGGCGTGCTACATCCGGGTTTTTCCAGGAAATCCAACATGGAAAGAAGACTGTACGGATCAGCCAATCGGATGTCGAGGTTGTGGATTTGTGTTGAAAGAGACTGTGTGTAGTGAAGATGGCAGAAGTGGAGAAAGTCAGGGTGTTGGTGCTCGGAGATATGTTTGTACATGGTTTACAACAGTACGCTGAATGCAGGCATGTTGCAAAGAACTTTGATGTGAAAGGAGTGGAAGTGGTGTGGAGCACTGTGCCTGATTGCAATGTACAGGGAATTGTACAAGTTTGTGAGGATATGGCCACGATGAACAGTCCGCATGTGGTAGTTTTGCACTATGGTGCTTTCCATTTGGGCAACGTCCGTGCCCCTACTTTGTTGGCTGATTTGGAACGCTTGGTTCAAGCCGTAATGAAGATCCTTCCAAATGCGAAGTAATTTTTTCTGGATTACTACCTAGGGCAATATGGGACAATAGTTCAGTTTTTTGTCCTCAGCAAAACATTGCTAGGTGTGTCATCAACCGAGGCATGTGTGCCTTCATGCTTGGAGCTGGTATGTTCTTATGTAACAATGAGAATATTGATGCCAGTAATGCTGTTAATTTTAAAGAAGATGGCATTTCTTTATCTTTTACGGGAAATGCCTTTCTATTTTGGAATGTAAGGGTTGCTTTGGAGAAGTTTATGTGAAGATTTTAGGAGTAAAGTAAGAAAAAAAAACAAGAAAAAAATACAAAATAACAGGTGTCTGTCAAGCATCTGTTAAAAAAAAAACAAAAAAACCCGGCTCTTTCAGATCCAACTTCAAAGGGGAAATGGGGCACACTATTTAAATTTACATTCACCACGCTCAGATTTTCGATATGTCCGCGGACATGGCGGTAGTCCGCGGACATGAAAATCCCTACGAGGGGGTTAGTATGTTCTATCTTACATGTATATGAAGTCAGGGATATTATGGTTAAGTTGTGCTACTAAAAACCTATGAACTTCAGTAAAAAAAACGTTGTTAAAGGGACGTTATGGTTAAGTTGCGCTACTGAAAACCTATGAAATTCAGTGAAAAAACTTTGTTAAAGGGACGTTATGGTTCAAAGTAAAACCGAAAAACCCCTGAAATTCGGCAGTTATGGTAAGATAAGCAACCATAACTCGCGCCACCGTGCACTGCTAACACTAACACCCAGGACATCAAAGATGACATCACAAATGTCATTGATGACATCACTGATGACATCATATGTGCATTTACTTTTCATAAAAGCTCTGTACAAGGGATTCTTATAATGCTGACCAAAAACTGTCAAGGATCATTGGGATAAATACCATGAGCTAATTAGTGCATTAAGCAATGCATTGATATAAATAGCATTCTAATATGAAGTTCTATGCAGTATACTAAGCTACTCATGCAGAAACATAGGCAGTGTGTGCAGCATACATGATGTAGGTGTCATATTCATAATCTTGCCATGTTGAATAGTGAAATGATAACTGCTTTCTTATTAGAGTTTTGCGTACTGTGAAACATGTAATAAGTAGATAATAAAACCCACTTAATGCATAATTATTACAGACAAAAAACAAAGAGACAACACATACAAATATGAGTATATACAGGGACAGTGAAGTAAACAAAAAAGCAGAAGTAGTAGCAGAAAGAGTTCATAACCTAACTGATTGTCTTTATGCAGAGAAACTATTGCTCTGTTTCAAAGCTGCTACTTACCATATGTATGTGTATCACATGATGTGACTGCACCCAAAGGAAAGGAGAGTGAGTATAATGTATACAAATATGAGCATATACAGGGAAGGTAGAGTAATAAAAATAAAACTATGAGAAAGTGCTGATAACCCTAATGATTATCTTCATGCACAGAAAGGATTGCTCTCTTTCAAGCCTGTGTCTTCCGCTATGTATATGTTTCATATGATTTGACTTGACCCTAAGTCTACAAATATAGTACCTTTTCAATTTTTACTTCCTGACTGTTACTGAAGAAAACTATGTGGCTTAGATATGTCAGTAAAGGAAAAAAAGGGAGAGCCAGCCATGTGATGTCATCAGTGATGTCATCAATGACATTTGTGATGTCATCTTTGATGTCCTGGGTGTTAGTGTTAGCAGTGCACGTTGGCGCGAGTTATGGTTGCTTATCTTACCATAACTGCCGAATTTCAGGGGTTTTTTGGTTTTACTTTGAACCATAACGTCCCTTTAACAAAGTTTTTTTCACTGAATTTCACAGGTTTTTAGTAGCGCAACTTAACCATAACGTCCCTTTAACAAAGTTTTTTTACTGAATATATATATCACTATTTTAATAGTTATACAATGATCACCAATGAAGTGATGTCACACTAAACAATCTCTTTAATCAGAAGGAGTAATGATAGGAAAAATAATGCAGCAAAGAAATAATACTTTTGTATGGGTTCAATCAAATGCAATGTAATCACTCTTTCCCCCTGCACACTACTCAATCCCCCAATATGCAATATAAAGAGATGGAAGGAGAGAAAACCGGTTTCAGGAATACAGAATTCAACACAGGAGTATCAATCCCAGTTTCCCCCCAGCAAACACCAGAGAAAACAGAATTTATTGCAAACTTGTCAAAATGGTTTAAAGTTGGCTTTGCATGAATGGTAAAAACACTGAAAACTGATTTAATTCACTAAAATGGTTTCAATACTAGTGGGAGCCGCTTGGTATGATTTCAAACAAACACTAGCAGTGATTATTGAATAACTAGCAAGTTGAAAACTTAATTCTGAGGTCAGATGCAATGAACAGCTATTTCACATGTGATGGATTTGAGCCAAACGAAAAATTTGCGGCAAACTTTTCCGCGTGCGGAAAGCGCGATTGCGGAATAACTATAAGGAGTTGGGATGCGGTTTTGGGTTTGTTGGAAAGCCGAAGATGTTAGTTTCTAGCTTAAATGGTGACGAAGTTATGAAGGTTTTTGTGGAGGTTGTTTTTTTCAGAAAAGAGGCAAATTTTCAAAATAAAGATGCAGTTTTTAAGATTACAAACCAGGGTTTTTTACACTAGGGGAGACTATAAAGCCGCAAACTACACGACAGCGCAGCACCAGCCCAGCGACGCCAGTGGTTGATTTGGCCTGCCGAGACGCTCGCTTTTCTTCAATAAATATATTAGTGCAAAAATGATTTTAACACTACTATTACATAGGACTATAGGGTAAGAAAAAGAGTTCAGGTAAAACAAAAGATTCTAACAATGCAGTTCTGGATATAATATATGCTAGAGGCAATCCTATGCTATGGATGCTCACTACCACTGTTTGGAATGGACCCGTCATAGATCTGGTCAGGGATATTTTCTGGACTGGAATTCTGCTAGCACACAGAACTGGACTCAAGGCGCTCTGGTTCTGCACTCAGCACGGCACTCTGGACACTGCACGGGGGGATTGGACTGGATCTGACGGGTTCTGTTCTGGTTTGCAGCTATCTGGTCACAGCAAGCTTTACTGGTTTGGATCTTGGGATTCTGGCAATGGTTTTGAGCAAGGAAGCAGCAACAGCACCCTTAGAGGTCTGGGGTAAAATCTGGTTTCAGGATTTTAAAAGGCCAAGCTGAGAATAGTTCAGCTTTGGAAGTGGGCCTTTCTGCTTTCAGGAGTCTGGGGTCTTAGATATGGATTTCTCTTGCAAAGTGCTCCGCCAGCAATCAGTTGATGGGCGAATCTGTGTGTCTTTCTAGGTCGTAAACTGTCTCTTTTTATGTATTTTCTAAAGGGGTGGGTGAGCTGAATTATACTAGGCACACCCCTAGGTATTCTATTGGTTAGGGTATTTCCTCTCCCCTGATTTGAGAAGAAAACAGAGTGTCATGATGACGCTGTATTTTATGATCCAGGGAGAACCTCCCCTTTGTTTCTGCACAGAAAATCTATTTTTCATACAAGACATAGTTACAATTTTACAAACTTGCTAGCAATAGCATATTAATATCACAGATTTGGTGGAGCAATTATTCATCCGAGCCCCGTCTCGGTGAGAGCTTGGGTTCAGATTTGGCAATTATTCACACTTTTGGTCTGGTACCCAATGTCAGATTTGTCCACATTTTTACACATATGTGCGCATGATATCTGGGCATAATCATGTGAAGTTTAATGTTTCTGGCATCACCACAATTGCTACAAAACCACAAATTCTGTAGTCATGTCCCTGAACATAGCACAGAGTTCTGAGTACTTTTAAAACGTGACCAGAATTTTCATATTAACAATACTGTATTTTACAAATGTTTACAATTTTGCACAGTCCTCTGTCAGTCCTTTTCACAAATATACTTTCTTGTGCTTTAAGAATACACATAACTGTCTGTCCCGCCCCCAAAGTTTTGGTAGGTCAAGAGCAATCCCCTCCTCTTTCTTCTGGCAGGAGTTTCTGTTGACACTTGCATCTGCATATTCTTTTCAGCCAAGGGAATCCTTTCTCACTTCCAGGAGCAGCAGCCACAATCTCCTCCCCCTCCATTAACACCTGAATGGGAGTTCCTGGGGCAGAGAGCAGAAGGAAGGTGCCTTTTGTTTGGGGCACACTGTGGAATTTGCTTTGAAGTTCTGTGGCTGGCATCAGAGGTTACTTTAAAGTACATTTGTTTAAAATTGTCTTTGATAGAGGTTACTTTAAAGTAAACTTGTTTAAAATTGTCTTTGATAAATGAAACTTACATTTTCAAAATAGGCAAACCGATCTCTAATTCCAGTCTTTTTAAACATAGACATTAAATAGTTGCAACCTATATTGCTTTTGATAGCAAGTCACTTAATTTCAACCATTTGATTTTAACTGCACAAGTTAAGCTTCCAGTGTAATTAAATGACAGCTTTCCTACAGGCGGCCGACGGTACAGTGCCCGTATTTTACAGATTTTCATAGACAAGTACACTTTTTAATGTGGATATTCTTATGATGGATTCTGCTTCTCCTGACATTGTGTGCTTCTGTTAATTCTTTAAATGAAGTGATGGGTAACACCCAGCAAGGATGTTGTACATTTTCTGAAGTTTGGGAACCATTATTTTGTAATTTCAGCAACCAAGGAAAAACAGATTTCAGAGCACCTCTGGTTTTCCTCGCAATAAAGCACTGCCTTTCAGGTAGTTCCCATTTTAACTCTGTGGGCAACCCAATGACATGTTTTAGCAGTGTGGTCTCCTGTTCCACTACTGACACAGGCAAAGTAGATTGGCAGCCAACTTTCTGGTTTCACAGCCCAATTTTCATAGGTTTAGCACGCATAGGGCTTCTTGCGGCCATTTTGCTGGTTCTGGTGTCACCAGCACACCGTGATGTCGCAGGGCAGAGCCTAGTGGGTCAATGCATCCCACACACCCACTGTCATCAATCTAAAGGCGACCCCCTCACCAGACCTCCTTCGGCGCACTACACCAGAGGGAGGGCAGCTTCAGTGGCCTTTCACGCAGGGGTAGCATTGAAGGACATTTGCAGAGCCGCTACCTGGAGCACTGTGCACACATTCGCCAAGCATTACTGCCTGTCAGAAGATGCAAAGAATCTGCAGTTGGCCAGGCAGGCTCCGCCACCTCTTTTCATAAGGTAGGATCAGCCTTTCCTCCTGCCTTTCCCTGGATATGTAACCTTGGTGTTGCTGTATGGCAAAGGCTTGCAGAAGTTTGTTCTGCATATCTATGTTATATGATGAGGGCATGTTTTAACTGCTTGGTATTCTTTTCAAGCATCTGAATCTATGAAAGATCCAATTCTGGAGAAGTCTTAGTTACTTACCTGTAACTGTATTTCTCCAGCATTGGTATCTTTCATAGATTCACATGCGCCCACCCGCCTCCCCTAGAGGCTGCTCCTGCTTTCAGCTTCCATCATACTGTGGTCTGTACGGTTCAAAATCTGAAGATGGCTGACTGGGGTGGAACTTAAACCCTGCCACCTCATTGGTTAGGGTCATAAAGGACCAAAGTGAGGTGGAGGGACTACACAAGTGAATGGCCCATAGTACAGTCATATTTCTATGGAAATAATGTATATATTTTAAAAAAATGTATAATTTTTTTAATCACTGAGGATTCCCAGTCTGACGACAGGGGATATTCAAGCATCTGACTCTATGAAAGGTACCAATGCTGTAGAAATACAGTTACAGGTAAGTAACTAAGACTTTGTCGCCATCTCACTTTCAGGATTGCTGGTGTAAAGCAACAGGGTGATAAGATAGAATATCAAGGAGTATGGGATCAGCTCATGGATTAAGCACCAGTTGTACATATATTTATATCTAACCAGCAGGTCACAGAACTGGGTTTTGCAATGAAAAGCATTTTGCTGTGTGGTTATGTACATTTTCAAAGGTGCTCACTCGTCAATGTGATGCATTGGGCCCAACAAAATGAAATATAGTTTACATCATGAGATTTAAATACACTAACCTAAACTTTACTGTAAAGCATGGAAACAATGCAGTGTTTTCCAGTAGCAATAATGTAAGTATGTATTATGTATCAACTTACAATTTTAGGAATGGAGCTGCATGGCTGTCTTTAAAAAAAAAAAAAAAAAAATTAAAAAAAAAGTTAACACATACTGGTCTTTGCCAGAAAGGATACAGTTAGCTTATTAAAAGTATCAACCCAATTGGAGAGGGGGCGCTGTTGCGCAACAAGATGGCCACTTGAGTGAAGACCTCCTCTCCGGCATGAATCCTGATCGATGTATAGCCTGCTTCTAGACTGCATCGAGTCTCGTAAACTACCTGTGCTGGTCCCCGACAGAATCCTGGACTCGCAGGCGAAATCCCGATCGAAATCGGACTTCCTAAGCTTGGGAACCCTGGTGGACCTTGAGGCTGTGGACCCGATCCGCTCCGCGGCTCCACAGGAATCTACGAGGGAGCCGCTGCTTCCTCCCAGACCGGGCCTCATAGTGGGAGGAGCGGGGCTGGTGGACTGTGGCCACGAAACGTCACGGCACACATTCTCCGGACATACTGCGCTCTGCCCGGCATCGAGCTCCCTGCTACGTTCTCCTCATTGATAAAGGTGCCTGCGACGAAATTCTTCCTCAAGCCCCTCGCTGTTGCGGCCCTGGGGCTGCGGCGTGCCTGTCTTCCCCTGGAGCTTCGCTGCCGGCATCTGGGTCTCCCTCTTAATCGCGCCTGACGCTGGCGCGATCACCCGTGCGGCTGAACACAGTTTACCGGCTGAGCTCCACAGCAGCCCGAGGCATATACCTGGTGACGGCCCGGCGGCCTGGGTCGGACGTCCCCGACACCACTCCTTGTCATCGGAGTGAGAGGTACGGAGGTCTGGGCTAACTCTACGGTTGGGTGCGAGGCGCAACACGGGGGCCCACACAGAGGTCTTGGCGCTTTCCCGTGGCGCGCCACATTCGTATTTAACTTGGAGTGTTGGGGGGGTAGAGCCTCTCCCCCCCTTGACAACAGTGGTGTACAGGGCCGTTGGAGGAATGCCCCTAACCACATCATGAGCCACTACAGGACCCTGACGACCATCCCCATCCGGGGACCCGACCATTCATCCTTTAACCACCTTCTGGGATCCGGAGCCCGGGACTCCAGCACGACCCTCACCTTGAAGCCGTTCGCACAGGAAACAAGCTCCTACCCAGGAAAAGTGCATTGCTGGTACCCATACAAACGTGGGAGGACACAATACATTCACTGCAAGGCTATCTGGCCCGAATCAGACGTATCCAGGTGCAGCTCCTGACGGGCACGGCTGGCGTCCACCGGGTCGCCCTGTGCCTCCCTCCAACTGGTTCGGAGCCTACCACCATCCAATCATACTGTGAAAATCTGTGCATTTCAGCCCTGAAGGACATTGACGCACATAGGCCACAGAACACGCTATTTTGGCGCAATCGACATCGCAGACACACCGGGATCCCTGGGGGCCTCACACCCTCCCGAGCCGTCCTCCACTACAACTCATCACACGGCCTTCTCATATCACCTGCATCAGGCTGTTTTTTCACCTTCACAATGCCTGGAAAAAACACGGGCAAAAACAGGAAGACAGGACCCATGGACTCCTTTATGAGCTCACAATCACCTCCTGAAAGCCCGGATCTTCAACTTCCTGCCTCATCCTTGAATACAGAGGACACGAAATTTGATCACCTGCTGACCACGGTTCAAAATGGGTTCCTGGCTATCAATGTCAAGCTCGACGACATTGTTTCCACAATGGGCTCCCTCAAAACTCGTTTAGACAAGGAAAGTGCCAGAATCACAGAAGCCGAAAGCAGAATTGGCACAAATGAGGACTCCACTCCTCAAAACACCCAGGACATAGCACTCCTCAAAGGGGAAATGGATAAACTCCGTGACAAGTGCGACGATTTGGAATCTTGGTCCAGACGGAACAACATCCGTATAGTCGGCCTTTCGGAGACCTTCTGTAAAGGTCCAATGGAGTCCCGAATCGAAGACCTTTTCAAATCTCTCCTTGGGGAGGAGGCACTCTCACCTCAGTTCCTTGTTGAGCGGGCACATCGCTCCCTGGCTCCGCCACCCAGGCCGGGGGATCCCCCCGCAGGGTGATAGCCAAACTGCTGAATTACAGAGATAGGGACGCCGTCCTTAAGCTGGCAAGAGAGAAAGGACCCCTGAGGTTCGTAATGACAACATCCATATATATCCAGACTTCTCTGCGGGTGTCCAAACTAAGACGATCCTACGAAACCATCAAGCGCCAGCTACGATTGAGACAGGTCCCCTACGCCCTTCTCTTTCCGGCAAAACTTCGTATACAGCATGGTGGAAGAGCGCATTTCTTCGAATCTCTTGCAACGGCGTTGGCCTACATGGAAGCCTCGATACCCCTTCCGACCGGAAGACAGGACCTCGACCAGAACGATTTGCAACAACCTGCATAGCCTGTCTTACTATTCACTGGGCCCAGCCGCAGTCATGGCTGGCCTCTTTTGGCCACTGAAAATGCTGGAAGCAGGGCGAAGCAGGGGAACACCCCTGCTCCCATCCTTGAATACTGCCGGATGAGATGCGCTCGAACGTGAAGCAGAGTTGCTGCACTCGTCCCCTTCTTTGGGAACATCCACAAGTTAGTTAAAAGAGTTCATCATCAAGTTGGGTACGATGGTGTGGGTGGGGGTGGGTACGGGCAACAGGGGACTGTTCAATTGTTCGAAAACAATATTAACGCCTCAGGAAGCCCCTGTTGGGCACTAGGCACGATGTTCAGTTGGCTTAGTCACTGATAAAATTGCACTCAGTGCTCCACTCGCTGTCCTCCTCTACGTGAAAACCCTCCCTCCCAAGCTTTTTTATGACGCACGGAAATGGCGCAGAAAACTAGTACACCCCGGGGGCTTAAACTAAAACTGCTCACCTGGAATATCCGGGGGCTAAACAATAGGGCGAAAGCCAGCAAAGTAGGGGCATACATTAACAGGCATCACCCGCATATCGCTATGCTCCAAGAGACTCATGCATTAAAATCCACCAACGGGAGTATCCTGCGGCAATGGGGAAACAATAGGTATTATACGGAATACTCCTCCCAAAACAGAGGTGTCATCACGTTAATACACCCCTCATTGGGGTTCTCCACCGAGAAAAGCTAAATCGACCCACAGGGCAGATATGTTGTTATATGGGGCACCGTGGCAGGCAGAAAACCTATATTGGTTAATACATATGGTCCAAACTTAGATGATCCAGAGTTCTACACACGCCTCCTTGCAGAGATAGGCCCGACAACGGAAGCCTGGGTCTTGTGGGCAGGAGACCTCAACACTATCCTTGATACCACACTGGACAGGTCCTCAAGTAAACCTAGAGCCCTCACTAAAGCGGCCAACATTATACGCCAAGCCCAGGAGGAACTAACCCTGTCCGATGCATGGAGAGGGATCCATCCTACAGATAGAAAATATATATTCTATTCTTCAGTCCATGATTCCGAATCCAGAATAGATTACTGGCTCATCTCCTCCCCTCTTATCAACTCTATCGAATGCTGCGACATCCTTCACCGCACACTCTCGGACCATTCCCCTGTCACTCTCGACATATTGTTCCCCGACATCAATCGCTCTGCACAGCGATGGAGGATGCCCCCCAACATATTGAAGCACCCGAATGTAGTAGAAACTCTACACACTGAGATGGAAGAATTCTTCCAGTTGAACAAAGGCTTGACGGACAGCTGGGCATCCATTTGGGAAACATTTAAGGTATGGGTACGGGGCAATCTGATGTCTGTCCAAGACGTCTGGCTTTCTCAGAACCGTCAGAACCGAATTAGGCAATACAGAATCAATCCTGCAAACGCTTGAATCTGCCTATAGTATGACCTATGACAAACGCACTTTGGCGGACATTAGCCTACATCTCCAAACCTTTAATGAACTGGCCACCAAAGAACAACAATACATGGCCATCCCGGCCAGGGCACGCAGATACAGGGAGGGCAATAGAGCAGGCCACCACATGGCCCGTATACTCCGGAATGATCATAACCATACCCCGATTACAAGCATTCTAACAGATGACGGAACGGCTGTTCACGGGGAGGATGAAATGAATTCTGAGTTCACAGACTATTACATTAGCCTCTATGCCAATCACGATAGATGCACACGAGACGATATAAAGACATACCTGAGTAAGATTGCCCTCCCTAGGCTAACATTAGACGACAACTGGTCCCTTGAACAACCCATGACGAGCGAGGAAATTGCTGAGGCGATTAAATCACTGGCAGCGGGTAAAACTCCAGGCCGGACGGCCTGAACGCCGACCTATACAAGACATACTCCCCGATACTCGCCCCAATATTGACTCTCGTATGGGAAGAGGCTATGAGCGCTGGTTCGCTCCCAGAGTCAATGTCAGATGCAGTCATCACGGTGCTATTGAAACCCAGACACCCGCCATATGAACGCTGCTCCTACCGTCCCTTGTCCTTGATCAACACAGATGCCAAGATTTACGCGAAGGTACTGGCCACAAGACTGTTCCCCAAAATGACCATCTTAAGACATCCCGACCAATGCGGATTTATCCCAACGAGATCCACAGCCCTGAACTTGCGCAGACTATTCAGCATCCTAGCACAGATCAAGCCAGAGGCACAATCAACAGCCATATCACTGGACGCCGAAAAAGCGTTTGATTCAGTATCATGGCTATATATGTTCGAGGTTCTTCACAAATTTGGATTCAGCCCCTATCTGATAGGCTGTGTCAAACTTCTCTACTCCTCTCCCAAGGCCAGAGTTCTAACCAATCGTACCCTATCCAACCAATTTACTCTATGCAGAGGAACCAGGCAGGGGTGCCCCTTCTCCCCCATCCTTTTCGCTCTTACAATTGAACCGGTGGCAGCTGGAGTTAGGGCTGAAAAAGATCTGAGGGGTATAAAAATGGCTGGTGTATACCAAGCCATCTCATTATATTCAGACAATGCACTACTTTATGTTCGGGAACCAGAAAAGAACCTATCCCCCATTTTGGCGGTTATCACTGAATATACCACACATTCAGGCTACAAAATCAATACTGCTAAATCCGAGATCTTTCCGCTGACACGAGCTACCACTTGCCCCACAAACACTCATGGCCTGTCCCGACCACATCCGATACCTGGGAATCCTGGTCTCTCACGATAAGAATTCTCTTTATATAGACAACTATGAATCCACGCTACAAACCATATACTCTAAACTTCAAATTTGGTCCAAACTCCCCATATCCCTCACCGGCCGGATAGCAGTCCTTAAGACGACAGTACTCCCTAAGCTCCTATATATCTTCTGTAATGTACCTATATGGCCGGGCAAGCCCTTCTCTGACAATCTTTGTTCCATGGCCACCACCTTCGTGTGGAACGGTGGCGCGAACAGAATGAAATGGGACAAGTTGGTCGAACCCTAAGAGATGGGAGGCTTCGCTTCCCCTGATTTTGAACTGTACTATTATGTGGCACAGGCACACTATGCGAAGTTCTGGCAGGATCCCTTGGATAGAACACCACATATACCCATCGAGCTTCACTCGGTCCGCCCAACCGACTTGCAATCCATCATATTTTCCAAATGCACACAAAGATGATTGCAAGTTTGACCCGGCCTCCTGCACAGTTGCGGCATGGGCCGCAATAAGCAAACGTCTCCACATAGACTCCCCTTATGATTCCCAAGCCCCACTCTGGAACTTCCCAGGCATCATGCCGACATACGACATTGCCATCCAGAAAAACTGGTTACCAGAATACGATCTCACAATGGAAACTATGTTCCCCAATGGTAAATTTGTAACTCCTGAAGATTTTGCAGACTCACTTGGGAGAAACCAACTTGTCACCCTACAATTCCACCGTATGAAAGCAGCGTTCAAAGAAAGGTGGCCAACATTCCCAGATGAACCCCCCCGAACACGCATGTTACCAGTCATTGTACTCTCAGGCGGGCACTGGGGTATCCAAATTATACAATCTAGTTCAGGCTCATACGAAACCAACAAACACCATCAAGACATCGTGGGAAAAAGACATGGGCATCACAATTGAGACAGGGAAATGGTCCAGATACTGCCTCCTATCTAAGAAGATTTCACTTAATGCAGGCCTAAGACTAATACAATTCAAGATCCTGAATAAACTACACTTTACCCCTGCCAAAATGGCAAAGTTCTACAATACCATATCCGACAGTTGCCCGAAATGCCATGCCCCTGGTGCGGATTCGTTTCATATGTATTAGGCCTGCCCCCGGATAGCGGGATTCTGGCGCACAGTGGCCAATATCCTGGAGGAAATAACACAAATCCCTGAACACCTCAACCCTCCTAAATATCTGTTTGGCGACATTGGTAAGGTCCCGGAAAAAACGAGGAGACTGTTTAACGTCGCCTGCGCAGTAGCAAAGAAATGCATCCTTCAGAAATGGAAGAGCAGTCAGGCTCCAACAGCAGAACAGTTCCTTGCAACTCTTACTTACGTAAATGAATGTGAAGAAAACTATGTGGGTATGATGCCTGCTCCATGCAAACCGAAAGACATTTGGGCCCTGTTCATGGCATACCTAGATGAAACCTCACCAGACATTGAAAACTCTGATAGCGAAAGCGCGGATGATACACCATGCCAAACTGTTAGCTAAATGTAATTTCACACTGTATGTATATGCGAAGACATGCACCTGATGTAAAAGGCTGTAATGGGATTCGGTGTATCAATTTGTAACGTACATTTGTATTATGTAGATGAGAATTACGGCAAGTGCACTGTGACATGCAAATCAAAAAAAATGTTCTTAAAAAAAAAAAAAGTATCAACCCGATTACTTTTGGTTTTCATGTATTTAAAAAAGAAAAAACAAATTCTTGCCTAGCACTCCTGCACAGACCTTTGGCTCTTGAGAGTGGAGGAGATGATTACTGCGGCACTCTCTCTCCATTAGTTCCTTTGAAATTGCTGTGAACAGATAAAAGAGGGTGTAGAGAGTATGGAGGGCAAGAGAAGAATAGAGGGTGATCTGTGCTTTCATTGAACAGATAACTTAAATAGCTATCTTTGCTATAAAAGTTTCAATGTAATTAGCAAACCTACAGACTTACCTAGCAAATTCATATGCAACACTGCTTATTTTATGCCTTGAGATGCATGAGGAACACTTGATAATGATCCTAGTGACTCCAATGTGGGCACGACAGACCTGGTTCTCTCACCTGCTCAAGATGTCAGTTTGCCCACTGATGAAGCTACCCAGCACTTACAACATGTTGACACAGCATTATGGAGCAACCCTACTTCTCCAGCATTGGATCTTTCATGGATTCACATGCTGTGAATATTCCCCGTTGTCAGGCTAGGAAACCTTGGTCACTTTAACTTAGTGTTTTCCTATGGAAAACTTTGACACTTCAGTGTCCTATCAATGTCCTTTTTGGGTGCTTTAGGCCCACCAATAGGACGTGTGGTATAAATAGCCCTGCCCCCATGACTTCCCTTCAGATTTCAACCGTCTCCAAACTGTTGGGATCACCTCGTGTTCGTGTTTTTGCACGTGGGTTTTTGGTATCGAGAGCTATGATGGCATCGGGGGCTCAGAAGAGGTCTCTTTTTCGGCCTTGTGCTACCTGTGGCTTGAAAAAGGTGTACGAGGGTGACGGCCATATGGATTGCCTCTACTGCCTTTACCCCCATCACTCGGCAGAGACCTGCGAGATTTGTCAGGGGTTCTCACAAAAGACTCTGAAGGACCGCAATCGGCAGCTTAGATGTTGGCTCAATGAGGGCACGTACCCGGCTTCAGAGGTGGGGTCGCCCTGGAGTCTGTCTTCGGAGCGGGCGGTGAAGTCTGCAGGACATTGCCATGCAGTGTCGGCCGAGCCACCGGCAAAGAAACATCGTCCTGCTTTGCCATCGTCGGAGGTGGGGAAAACAGTAAGTCTTCATCGAGCAACCCACTGTCGAAAGGGTGCGAGTACCTCTTTGTCGCAGCATGGTCGGTCGGACCATTCCCGGGGGTCTGGTGGTAGGCCCGAGAAGTCGACAGCGCAGGAGAAAGTCTTGAGCAAGCCGAAGGAATCGTTATCGAATCGCTCATCGTCCGGGGACCATCACAGGTTGTCGTCCAGCCGGGAGTCTTCCAAACACCAGTCTAGTTCATCCAAAAAAGCCGGGTCTCCGGTTAAGTCGACATCGAGGGATGTGGTTCCGACGAGGATCTCGTCGACTGTGGACCCGTCGTCGACGGTTGGGCTGCAGTCTACGATCCCGTCGTCGACAGTGGTGTCGTTCGCTGCCGGCCACGACAGTGATCAACAGTGGACCGATGCTGTTCTCGTCCACGCGAGTAGACACGGAAGGATTGTTGTCGACAAGCGGGGCATGGCAGTCCGCCTCCTTTGATTCTCTTCTTCTGGACAACATTCTGCTTCAGGATCTGGCTACTTTTTCGGTTTCATCGGATGTTGAAGATAACCACGATCAGGTGCTGGGCCCGTCGGCTTTGGGTCTACAAAGTATGGGGCCTACGATGTCAAGTGGACTGGGAGCTGGTCCGGCCAGTTATCCGCTGGTTAACCAGCAGTCTCTTTTGTCATTACAAGCCCTGTCCACGCGTCAGTCGTCGTTGGGGCAACTGGATGCTAGGTTGCCGCCTCAAATTGTGAATCTGGCGGTGCCGGTGGTCCAAGTGCCTGGTGTAACACAGAGGAAGTCTCCTCCAGCACAGTTGCCATTGCCGTTGCCGGGGTTGGGGTCGTCCGTCCACAGTTGCATCCAGAAGGTGGTGAGCTGCCTGAGTCTGAGCCAGAGAGTGTTCCGCGGGACACTTTGTCTACTGTTTCGTCTTAACCGACGAGGGACGATGCGTAGGACACGGACGTAGAGATGGAACCACCCCTGAGTCCAGCGCAACCCTCTCCACCAGATGATATTGGGGAATTCCACACCATGATCTAAGGCGTGTGTAGAGTTTGGACTGGCTGATCATATGGGCAAGAGGAGGAAGGCTGTCTTCTCTGTGCCTATTCTTGATCATGTGTGGCATGAGGGTCTGCGCACGATGCGCCATCCGTTTTCAGAGCCGGCTGTCAAAGGTCGTCTTGAAAAGAAGTTCAAGGCTCTGGAGTCTACCCCAAAATGCTTGGTGTCACAGCCCACACTCGAGTCTGTGGTGTCGGCGGTAGCCAGCAGGAAGGCCAGAAGTCAGCACAAGTGCGTGACCCCTTCAGACAGTGAGGCCAGGAGGCAGGATGCCTTTGGGAAGAAGGTTTTGACAGTTGGGGCGACAACGGTCAAGGCAGCAAATTCCCTGGCGATCATGGCCCGATATGATCGCGAAATGTGGCCTCGGCTGGCCCCAATTCTAGAACATCTGCTGGAGCAGCACCGTAAGGGCGCCATGCTGTTGGTGCGTGAGGGTGAAGAGGCCTCCAACCACAGCATAAATATTGCTGTGTACCTGGCGGAGTCAGGATGTAAACAAATTAACAATGAAGTGGTGCTGCGATGGCAGACCTGGTTAAAATGCACTGACTTTCGGCTGTAAGTACAATATAAAGTCATCAACATGCCCTGTGAAGGGGAGCACTTGTTTGGTGAAAAGATCGATGAAGCCCTGAAAGGGATGAAGGAGGACACAGAAACAGCTAAGTCCTTAGGTTCATTACAGAGTGGGCGCTCTTTTTGCTTTTTTCGCACGTTTCAGGGTGCTTCAGGTAATGCCCAGTTTGCTTCCACCAGGGACCGGGGGTACAGTCGATCCAGTTACTCCTTGCAAGGGTATCGACAGTCGGCCCAATCGGCGCAGAAAAATCGAGACGTCCAGGCTCAGCGGAAAAGGGGTTTGCAGTCCTCCACATCTAAAAGGAGTCCAGCTAAACCGCAACAATAACTGCCTTATGGACAATCTGCTGGGGGGTAGGGTGGCTATGCACGTGGACGAGTGGAGAAAAATAACATTGGATCACTGGGTGTTGGACACAGTGCGTCTAGGCCACTCGTTGGAGTTCAGGTGTACCCCGGTTCCTATCCCACCGGTGTATGTCTTACAGCTGCATCTTGAAATCCTGCGGCAGGAGGTGGTTCTCATGCTGGAGAAAGGGGCTATAGAACCGGTGCCGGTGGCAGAGCGGGGCCAAGGGGTTTATTCCCAATACTTCGTGGAGAAGAAGCCCAATGGCAAGTGGAGACCCATTCTGGATCTTTGGGTGTTGAACAAAACTCTGCAACGGGCCTCTCCCTCGGCTTTCTGCAACCATTACTGTTTGGATCTGATATGGCTGTTGGACAGGCGGTTCTCAGGAACCTATTTGCTTATGGAGGGTCTCGTCTCCACCCTGGGCCTACATTCAGTTGTAATCGCCCATGCATTATGGAAGAAAGCGGACGGGACTTGAGAGTAATTATAAGTTACTCACCGTAGTGACTAATGTACTTTTAGTCCTTAGTCCCCTTTCCTCCATACGTACCACCATCCTCCCCACCCTAATAAAACAGGTGTCATTAGGCAATGTTAAATCTATTGTCGACGCATCAATGGGGACTGAGGTGTGGCGCCAAAGGGCGGAGTCAGGGCAGCACATGCTCCCAGGGCCGCAACCCTGCGTGCCTCTAAATGTAAAGGGGAAGACATTTTTTTCTGGTGAAAAGGGTTCCGTCTCCCGTCCCTTGGAAGGGATGCCCATGCAGTATGGATGCAAGGGGACTAAGGACTAAGAGTACGTTAGTCACTACAGTGAGTAATTTATAATTTCTCAACCCTGCAGAACCTATACACAAGATTAGATTGTGTTTATAGGGGAAGAAACACTGAGTGAGTGAGTGAGTTCACAAAGGCTGAATATAAAACGCAGGTCCTTTCGACCATGCCCCTCTGGTTGTTACTTGGCAGATTCCCTCCCACCCCCCCCCGTAGCCAGGGTTCCCACCTGGAGACTCAGAGTCGAAGCACTTAAAGATACAGGGTTCAGAGAAAATTTGAGAGCGGAGATTAAAGAATATTTTGAGCACAACAAGGGCAGTGTAAACTCAGCGGGTATGCTGTGGGAGGCCTTTAATCTAGTGGTAAGAGGGGCAGCTATAGCTAAGTCAAAAATGATACAAGATGTTATTTTGCGGGCTCTACAAAGGACAGAAAATAAACTAGAAACTATAATGCGAGCAGGAAATAGGCCCTTAGAAGAAGCCCAGGAGGTGTCCCGCCTCCAACAGGAATGTAGTGAACACTGGGAGAGGTGGGTAAATTAAGTTACAAGAAATACATCGAAACACAACACGCAGAGGGGGACAAGCGGGGACGAATACTAGCCTGGTTATACAAAGGTGAGACCACACGGCAGACAATCAGGGCAGTGAAGGGGATGGACGGGAAGCTGCAGGAGACTCAAGAGGAGGTGAATTGGTGTTTTTATGACTATTACATAAACATATATAAGGAATGCACAGAGGAGGTGGAGTTGGATATACAGGAAGCATTGTCTGAGATCAGGCTTCTCAAATTGAATAAGGAGGAGAGTGACAGCCTAGAGATACTGTTAGGAGATGTCTTGTGTTAACTCAGATGTCATTCCCTGTGCATCATTGACATCATCTTCCTTGCAGGGTGCATCCTAGTTACAAGTGAACCCTTGTTGTTATCAGACAGATAGAGTTCCAGATTCCATGAGGGGTTGAGAGCAGCAGGAGAGAGGTGGACGCTGTGGTCCACTGCTGGGGGCCGTTCTCCTGGATAACTATCTGGAATAAACCTCTCAACTCAAGCAATGTCTCCAGTGTGTGTCTGAACCTTTATAACAGTGGCGACGAAGATTGGGCCCAGGGAGAAACAGCCCCCGGTAAGCAGCGACAGTAACTCGTCACTAGGAAGACATCCTGTGTAATTTGGGAATCCCGTGTCCGTGCAGAGAGCCTGCAGGACCGAGCGCGCAACAAGGAGGGCTAAGCGTCTTCCATACTGCTGATTGGAGTCTCGTTGCGTGGCTGCAACAGAGGCATCACATTGTTTATATGGTGTCTGTTTTGGATTGAGGAAACAGAGTTTTGCTGCTAGAAATCCCTAGAAGTGATTACAAGACGTTAAAATTACGGTAAGCTACTTCAATTTTCACGAATAGTACTTAACTTATTCGTGGTTGCGGCCGTCCCCAATTGTTTACATTTGTACAAGCGAACGAAGCGGCGTTCGTTCCACCACCTCATTCCCCGCGTCACTGTGCAGGAGCTGCGCCGAGCAACGGTCTTCCGGGTAGACTGATTGCATCTGATAGTGGACACACGTCATCACGCAATCTGAGGAAAGCACCCTGAAGCGTGGCGGCCATATTGATGCCATGTAAACAAGTCATTGTATCCCGGAGCAACGCAGCGATTTACCGGAGTGGAGAACGCTTCGTGTTTTGGAAAGTTACAGCTGCAACAACAATATTGTCGAGGTGGTGACACTGGTGGGTGTATTTGTAACGCTCACCTGATTCCCACGGAGGCGCAGGTCTGGCTTCGGGTGCTGATGCTTCTTCAATGGTGAAGCGCAGGACTCTGAAGATGGACAGGAAGGGCCCCTCTACTCTGGCTTCTCTGGCTCGCAGCAATATTCCCCTGTGCGTGAAAAGGGAGTATTACCTACTGACTGAGTTATGCTCAAGCCTCCCACTCTCTTCCAACCCTCCACGATACCCTTTCACGATTCCCCGTGAAGTCTCACCTTAGGGTCAGGAAGGATGAGCTCTCCATCCTGCTTCTGATGCAGGGGCGCGTTGAAACCCAGTTACTTCACTGGATTGAGGATTGATGGGAGTTCAGGTAAGCTTGACTATTCAGGTAAGGCGCTGTAAAAGTTCTGCTGCAAGTTCAAAAGTCCAAGCTTAATAATAATGTTCATTGTTTTGTTGCAGCAAGCGCTAATGCTTATGTCTTTTTCCCCTTAGGGGCCGGGGTTCGGAATGCCGGAGATATGGCGCAGACCCGAAGTGAAACGTGCAGTTCCAGTAAATGACAGGTAAGTTCTGGATGAGCGCTCGGGTAATGTCTTTGCATTCGCTCATTCAATGTCTTTGTCTTTTTTCCCCATAGGGGCCGGGGTCCGGAAAATGTCTGGAAGCGGCAAGACCCGAAATGAAATGGGAATGACCCAACAGGTAAGTCTTAGAAGGAAACTGAGCTTTTCCTGTTCCTTTCCTTCTCTCACCTTGTTCTTGTCTTTTTCTCTCTAGGCTCTGGGAAGTGGCTGTGGATCCGGATGATCGCTGCTGAAGATGGAGGCGTCCAGGATAGGTGAGTGAAATGCAGCGCTGCAGCGATAGTAGCGAAATGCTTTTAAAACTGATGTCTTCCTTTTCAGGATCGTCGGTGTGATGTCTCCGTGGTGCTGATTTAGCAGGTAAGGTCTTTTGTCTCCCTTCGCAGGTGACCCAGGATACTGACAGGCGTGACTGAGGTCCAGATGCAGGAGCTGACACGGTGAGCGTCCAGCTGCGAGGAGCAGAACAACGCGAAGCGTGAGTTGCTGATCGGGTGTGGTTTAAATAGCTTTGGAAGAAGTTCCAAGTGTGTATCCTTCCACCGATCAGGTATGTATCCTTCCCCGACCACACCCGGGTGGAAAGTAGTCCCACAGGTAAAGTAGTTCCATTCAGGCCTCAAGAGGGCCTGGATGTAGCAGCATGGTCTGCATCAGGTAAGTGCACATTAAAACACTTGAACACATGTCTAGCTTTATGAGCCTGGCGCCTAAGGCGCCAGGACAGGGGTCCAACATGAGCCTGGCGCCTAAGGCACCAGGACTGCGTCCAAAGGGCCCCAGCTTGGGCCCGCTGGCACTCCCCTGGGGGAAATGCCTGCCTCTGGGGTTGCTGGGTCAGACCTGGCTCCTTGGAGGTAGGCATCATGATAGTACCCCCCCCCTCAAGGCCCCTCCCAAGGTTCTTTCCTCCGGGGGTTTTGGCTTGTTCGGAAATCTCCGGTGAAACCTTTGTACTAATCGAGGTGCGTGGACATGGTTACTAGGCTCCCACGATCTCTCCTGAGGTCCATATCCCTTCCAGTCAACAAGATAGAAGAGTTTCGACTTTACCACCTTGGAGTCTAAAATGTCTTTAACTTCGAATTCTAATTCCCCTTTAATTTGAACTGGATCTGGAGGCTTGGACAATCGGGTTCCTGGTTGTACTGGCTTCAAAAGTGATGCATGAAAAACTGGATGAATACGCATGTTGGACGGTAGATCCAGTTTAAAGGCCACTGGGTTGATTATAGCCTTGATGGGATAAGGTCATATGAATCTGGGATTGAAGGTTTGCGGGCCCTTGAGGGGTAAATGTTTAGTTGCTAGCCATACCTGGTCTCCTACTTGGTAAGGAGGAGTTTTACTTCGGTGCAAATCAGCGTTTTCTTTATACTTTTTCTTGGCTTGCTGTAAATGACTTGCAGCTTCTTTGAAGGCTTGGGTTATTGTGGAATGCAGATGATTTACTGCGGGCATTTCCAGGGTCAGAGGTGGATCTAGGTCAGAGGTCCGAGGATGGTGACCATACAAAGTATAAAAAGGGGTTTGTCCGGTTCCAGAATGCACTGAGTTGTTGTATGCATATTCTGCGATCCAAAGAATGTCTTTCCAATTCAACTCAGATTGGTGTAACATGCACCGAAGATATTGCTCGAGAGTCTGATTGGTTCTCTCGGTTTGTCCGTCGGTCTGGGGGTGGTGGCTGGTGGATAACCGCACATCTATTTGTGCTAATCTGCAACACTTCTTCCAAAAATGGGAGATAAATTGACTTCCACGATCCGAGACTAATACGGAAGGGAAACCATGTATGCGAACTATATTCTCCAGGAATTCCTTGGCCAAGGTGGAAGCTGAAGGCAAACCTTTTAAAGGGATAAAGTGGGCCATTTTGGAGAATAGGTCCACAATTACAAGGATTGTGTTGTAACCAGCACAAGGAGGCAGGTCGGTTATAAAGTCCATTGACAGGGTGTGCCATGGTGCCGGTGGAATATCCAAGGGTTGAAGTAGGCCGGCTGGCCTTTTCTTTTGAGCTTCGTTTTGGGCGCGAATTCCGCAAGACAGAACAAAAGACTTTGTCTTTTCTCCAAGAAGGCCACCAGAAGTGGCGTTTGATTTTTTCCTCCGTTTTAGCGATACCAGGGTGTCCTTCCATTAAAGATTCATGATGATGGGCAATAACAAGTTCTTGCAATTCTTTACTTGGCAGAAACAACCGCTCCTGGAAGTAGGGTAAGTCATCCTTAACGGTGTAATGTGGACCCTTTTGACTCCATTCCAGTAAGGTTTAAGAGTCTAGAAGTTGTTTTACTTGCGTTTGGATGTCCTCAATAGTTTGCAATGAAGTTAAGCCTAAGATTCTTTGCTCAGGTATGATGGGCACAGGTTCTAAGCTCGAATTAGGTTCTTCCATGCCAATCCGGGATAAGGCGTCCGCTTTTCCATTCTTGCAGCCAGGGCGATAGGTAATTACAAAATCAAATTCTGCAAAGAATAGAGCCCATCGGAGTTGTCGTGAAGATTGAGCTTTGGCCGTCTTTAAATACTGTAAGTTTCTGTGGTCCGTAATTACGGTGATGGTGTGTCTTGCCCCGAGAAGGTAGTGACGCCAAGCCTTGAAAGCAGATTTGATGGCCAGTAACTCTTTATCAGTAATTGCGTAGTTGATTTCAGGAGGAGAAAATGTTCTGGACCAAAAGGCCACTGGGTGTAGTTGGTTAGTTTTTGGGTCTCTTTGCGACAGGACAGCTCCCATGGCCGAACTGGATGCGTCGGTTTCCACAATGTACGGGAGATCTGGGTGCGGGTGCTTCAATACAGGTTCAGAGGTGAATTTGGTTTTCAGGTCCTGAAAGGCTTGTTCGGCCTCAAGAGTCCATTCGAAGCGTTTGTTTTTCTTTAGGAGAGCTGTGATGGGTTGGACTGTTCGGGAAAATTCCAGGATGAATCTTCGATAGAAATTGGCAAAGCCGAGCATGCTCTGAACTCCCTTCACCGAGCTAGGAGATGGCCATTTGAGAATGGCTTCCACCTTTCGCAAGTCCATTCGGACTCCTTGAGGTGTCAGGATGAATCCGAGAAACTCAACTTCTGTGGTATGAAAAACGCATTTTTCGAGTTTTGCAAATAGTCTGTGCTGGCGCAATTTCTCAAGAACTGCCCTAACATGTTTTCTGTGATCAGATTCTGAAGAAGAGTACACCAGGATGTCGTCAATGTAAACAATGACACAGACATCGATAAGTTCCCGAAGAACATCATTCATAAAGTACTGAAAGGCGGCAGGTGCATTGCACAAACCGAAGGGCATCACCTGATATTCGAAGAGCCCAAACCTGGTGCGGAATGCAGTCTTCCATTCGTCGCCTTCTTTTATACGCACCAGGTGATAAGCTCCTCGGAGATATAACTTGGTGTACACACAAGCGTCTTTCACCTGGTCGATAAGCTCAGGGATCAAGGGTAGAGGATAACGATTCTTAATCGTTATTTGATTTAGGGCGCGATAGTCTATACACGTTCTAAGGTCGCCCTCTTTTTTCGGCACGAAGAACAGAGCTGAAGAGACAGGAGACTTGGACGGGCGAATAAAACCATTGGCTAGGTACTGATCTAAATACTGACGCAAATGCAGGTTCTCAGGTTCCGTAAGAGCATAAATCCTACTACAAGGTAGTTGAGCATTGGGTACCAGATCGATTTGGCAATCATAAGACCGATGGGGAGGTAACGTGTTAGCCTGTTCTTTCTGAAAAACGTCTTGGAATTCTTGGTATTCTGACGGTAACTGTACAGGGGTGGAAGTTGCTGAGGCTAGACCCATAGCTGGATTTCTTGGATAACAAGTTGGTTCACAATCAGGAAAACTTATCTTCTTTGCTCGCCAGTCAATTCTGGGATTATGTGTTTCTAACCAAGGAATTCCAAGAATTACTTGAAATTGTGGGGCCTTGATCACATCAAACACGATTGCTTCCCGATGTCCATCCTGACCCACCAATGTCACTTCAACAGTGGAATGCGTTACAGGCCCTGAGGCTATTTCGGTTCCATCTACTGTAGTAATGACCTCTTGGGTTACTTTCGGGCGGAGAGGAAGCTTAATCCTGGAAGCCAATTCACGGTCTATGTAATTTCCAATAGCTCCTCTGCCGATGTATGCTTTTATAGCATGCAACTGCTGAGGCTGTTTTGGGTCCACGAGCACCATTGGCATGACAAAATGCGAGGTCAAAGAGTTAGTTTTCAAGCTCGGCAAGCGGACCCCTACGCTTATCGGGCTAGGTCGTTTCCCGAATCAGGTGTCAATAATTCGTTATCAGTAGCTCCAACCACCTTCTTAGGTGGTTTTACTGGACAATTTCGAAGAAAGTGACCGGAAGTCCCGCAATACAGACAAAGTTGCATTTGCCGCCTTCTCTCTCGTTCTTTCTGCGTTAATGGTCCTTTAACACCACCGATTTGCATAGGTTCGGATACGTCGGTACTCTTGGAGTTAGCGTGGGTTTTGATCGATATTCGGGTTTCGTACTTGAACCGATCTGCTTTTCTATTTTGAAGTCTGTGATCAAGTTGAACCACCAAGTCTATGTAGTCTGCGCAGACCTGGGGTGGGTTTACTATCTGAGCTAGAACATCCTTAAGCTCTCCGCACAGGCCTCGATGAAACAATGTGATCCTTTTGTTTTCTGGCCATCCAGTTTCCACAACCAGTCTGTTAAAGGTGGCAATGTAGGGCAGAAGATCCTGATTACCTTGTCGTAAGGATAGCAGTTCGTTATCAAGGGCCTGTCCTTGAGAGTGTCGAGCGAACAATCTTTCCATGCTGGCCTGGAAGCCCTGAAAATTCTGGAGAATGGGATCATCCTGATTTACCAATGGAATAGACCAATCGGCAGCACTGCCACTGAGGTAAGATAGTATAAAGGCTACCTTGGTCTGGTCGTTAGGGAAGGTTCCGGGTCGTTAGGGAAGGTTCCGGGTCTGCATAGAAAGTGTAAACGACATTGGTTCATAAAGACGGCATATTTCTTGGGATCCCCCGCAAAACGTTCAGGCGGGGCCAAAGGCATGTGTCCAGGTAGATTGATTTGTACCGGGTTATTCAAACCCATTGATGTGGAAATGTCTCCGGAATTAGGTAAAGGAGTGTGCCCTGCCTGGGCCTGTAATAACCTTTTGGCTAGGTCATCTGTTCTTTCCTTGGATAGGATCAGTTCTCTTTTGAGAGCGTTAGTCTCCTGGCGGGCTGAGTGCACCTCTGCCCGTAATTCCCCCAAAAGCTGGGCCAGCTGGTCAGTCTCGGAAGTCTCCATAGCGCCCGGGTGGGAAATTGTGGGTAGGCTTCGCGTTCTGTAACGCTCACCTGATTCCCACGGAGGCGCAGGTCTGGCTTTGGGTGCTGATGCTTCTTCAATGGTGAAGTGCAGGACTCTGAAGATGGACAGGAAGGGCCCCTCTACTCTGGCTTCTCTGGCTCGCAGGAATATTCCCCTGTGCGTGAAAAGGGAGTATTACCTACTGACTGAGTTATGCTCAAGCCTCCCACTCTCTTCCAACCCTCCACGATACCCTTCCACGATTCCCCGTGAAGTCTCACCTTAGGGTCAGGAAGGATGAGCTCTCCATCCTGCTTCTGATGCAGGGGCGCGTTGAAACCCAGTTACTTCACTGGATTGAGGATTGATGGGAGTTCAGGTAAGCTTGACTATTCAGGTAAGGCGCTGTAAAAGTTCTGCTGCAAGTTCAAAAGTCCAAGCTTAATAATAATGTTCATTGTTTTGTTGCAGCAAGCGCTAATGCTTATGTCTTTTTCCCCTTAGGGGCCGGGGTTCGGAATGCCGGAGATATGGCGCCGACCCGAAGTGAAACGTGCAGTTCCAGTAAATGACAGGTAAGTTCTGGATGAGCGCTCGGGTAATGTCTTTGCATTCGCTCATTCAATGTCTTTGTCTTTTTTCCCCATAGGGGCCGGGGTCCGGAAAATGCCTGGAAGCGGCAAGACCCGAAATGAAATGGGAATGACCCAACAGGTAAGTCTAAGAAGGAAACTGAGCTTTTCCTGTTCCTTTCCTTCTCTCACCTTGTTCTTGTCTTTTTCTCTCTAGGCTCTGGGAAGTGGCTGTGGATCCGGATGATCGCTGCTGAAGATGGAGGCGTCCAGGATAGGTGAGTGAAATGCAGCGCTGCAGCGATCGTAGCGAAATGCTTTTTAAAATGATGTCTTCCTTTTCAGGATCGTCGGTGTGATGTCTCCGTGGTGCTGATTTAGCAGGTAAGGTCTTTTGTCTCCCTTTGCAGGTGACCCAGGATACTGACAGGCGTGACTGAGGTCCAGATGCAGGAGCTGACACGGTGAGCGTCCAGCTGCGAGGAGCAGAACAACGCGAAGCGTGAGTTGCTGATCGGGTGTGGTTTAAATAGCTTTGGAAGAAGTTCCAAGTGTGTATCCTTCCACCGATCAGGTATGTATCCTTCCCCGACCACACCCGGGTGGAAAGTAGTCCCACAGGTAAAGTAGTTCTATTCAGGCCTCAAGAGGGCCTGGATGTAGCAGCATGGTCTGCATCAGGTAAGTGCACATTAAAACACTTGAACACATGTCTAGCTTTATGAGCCTGGCGCCTAAGGCGCCAGGACAGGGGTCCAAAGGGCCCCAGCTTGGGCCCGCTGGCACTCCCCTGGGGGAAATGATGCCTGCCTCTGGGGTTGCTGGGTCGGACCTGGCTCCTTGGCGGTAGGCATCATGACAGTATTATTCTTTGGATTCTGATACTGCTTTATGTTGATTGGAAGGCCTTTCTGGACATAAATTGCTTTGAGAGTCACTACATACTACTTCTGGGGGACAGTCTCCTTGTGAATTGGCAGTGATACAATTGTGCTTGGACATATCAAATATACCTGCACCTATATTTTTTCTCCCAACACCAGGTGAGCCCAGAGTTCGCTGGTTAGATTGGAAGGAAGGGTTCTACAAGTATGTGTTGGCAGCATTTGGGCCTAACCTTTCAAATGAGCGCAAGGAGGCACTCCTCTTTCATTGTTTGGGAGCGGCAGGGCAAGAAGTTCTAAAGAAACTTCCATATCCTCCCGACATTCCTGAAGGGGGGCCTTATGAAAAGACTATAGCAAAACTGGATAAGCACTACTGTATTGAAGGAAATATAATCCTTGAAAGATACAAATTTGCCACAAGAGCTCAGAAGAGTGGAGAGAGCATTGAGGAGTTTATGACTGCCCTTAGGGTCTTAGCAAAGTTAAGCACTATTCCATTGGCTCTCAGAGAAGAGGTAGAAAGGGAATTAAAAAGAATGGATTGTGACAGAGAGGACAGAGTCCTCAGAATGGGTTAGTCCCATAGTTGTAGTAAAAAAGAGTAATGGATTACTACGAATATGTATCGATCTCAGACATCTGAATAAAATGGTGGTAGCAGACAAGTTTCCGTTACCCAGGATAGAGGATCTATTAGTGGGGGTATCAGGTTGCAAAGTATTCTCCATTATCGATCTGAAGTCTGCCTATCATCAGGTAGAATTACATCCAGATTCCAGGGATCTTACAACGTTCATTACTCCTATTGGTCTTTTTTGATGTGTATGTATGTCATTCGGGTTAGTTTCGGCTGCCAGTGTGTTTCAGAGCATAATGTACAGATTGCTGGGACGTGAGAGAGGTGTCATGTGTTATCAGGATGATGTGCTGGTGTGTGGGAAGGATGAAATGGAGCATGATAAGAGACTAGAGAGAGTGTTGAATATACTTAAAGAAGCGGATTTTACAGTGTCTTCAGAGAAATGTATATTCAGAGGCGGCAAGGTAGAATATCTCGGTCATGAGATCACGGGAGAAGGGATTAAACCTAAGGCGAAAGCCATAGAGGCCATTTGTAAAATGGAACCTCCTAAATCAAAAGCAGGTGTATTATCCTTTCTTGGTTTAGTTGAGTTTTATGACAAATTTGTGAGAGGTCTATCAGACATGTCAAGGAATACCAGAAAAGGTGTTGTCTTCAAATGGAATGATTCTTGTAAGGAGGAGTTTGACAGGATTAAGGAATCCATTGTCAATGCACCTATCTTGAGAGCGTTTGAGGAAAGTAGACGTTTATTGCTGTTTGTAGATGCGAGGGATTATGGTGTTGGAGCTGTTTTGATGCAAGAGGATCAGGAGGGACTGCACACAATTGCGTTCCCATCTAGATCTCTCAAGGGGCCAGAGAAAATATATTCTGTGATAGAAAAAGAAGCTTTAGCTTGTGTTTGGGGAGTGGAAAAATTCAAAAGGTTTTTATGGGGCAGAGAATTCACATTGTGCACGGACCATAAGCCATTGATTGGAATATTCACTAAAGGTGGGTTGGAAGGAGTTTCCAGGCGTATAATGAAGTGTGTGACTTCTTTACAAGGATTACAATATGGTATGCTCCACATCAGTGGTGAAACTAATATTGTTGCTGATGCTTTGTCCAGATCAGTGCTGAGAGAGTCTGTGACCAAAGAGAACCTGTTGGGTCGAGAGAGTAATATTGAAATATTTCAAGTTCACAAGTCTATAAAGAGGGATAGTTGGGACAATGCTTGTTCCGAGGATGAATTGTACCAGAAAGTGTTGACTTTGGTGATGGAAGGCGGGATCAAAAAGTGTAGTGCGGATCTAGGTGGTTTTGCTAAGGTCAGAGAAGAATTGTGGATTGATAAGGGGTCATCAGATGGTGGTACCTTACAAGATGAGGAAGTTAATAATTGAGCAAGCCCATGTTGGACACTTAGGAGCGGCCAGAACCAAAGGTTTGACTAGGTCAGAGTTTTGATGGCCCAGTGTGGACAAGGACACAGAGGAATTGGTCAGCGGGTGTAGTGATTGTATTGAAGGGAAAAAGGACTCAGAGTACAGGAAGTTCCCATGACAGTGATGAAGGCACCCACAGTTCCGTGGGATGAGGTGGCCTTGGATTTGTTGGGTCCCTTCAATATTAGAGGTGGAAGATATACATATGTTTTAGTTGTCATGGATCTGCTGTCTAAATGGCCTGAAGTATTCATTTTAAAGGATATTTCCAGTAGTGGTATCATAAATATATGGAGCAATTGTTTTGGAGAGAAGGATTCCCTAGGAAATGTTTGTCAGATAATGGTACCCAATTGGTGTCCAGGGAGTTTAGAGAGTTTCCGAGTAATCATGGCATAGAACAAGTAAATACTTCTTTGTATCATCCCCAAGCCAATGGATGCGTAGAACGCTTCAACCGCACCCTCAAGGATGCCATTAGAATTGCTGTGGCCACTGGGGGTGACTGGATAAGAACGGTATTGGAGAAGACATTTCAGTACAGATTGGCCCCGCATAGTGTTATGGGTGTGTCTCCTTTTGAGGTGTGAAGGGGAAGGAAACCCAACTCACATATGTATCCTGGTTGGATGGGGAAATCCAAAGTAGTAGGAGTGGATTTGGAGAGTGTGAGAAAGAGATTGAGTCTGAGGTCAAGTCCAAAGAGCTGTATGACCAGAAAAATGCCTGTAGAGTTCAAACTCGAAGAGGGTGAATGGATTAAGATTAAACTGCCTACCAAAGTACACAAAGGTGCATCTCTATTTTCTCAGCCTAAACAGGTTGTAAAAGATCTAGGATCTTCTGTTCTTGTCAAAGGAGGTGGTATTTGGAACAAGGAGAGGATAGCACTTGCAAGAATGTGAATGGGACCAATGTAATAATGTAATATTGCTGTTTCTGTATCCACTCATTTTGACTATTCTGGTATTCTAACCAGTTACATTTTTTATTTCAACTCTTTTGACATGTCATTGATTGTATACATTTTTTGTTTCTTGTTGCATTGTTATTTTCTGTTTTTTTGTTGTGAAAGGAAAGGAGGTGTTAGGAGATGTCTTGTGTAACTCAGATGCCATTCCCTGTGCATCATTGACATCATCCTCCTTGCAGGGTGCATCCTAGTTACAAGGGAACCCTTGTTGTTATCAGACAGAGTTCCAGATTCCATGAGGGGTTGAGAGCAGCAGGAGAGAGGTGGACGCTGTGGTCCGTTCTCCTGGATAACTATCTGGAATAAACCTCTCAACTCAAGCAATGTCTCCAGTGTGTGTGTCTGAACCTTTATAACAGATACCCATCACTAGAGAGTGTAATAAAAGATGTGCCGACTAACAAAGTCCCAGGGGCGGACATGCCTCCGAGGGAATTTTATATAGAATACAGAGCTGAAATCCTTCCCCCACTACTAGCAATGCTAAATGAGGCGTTACACAAAGCTAAACTGCCCGGGTCCCTCAGAGTCGATAATTATCCCCCTCCTCAAACCGAACAAGCCGGATACAGAATGCGGCTCGTGTAGGCCCCTCTTGTTGTTCAATCAGGATGGGAAGATCCTTACGGCAGTCATGGCAAAGAGGCTTAAACCGGTCATAAATAAGCTCATACATCCAGGCCAGACAGGATATGTCCTGCATAGAAATATCACCAACAATTTGCGGAGATTGCACCACATAATAGATTATACCCAGAAAGAGACACAGGAAGTAGCAATAGTATCACTTGATGCAGTTATCACTTGATGCAGTTAAGGCGTTTGACTCAGTCAGATGGCCTTGGCTAATAGCGTTCCTGAAGGAGTTTGGTATTGGGCCCACATACCTAAAATGGGTGTGGTTGCTATACAATGAACCGATAGCGAGGGTTAAAACGGGTTCCAGTATTTCGGAGCATTGGCAGTTGAGTAAAGGCACGAGACAGGAGTGCCCATGGTCCCCGATGCTATTCATCCTGGTGTTGGAGCCACTGGTGGTATATTTAAGGGAAGAATACGGGGAGGTGGGTATCGGTACCTCTGAGGATAGGTAGGCATTTGATCTTGTTATACGCGGGCGGACTACATGCTCCTCTACCTGAAGCACCCAGAGGAGAATTTGCAATATGTTCTGGATGTGTTGAAACGGTATGCCTCACTGTCGGGTATAACCATCAACACCCAGAAATCAGAAGCCCATACACAAACTGCCAGTGCTACCTATTAAGTGGGTATTGGAGACGTTCCAGTACTTGGGGGGTGGACATATACCACGACCCAAAGGCAGAACATATACATAATACGGAGAAGGCGGTTAGCAAGATAGAAAATTGCATATCATTCTGGAATAGGTTGCCATTGACCATGATGGGGCGCACAGCATTGTTGAAGATGGTGGTGCTGCCGAGACTCCTTCATTACTTTGCAAACATTCCATACGCTATACCTAAAACGTTCTTTAGGAAAATACATAGCATATGTAGGAGCTTCATATGGCACAATTCAAGGTGCAGAGTGGTCTTTTGGAAGCTCCATAACCCACACGAGCAAGGGGGAATAAAATTGCCCAATTTCAAAGTATATTTTGTGGCTAGCCAGCTGCATTTTTTGGCCAGATGGCTGTCAGACGCCTGAATCAAGGTTATTACAAGCAGAAAGTTCTCCATTCTTTTTGAGCAAAGTTATATGGCTACCTGATTAGCGCACGACCCGTGAGCACCTTCTGTTGCACCTGGGGCGTATAATGTGGCGTAGGGCCTGTCTTTTGATAGAGAACACAGCACTGTATTCTCCGCAGATCCCGCTGGTGGCATTAGAGGGGGTGGATGAACAATTAACACTCCAAGTGAAGCAGAAATGGAACCCATGGGGTTAGCGACAGTGGGGGATGTGCTACAGGAAGGGAGGCCCAAGGAGTTTGAGGAATTGATACGAGACACGGGGGTACACCGGGGGCAACAGATTACATATTCCTGAATCTTGTGGAGCCTAAGACGCAGATGGCCAGAGACCAAGACGTCCTTACAGCCAGACGAGATTATAGAGACATTTTATGATGTGTCGGAAGGAGGACACGGGATCTCACGGATATATGAGCTGTTGATGTCCAATGGGGGAAGGGAAGACGAGACAGAATTGGGAAGAGGATTTACAGAAGCCAGTGTCGGATGGGATGTGGAGTAGAGCTCTTGCGTATCCCAAAAAGGTGTTGAGGAATGCACAACTACAACAGATCCAATTATATGTGACCCACAGAGCGTATCTGACCCCAAACAAAATAACCAGATTTAACCAAGCTGGTATACAGGCATGCCCGAAGTGTGGTTAGATAAATGCAGATTTGGTGCATATGTTCTGGGCGTGCATAGAGATTGGCAGATTTTGGGGGGAGGTAGCCCAAACATTGGCAAAAGCAGAAATTACTCTTGACGTGAGATCTCCCATAGCTTGTCTGCTAGGGGGTTTCGCAAGACATAAACGGGCCAGACACGTAAGCAAACTCAGGGACTTAGCACATATATACTGGCTAAACGCATAATAGCGATGGGTTGGAAAGCACAAACGAGACCAGCAGTACAGATGGGGTTGAGAGACTTGTTAAAATGGGCTAACGCAGAGACCATAGTGTGGCAGCAGGCAACGAGTTGGAACACAGAGCAAGGGTAGGAAGGCGAGGAGGCGTGGAGACAATTAATAGCAGATCTGTTCGGCACAGCACAGGGTACCCAAAATTTTGTGGAAATTCTTAGACGAGAGGAATTGTAGTCAGGAGGGTTGCGGAGGTATGATGAATAGAGTTGGAATATGAAGTGCAGCGTAGGCCTGCGAAGGGTGGGGGAGTTGGGGGGAGGAGAGAAGCAGGCATATAATTGGAATTGAAATGTTTGCAATGATTAAAAGTCTGCAAGTTGTTATGGCTATGTTTAAACATCAATTAAAATTGTTTTTAAAAAAACATTTCCATGGTGCTTAAATACTTTGTATCTAGTAGCGGAGTGGCCGCGTGCATTAGAATAGCATGTTTTCGATGGTCTCCTGTCCTAGACTCTTCCCATTGTTGAACGTTAAGGCATGAGAAATACTTTGTATCGGAGTGGTCACGTTTCTTAAAGCAGAAGGTTTTCAAAAGTCTCAGAGTATTGGGAAGTTCTTTTAAAGTGGAAGGCATGAATTTTCTATAGCAGGCTGAATGAAAACAAGATCGTAAGCCACACCAATGCACAAAGAACACAGAACTGAATACGAACTTTGTAATTAAACAGAAAACACTACATGTTGAATTTAGCAGTGAATGGAATTGTGCAATCATTCAAAACCACTGTATGCTGAATTTATGAAGTGACTGAACTTTCAAGTTAAACCAAAACACACCATGTTGTGAAGGTAACTCCATTAATCAGATGGGTTCTCAGGGTTAACCCTATTATATGAAGAAAGGAAGTGAACCTTCATGGGCCAAAGACAACAACCAAGGCCCTTTCTTGTGTGTGTTTTCAACTGTGATAAAATACAAGTCTTGGGGAAGCGAACCGTGAGACTTCATAACCTACCTTTGTTGTCTTTGAGGATGGAACATTAAGGCTCTTTCTTTTGTGCTTTGAACTGTGACACTTGGAACTTGGGGAAGGGAACACAGAGGATTGTTTCAAAACTATATAAACTTGAACTTGGAAAAGATAACTTTGAGATGTTTTGGTGGAGCCGTTTTATACTTGGAGAAGGGAGCTGAAAGAAAACTGCGAGCTGGAAGAAGCTCAGAACCTTTTGTTGAACACTGTTTCTTTTGATTTTTTTACATTCTTACACATTGGTTTATTGTATTTGTGAGGGCAAGCATAGGTTTTGGACAACGACAGACTTTTACGTTTAACGTTCTGACTCAGACTTTAGTTTCATTTAGGTAGGGAAATACCACCTTAGCATAGGGCAAGTTAGGCCTTCAACCATCTTGACATTTAAGTTAATAAATATTCTTTTGTTCAGCTTGATATCTTTTGTCTGTGTCGTACTTCATGATGCCTTCACACCTGCTTATCTTTTGACAAAATGAATGCTCCAGTAAGGGTAGCCAGTTCGGCTATCTACGCAGATCTGACATTGGGCAGGTGATATGCCTCCAAGACATTGTGGGTAGAACATACTGCACATCCAGACACTAGTCTCCCCTCCATCTGTTCTCGTAAATGAGACACTTTTACAAAGTGTTTTTGTTTTATTGGAAGAATGGGGGTTGGGCGGTTCTGCACATGGGTATAATTCCTTGTTCAAGCAAAGATTCAATGATTGGGAGAATCATTTCCTCTGCTTGTTTGGAGATGGGGCTCTCGGGCACACACGGAAGGGGTTTGGCTTTACATGTTCGGCATTCAGTATGCATCCAACATAGTTTGCATTGGTGGACAATCATTTGGAAGGAATCTGGTCCAAAAATCTGTGTTGCAACAATGGACGGTTATTCCAGGTTTCTAGTTTCAGAATTGCCTCTTCCTGTAACGCAGCACAAACCTCCAATTCCAGATGAGCGGGAATGTCAAGTTTGATTCCTTCCGGGGAAAAGTAGATGGAACAACTCATTTTGCACAATATGTTTAAACCCAAAAAGTTAACAAGGGTACAGGGACTTAGTTGAAAAGTATGCTTTCAGAAATAAGGCCTAGAGTGACAGAGGTTGAGACACTGGATGGCATACCCCAATCTCAACAGCATTAATGACTTTGTTGAACACATAACATAAGAAAAGTCAGAAGCTTTCAGTGTGGAGCGCAAAGCCCCTGTGTCCACTAATCAGGAAACCATTTGCCCATCAACAGCAATATCAACTTACGGGGCAGAAGGGTATCAGTGGGGCAACAATCTAGTGGGCCCCCTGTCCTGTGGTGGGTGCATTCAAAGCTGCAAGCAGCAGTGGCATGGGAAAAGTCTGGAGAGAAAGGAGTGTGTGGGCTGGCTGCCCTGTTGGGACATTGGGCTTTCCAATGGCCAAACTCTTTAAATTACTAATCATAATACACATTCTCCAGCATGGGGTCTGGCATGGATTCACATGCTCATGAATATTCCCCGTCGTCAGGCTGGGAATCCTCGGTAAAGAAAAATCAGTATCAGTTTCGTTTCTGATCTGTCTTTCGTAGTAGTAACCAATCACTGATCTCTGCGTCATACTGACCACAGCCAATGGCTGCCCTCAACCTAAGCCCCGCCTCTGGCAGCCATCTTCAGATTTTTACCGCACGTTCAAGTGTTGGGAGTCCTCGTGCTTAGCTCTCGAGCTTTTACTGCGTGTTTCGCGCTTTTTCAGATGAATTTTCACATTTTTTCGGTTAATCGAGCCTCAAGCTCCACCGTTTCTACTCCCGTTAACGGCTACCCGTTATGGGATTTTCCTACGCCCCTCAATGGTGAAGATTTCGTCGAATCAACTTCTTGGAGGATTCCAGAAGATTCGCGGCCTACTTCGAGATGGCCCAGGATGCGAGTTCGTCACCCGGACCCAAGCTGTTTCGCAGCTGCCCTGGATGCGGGCTGCAGAATGTGTTTAAGGAAGACGAACATTCGCGATGCCTCTACTGTCTTCAGGGGGACAAGACTCATGTAGAGAAGGACTGCCAGTTCTGCAAGAACTTGTCGGAGCAGACCATGAGGGACCGTTGATCCCGTCTCGCCAGCTGGTTGGAGAAGGGCTCAACGGGTGAGAAGAAGAAGAAAGGGTCAGAGCGGGCTTCTAAGTCCTGTGCGGGTGCCCCGGCGACGGGGGCTCAACACCAGGCCAAGCGCCGCGAGTCCGCTGGCTCCGGGAGCGCTGAAAGGTCGGGCTCTTCGGTCGCCAGGCAGGGCGCGCCTTCCCCGGCACCGTCAACCACGAGCCAGCGCTCCGGTTCGGGGAAGAGGAAGTCCGAGACCCCGGGTAAGCTTCGGGAGAAGCCCCGTCCGATCTCGGAAGAAGGGGAGCGAGGCGTCGCCCCTCCCCCTAAGGAGAAGGCCCGGGACGCACCTAAGGTGGTGAAGGCCCCTACCCAGCAGGCAAAGGCCTCTATCGAGGCGATCGCAGCGACTCTGCCCAAGCCGGCAGAGACCCCGCCAGCGGAGACTGCCTCCGGGACTAGAGTTTCCCTGCCGCCAAGGAGGGAATCCTCTTTTCAGCCCATCGTCACGGCCACCATGATGGAAGAAGCGAGGGGGGGCACGGTAGCCTCCTCGAGCTCGGAGTCAGCCTCAGAGGAGGAACTGACCGAGGCCGTGAGGAACCTCGAAGTCCAATTCGAGAAGGTTCGATCCCGTAAGGAAGATCCTCGGGAGATAACCGAGGAAGACGACGATGGCGAGGAAGAGCGGCCTTCCCTTCCGGCGCAGCCGGAAAGTAGGCCTCAGGATGGCTTGGCGGCCATTTTGTCTGCGATCCAGTCGTTATGCTCTGAGATAAGGACGAGATTCCCACGGCCCAGGCCGGAGGACCCGCAACCTGGCCCGTCGGGAAGTCCTCAGAACAAACGACGGAGGACCCAACCCTCTCCTCCACTCGCCCCCGTAAGGCCTACAGTTCCCTCCTCATCCTCCCACGAGTCTGGAGATGATGGTGCGATGGGCTCGACGACGGGTTCTGAGGGCGACGACGACGGAACGGGTCTCCCGTTGCACGGGCCTCGCCGCCCGACGAGATTGGCTCATTCCACGCCATGATCGCCAGGGCGTCCGAATTGTTCCAGCTCTGCCCAGAGGAGCAGAAAAAGGAAGGTTTCCTCTATCCGCGCCGGGAGGCCAAGAGGAAGACTGTCATCGCGGTGCCTCTAATCGATGACATCTGGGAGGAGGGCCTGTCGGTTCTCAAGAACCCCTCCACGGCACCAGCCAAACGGGACCGGTACGAGAAGAAGTACCGGGTCCCCGAAACCGCTCCCCTGTGCCTCAGGGCCCAGCCAACGCCAGACTCGGTCGTCTCGGCGGCGGCGAAGAAGAAAGCGGCGGGGTCAGGAGCCTCGACGTCGAATTCCCCGCCGGACGGCGAGGGAAAGAAGTTGGACGCCATGGGGCGGCGGGTCATTTCGTCGGCGGCGACGACGATCAAAGCGGCCAACGCCCGCGATCATGGCCCGCTATGACAGGGAGCTCTGGTTTAAGCTGGCCACCATATTGGACTTCCTACCGGACGACAAGAGGTCCGAGGCCCTGGAAATACTTCAAGAAGGCGAGGTGGCGTCAGACCACGCCATAACAGTGGCAACCGATATTGCTGATACCGGGTTCCGCCAGCTGGGCAACAGTGTTTGCCTACGACGACGGGGTTGGCTCCGGGCGACCGACTTCCGTCAGGACGTCCAGACCAGGGTGTTGGACATGTCGTTCGACGGCAGCAACTTGTTCGGGAAGGCGGTGGATGAATCCCTCCAAGCCATAAAGACGGACACGGAGACGGCCCGCGCCCTAGGAGCCCTTCAGCAACGACGGCCCTTTCGGAGCTCCGGAGGCAGACAGGGTGCCTCCAAGGGATCCAGCGGTGGCTCGTCGTCCTACCGCCAGGCGGCACGCTCCTCATCTCAGGAGGCCTACAGGGGTCACGGCAAGCAGGGAGCGCCTCGCCGCCGTCGGCAAGGTGGCTGGGGCGGAAAGGCCACCACCTCCAAGCAGGACTGAACCGGCCGTGGTCTCGGGCCCCCACCGAAGCACCCCGGTGGGAGGTCGGCTGACGAATTTCGTCGGCGTGTGGAAGTCCACCTCCACCGACCGTTGGGTGCTGGATACCCTGGCAAGAGGACACTCTATCGAATTCCTGAAGAAGTGCCCTCACGTTCCACCTGTGGCCAGGAAGGAAAATCACGTCCCGCAACTGCTGTTGGAAGTACGGGCGATGCTCAGGAAAGGCGCCATCGAGCTTGTCCTGAAGAGGCTCCGGGGTGTACTTAAGGTACTTCTTCGTCAGGAAGAAGACGGGCGGCTGGCGCCCAATCCTGGACCTTCGTTTGAACAAATACATCAGGTCACAAAAGTTCAGGATGGTCACCCTCCAGCACGTACTGGGACAGCTGGAGGAAGGCGACTTTCTATCGTCGTTGGACCTGGAGGATGCATACTTCCACGTTCCCATCCTCAAAAGTCACTGAAGGTTCCTCAGGTTCGTCGTCCAGGGACGCCACTACCAATTCAGAGCACTGCCGTTCGGATTGAAGTCGGCCCCCAGGGTCTTTACCAAGTGCCTAGCACCTGTGGCGGCGTGGCTGCGCCTGCAGGGGATTCACGTCTACCCCTACCTGGACGACTGGCTCATCCGCTCAAGGACGAGGGAACTCGCCGTCGAACACACTGCAAGGACCGTCCAGCTACTCACAGACCTGGGATTCGCCATAAACTACCCAAAGTCCCACCTGGTGCCGTCGCAGGTGGCCCTGTTTCTGGGAGCGACGCTCGATACAGTGAGGCGCCTGGCGGTCCCGTTGGAAGAACGGACGAAGACCATTCTAGGCAAAGTGCAGCGCCTGCTAGCCACGGATGTGGCCAGGGTGAGGTCCATCAAGTCCCTCCTGGGGATGATGTCCTCTTGCATCTACCTGGTGCACCTCTGTAGACTACGGATGCGCCCTCTTCAAGAATTTCTCGACGCCCGTTGGATGCAGGCGACAGGCACCTTCGAAGACAGGGTCCCCCTCAATGAGGTGTTCCGGCGGGCTTCAGTTGTGGGGCGTTCGAGCGCACCTCATGGCGGGCAAGGACTTTCAGACACCGGCGTACCAGGAGACGGTGACGATGGACGCCTCCCTGGAAGGTTGGGGCGTCCACACCGGAGATCTCCACGCAAGAGGCCTCTGGCTCCCGGAGGAGAGGCTCCTGCACATCATTGTCCTGGAACTCCGAGCCGTGTTCTGGGCTCTCAAATCGTTCCTCCCGTCGCGCAAGGGCAAGGTGGTGCAGATCTTCACGGACAACACCACGACAATGTTTTACATACGGAAGCAGGGAGGCACCAGATCCCAAGCCCTATCCAAGGAGGCACAGGATCTGTGGCACTGGGCGGTCGCCCAGGGGATGTTCCTGGTTCCCTTCCACCTGGCAGGAGAAAGAAACACCATTGCCGACTCGCTCAGCAGGGAGCTGCGCGCGTGTCACGAGCGGGAACTGCACCAGGATCAGGTGGATCAACTCTTCCGACGATGGGTCAAACCCCAAACCGACCTGTTCGCAACAGCGACAAACTCGAAGTGCAAGAGGTTCGCCAGCAGGTTTCCCCAGCCAAGAAGCATGGGCGATGCGTTCTCGTTCCCCTGGGAGGGCCTATACCTGTATGCGTTCCCTCTGTTGCCGTTGCTGCTTGGAATCATCAACCAGCTCAAGAGGTCCCGGTGCAGGATGATCCTCGTCGCACCGGCGTGGCTGAGGCAGATCTGGTTCCCGGACCTTCTGGACTTGTCAACGTCCCCTCCCATCAAGCTGTCGGCGGACGCGGACCTTCTCTCCAGAGAAGGAGGCGCCATCTTCCACCACGACCCGGCGTCGCTGAACCTGCAGGCGTGGCTCCTGCAGCGCTAGAGTTTGGAGGCTACGATATACCGGCCTTTTGCAGAGAGGTTCTTGCAGGGCGTCCTCGACTCTCAAATGCTATGGTCATAAGTGGAAGAGGTTCTCTATCTGGTGCCGAGCACAGAAGATCAACCCCCTACGGATTACGGCCCCTCAAGTGCTGCCGCACCTGCTATCGCTGGCAAAGGCTGAGCTAGCCCATGCCTCCATTAAGATTCATCTGGCGGCGATCTCCAGATATACCAGAACCACAGGACGGACGTCCCTGTGGTCCCATCGACTGGTAAAAGAGTTTATGAAAGGACTGTTCCGGTCGTTCCCGCCGGTGAAGGCCCCGGCCCCGGCGTGGGAACTTAACGTGGTGCTGACCAGGCTCATGGGACCCCCATTCGAGCCGATGCACTCCGCACCGATGAAGTTTGTGTCGTGGAAGACTGCATTCCTGGTGGCCATTACCTCCGCACGACGAGTGGGAGAAATCCAGGCCCTATCCTGCAAAGCACCGTACTTGACTTTCCATGCCTCGAGGGTGGTGCTTAGGACGCACCGCTCCTTTATGCCCAAGGTGCCGTCGGACTTCCATCTTAACGAGCCCCTGGTGTTACCTGTTTTCTTCCCGTCTCCTTCGTCGCCGGCCGAGAGGACTTTGCACTCGCTGGATTTGGCTAGAGCGCTGAAGTTCTACGTGGACCGCACAAAGAGTTTCCGCGAACTTTGGACCTGTGAATCAAGGGAAGGCTCTCTCGAAGTCTTCTATTTCCAGATGGCTCTCCGGCTGCATCATGCACTGCCACCGGTTGGCTAACCGACCGCTGCCAGGCCGTCCGAGAGCCCATTCGACCAGAGCGATCGCTGCTACTACGGCGTTCTTATCTGGTTTGCCCCTGCTGGACATCTGCACGGCTGCTACGTGGAGGTCGACGCACACCTTCACGAGATTCTACTGCGTCGATCGGGATTCCAGGGAGGAGTCCAGGGTCAGCCAAGCAGTGCTGCGCAACCTGTTCGCTTAAGGTGAGCCTGATGAGGAGGTAAGAGATGCTTAATGTTGAGTTGTTGTATTGCTTAATGTTGAGCCTTTGCCACCTCCCGTGGTTGTGCATGTGTGTACTGCTATGTATTCTTATATTCATGAGCATGTGAATGCATGCCAGACCCCATGCTGGAGAAGGAACAAGTTACTTACCTGTAACTGTTGTTCTCCAGCATGGGTCTGGCATGGATTCACATGCGAACCCTCCCGCCTACCCGTCTGCGGCTCTTCACTTGGTCATAGTGCCACTTCACGTGCTTCCAAATCTGAAGATGGCTGCCAGAGGCGGGGCTTAGGTTGAGGGCAGTCATTGGCTGTGGTCATTATGACGAGGAGATCAGTGATTGGTTACTACTACGAAAGACAGATCAGAAACAAAACTGATACTGATTTTTCTTTACCGAGGATTCCCAGCCTGACGACGGGGAATATTCATGAGCATGTGAATCCATGCCAGACCCATGCTGGAGAACAACAGTTACAGGTAAGTAACTTGTTCCTTCCCCATCTGTCTTTTATTGTTCCGTATCCAGGCTGCGCTGCAAGCAGTCTTGGTCTTCTTCTCCCTCTTTCCCGTCCCCCCTGAATTGGGCTGGAAGGCCCTTCCCTATCAGAGGGTTGTAACCACTAAAACTTGGAATGATCTGCCGACTGACATCCGGAATCTCCCTTGTACTAAGAAATTTAGAAATGATCTGAAAACCTTTCTTTCTAATAAAGTATTGATTGAGCTCTTTCTTCTACTTCTTCAGTCTTGATTTGTGTTGGTTTGGCTTGGCGCCCTGAGACCCCTGGGTGTCTAGCGCCATATACAAAAATGTAAATAAATAACTGCTGTATTAGTAGAATTGTCTTTCTGCCTTTTCAGCTTTCTCATAAAAGTATTGTGCTGCTACCAAAACTTCGGTCAGATTTTTTCCTTCCCAACCAATCAACACCGAATATATTCCTTCAGCCACTTTCGGCTGCAGATCCATAATGAACAGGGAGACTAAGGCCTGTGAAGTCAAAGTGCTGGCTTCTGGGATTCCTGAATACCGATAAACACATTATTTTATCCTTTAGAGAAAGTCTGGTGGATTTTTGCCCTTAGCTTGTTTGCATGTGTGATTTTGGCCCAATCTTTTTCTTTTTTCTTGGGGCAGATATCCAGAATGGACTGAACCAGTCTGTTGGCAAATACTTTTAAGTCTTGGAGGCTGGGCTCTTCAGCTGGCCAATTACATTTATGCTTCAGCAGGTTGAACGTGTCGGCAGGTAAAGCGCTCTCAACAATTTATTAAGGCCTGGTCATGTGGGCTTGTAACAATTGATAATGACTTGTAATTCCTCCTGAAAGTTGGTGGGGTCGTCTCAGATCTTGGGGAATCTTTGAACCATGTTAAACAGATCGGTACCACTGCAAAGTTCGTGTACCTCAAATAAGCCGTTTATACCCTCTAAGAGCTATCTTAAAGGGAATACTGCATGTTATTGGAGGGTTGGTGATAGGGGGTTTCAGGGGCTAGGCAACCCTTGGAAAGTCCTTTGGGCACCGATAGATGGGGACCCAAAAAGATTAGACCGTTTTCCACGGATGGTTTCTAGTACAAAGTATTGTTCATGAAGGGCTGGTAAGTGATTGTATTAGAGTGGACTGGTTCTATGTGGTCGGTTTGCTCAGGGCTCTGAATTGCACTTCACTAGTTATAATGCAGAGCTAGTGTGGAGGTAGAAATTGGTATCTGCCCTTACTGCTGGTCGGGTGCCAAATTAGAAATAGCAGGAGCAGAGTCATATGAGTCAAGAATATCTTCAGGTGATTCTTTCGGTGGAGATACCCCTTGGAGGACTGTATACAGGTGGTGTGATAAATTCAGGGAATTCGTGCCTTCTCTCCAGTGGTCCGAGCAAGTTCGATCCCACCCGCACGTGGAACATTCCACCTCACTTCCATTCCAAGACCCCAATGTTTGTTGCTATATGGGAATTGAACATGTTAATAATGTACAGGACTCCATTAAAGTGGATGGCAGGGTTTCTGATCTGTACTAGTAACTGCCTCTTTGTGAGCCCGGTGACCAATGGCAACTACATCTCTATTCCGGTAAGGAACTCTTAAAACTAATAAGAAGCCAGCCGAGGAGAAGACAAATGGCCGGAGGACGTGGAACGCTCAGATGCAGAGGGAGACGAAGAACAGAGAGCCACGCAGAGGACATGGTGGTGATGGGTGAAGACCGAGGGTACTTCCAGGAATCCTGCCACTTTGACAATGGGGGCACCCCAACAAGGCCGGGCTCACTGAGGCAGGAAGTAAGCCGAGAAACAGCAAGAAATACCAGCGTCTCGTCGTGTAGACACCAAAGTCCTGAATAGGGAGAAGGGAAACGGAATAGCCGACAGCACAGACCGAAGAGGAGTCGAGGGCACAGATCCTCATGGGCCAGAGAATCAGACTGCAGTAACGAGTCCTGCCACTGGAAATATGGTACACAGCTGCATACAGGGACTGGCTGGAGGGCGCCGAGGCCGACACTGAACAGGGCTGAATGAGCCCTTAACCCAACTGAGGCTGAAAAACAGAGAAACTCATGAGGGAGTGAAAGGAACAGAAGACACAGCAGAGGGTGAACGATCCTTTGTGCCACCCGGGACCAAGAGAGCGGACATCCCATGAGGGTGTAAAAAAAGGCAATCCAAACAGAGCGAAGCAGGCCCATTGCCTACATGAGGCTACAATTGAGAAGCAACTAGAAACAACAAAGAACATACTTTGTTTGTTTTGTGGATAATACAGACTACCCGGACAGGAGAATACATCCCAGAAGAAGCGATAAGACAAACTATTCGGACTACCTGACAAGGATGTTGTATTATTTAAAGCTGAGAGACATTTCTTTTGTTGTTTTGGATTTTGACCAGTCTACAAAGCCGAGAGCTGGAAGGGACTAAGAACACTGTTGGGGGCTGTGAGAAAACCAGACGCCACAAATGTTCCCAAGTGGGAGTATGCCTATGCTAAGCTGAAGCTTATCCAGTCTTTCCTTTCACAGTGGCAGGGCTGAAATAGGTTACCATAGTTTTGACAGAGGACAGATTTTTGTTTTTTGTGAGACGTCCTAACGAGCTTCTGTTTGTTGTTTTCTAGCCTAGAGAATGTATTATAGAAACGGGGCCTAGAGTAGGTTTACCCTTTAATTTGTTTATTTATTTAGTTGTTTTTAGTTCAGACTTACATAACATTTACATAATTTCCTCCAATACTCAATACAAATAATAATCACCCATTCTTCAAACCTAACACATATATGTTCTGCAATAAATAATATCAAATTTAAAATCCAAATTAAATCATCCTTTCATCGCGTCTCAACCTGTATCATATCATTGCAAGGGTAATTATTTTTTCATTTAGCTGTACCAAGGGCTATTGCCATGTTAGACCAAACTTTATATAGAGCTATGTGCATTGACTCCAAAGTAGTGTTCAAACACAAATTCCAAAAATTATCTTACTGGATAAAAGTCAAATTATGCACATAACGCCCATAATTCTGCTTATATTGGTTTTGCATTTTAAAACAAAAGTTCAACACATGCCTCAAGGTTTCAAGGGTATTCTCCATCTTACGAATTCAGCAATGTCGATCATTTTTAGATAACTTCCATTGAGTTCCATATGTAGCCCTCACAGGTAATTGGTTAGTTCTCATGAGAAGATGGAATTTACGTATCAGTGGATCTGGGCCACGTATCAAGTACATTTGATTTAAGAAATTATGCACCATCCCTTTGATGTACTAGTTGTGTAGTTCACTCATTCGATTGACATTTTTCTCCCAGTCTTTTCTCTTCAATTTAGCCTTAAAGGCAGATTTGATTGGTTTAAATCGTCCACAGCGATTACACTCAACTGACCAATCCAGTTTGTAGTAGAGCTGTCGACAAGTATTATCATAGGTGTTCACATGATTAAACTTCTCAAGTTTAATTACTTTTGAACCAATAATGCCGAACAAATGACTTTGAGGATGGCAGATGGCTTTCAGGGGCAAAAGGCCTTGTTGTTTCAACACAATGGATTTCAGAGATTCAAGTCCAAATTCAACCCTAATATATTGAATTGGACAGGCAGGAGGCAATCCCAAGATGTTACGCCAGAAAACAACTTCTATTTTCTCCAGCCAAGAAAGGTTTTCCATAGATATGGCTTCAATCCCTTATGTTAAAACGGGTACCAGCATAGTTATTTACAAAACTCTTCATAAGCATCGTTATTTGATTGGCACGTCTGATCTTATTTTCAGTCAACACACTATACCCAGTTTTATTATTAAACTTCACAGTGATGTACTTATAACTTTGAGTATATTCAGTGTTCCCCAAGACACTTCCATTTTCAATTTATTGATTAGTTTGGGAGAAAACAACATGTTTTGGGCCTTTTTTTAAGTTAATGGTAAGATGATGTTCTTTGATAAAAACACCCCAGTTCAAGTATGGATTTCATGCCACTGTACGTGTGATAAACGATGACAACATCATCAGCGTACAGAAGGGCTGTGCCCATTATATATTCAAATTTAACAGTACAGTTTGCCTTGGCTACTAAGCGTTGTATCAAATTAGCTAAATAAAAATTAAACAAGAGTGCTGCCAATAGGCATCCCTGCTTTACACCCTTATTAACCCTTATTGGTTGGGCTAGACTACCATCATTGTCTAGACGGATTTGTATACTGTTGTCAGAGTGTAACATTAGCAAAATATCGCACAGCCAGCCACGACAATGCATCTGTCAGAATATCCCAGAGTTTCTGCAGATTGACACTATCAAAGGCAGATTTAAAGTCTACAAATGTAGACGGTAGGGGTGTCACGGTATTAGTTTTATGACGGTATGATAACCTGCTTGCCAAATGACGGTATATCATGGTTATCGCGGTATAGCAGGTGGAGTTAACCAATCTTAACAAATATTTTCTAAAAGGTCATAAATTGTCAGATTTATCATCACAAACAAAACCAGGCACCCTGGGCCAGAATTGGGCTTTTCAACATACTTTCCAGTGAAATGCCACCTCTTGCTTCCACCAAACACAAACACACATGTGGAGAGGAGGAGGGGGAGCCCTGCTGTGACTGGCAAAGCAAATTGAATAGCTTTTCTTAAGTGGTCATTTAGGGTTTTAGCTCCCCCACTGGCTACTGGTGAAGATGAACATGTTGCCATCTTTATAACCTGCATGCCACAGATCAATGAAGGCTGATGGTAGTATACGCTTGTGCGCATACACACACGCACGCTCTCTTTACGTTACAGCCTTTAGTTTACTTGCGGGCCAAAAGGTGTTCAGTAATCACGGACATGTTGCCCTTTGGTGTGGCAGCAGGGAATACCCACAGAGATGAGTGAATTTCGCAGTGTGACTTATTATATGTAAATTCAATGATAGAACCAGGGAAATCCCCCCATTGTCATATGTTTAGCAAATAGTATCCATTATAAATATATAAACCCCAAAGCCGCCAACCCAATCCTTCTTGGCACTGTATTTATTCTTCCTATTGCTAACATATTGATTTTGTGTCAGGCACGTGTGGTTTATGGAATGGCATTAAAAACTGCTCCAACTGAAACTACTTGGCAGATGGCACATCCAACAGTGCAAGACCAGGACTGCGCAGCACTTGCTCACTGCAGCCTTTCCAAAATCAGATTGAAAAGCACACTTAACGGTATAAACTGTATACCGGTATAAACAATGTGACGGTTATTATTGTTCAATTGAGTGGTTCACGGTATGTTTAACGGTATACCGTTATACCGTTACATCCCTAGTAGACGGATGGATTATTTCTCAGTTGGCATCAAGTAAACGAATATTATGGGTGGTGATTGTCCCTGCTCTGAAACCGGATTGAAATGGATGAAAGAGGGAGTTAACTTTTGCTGAGCATTGTAAATGATCTAAGACAATCGCTGTGAACACTTTGCTAGTAGAGTCGAGGATGGGTAATAAGCGATCGTTTTTGGGCATTTCCCTAGACCCAGCTTTAAACACAGGGATTCAAATGGATGTTTTCCAGGATGCAGGCTTTAAACACAGGGATTAGAATGGATGTTTTCCGGGATACAGGAATGTGGTGTTCCTCGCATACTTTCTTACACAAGGTAAAAATCAATTCCTCCCTTAAATGGGGATCCTGTGTAATGACCATAGATACAAAGCCATTGGGGCCAGGCGCTCGGGAGTTTTTCAATCGCCCAATTGTTGCAAGTATACTTTTTTATGTTAATGGCCACATTACCTTATTAGTTCTCATTATAGGGCTGTGGCTATCATCATACATCATCTTTGATATATAGGGAGCCCATATATTTTCTCCCAAAGGGTTCAGAGGAAGTTGGGGGGAATTCATTCTGGCTCTAATCAGCATCTTCCACGCTGAACAGGTATAATTTTTCTGCAGAACACCCATCATATTTTGCCATTTCGCATTGGTGTTTGCGGATCTTCTACGTTTACACCAGTTACGATATACATTAGTTAAATTCTTTTTCATTCAGTTATATTCTAGCAGGGGAGGATTCTGTTTTTTCAATCTGCGGAGTTCTTTCCTATATGTACATTTGACCACTAACAGTTCACCATCAAACGATCTATCCATACGCTTACCTGTAGCTATGATAGGTGTGCTGTATGTAGTTGCTACTTCAAAAGTAATTACTTTGACTGATCATTCAATCTCATCACTGCTCATATTAGTGGTGTCAGCTTTTAAAACTTCAAGCAAGGGTTGAATGCTTGAGGACATTTTCTTACATTTTGTGACATTCCATTCTATTCTTGAGCCGCTATTATCGGTGTAAATATTTTTCGAGCCTCTTGCCATCGTCCTTGACAGGACTAAGTTCAAGTTGGCACTTATCAGGGAATGATCACTAAAACCGATATCCTGGACCTCAAAGTCACAAATGTTGTTAAGAACATTAGCATTCCTCCATATGTAGTCTAAAGTAGCCGACTTATTACCACTAAACCAAGTGCATTTCCCCAGATTATCGCTTTTTGTTCTTCCATTTAGTGAGCAGAAAGCCCATTCACGCATAAATGACCTCCATTTTATTCCTTGTGCATTTCTTTTTGGTTTAACAAGTGCATTAGTTTCCGCAAAATTATGAAAACATGCAGCCGTCTGCATTACTCTGAACTGTGCATTAAAATCACCTCCCAATATGATCAGTTCTATCATATAGTATCAAATGTTGTCAGTGTATTCACCGCTGGGGGGGTCATATATGTTAATTGTTAATAGTTTAGGGCAGTGGTCTCCAACCAGTAGATTGTGAGCTACTGGTAGCTCGCCTGTGGCTTCCCAGTAGCTCTTTGATCAGACCCCAAAATGATCACTGTGCGGTTATTTTGGTGTATGAAGTCCGTGGGACTTTTCCCCTGCCCCACCCCACCCCACTCCTCTTCCTGTAAATGAAACAGTGAAAAGCTGTGTGCACAGTGAGAGGAGGGGTTGCATTTGGGCTTGAAGGGCTTGGGCAGCGTCCCAACATGGGGTTAACTATCAATAACAAAGGTAAATGGCAAATGTGTGTTGTGGCCATTGTCACCAAGAGGTGCAAATAATGGTGGATTAGAAAAGGCCTGGGAGCATTAATCTGCATGCTGTGTAAAACACAGCTGGGGCTGTGATTTTTTGTCTCACTGTGTTTCTTTTCTTTTTTTTTAAACTTCTCTTTATTGGCAAGAAGTAGCAGTTGGTAGAGTACAGGTTACAACAATGAAACACACTACATGTTGAAGCATGAATGATACAGCAAGGGTTATACAGAGGGTCCTATGCAATCTTGACAACAATTGATTACAATCGACACATTTATTGTGTGGAGTGATCCGTCCCCCGATCCGGAGAAGGGGGGGATGACAGTAGCTCCAGGTCCACCTTGCAGTTCAAGTAGCTGCAAAACTCAGTCCATATGTTTCGGGGGCGAGCATTACTAGGCAGCATGTTAATGTAATCCCCTTCACAGGATTGCGTCCAGGTAAGGGCCTTTAGCCACATTTCCAGGGAAGGGGGGGATCTGCGCTTCCAACATTGCAGGATGCATTTCTTAGCCACAATCGCCGCCACATTCAAGAATTTAGCCACCCGCTTCGCCTCTGCCCCCTCCCAGAGCCCAAACGGAAGAGCCAAAGGTTCAGGATCCACACACAACCCAACTATTTCGTAGAGGGTATCCACCACCGCCCCCCAGAACGGGGCCAGCGCCCCGCAGGACCAGAACATGTGTGCGTGGTCCGCTTCGTTAGACTTACATCTCTGACAGAGGTGGGACTGATCTCGGGCAAATTTCCCAATCGCGTAGGGGGTGTAGTACAGGCGATTGAGCATCTTGTATTGAATACACCTGACTCTGGAGTTAAGAGAAACCTTGCGAGTATGCATGCACATTTTGGTCCACATATCATCCGTGATGTCTAGTCCCAGGTCACGGCTCCAGGCGTCCCGAGCCGTTTGGGGGGGTTAAACAGCACGTGCCATCAACATTTTATACGAGGAGGATACAAGACCTCTACCACCAGCGGAATTGGCAATATAGCAGACCTCGGGGGACTCGGGGGGGGTTCATCCGGATATGACGGCCACACGTCCTGGACTGCCGCCCTAAGTCGAAAGTATTGCAGCAGCTCCAGTGAGGAGCTGGAGTGCCCTGGCCTCCAAGTGTCTGGGGTGATGAATTTCCCATCAGGGAACAGGTCGGAGAATGATCTATATCCCAGGTCGGACCAGTAACGCATGAGGAGTTTATCCTGTGTGGGGGTGAGGCCAGGGAAAGCCATTTGTAATATGGAGGGGAGCCAGAACCAGGCGAAAGAATCTGCCGCCATGCCCTTATGGTGGAGGCCTCTGGATCAGCAGGGGCCTGCGATCGATACGAGTGAAAAAGGATCAAGGACATGACATTTACCTCTTCGGTCGCCAGGATTTCAAGTTTAACATGTGGGGGGGGGGGTCCTGATGATGGTACCAGTATGTAGCGTGCTGGGCCTGGGCGGCTATCCAGTACTGGGTGAGATCGGGTGCACAAAGGCCACCTCTCTCGTAAGGCAGGGTCATATGCTGCCACTTTCTGCGTATGGCCCCCGAGTGCCAAAGAAAACGGGCGCACCCCGCGTGCAGGTTCGCAAAGTACCGTTTTCCAGGCCAGAGTGGAACGTTAGCAAATATGTACAGGACTTTTGGGACAATTACCATTTTTATTAGGGACAGTCTCCCTGATAGTGAAAGGGGGAGGTTTTGCCATCTCTCCATCTTGGTGTTAGCATATTGTGCGGCCGCCCCATAGTTATCGGACAATAAGGAGGATTTAGAGAGGGATACCTGGACCCCTAAGTATTTGATACCCTCGGGTGCCCATTTGAGAGGGAATTCGCAAGTAGGTTGGGCGGTTGTGGGAGTAAGGGGGAAGATTTCTGATTTAGAGTAATTTATGGTGAAGCCCGAGAATGTGCCAATTTTGATAATTTCCCGCATGATCGGGTCGAGGTGGGCTAAGGGGATCCCTAATATATAAAAGCACATCGTCGGCGTACAGTGATATAATCTCGGGAGTAACACGCAGGCGAATCCCTTTGCGCACGTGATTGTTTCGTACACTGTCAGCCATGGGCTCGATGGCCAATGCGAATAACAAGGGAGAAAACGGACACCCCTGTCGTGTTCCCCTGTGCAGGGAGAAGGGAGCCGACAGGTGAGAGTTAACCAGGACTCTGGCTACAGGGTTAGTGTATAATAGTCTGATGCAAGATACCATGTATGGACCTATCCCCATCTTCTCCAGAACCGCCCACAGGTATTGCCACAAGACCATGTCGAACGCTTTTTGGGCGTCCAGCGTAACGGCCACAGCGTCGGCTTGGGGGTCGATTCTAGAGGTGACGTTAAATAATCTCTGAATGTTTAAGGCAGTGGAACGGGCAGGGACGAAGCCGCTCTGGTCTGGGTGAATCAGATATTTCATGATGGGGAGGAATCTATTTGCTATGATTTTGGCAAAGATCTTGGTGTCAGTGTTGATAAGGGATAGAGGTCTATAAGAGCTGCATTCATCTAGGGGCTTACCCGGCTTGGGGAGTAAGGTAATAACAGCCTCGCGCAAGGACCGGGGGTGGGCAGAGAGACGCAACGACTGCTCCCAGACCTCGTGAAGGCATGGAGCAAGGAGGGCGACGTGCTCCTGATAGAACTCAGCGGTCAGGCCATCAGGTCCGGGGGCTTTACCCTTAGGGAGAGCAGAGATGGCAGTGGTGATCTCGTCAAGGGTGAAGGGGGCGTCTAATTGTTCTTTGGTGGCCAGAGATATAAGGGACATTGGAATGCGGTCTAGGAGGTCTTCCAGATCCTGCGGGTTGTGCTTTGGTTGCTGGGCATAGAGGGCTGCGTAGTAGTCTGCAAAGGTCTCAAGAATGGGGAGGTCCGACCAATGTCGCACTCCGTCATTGTCAATGATATTATCGATCCGAGCTCTACCTCCCTCGGCGCGGGGGAGGCGAGCTAAGGTCCGGCCCGGCCTCTCACCCTCGCCATATTTACAGGCCACACTGGGGCGGCCAAGGTATTTTATCTTGTTGTGGGCGAAGGTTTCAAACCGGTCAAGCTCAGCTCTGATCTGTGCCAGTTTGGGCGGTGAGGGGGTGGTCGCATATTCGCGTTCTAGCTCCCCAAGTCTGGACTCAGAGCGGCGCAGAGTGTTTCTAATGTCCTTCAGGACCCCAGCCTCCCTGGAGATACACATGCCCCTGATGAAAACCTTAAAGGCCTCCCATCTCACCCCATCCATTGTGTCGTGGCGTTTGTTACTATCAAAGAACGAGGTGATGTCTGCGAGGATGTCAGCTTTAAAGACTATATTGTGCAGTGCGTCTGACTTAAACCGCCAGTGAGAGTGCTGGGGGGAGGCCGGGTGCAAAGTAATGTCCAACGTGATCGGGGAGTGCTCGGAGAGTGTGCGGGGCAGAATCTGTGTGGTAAGTGTTTTGCCCATGAGCCCGGCGGAGAGAAGGAAAAGATCAATCATGGAATGACTGTCATGTACAGAGGAGTAAAATGTAATCTCTTTCGACATTGGGTGGAGTACTCTCCAGGCATCCACCAGCCCGGCAGTGAGCATGTGTTCATGGAGATGGCGAGCGGCTCTGGACAATATTCTGGGTGCAACACCGGATCTGTCCAGGTCGGAGTCCAGAATGAGATTCATGTCCCCCCCCCAGATGATGGGAACCCCAATATAGCCCAGGAGGATGCCGAAGATGTGGTCGAAAAAATCGAGTACATCAATGCATGGGGCATGTGTGTTGACCAGAAGGCATTCTGTGTTAGCAAGGAAACAGTGGAGGATCACATATCTGCCCTGGGCATCTATATGGCTGGTGCTAAGGGAGAACTCCAGGGATTTGTGAATCAGGGTGAGGACCCCTCTGGATTGTGAGGAGAACACAGTGTAGTATTTATTGGGACCCCATGCCGGGCCTAAAGAGGACGACAATTGTGCGAGAGCATGAGTTTCTTGTAAGAGAAGTATTTTGACCCCGTGCCTCTGGGCGTATGCCATGACCCTGCGTGCCTTTGTGTAGTTGCTAAGCCCTCTGATGATCCAAGACATTAGCCTAATGGCCATTCAGTAACAGTTTAGGGGGGATCCGAGTAATGTGTGTCATATCTTGTTGAACCAGTGCCGGCCACCAGTACCGTGGCCAGAGGTGTCACACCAACAGCTACCATTGTCTCATAATTTTTGTAATTAAAACATCCCCCAACAACACCTCCCCCCTCCCTCACTGCCTCCCCCAACACGGCAGTGCCCGAAAACCCACCCAAGGTTCCATGGCTATTGTGCCCAACCCAACGGGGCCGGACCAGCCCCCACACCAAACAGGAGAGCAGCCAATGAACAAAACAAGCCAAACTTGGCATTGCAACTGCAGCGGGGGAAACTGCTGCCGTGAGCCCGATAAAGGAATTGAACGGTGTAGTACACCAAATAAAGTACAGCGGTGACTAAGTTAAGTCTTAGGGGAGACAGCATGGCGGGGTACGGCAAGTAGGGGTTGTAGGAGTAGAGGATCACATTGGAGGTACAATATGCCGTAACCCGTGCAGCTGTGGCCCATGTTGTGTTTCATAAAACTTCACAATGCGTTACGACAATAGGTGAATATGCAGAGGAGAGAACACATGAGATTACAAGAGAATGCAAATGTCAGGCGTGGTAAAGTACCACAATGAATCGCGTAACGGGTACATGGCAGGCTGGCTCAACCCTCATCCACAGGGTCACCATCCGGGCCAGGGACAGGCAAGTGGGCCTCAATAAATGTCACAGCCTCCTCAGGGACCGTGAAAAAGTACAGTTTATTACGGTGGGTGAGCTTCAGCCTTGCAGGGAACAACATGGCATATTCAACTTTCCTCTCTCTGAGCATTTTTTTCACAACATTAAATTGTCTGCGCTCCATTTGAACACTCACCGAGAAGTCTGGAAAGATGCGAATAACCTGGGAATCAAGTCTCAGTCCCCTTTTTCTCGGGCAAGCCGCAGAATATGGTCTCTATCTCTGAAGCTGAGAACCTTGGCAATAATTGGTCTGGGGAAGTCACCCGGCTTGGGGCGCGGGGCCAGTGAGCGATGGGCGCGCTCAATAGTAAAGAAGGGGGAGAGTTGGGGATCGCCCAGGAGGTCTCTCAGAAGGGTCTCGACTGCAAGTTCCATTTTGCCTTTAAGGGCTGTCTCGGGAACCCCCACAATACGGATGTTATTCCTGCGGGATCTAGATTCTAAATCGTCGCACTTCGCCTTGACCTGTTTCATATCTCGCACCAAGTCAGAGACCATGTCTTAGAGCACGTGTACCTCGTCCTCAGTGGCCCCGATTCTGGTCTCGGCCTCCACCAGCCTAGTGCCATGCTGATCTAATTTCGTACGTAGTGAGGCTACATTGGCGTTAATATCATCTAATTTTTCATGAAATGACGCAAAGTTTTTGGCCATAGACTCCATGAGTGTCGTGAGGTCCGGCTGAGGGGAACAGGAGGATGCATCCGGGTCGTCTTGGAGAAGAGCAGCCCCAGCCTGGTCTTGCTTGGCGAGCGATTTGGCGAACGTATCCATTGCCCCAGCCCTGTTGGCCCCACGGGCTTTGCCAGACATCTTTGAAAGCGCTTGAGTAGGCAGAGAGTGCGTTGTAGAAGGACAGCAATAGGGCCCAGGGGGTTTGAAGAGGGACTGGGTCCTTAATCAGCGATGAGTCAGGAGCACTCCCACCCGGCGTGCTTTAGGGCGGTGGGCCCACTCTGTGAGGGAAGCGAGGTGTTCCAGCGGCAGTGCGGCCTGGGAGCCAGGAAGCCCAGGCAGAGGGAGCAGATAATGGAGGGCAGCGTAGTCAGGGGCGCCTGGTGCACCAGGGCTCAGCAAGCATGTGCGCAGACAGGAGAGAGGAGATTGATGGAGCACCCAGGGTGGCGTCAACATCAGGTGAGCGATCGCAGGGGAAGCCGGTGTGCGTGGGGGGCCACTATCCCTAGTGGAACGGGACAGGCGCAGGATCAGGGAGACACAGACGGGCTCAGTGCGCTGCGAACCGCTCCCCCAACCTCCTCACCTCGGGACCCCGCGGGGCGAAGTGCAGATGACCATCCGGGTGGTGGCAGGCCTCCCACCTGTAGCTGTGGATCCAGGAGCGGGGGCCCAGTTAATTGCAGGAGCAAGAAGGCGAGGAGGCTCTGGCACGGTGGGGATGACAGGATGTTGTCTGTGCGGGGGGCCACTCCAGCAGCCCCCGCTATGTTCGAAGCGGATTCGCCTGTTAGGGGGCCGGCGCCGTCACCGCCACCCACGATCAGGAGCGGGCCGGCGGGAGAAGGCGCGCTGACAGGCCAAGATCCGAGGCGCACCCTCGCGGGGAGAGCGGGGGTGCGGAAAGCAGCGCCTCTAGGCTGCACACAGCGGATAAGTCCAGGGCGGTAGGGCGGCGAGGGGGGAACCTCCGTGCCTCAGGCGGCCGCACGCCACGCCGGCAGATGGAGAAGCCAGGCGGCCGGCCGCCGCCGTAAAGTGATCCCTCGGAGGGCGATGGGGGGGATGGGCCGCAGAGGATTAGCGCGGCCCAGAGGCCTTAGCCGGCGGTAAAACAGTCTCCAAGCACCGATTTCGCCCCAAAACAGGGCAGGATGATGTGGAGGCGGCGGGCAGCAGAGTGCTCAGGGTCTCAGCAGCAATAAGTTTGTGGAACCGCTGATTGAGGCAGATTTGGAGCTAACGGGCCACGGAGCGTCAAGGCTAAGCGGCCATCTTGCTGGCTGCTCAACAGCGCCCCCCGTCTCACTGTGTTTCTTGAGATTTTTTCAGCTAGCATTACTTTGCATGCTGGTAATTGTAGGCTTTCAATCAGAATGGGGGGGAGTAAAGATACAGCTGTAATCGTTTTCTCAGCACGCATGTGTGTGTGCATAGAGAAATAACAATCCGTGTGGGTCCCAGCTTTCAAGAAAAACGGTACATCTCGCTGTGCGTGTTTGTGATAAAACTGTGAATTCTTTTTTTATATTTTCACATATTGAGTTTCCAGTTTTAAAGCTGCGTTACCCAAATTGTATTAAAGCTTAGGATGGAATATGGGGTGATATGGAGGAGCCCATCTGTATGGATGTCCCAAAACAGGAATTCAAGCGATAACTGCAATTTTACATTTAAATAAACATGGAAAACTACTAGCTGCACTGCATTCTGGTGCTTGTCCACTTGCGTTTATAAAACTAAACAGGAAAGTAAAGTGAGATGTCTATCAATACCAGGACTTAAAACGTAATGTGATATGCTTTACATAACGATAGTTGAAATTAAGTGGGAAATGTGAGCAGTGGTTTGCCTATATATATTTTGATATGCAAAGTATTAATATAGCTTAAACCTAGTTACTAAATAACAGAGCACTGTACAAAATAGGGTGGTGAATACAGGGAGAGAACATAGAGGTGAGACATGGGATGGGAGAACAATTAACAGGGTTGATCCCCTTTGGCTATGTGCACAAATCAGGAGATCTATAGAGATCTATGGGGAACCAGCACACTTGTTCAAATTCTGGCAAGGGATTTCCAACCTTTCAATACTGGGCTGAAATTGTACAATTTATGAGTACTGTCTTTGCTAGAAATGCAGCAAAACATATCATTCACAAGTAATTGTCTAATACATGAACAATTCCAATATGACGGAGAGTTGCATGTGCGAGCCAAGCATGACCCATTGGTCGTGCACCAGAATAACATGATTCCTGCAGGGAGAGGCAGCGATCCTGTGAGCTGTTCACTTTGATAATGCCTTCCTCATAAAAGGGAGCAGGTTGGCATGTCCCCATCCATTCTGAAAAAGTCGCCCCTCGTTACAACCATACTTTTTGCTCAAAATGTTAATTTAGAGACTCATGTTGTCTCTTGTGTACACGCTACAAGTCATCACTATAAAACCGAATGTTATTTTAGCCCTGCCATTTACACTGTTTTTTTGCAAATAACTGGATCACATGGTTTCCCAAATGTTCATTTTTTCAATCTTGTCAATTATTGACATAAAAACATTTAAGGGTAATCAACAAATTAGGCTTTGGCTTACTTTTCCTTGGCTGCATTTTGTGACATAGTGAGCAATGTTTATGAATTGGGATATGCTAAATTGGCAGTGGATTATATTTTTTGACAAAGCAGAATGTGGTATATGCTGGATTTTGTTTTAAAGCCGTGTACCACATTTATAGAAAAACTAGTCAGATTGCAGACTCCCCATCCAACAAAAAGCAAAATATGTACCATTTCCATCCAGAGTGCAAAACAATTTTTTTGTTTTGTTCCAGTGTAAAAAGAAAATGTGCATCTTTAATCTATGGTGCCCAAATTAAGGTGGGAATAAAATTGTAACATTGATAGGAAGTTTGCAGTAATACACACAAATTATGAAAATATGTTTCCAAAAGGAATTTGTCTGCAATTCTAAAAAGTAGGTAAACTAAATGCTGCAATCCAAATGTTGTTACAGAGCCGTCCTTAAAAAGGTGCTAATTATTTGATGAAAATCAAATGCTCTTTTTTTTTTTTTACCAATTTTATTTAGTTTTCAAGAGCATAATCATAGACATGTATACATTAAAGAATAACAGGCAGTAGCATAGACAGTGTCTTCCCCTTTTCCCCCAAAACCAGTCTATAAAGTCCATTTGCTCACAAGTTTTAACTGTTAGAACATTCCCTCCTCCCTCTCCCCCCCCCCAAAACCCTCCCAACATTTGGGTGGAGTACTACATTTTTCCCTCCGGGCTTTCTTGAGTGTTTCATGGGTCAGGTCACCTTTCGGCTCAGAGTTTATATTAACTGTTAAAGAATGGAAACCTTGCGAAGTAATTTAGGTTTAAAGTACATCTGCTCTCTATCGTCTGTGAACTCATGCAACGGCATCCAGGTGTTTCGGTATTTCGAGTAGGAGCCATGAGCTATTGCCATTACTTTTTCCATGGCCATCACACCCCATAGTCTCACCCACCACATTGCTGTTGCCGGCCCTTGTTTATTCTTCCATGCTTGCGCCAAGGTCATTCTCGCCGCGCTCAGCATGTGGATGATAAGGTTAGCTCTAGCCCCAGAGTTCGCATAACACCCCTCCACTGCTTCCCCTAATAACACCACCACTGGGTCGTGAGGCAGTTGCACCCCCGTGATCTCATTGATATGGCTCAGGATCTCCTTCCAGTAGGTCTCCGCCACCGGGCAGGCCCACCACATGTGGATCAGATCTACAGGTTGACCACATTCCCTCCAGCAAGTAATGGGATACCCTGGATTAATGGAGTGCATGCGTGATGGTGTCTTGTACCACCGTAAACAGAGTTTATATGCCACCTCTTTGATTGCGGTACATTTGGAGCTTTTAGCGGCTCTATGCTATATGCGACCCCAGGTCTCTCCCAAGATTGGTCTCCCCACATCTGCCTCCCATTTCTGCATGCACGTAAGGATTTCTTCCGGGTCATCCGCCCCCATCACCTGGTACAGTTTTGACACCCCTTTCTCTGGTTGGCCTGCTTGTATCGTTAGTTCCAGCACTACCGGGTCCCGTGTTGCTCCTTCCCGGACCCTTGTATTTGAGATCCAATGTCTGAGTTGGATATAATGGAACCGCTCTCCCTCCAGTATATCAAACATGGCCTTACAATCCTCAAATGTGAGGGGGTGCTCCCTCTGGGTAAAGATCCCTCAGTAGCAGGGTTTGTTCCCCCCCACCCCCCAATGGGCCCAAAAGTCACCATGTATCCCTGGAGTGAAGTCCGGATTATGAGCGACCGGAGCCAGCGTGCCCCCCCCCCCACACTTTTACTTTCTTACCCCTTAAAGCTTTATTGCACTACCATAGGGTGGCTTTGGTTGATTCCAGCAATGTACCCCCTTTGCCTCTGTGTCGTGCTACCAGGAAGCCAAGGCTCCCAGGGGTGTCTTGGTAGCTGAACTCTCGAGGGTTGTCCATCGGTTCTGACCTTCTCTTAGCGGCCATTGAAGTATAGGAGCTATCTGTGCCGCCCCCAAGTATCTGCAGAGTTCTGGGACCCCTAGCCCACCCAGCACTTGTGGCCTAAATAATACCTTCTTGGAGAGACTCGGTTTATCCCCCTTTGTAATTGCTGGGCCTGGGATGCATATAGGAAGCGTTCCTACCACATACAGGAACCTAGGGAGCAGAGTCATTTTGACTGCTGTTATTCGTGCCAGCCATGATAGCTCCTGCATGTCCCAACGCTTCAGGTCTTCCGCCAGTGCCTTCGGTAGGCCCGGGATGTTAGCCCCCTATAGCTTTTCATATGTGGGGGTCAGTTGTATACCCAGATAGTTTACCGATTTTTTGTTCCCATCTTAGGGGGTACCGGTTTTCCCAATCTGTCACTCGCTCTATCCTCTCAGTAATATTAAGTGCTTTAGATTTAGGGTAGTTGATATGGAACCCTGAGACCCTCGCAAATCCCTCTAACAATTCTATGGCCTTTGGGAAGTGAGTGTGTTGTATCTTTCAGACACATGAGAACGTCATCCGCATAGAGAGCTACATTTTGGGATTCCCCGGCCCCCACTTCTACCCCATGGATTCCCAGATCATCTCGGGCCCTCTGCGCCAGTGGCTCCATCGCCGTAGCGAAAATCAATGGTGATAGTGGGCACCCTTGCCTCATGCCCTTCCAGATAAGGATGTTCTCTGTAAGCCGCCCATTGATCATCAGGCTTGTGGTTGGGCGCACAAAGTTGGCCATTACCATGCGGATGAAGGTAGGCCCACACCAAAACTTCTCGAGGGTCAGTTGTAAAAATCCCCAATGCAGGCTGTTGAAGGCTCTGGAGGCGTCCAGCGCCAGTACCGAGAATTTCTGCCCTGTCCTACGTCCCCAGTCTATCGTGTCTATGGCTCTACGGATATTATCATAGGTGTGCCGGCCCTTTATAAAGCCTGCCTGATCAGGGTGGATTATCCCTGGGAGAACCCTTGCCAACCTGCGCGCCAAGACCGAGGAATACATTTTTGCATCCCCGTTCAACAAGGAGATGGGGCGATAACTTGCACATTCTAGTGGGTCCCTGTCTGGCTTTAGGAGTAACATTGTGGTTGCTGGATTTATGTCCCCAGAGGTTCTTCCCGTGTCCCGGATGAAGTTAAACAGTTTTGTTAAGAGTCCCACTAGATAGCCCTGAAGGTTCTTCAGTATGCGTTGCTAAGCCCTTCTGGACCCAGGTATTTGTGTTCCTTCAATGCCCCTATGACCTCCCCCACCTCTTCTTCCGTTATGGGAGCTTCTAACATTTGCCGGTTTGCTTCGCTAATTTGGGACAGGGTTATCTGGTTTAAAAATGATATCTGCGCTTCCCTATCTAGGTCTTCCATTTTCTGATTCTCGCATAGTATGAATACATGACCTCTACTATTTCCTTCTCTCCCCTCACCGGATCTCCCTCCCGATTTCTAAGTTGGACTATGCGATTCCAGAGTTTCTGTTGTCTCAATTTAGGCGCGACGAGTCGGTTGGCTTTATCCCCATTTATATAATAGAACTGCTAGGTTTGCACCAGTAGCCGTGCAGCATCATCGGCCATTTGGGTTTCCAGGACCGCTCTTACTTTTTTCAATTCTCAACACGCTTTCTGTGAGCCCTTGTCTTTATACTCTGTCTCTGCCTTTGTTACTTTGGCTTCCATGTCCCGCCTCACCCTCTCCCGACTTTTGATGTAGTTTGTTGTGTGTGCAATGAGTTCCCCCCCCTTACCACCGCTTTGCTTGCGTCCCAGTTGACTTCCTGTGTGATATTTTCCTGGAAGTAATTCTTTAAGACCTGTTCTATGCCCGCTCTAAGGGCCAAGTCCCTCAGAATCACCTCATTTAATCCCCATGGTTTGCGGGATTGTTGTTGTGAGTCAGTCGGTTCCACCTTTAGTAGGTAGAACAGGAGCGTGGTCTGATAGACACCTCACTCCTATTTCCAATCCCGTGATTTGTGGGACCAGGGTGTCAGAGATGAGGACCATATCAATCCGAGAGTGGCCCCTATGCACCGCTGAGTAATGGGTATATGCTTTCTCATGTGGGTGGAAAAAACGCCATGTTTCTATTAGATGTAGTTCCCTGATGAATCTCGCTAAGGCCTGTCGAAACGTGTGGTCACTGGGAGTGGCCGGGAGGGTCTTGTCCATTGCAGAGTCCATCACCCCATTAAAGTCACCCCCAATTAGGATCTGCCCCACCCTCCACTGTGCGATTTTGGTTAACAGTTCCAACAGGAAGCGATCCTGTCTTTCATAGGGGGCATAGACGGTCACTAATGTGACTTGTTGACTCATCAGTTTCCCTCCCAGAACTCAGTAGGGGCTCTCCGGATCTCTTTTTACGAAATGTTTCTCGAAGCTGATACCCTTCGCTAGCAGGATGCCTACTCCCTGCTTTTTTGTTCCACTAGAGGCAAAGTATTGTATGGAAAAGGCCCTGTGCCTTAGTCTATGTTCATCTTCTGGGAGCAGGTGCGTCTCTTGCCTCCATATTACTGAGGCTCGCATATCCCTCAACCTGTTCAACATAGATGTCCGTTTAATCAGGGAATTAAGCCTGTGAACATTTAATGTAACGAATGTTAAGTCATCCATTATCACGCCTTGACCTCGTTCCTTTCTGAGTGCACTCAAGCCCCTACACCCTTCTGATTATCACGTATTTATCGTTTGTAGTCTCCCTCATGCAACATGTTTTCCCCCCTGAACCCTAACCCCTAAACTTGAACTTCCCCATTGAACTTTCAACGTGGTATTACCACAGCATCTCACCGGGTCTAACATCCACCCGGGAATTTCAGGATCTGGTCTCCCTCCCCTCCCCCTCAGCTCCCTCCCCCCGTTGGTTTAACATTATTGAACTAATTCACGTTTGTTCCCCATCACAGCACTTTGTGCTCTAGTGTTGAGTCCCCCTTATTGGTTTCAGATCTTCTTATTACCCCAAGGGCCTCTTTCCCCCCTCCATGCTGTTCATCACGTGGGATCGGTGGGTTTGGGCTCCTTGTTGCATGGGCGGGGGTGTGCCGGTTTCCATTGCTCTCTTTCAGGTCTGCCTTCTTTTCCCCCATTTCTGGGTGAGGGCCCTCCTTTGTTGTTGCTTTCGCCGCCCTCTTCCTCCCACATGAGATCCTCCATGTCCTCCTCTTTCGTGACTGTAAACCTTTTGGCCTTTCCTTTCAAAGCGTAGGCTTGTTAGGTATCCCCAACGGTATCGCACATCCCTAGTTCTCAGCCAGTCTGTGACCACCTTCAGCCGTTTCCTCTTGACGAGCGTTGCCTGAGCCAAGTCTTGAAATAGCTGGATAGATGTGATTCGGAAGCTTAGCGGTTCTTTTCTCCGGGCAGCCCGCATTATGTCCTCCTTCAGTTGAAATAGTGGTTTAGTTGAAATGTGGAGTAGACCCTGTGCATCCGGTCTAGCATGATTTGTCTGTCCTCGCCCAGAATTTGCCGGAATAGAATTTTCACGTATTGTTGCAGGTCGGAGTCCGTCACCGATGTTGGGATCCCACGGATCCAAATATTATTTCGCCTGGACCTGTTTTCAGCATCTTCTTGTTTATTCTGGACACGCTCCATTTGTTGCTCGAGTTCATACACCCTGTTGGATAGTACCTCTTGATCATGACAGTGTTCAGTCATCGTGGTTTCCACCTCGCCGATTCTTTTCTCCACCGCCATGACCCCTTTGTTGAGATCTGCAATTGATTTGGCTAAATCAGCTGTGCTGTCCTTAATGTCCTTTTTGAGCTCTTGCAGCATTGCTGATAGGTCCGATATACGAATCGGTGGGTCTTCAAGTTCTCTTGAGCCCTCCGGAGGAGGGGGGGAATTAATCTGGATCGTGGCCTGTAGTTGATTACGTTTCTGGGTTTCTGCATCATGGTCTTGATGTCTCCAGAGCCTTGATTCTTTTACTTTGTGAGTTGCTTGGACATGTTGTTGACTTGGTGGGGTGAGGGAGGGAAATATTCTCGTCAGTTGCCTCCAGACTGGGTGCCCCTGCTCAAGTCTTCCTGTTGTCTGCAGCCGTGTACACTTTGACCTCCCCTAGGTCTCCACCCCTGCCCTGTAGTAGCCCTCTTGTGTTGCTGCGCTGGGTCCCTGACGCTTGCGGGGGCTACCGAGTTCCTTATGTCCTGACCCTTGTGTTACACTTCTCTGGGGCACCCTTGGTCGATATCCCCCCTTTCTCAGGTGCTCAGGGTCCCCCCTTTTGCTGCTGCCGACCGTTTGGGCTACTTGTCCTGATGTGTCAGGTATGCTGCTGTTTTCCCAGGTTAGGAGTCTTTGCCTTTCCCCAACGGAGGAATCCCTTTGCCACTGGAGCCCCTCTCTGTGTTCTCACGTTGTCCTCTCACTCTCTTGTCGCTTCTGCCGCTAGCCGCAGGGCCCCAGAACAGTCTGACACAGGCTCTAGACAGATGTGCTTGTTTGAAGGCCTGGAGCAATGCTGGTTAATTATCATGCATATAGTGGGCCTTGCAGGGTATTTCACCGGGTCACATAGCCCGTCAGGCACTCTCATGCCAGATGTTGCCTCAGCCCAGCTTTCCTTGTTGGGAGGGTGTCTCCAAGAAGGAGTTGCAGTGTTGGCCCCAATTAAGAGCTTAATAGCCCCAGCTGGCCTCCATGTCCGCTACGTGCATCGCGGGTGCCCCTGACCCTCCGTGTGCACTTTTCCGCATGATTCTGGTGTGGGCTGACCTCCTGTTTCTTCGTCAGTGAAGGTTTCTCCCCTTCCCTCTTTTCCCCCAGTTTAAGCGCTCCCGCCGCCCTCCGGCATCTCGTTACCCGCTTTGGATGTGCTTTAGCGGGACGTGCTGCAGGGGAGACTGCCGCAGGCTGGGGGGGGGCCCTTTCAGTGAGGCTTCTCCGCAAAGCACCCCAGCTCTAATCGGGGGTCTCCACTCATGGTCGCCTGCCCCTCATCCGTTCCATGCTTCTGCCTCTGCTGGGTCACCTCCTCCGCGGCCGCATCCACGGTGGGGAGACGACCAGTGGCTGGGAGGGGCCTCTCGGTGGGCGCCTCAGCACCGTTCGGGGGAATCTCCTCACTGTCTCCAGCCACTGCATTCCTGCTGTCCCAAACTCCGTTGGACCACCTCTCTCGTGGCCGTATCTATGGCGGGGCTTGTACTGCATGTCCCCGGGAGCCACCACTAGCTGCCATCCGCCATCTTTTTTTCAGCCTCTGCGCCTTTAGGTCGACTGTTCACAGCTCAGCCGTCACAGCTCGCTGTGCCTCAGCAGGAGCCCTGCAGGTTCCGCAGCTCCTCAGTCACCTCCAGAGCCGTTTTGGGGATGAACAGAAGGTTATAGGGGGTATAGGGGCCTCGGGACGGGGAAGGAGTCCCAGAGCTCACCGACGAGGCATCTGTCAGCATCCTCAGCTGGACACACCCCCCAAACAAATGCTCTTTTACAGATGGTCACATTGACTCCCAGGGCTGAGTCTGTTTGAAGCCAGTTTAGAAACTGTCCTGAATGTATGTCTGCCATGTTGGGTGTGCAATCACTATGGCTAAAAAATCTGCACTATCAGCCAAGTGATTGCCGGTCTCTGTGAATTTGCCTTTTTCAGACAAACTTGCTGAAATCAAAACCTTGATACCGTCTGACAGCACCTGAGTGCTGTTGCTGTTTCAAGCTTTACACCAGATTACTGAGCACTGGTGGATAGCATGCAGGTTAAGCCTTCACATTGAATGTCCTGATTTGTTTCCTACTTCTGAATTTTTAGGAAACAGCATCTAATAAAAAATAATAAAATAAACATGTTTTTGAAGTTATTGATATATTAATATCACAGTAAATACACTGCCCAAAAACATCTTGGTCGAAATTCTAATACTCATGGATATCACCACTGTAGTAGTTCCCACCTATTTGCCATTAACTACAAGTAGCTCTTGCCAACGAAAAGGTTTGAGACCCCTGGTTTAGGGGCTACTGCATAATTCTTGGCATAAATTTCAACAGCAAGTACATTTTCATTATATTGTGTTGGCGATATTTCACTAGCATGGAAGTTGTGACCAATCCCCGTTATTAGGCCACCAAACAGTCTTCCTTTAATATCTTTGAGCGTTATGCTGAAACAATGTATGAGAGTCAACGTGAACATCGGTTAACAACCAGGTATCCTGTAACAAAATAATTGGATTAGCAGTTATGGCATTAAGAAAGGTACCTAATTTGATAAAAATGGGCATGACCCTGTGTATTCCATGGGGCTAAGGAGCAGGCTCATGGTTGTCATTTTTGCATTTCATTCACCAATTGCTGTAACCAATGCAATCCAACCTGGTTATCTGTTAAAGATTCAGTTTCTACTTTTTGCTTTGTATCTACTTTGCCCTTATTGCTGTGTTGACATTCGGTTAGTTAATTAGCTGAGGGGATCACTTGGCCTAGTTCAGAACCAAGGAAGTCGAGAGAGTCCCCCTGAGATCGTATCAGTACTGCTGTACCTTGAAGTACGCAGTGAACCAATGTTATTGCCCCAAAGTTTCTTTTCCGTGGCTCGATAAAATCAAAATTGCATGATTTAAGAATCTGCAATGCAGGAATTTTAGAAAATTGTGACACCATTAATACAATTCTTTGTTCCTTTATCAGGTTTTTCATTCAGAGTAAAAACTCTGATTTTTAAAGCCTCAACAGGTGTTTTGGTCGGTGTTTCCTCAATAACCTAACTTTTTTGTCTTTACCTTTATCCTTGTCAATAGGCCGTTGGTTACATGAGCTAGATGTAGTGCCATTAAGCTCACTCATTGATAGATTTCTGTTTTCCTCATTGCATTTACGCTGTTTATTGGTGCTAAGCCTACTATCCGGAAGGAGCCGGCTAGTTAACATGCATGTTTTCGATTCTTGCCTTTTCCTTCTGTGGTTGGCTCGTTTCCGTATGCGCCTAGTATTACATTTTAGGTCATTCTGTGAGGTTGCTGTTAAGTGGATGCACAGGTTGATTTAACACTTCTTCTGTACAAGACATAGATAATATTTTGTCATCCGATTGCTTCTTTATATTAGCTTGTCTTCTAGTTTGTTTTCGAGTGGGATATGAGAGAGGAGAACCTACCATGGATTCAGAATCTTCTGGAGGGTCTTACATGACCACTGATTTGTTGTAATTTCCTTCAGCCTTCTTTTTATATAAGTCAGTGGTTTGGGTTACATTATTAATATTCGACAAATCTTTATGATGAAGAAGAATTTCTAAAATATCGCTGAGTTTTACAGACTGGGTATACATTCTATCGGAAGGCTTTATCAAGATTTTAAGAGTGAAGTGAAGCAAACTAATCGAAAGGTTTGTATTATTAGACGCTGGAATGTTCGAATACAGCTTAGATTCGTTGCATTCGACATCAATCGCTTATTTCAAACTCACATTGACTTCAACTTCATCTTCAAGAGTTTTTGTAGTATGTGGACTAGGTTGACTCAACAACGGGAATAATGATGGCATACTAGACAGTCTGGGTGCTACACCTGGCTGGTTATTTTCCCCAGCAAAACTGCAATATGCAGGTACAATGGCAGCCGGTTCATTAGTATTTCTCTCCATTTCTGCTGCAGCCCTATTTAAGCCGCACAACCGATAACATAAACCTAGTAGAGAGCTATCGTTGATTGCACCAAACGATGGAACAGATGACAAACTCAAGTTTCCACTACCATCCCTAGCGTGGACTTGTGCAGTTGTCTTCATAGGAGCCCCCTTGGCCTCCATGTCAATACCCTCTTTGCCAGGTTTAAAGAAATCTCTGATTTGACCTGGAATTCTCTCCGATTGGATTTTGGCTTTCTTGAAAGTTTTTTTTACAGATGGCACTGTGTAACGGGTTCAGACGTCTTTCCCTGCTGCAGTGCGTTCTACGCGATTAAAGCCTGCTACCTTACCGTAGGGCTTGGTTTTCCATAGATTATAGTGTTTTCTTTTTCATTGACCCTTACCTGACATATTAAACTCAGTCTTTCGGCTCTGTGCCAACAGGTTGCTTGCTGCTCTTAACAATGTAGGATTGCAATGCAGTTCACAACGCGAGTGGCTCATGCTAGAAGGTGGCAATTTATGATATAAAAAACAAGGTGAATTGCACAGTATATTATCTTACCTCGCCCAACACCGTCAAACACTCTGCTACACGCTCTGCGTGTAGGGCTATGTTGTTATAGAGTTCCACAAGGTGGTCCCGAGCGGCCAAACACCGCTGGCTGTAGAAAGGCTGGAAACTCCTCCCAAGTGCAGAAAACAGACAGACTCCAGTCCAATACATGCTGATACACCACTAGTTTTTCTTTTATTTTATTTTTTAAATATTTTATTGATTTTACAACACACAAAACAAACCATCACACCCGACATTTTCGGTCACAAACTTCTTAGCATAACTTTACATATTATTTATTATTGTCTTCTCACCCCCCTTAACTCGAGTTTCCACCTCAGTTCTTCGGATTTACTTCCTCTCGGGGTTAATCCCCTTTCCCGTTCTCAGACGTGTCATATTCGCTGGAGTTGGCATGGGAGATTCCCGACAATGTGGCTACCAATTGTCTCCAAGCTGTCAGAGGTCCTACTTCATTATCTTCCCCTCTGCTTACTGCCTCGTACCATACTACTGTCTCGGCTTCTGCCCATTTTAGGAGATCATTCCACCATACCTCTAATCTGGGTCTGTGGGCTGCTTTCCAGCTCATGGCTATTCTTCTTTTGGCCAGAATGTAGGCCAGGTCCTTGAGTTTGCAAACATGTTTCAAGTTGCGTGGTCTGTGAATCCCCCCAGCATGCACGCACATGCGGATTCCACCTCAATCTTGACGCCCTTCTCAGATAGACTAAGCTTAACTTCTCCCAGAATTTTCCCACCTCTGGGTACGCCCAGAACATATGGATCATCCCGGCCTCCACCTCCCCGCACTTGGGACATTTTTGTTCTTCAGTACCCCCGAAACTATCAATCTTGCGGGGGGTCATGTATGCCCTGTGGGTCATGTATGCCTTTAGCTGAATCTGCTGCAGCCTCGCGTTCCTGGACATCTTTTTATAATATCTCTGGGCTCTTTCCCACTGCCCGTCTTGCATAGGTTCTCCCGCTTCCTACTCCCAGTCCCTTCTCAATTGGGGCACCTCCTTACCCACTCTAGACATCACTAGTTCATAGATCCGGGATATTTTGTGCCCCCCCTCCGAGATTTTGTACATCGTTTCTATGGCAGTGTCAGGTTGTTATGCTAGTGCTGCTTCGGACCTAGTTTCCTTCACCCGTTTAATTATTCTATTATATGTGATATATTGCCCCACGTGTACTCCCGTTTCGTCCACTATCTTTTGGAAGTCCAATGCCTTCCCCTCTTGCCATATATCTCCCAAGGTCGCTAGTCCTACCAGCTCCCAGTGCTTGCGGATCCCTTTTCTCAGTTGCTCATCCACCCCGCACAGCGCCACTAGTGGCGGCTGCGGCGAGCATGAGGTTGGATTTCCCATAGCTCGACATGCCTTGTGCCGTGTCTTCCAGCCCAGTTCCAGCAATCTCGATCGCCCATGTAGCTTGGGTTTGGTTAACCATATCAGTTCTTTAAGGAAATAGGGGTCACATGCACTCCTCAGCAATCTGGATTCTGCTGTCTCGTCTTTCGACAGCCACCTTGCTACATATTGTAGCTGCCCTGCCAGGTGGTATATCGCAAAGTTCGGCAGGCTGATGCCCCCTCTGTCATACGCATTCTGTAATTTGCATAGGGCCACTCTGTTCCTGGAGTTATGCCACAGGAAACCTCTACATAGACTCTGGAGTTTAATAAAGAAAGGTTTGGGCATCGTGTGGGATATTTGCAAAAAAGTGTTGTAGCCTAGGTAGGGCCACCATCTTCAGCAAAGCCGCCCTTCCCACCATGCCTAGGGGGAGCTTTGCCCAGAACCTCATGCTGTTCTTGATACCTTCCACTGCCCTTTCCATATTATATTTGTGCTCATCTGCAATTATGTGATATATGTTAATCTCCCGGTATCTAAGGGTCCCAGTCTGCCAGGCTATTTGTAAAATGGGTAAGTTCTCCTATGGGACTCCTCTGCACCTCCCCAGGGGGAACATGCATGATTTTTTGGGGTTCACCGATATCCCCGAAAGGGTCGCGTATCGCTCCATCACCTCCAGGATGTATTGATAGTTTTCTTCTGGGTACCACAAGTATAATAGTATATCATCCGCATACAATGATATCAAGTGTGGTCTCCCCCTAGTGTGGATTCCTATTTCTTCGTACTGCTGTCTCAAATAAATCGCTAATGGTTCTAGTGCAAGGATGTACAACATCGGGGACCATCGACAGCCCTGTCTCGTGCCTCTGCTAAATTGCCATTTCTCTGAAATTAACACTCACATTTTGACACTGGCTGTTGGGGCACTATATATCATTTTCACCCACCGCAGGTACCCTGGTCCCATCCCGTACTCTTTCAAGGCCGCCATCAACCAGGGCCACCTTACGGAGTCAAAGGCTTTCACTGCATCCAGTGAGACTATCGCTATTTCACCTGGGTCGCGCTCCGCTTGTTCAATGATATGGTGGAGCCTCCTGTGGTTATCGGCTATGCTTCTGGCTGGGACATATCCGGTTTGGTCGGGGTGTACGAGTTTGTTTATTACCCTCTTCAGTCTATTTGCCAGCACAGCTGTGAGGATTTTACTGTCCTGGTTTAGCATAGACATTGGTCTGTATAACCCACAGTCTGTGCTTGGCTTGCCAGGTTTGAGTAGTGGAATAATTACCGCCTCCCTCAGAGATTCCGGCAGTCTCCCTTTCTCGAAGGCTAGCATTGCCAGTAGCGGGGGAGGAAGGGGCACTTCTTGTCTGTATGTTTTTATAAAATACGCTAAGGAGCCTGTCTGTTCCAGGAGCTTTGCTCGTGGGCAGATGTATTACCACTGTCTCTAATTCCTCTAATGTGATTGGAGTATCCAGGTTCTCCCTGTCTTCCTCATTCAATTTAGGTAATCATATGTCTTCTAGCGTCTCCTGAGTCTCCTGCACTGCAGTCTCTCCTATGTCTGCATAGAGGCGTTTGTAGAATTTAAGAAATCCCTCGTTCACCCTCTCCTGGGTATTCCAGACTTGGCCCGCTTCTCCCGTTATCTTCCTGATTGCTGCTCTTGGCGTCTCGTTCTTATATAGCCATGCAAGCAGCCTCTCTGGTTTATCTCCCCCTGCGTGTTGTCTTTCATAGTATTTTTTATAATTCAGGTTACATAACCTCTCCCAGAGCCCACCACAGACCTGTTGTAGTTGGCTTACCTGTTTGGCGTCTTCCTGTGAAGTGCCTCCTCTTTTCATAATTACTTCAAGTTTCTGTTCTGTCTCCTGTAACTCTTGCACTATGCCTCCTTGGAGCCCTCTAGATTTAGATATGGCCGCCCCCCTCATCACCACCTTAAAGGCCTCCCATAGGGTCTCCTCTGATTCTACGCTTCCTGTGTTATTTTCAAAATGCCCAATTATCTCCTCCCTTACGTCCTCTCTGAATGCAGTATCCTTCAGTGCCTCGGCTCTAAGCCTACATGTTGGGATCCTGGCTCTAGGGGGCTGGTGTCGGTACAACGTCCTTTCATCGCCTGCTTTTACATCACCAGGCTTTTAATCGTGCACATTCCATCGAATGTGCTCATCCGTATTTTTATGGGGGGGTGGGAAAGGGCAAATAAGGGTTTGGGCGGTTGGGCAATAGTAAAAAAGAAGTGTGGGTGGGGGGTTTGGGGAAACAAAAAAAAACGATGAGCACATTCGATGTAATGTGCACATTTAAAAGCCAGGCGATGAAATGACATGGAACCCTGGTGTCGCCACGTCAGGACCAGAGGGGAGTGGTCCGATAGTATTCTCGCCTTATATTCTGAACCCGTCATTTCCCCAGCCAGTTCCGGAGTGGTGAACATGTAATCCATTCTTGTGTACAGGTTGTGTGGGGCAGCATAGTGTGAGTAGTGCCTATCTTCTGGGTGTTGTTGCCTCCATCTGTCTTCCAGCCCAAAGTCTCTAAGCAGGGCTTGTAGCGTTTTCGCTGCGGGGGTGGGTTTGACTAGTTTTGTGTCTGACCAATCCATTTTGGGGTTCACTGTGCAGTTAAAGTCCCCCCCATATGACCGCGCCTCCTTTATGGGGGCTAATTCTGCTATATAGTGTCTTAAAATAGGCCACTATGTCTTGGTTGGGGGCATATGTGTTTATGATGCACAGTTTTCTGTTCTCTAGCAGCCCCTGAATCCCTACCATCCTCCCGTTCGGCTCCACCGTGGCCCGCAGCATTTGAAAGGGCACATGTGGCACCACCCAAATGATTACTCCCCTGGCATAGGCCGAGTATGTTGCTTCTATGGTGGTCCCACTCCACTTTTCCTTTACCACCTCTTGTTTCTCTTTGGTGAGGTGGGTTTCTTGCAATAAGGCTATATCCACTTTTTGCCTTCTCAGGTGCATCATCACCTTGGTTCTCTTTAGGTAGTTGTTGAGTCCTCTGACATTCCAAGTTACTATTCTAAGGTCTCCCATTATCCTCCATATCCTCCTGCTTCAAGCTCCGGCACGCATATGTGTAAGCTTGTTCCCCAACTGAAACCACTTCAAATTCCCCAACTCCCCTCCCTGCCACCCCATCTACCTCTAAATAAAACTCCCCCAGCCCATCTACAAACTTCCCAACTTCCTCCCCCCACCCTTCCCAGCCCCAACTGTTGCCCAGCTCCATCCCTGAATCTCAGCCTGTCCCGCATTTAGTCCTACCCTGGTTACGCCAGTACTTAGGAACTCAGCCGGGGGTTGCCGCTCTACTGGCAACCAAGCTACCCTATCTAATGGGGTGCGAGTTGGATTTTCTGTGTCTCCCACTTTAGTTCTGCTTTTTATTCTGCCCGCCGTATACATTTCTCTACTTCTCAATACGATATGCGGATCTATAATCCAGTTCCATTGTCATTGTTTATGCAGCACCTTGGTCTCTGTAGTCACTGCTTCACTTATCGTTTCCGCCCTCTTGTTGGTCATTCGTCCCCGGCAGACCATTCTGTTGTTCACTGCTCACTGGGGCCGTGTCTACCTGTAGGCTCCTCTTTACTCCTGGCTCTGTCCGTTGGTTGCAGTGTTTTGGTGTACTCCTCCATTGTAGGTTGCTTCCCTTTCGTATTTAGTGCTTTGGATGGCATCTCGGGATCTTCTACTGTGGTCCACCCTGGTCTCTGGGGTCCGAGTTTCTGTTATGTGTGTCCCCGCGGGCTTGTGGCTCTTGCAAATGTTCCAGGGGCTCTAAATGATGCCAACGTGGGCCAGACTTGTCTCCCTGGTTGCAGGTGCATCTCTGGCGTGCAGTAGATGTCCCGTGCTGGCATGTCCCCTCTGTTCCTCCTGTGGTCTTCCCCTTGTGGCTTCCCGTGTTAGTGGTTACTGGGTCTGGGTTCTTTTTTGTGTCTCTTCTCCTCGCGGGGGGTACTTGCCTGCCTATGTTATCTGGTCCAGTCTCTCACTATGGCCAAGGCTTGTGGAAGTTTCTTAGCTGTTTTGTACAATGTTTGCCTTACCCTCTTAGTATGGGCCAATAGTGGTATGTGGTATGTGTTGTGGGGCCCTCGTCCCCAGTATATCTACCAAAGTGCTCTTCTTGCGGTTGGGACCTTGATTTAGCCCCCTGTACTGCTAACCTGGCTTCCAGCCTGCAGTTCAATGGGCTCTTTGTCTGCATTTACTGCCTTGAAGATTGGGCTGGGGGTCTGCCACGGTTGTGGGCAGACTTAACTGCTGGTGTTGTCGCCTAGTGCAATACTGCGGCTAGGCAAAGTGTTTTCTGGGGGGGGGGCTCTTATCCTGATCGGGCCCCCATCTTCTGGATATGAGTCCTGTGGTACTGTTGGTCTGCACGCTTAGCCATCCTCCGTGTGTGTCCTGCTCCCATGATCTACACCGTCATCCTTGTTATGCCGAGGTCGTGTCGTGGCTGGGTCCCCCTCCCTATCTCATTATGCTTGTCCATGTGCCTCAGGGTGTTTGCCTGCCCAGGTGCATTCTTCCGGCGGCAGGCCGTCTCTGTGGGCATCTATGGAGGGCCGGGTAAGTCTTGTTCTATCGCTACTGGCTACAACGTTGCGTGCCTGCAGCTGCCCTTCATGCGCTTCAGCCGTTGTGCCGTCTGATTATTCGGGGGGGGATTTCTTGCTCACCTCGTTGCGCCGGTCGCACGACAGCCTGCGGGTCCTTGTTGTGCAATCCTTCAGGCTATGTCTTGACGGCGTCACATGTGTGTCGGTACCCTACTGGCTTTCCATCCTCGGCACAGACATGTTCAGTTCTTGCGGCGGGCACACGCTTTTATTTCTAGCAGCTTCCGGTCCTTGTACTTTCGTTGCTTCTCCCGTCGGGGCTTCGGTCCGCCCGAGTCCTTTGTTTCTTCAGGCCGCCATTTTGGATTGGCGCCGGCAGTGATTCTGCGATTCTATTTCAGCAATTATTGCCGCCTTGGATGTTCGTTTTAGAGTGGGCTTGATACGCTGGGTGCTGCACGCGTTCCTCTCACTGGTCCTGCTTTTTGAAGTCATTTAAGTGCATTTTGCCGGCGGGCATGTTCAGGTTTTCATCGGATCAGTGGGAGCTCTAGGGTCTTCCAGCCTCTCACATGGCCAGTGTAGCCACACCCCCCCACTCTGCGCCACTAGTTTGTTTTATAAACCATCTTGTTCAAACATGTCTCCTATGTCTAACTTACCACAACGGCTATAGTCTCTTTTGTGTCGAGGCACTTGCAAGTTAGCTCATTTGGATTTTAGCATTTTACTGAGCTTCTCCTGCACATTCTTCATCGCCCATGTTTTAGATTCTGATATGTTTTGGTTGTTTCGAGTACCTGTCAAAGTAGCTGTCACACTGTTCTTGGTGTACCTTGGCACCCTAGGCTTCCAAGGTGCCTCGCAGATGCACTGTAAATCTGTCAAATGTGCCTACCTGGGGAAACTATTTTGGAAAGTTGCATGAAAAATATTATTAAAGCTCTTTAAAACATTGATAATAAATCTCTCAGGTCCACAATTACAGGAGCAACGTTACTGGGTTACTTGTAGTAGGTGTCATGGGGCCTTTGAAAGAGGAATGCTTAAGTGCTCTGCATGCTCTGCTTCATAGTAATGGCCACTGAGAATAGCATGGGCTTGCTCACTGCAGTCTTTAGACCCGGCAACCATGGCACCTTTTGTAAATCTGGAATGCATTTGGTTCTCTCGTTTCTAGCCATTCACTCTGTGAGTTGAGTTTTGCTCCACTCAATTGCAGCCCTCAGGTGAGGTGCCTGTATATATTTCTCTACAGAAAGCTATGCCAATCCTCTCATCTGCTTTGACTTGACTGAACTTCCTTGGGATCCATATATGCTTATATAGCCAAACAAATGCTAAGAATGTATCTTGAAGTATCAAATTTGATCTTCAGGTTTTTCAATTGGGTAACCCTGGAAAGCATAAAGTAGGTGCTGCAGTGTCATAATTTTAAGTGAGGCTAATATATCTAACTAGGGGAGGTCCAGGATAGATTGTCAATTGGTTTAGATCATAAAATATTATCTGAAATAATCTTGTAAAGTTATGCTGGTGTAAGGAGTGTGGCTCCCTACTTGCAACAAAATCGCTACCCAACAGCAGTTATTACTTCTTTAGGTTCAGAGATGTTTATTCTCAGCCATTTATGGTAATTGAGCTTGAATCCGGACACTTTGCCAAAATTGTCAAGTTCATGCATCAAGTAGGGAAGTATATTAATTGTATCGCTCATGGGGGGTTGCCCGGAGCTCATGAAGTGAGGCTGCGTTTCGTCTGAGCTCGGACAGCAGATCTGATTAATGATCCTAAAACACAGTGTTTTCCAACTAATTCCAGCACGCATTCATTGAATTTTGCCTACATCAAGGTAACGGCAGGCAGCTGGCGTGACATTTCTGGAGACAGATGGACATTGAAAGCTGCAGAGACAAATCTAACACAACACGGGCAAAATCAACCAAAATGGCGACCAGCACACTCCACTGGGCCCATAGGAACTAGAGAGCTGATTAGAGTGGCACACAATGCAGAGACGATCAAATCCATCCAGTGTGCAGCAGAGCACCCAGAACGGAGACCGCTTATCGACTTGTGGAAGTGCCCGACAGTGGATTGTGCCCTCTAAGACCCACTACGGCAGAGACCATGCGACCTTGTCAGCGCTTGTCCCACGGCAGCACACACCACTGATAGAGTAAGCAGAGCTGCGAGAGGTGCATTGGGCAGACCACTGAGGACAGGACAGCCCCGCTTTGTGGAGCAGTGGTGCGAGGCACTGTAATATGAGCCCTGCGCGAGGAGTATAGACTCCCCCAAAATAGAACATCAAATCCCAACTCCTCCTTGCACCTGCTCTTGGCCCAAAAACATAGACGGAAGACACCCGCTGAATCGGGCCTGAACCAAACTTACATAGTGACTGAGCTAAACCTCAAGACGGCCTCTAATTCCCAGTCACTGCTCCCAACACGTGTGTTCTCCCTGGGAGTGGGCCCCAGTTCTTAGATAGCACAGCCAAAGGGTGCGGGCAACAATTAGTGGCTGCATCCGCGAATTGCCATGCCAAGAGTCCACCGCCCATACCAGAGCACTAGCGGGGAGTTGTGACCCCGACTCCAACCCCAATTACAACATTGCAAGGCACTTGAAGAGGCAGGGACAAGCAGAACCTGCAACACAGCAGCACAGCCACAATAAGACATCTGTACTGCCCCCAGCTACCAGAATGATTGCCTAACAGTTCAACGCCACGCACCTTGCACCAGATGATTAAGCCGCCCGACACGTCCTGCACAGCGCAGCAAACAACCTGAGCCCACCGGGCTTTCTACAATTTGTCCCCTGAACAATTACTCAAACCATAGCATTGGTTGGGAACTGCGACCCAAGTCTTGGTCTGGCATGGTGACATACTAGCAGAGATAGATCTCGATTGAAGCCCACTCTTCGACGCTGGTTGCCAAGCTGAACCTCATAGATGCGGGACCTGCAATAGGTACAGGGCCTAAACACAGCCGGGGTAGTCACGACTCAGCACCTCACCAACGCCGACTGAATACATATCGACCCTCAGGATTGGGAGCCATGTCTCCAACTAAAAACAAGCACAAGGGCACCATCATGGACTCCTTTGTAGGCCTCGGAAAATCACTGATGCCAGAGCCAGCAGTTGGAGTGGCGCGGACGGAAGCCAGCTTCCCCCAACCAGACCCACAGGAAGACAAAGTGCTTGCAGCTATTGCTACCTTATGATCCTCCCTGGAACACAGAATTGAGGAGGTAAAGGTAGATGTGCAATTACTCTGCCAAGAGGTAAGATATCTTGCAGAAGGGGTGTCGATCACACAAAAAACACTCTTAAAAGACACCGTCACCACCACCGACGACCTAGTTACCAGACTGAAATCCCTGGAATCCAGAAACTGCATACTAGAACAAAGAGCTGAAGATGCAGAGGGACGCTCCCGCAGAAACAATGTCAGGGTCCTAGAAATACCGGAAGGCACCGAGAGCAGAGACCCGATGACTTATGTAGAAAACCTGTTCTACAAGAAGTTGGCCCTGGCAAACTGTCACAAAGTTTTGCTGTTGAGCAGGCTCACAGATCCCTACAAAAGAGACCCCCACCCGTATCGCACCCTTGTCCAATAATTGCAAAAATCCTGAATTTCAGAGACCAGGAGATGCTCCTACAATTCTCCAGAGAGGGGGGGGGGATACGAAGAGATAATTCAAATATACCCATTTACCCAGATTACACCCCCCTAGTGCAGCAGCAACGGAACAGATTTATTTCAGTCAAGGCGAGATTACGACAGAAAGGGATCAAATATATGCTCACATACTCAGCCAGACTGAAAGTGCTACATAGAGGAAGGTCTCATTTCTATGAGAGCCCAGAGGCAGTGTCCATGTGGATGAAACATAACAACATAGACACCCACAACGACACTCTGAACCAGGACGAAGGGGCTAGTGCCTTGCCAAAAACGGACATCAACAAACATTGCACCATGCCACCAGAATTTGTTTGCTGGGAGAAATTAAGAGCGGATCCACTCGAGTAAAAGCTGCGCACAAAATTGCCTGAACGAGATAACAATTAGAAGACGGACTAGCAGTCTAAGAGTGGACCAGATGCGGTTTTTGCTACACACTGTGAAAATCATCGCTACTTGGTCTGAGCTGGCGACTTACGTCCACTGGGCGACGACAGAACCACCCCTAACCATTCGGATTGTCAACATGACATTGTTGTCGACCTACCAAACCGGTGTCAACAGAAGGCTTGACTGCCTACGGACAACGGGATGCCCGAACGGGACGGATCTGTTGGGCATTGTATGTACCCGATGCTCATGGGCTTACCCAAACTGCATTAAGATGTCTGCCTACTATCTGACCATCTACACTGGGACACGGGTCAAACAAAATCTCTTACTGCATAATAGACTCAGCGCCACTACATGCACCAAACATAAAATTGAAAGCGTCATGTACATGCTACCACCCATAAACAGAGCCTGGGGCGCCACAGACTGTGGCCACAAAATGATAATGCAAACAGGCCATGATGCAGATTAAAATGTTATAAAAACAAGGGCTGTCCTGGGTGTCTCTGTGCCAGACATTAGTCCTGGTTGCAAGAGCCTTACCCAGATTCTTTTGCTCACGATCTTTCACAGAGGAGAAATATCTCAAACATATCAGTCTTTGTCCTGCCCAGGGGCAGTCCAGCATTGTATTACTAGGCAATTTTCCTCTGAACAAGAGTACCAACAGCAACCCCAGACACGTGTAGGAGTCTGGTTGGACCTCATCAGTAGGGTGGAGCTGTGCCTCTCTAAGAATAGTGAGCAAGGGGTCCACGTCTGGATTCCTCTAGCAACTTAGGGTGAGACCCAAAATTACTTAAATATGCAAAAAACAAGGGGGGTCCTGGGAGTCTCTCTGCCAGACTTTAGTCCATGTTGCGAGAGCCTTACTCGGATTCTTTAGCTCACTATCTTTCACAGAGGAGAAATATCCCAAACATATCAGTCTTTGTCCTGCCCAGGGGCAGTCAAGCACCAAAATGCTAGGCAATTCTCCTCTGAACAAGAGTACCAACAGCAACCCCATGCACGTGTTTCGGTCTGGTTGGACCTCATCAGTAGAGTGGAGCTGTGCCTCTCTAAGAATAGTGAGCAAGATTAAAATGTTGACATGGGATGTGAGGGGCCTCGGCACATACATTTACAGGAACAGAGTTAAATAATACCTCCAGCGTACGAAGATCTAACTAGCTCTGCTACACGAAATCCATCTGACAGCTGAAGAGCAGAAAGTAGTGGTGAAATGCTGGGGAGGTACGGTACATGGGTCTCCATACTCTAAGCATGCCAGAGTTGTGCTTATATGTGTCACTGACTTGCTATCATTTCGGTTACTGAACCTTGACAAGGAGGCTGGTATATAATTCTGCAGGGTTAGCTTGGCATTAAAGAACTAGCCACAGTGAATTCCTATTTTCTGAACCATGCGATACATGCACACATTCAAACGCTATGCACACATATTACCCCATATAGAGATGCCTTCTTCATATGGGGTGGGGATTTCAACTGTGTTCGAGGCACGATACACGACAGGTCCACACCACCTAAGAGTGGCCAACTCCTGGCCACAACCAAGCTGAACAATGTGGTTGCTGATTGTTAGGGAGAATTCTCTGTTTAGGCTGAATTTCCTAACCTAGTGAGTCCCCCAGCAGCTTTGCTGGATTTTTGGGGTTTATTTTTTTCTCCTGCCAAGAGTGAGACTCTTTTACCCTCACTCTTGGGCATGATTTGAGTGTGTTTCTTTGACCCTAGATGTGTTTAATGAGCTATGGGGTCTTTTACTCCATAGGGCTTCATGTGTTTTTGTGATGTGTGTTACACAGCACCCTCAGTGCAGTAACACAGGGGTGTCATAGTGACCCCCCAATATAGACTCCATACCCTGGGACTGACCACTGTCTCCCAGGGCATGTAAAGTCACTATTGACTTTACTAGTCTCAAATTCTGAACAGAACCAGTACAAACCATCATATTGTGGACGTACTGGCCGGGGCAATTCGATTGCCCCGGGGTCTGTTAGTCGAGGGGGCACGTCTCCGTCCCCCCTGATCGAGTTTTGGCTGGTGGCAGTGGATACTACTTTTTATATTCGACCGCAAATATATCTCTATGGGATTTCCCATTGTTCGAGGCTACCAACTTTAATTATTTAATTCCTATAGCCTCGAAAATACTGCCGGGTTATTTATTTAATATTAATTCTCCGGTTGGTATTTTTTGCCAGAACTCGGTTCTAAAATGGCGTTTGTGTTCGCTTCTGTGACTCCAACCCAAGTTGAGCCCTTTGTTCCACTTTTTGGCGGGCTTCTCCACAGAAGCACTCCAAAGTGGTGCAACTCTGTCTGGGGTACTTAGGAGGGGTGGAGGGGGATGTAGGCACCCTGGACTGAGTTGCCTAGGCAACTCAAGTCGCACTCCGTCCTGATTGGCCCAAGTGGTGAGCCGGCCGGCTCACCACTTAGCATGTTTGAGTGACAGGCTGAGTGAATGGGGGTTTTCTGCATAAAAGCAGGGCTTTGGGGACTGGAACTTTAGAAGTCGCCACAGGACCTAAGAATCGGACGAGGGAGAAGCTGAGCTGACCTGCTACGACGACACCACCGGTGGAGCCCTGCTGAACCGTCTCACCACTTTTCCCGACGACAGAGGAGATCTCCAGCCCAGAGAGTCTTCTTCCTTCGACTGGTGGGGATAACCAGTCTGCTTCCTTTTTCGCTTCCTAGAGCATCTCGTGGCCGCCTTGCCTGTGCCAAGCACCCCGGCAACCGGGATACCACGTTTTACCACTACCGTGAATCAATTGGTAGTACCTTTAACCGGAAAACTCTGCGGCTGGTTTCTTCCCTGGCAGTGCAACGACCTTCATCTTTCCTCCACGTCGAGATCTTCTCTTCCTCTGGACGACGCCGCGACTTGCACCCGCTGCCAGGAACAACTGCCCCCGCTAGAGGATCCTTTCCACATAAGGTACCGTGTTCCGCCTGGCTTCCCTTGCTACCGACTGTACGGGGTAGATTTAGCCCCCGGCTTTCGACCCTGGGTTAGCCTGGGACACCCTGGCTAAACGTTTCTGAGCCTAACTAAAACCTTTCTGAACTCCCTGCAAGACCTTTTAAGCCTGTTGTCATTGTGTGATCTTGGGTGCATTTGTGCCCTGCTCTCTCCAAGAGTGGGCCCGGCCTATGGACTTTGGCTCACAAAGAACTTTGACTTTCCTGCCTTGCTTAAGAGTTCCTAAGTATTAGTGTGGTGTATTTTCCTACATTCTGCCTTTTTCCCTCCCTTTTACGTTAACTTATTGGAGTGCCATCTATAGTTAAGCGCTCACCTCTGTCTGGAAATAAGTGGTGTTAACTAAGACTTGTCTGATAAGGAATAAGGGATGTATATATAATAATAGTAACTGTGTTTAGAGTGATTTACAATAATAGTGCAGGAGTGTTTCAATAAGTATAAGTGTGTTTTTAAATAAATAATTATATACCTTGATACCAAAGCTCTGGTCAGTGTTTGCTTGTGCTATTGTGTCTGAGTGTCTATTGTGTATACTTTACATACTGCCTAACTCTTCTTGAGGGAAGTCTGACTGCTCAGCCACAGCTACCAGGTAAATCTGGGTGGTACAGACTGCTACCAAGTGAGTTTACTGCCAACACCTGTAGTCCTAAATCTTTTGCAGTGGTCCCCAAGGTAACTGCACAGGTTTCTGCCTAACACTGATCTAGCCTAACTAGATGTCTGGAGGGAGCTTCACCCCGGGATCAGGAAATACTCCTTTTACTCCTCCCCACATAAATTGTATACCAGGATAGACCCTCTTTGCTGGCTCCAGCCAACTTCCCGAATTTGTGGGTGCTAAATACATGGGCCGCACCATATCAGATCACTCCCCACTTATAGTCTTAAGGGACCATGGGACGCCCAGCACCCGTGACATGGCGCATGCCCACACAGACGCATTAACAGATCTTGCCTTTAAAGAACAACTCGGTGCTAAACTGGACTTCTTCCTGAAAAATAACATCAGCAGTGTAAATAGCTGGGGAATCATCTGGGAAACCTTAAAGGTCATAACCAGCGGTGAGATCATTGCTGGTGATTGTGGCATCCGCAAGAAGCTGAGAGAGGAACTCGAGACCCTTGAAGCTAGAGTTAAGGAACTAGAAAGGTTGCATCCAGGCATACCATCCGCTGAGAGAGACCGTGGGGAGATTTGATCCCAATGCCGAATCGCAGAGGAAAAATTGTCAAAGTTTGACTATGTCACTAAGACAGCACAAACGCGCACTGAAGGAGAAGAGTTTGGGAAATTGTTAGCTTGGCTATGCCGAGAAGAATACCTTAAAGCACCAATTGCGCTATTACAAGGTGAATGTGGAGCCCCATGGCAGGCACAGACAGTAATCAATGAAATATTTTCTAGTTATTATGCCAAGCTGAACAGTCACAGCACCCAAACACCTCCTGAAGATATTGCAGAGGCCTTCACAATGATTAAACTCCCGTAGCTCACCACTAGCCAGCGAGTGTTCCTAGATCACGCTACAAGAGATGGGGAAAGCGATAACATCACTCGCTTCAGGCAAATCAATCCATCTTAGTTCCGACACTTCTAAAAGTCTTTGAGGAAGCCTTTGACAGTGGCACACTCCCGAACAGAATGCTTGAAACGTTGGTGGTCCCCATCCTTAAACCCGGGAAACCTGCGGATATATGTGATTCATACTACCCCCTGGCCATGCTAAATTATGATGTCAAACTACTTACCACCATGCTGGCCATTCGGCTTTGTCAGTGCATTGCTGCGCTGATACACACTGACCAGAGCGGATACGTACCTGGTCGCAACACCACTTCAAACCTGCGTAGACTGCAACACGTAATTGATCAGACCAACACTTGTACCGAACAATATGTAGTAGCATTCCTAGACGCTGCCAAAGCCTGTGATTCAGTGTACTGGGAGTGGATGGAGGCAGCACTACTAGGTTTTGGGGTTGGAGCAAATTTTGCACGTACACGCTGGGTTAAAATATTGTACTCCTACCCCCCCACAGCCAAGGTTAAAACAGGCCGGCAGATATCTGGACATTGGGCCATAGAAAGTGGGATGCAACAAGGGTGCCTGCTCTTAGCAATGATTTATATATTAGCATTGGAAACAATAGCGCTATATTTGAGGCAGGAGTACTTGGCGGCGGGAAAACCCATCAGGGGCACTACACATCTGATCTTCCTGTACGCAGACGATGTACTACTATACCTATGCCAGTCGCAACACAACTTACCCATAATACTAGCAGAAATCATGCCTCTTTCCTCTAGTGGAGCTAAGAGGAACATACACGGCTGCCTCGCCGGAATGGGGCCTGAAACAGGAACACAACTTCAGATATATGCACACACCCCAGGAAAAGACACACGCCCTAAATACACGAAGAGCAGTGGAACGTGTTAAAATCGATGGCGTTCTGGTCCTGACTGCCCCTCTCTCTTATGGGTAGGGTAGCTATCACTAAAATGATCATCCTACCAAGGCTCCTATACAGCTTTACTAACATTTGTCCTCATTACAACCTGCCCGTCCGGGACCGTGCAAAATCCGTGACAGCGGTAAAAACGTTTCCGTGTCCGCAAGGTTGCGGAAAAACCGTCCGATTACACGCTGTCGGTCGCGCGCACCACACGGACTCGGAAACGTTGATACCGCTGTCACGGAAAACCCCACGGAAATGGAAATAACGCAGCCACAAGTGGCGCAAAACCTGTGTCCGCCTCCGCCGCCACGGACACGGAACCGGAAATACCATGATCGCCAAAACAGGAAACAGAGAGGCGGCCATTATATAAAAGCACAATCCATTGCCATCCAGAGCCAGCAAAAGAACAATCCTAACTCTGAGAAGCCAAAAGGGACCACCAGCATGTCTGCCAGGATTCCTGCTCAGAGGCAGCGCAAACAGCGCTTCAGCGAGGCGGAGCTAACCGTCTTGGTGGAGCACATTGTGGACAATGCGGAGATGCTGTTCAGCGCCGACCAACGGCGTGCCACACAGCCGCGGAGGAAGGAGGTGTGGGCCGAAGCTGCACGCAAGTGCACCTCTGTGGGCGTGACAGCGAGGAGCGTGAAGGACTGCCAAAAGCGGTGGGACGACCTGAGGCTGAGGGTACGCAACCTCATTTCCACGCACCGCCAACGCAGCAGTGGGACAGGCGGAGGACCCCCTTCCCCACTGAGGCTGCAAGCATGGGAGGAGCGTTGCAGCAGCGTCCTCCACCTAGAGGGAATCCATGGGATCGGGGAGGCTGAGGCAGGAGTGAGCCCACCTGCAGATGCCGGTAAGTGCCCAAACATGAATGCCACATGAAAATATGCAGTTGTGAGTACTGGGCCAAAGGACCCATTAACAACCCCCCCCCCCAGGCAGTGCATGTGTGGGCCAAAGGACCCATTAACAACCCCCCCCCCCAGGCAGTGCATGAGTGGGCCAAAGGACCCATTAACAACCCCCCCCAGGCAGTGCATGTGTGGGCCAAAGGACCCATTAACAACCCCCCCCCCCCAGGCAGTGCATGTGTGGGCCAAAGGACCCATTAACAACCCCCCCCCCCAGGCAGTGCATGTGTGGGCCAAAGGACCCATTAACAACCCCCCCCCCCCCCCCCGGCAGTTCATGTGTGGGCCAAAGGACCCATTAACAACCCCCCCCCCCCCCCAGGCAGTGCATGTGTGGGCCAAAGGACCCATCATGATCCGTATGGATCAACAACACTAATTGCATGCCCTTTGTGTCCCCACAGCCGTTTCAAGTGACAGTGATACTGCACAACAGGCCAGCCAATCTGCACCGGCAAGTACACAAGCCACCGCCACCACACAGGAGGATGCTGCCGGCAGTTCTGCACCTCTGGCCACATTACCAGCCACTACAGATGTGCGGCCCACCACCATCACCGACATCCCCACCGTCTCCACACTGCCTGAGTCTAGACAGGTGCCACGGGAACCTATCATGGCCACCCAACACAACACCGAAGGCAGCAGCACTGAGGAGGGGGCGGCCTGCAGTGATAACAGTGCCCCGCAAGAGCACTCGGAAACGGGGCCACAGGGGGAGATGCCCACAATGGAAGACCTGGGCTCCTTCCATGAGCTGGAGTTCATCCCCACATCACTGGGGAGTCCCATGAGGTCGCCCACCCTATCCATGGCCGAACTGAATGCCCGCATGCAGCGGATGGAGGACCAGCAGGCTACCCTCACCCAGCTGGTGGAGAGGCAGCTAGAGGAATCCAGGCTGCAGAGGGAGAGCCACAGCGCCTCAGTGCGTCGCCTGTCGAGGTCCATCGGACGCTTTGCGAGCACTATAGTGACCCTTGCACGCCATGTGCGGGAGGGCAACGACCACACCTCCAGGCTTGTAGAGGCCATGTTGGTTGGCCACCAGGCAAATCTGGCACGGATGCCCTCAATCCCAGATTCTGCCCAATCAAACACAACCACCCCATCCAGCTCCACTACTGCCAGTCCAAGGAGGCGCTCGAGTAGGCTAACGGGTCCCTCGGGCAAGGTTGCACAGGCACAGAAGCGCACACGGAAGTGATGGCATGTGTGTGGGGCAGTGCAGGACAAATGTGGACTACAAGGGTGTGAGAGGGGTAGGCACGTTTGGGTGGTGGGGTAGGTAGTTTTGGGGGTTTGAACAATGGGGTCTGGGTGGGGGTGGGCACGTTTGGGTGGTGGGGTAGGTAGTTTTGGGGGTTTGAACAATGGGGTCTGGGTGGGGGTGGGCACGTTTGGGTGGTGGGTGGCCCCGGGTGTACAGCTTCCCTAACCAATGCACCTCCTTCCCTGTTGTTATTACATCAATACATCACCATTTCGAATCAAGACATACATGTGTGGACATTGATCATTTATTTTGCAGTGCAACTATTAATTCATTGTCGTCACCATGTTCATGCATTTCTGTGAATGTGCTGTGACTCAAAAGTAAATGCGAATCAGGGCATCCCGTGCTCTCTGCCCATCATGTGGACCCCCAGGGGGAGGCGGTGCCATCCCATCCCCATACCCATCCCCATCTCCATCCCCATCTCCATCCCCATCCCCATCCTCCTCATCTGCGTCTGGTGGCATTGGGATGTTCCTGCACAGGCATATATTGTGCAGCATGGCACATACGAGCGTGATTTTACCCGTCTTCACTGGGCTGTACAGCAGTGATCCGCCAGATCTGCTCAGACAGCGGAAACGGGCCTTCAGCAGTCCAAATGTCCTCTCAATCATTCCACGTGTGCGGATATGTGCCCTATTGTATGCCTCTTCATGCCTATTCCTTGGTCTCCGTACAGGTGTCATCATCCATGGCGTGAGTGCATATCCTGCATCACCTACATGGGATGTAGATGGGGGAACATGTCAGTGTTTGTGGCATCATGTCCTCATCTGCTGCTGTGCATTCTTGTATCATCATTCATTCATGCATATGTACCATGCAGTGTATGGAGGTATGTTTTGGCCATCACGATGTATGTCGCTAACTGGATATGGGCCTACACATTAACTTGCATGTTTACTGTGCCCTGCGGGTGACATTTGATTGTGTGCATGTCACGGTGCAGTGCTGTCCACACATGGCAGAGTGACTCCACTGTACGGAAGTAGTAAATACACGTCGTCTCATTTACACACCTCTCGTGCCTTTTGAGGCAGTGTTTCAATTGAGGGTGGGTGTCTGCAGTGGCACAGCGTTCATGGGACAGTGACGGGATTGGCTGTGCAGCGTGTGCACGGGCACATTGTGGTGCCCTGTCATGTCTTCCTTCATGATGTTTGGCATCCGCTGTGTATTTGGTAGATGGAAGGGGGGTGATGCATGTGCGGTCACAGCGGCACACTCACAATGCTCATTGGCCTGGACACACACACACCACTTCGACAGGGTTGTAGCATCGTCAGCTGTACTCGCCCAATAGCCATGTGCTTTGTCTGGCTTAGCGTTCCATGTACCGTGGCAACGTGGAATTCCGCAGTACCATTGAGTCATGTGATGAGCCTGGGAAACGTGCGCAGCAGTGTGTAATCAGTTGCATGGCATCACAAACCATCTGGACATTCAAAGAGTGATACTGTTTCCTATTGCGGAACACCGCCTCAATTGCACGTGGTACTGTCAGCTCAACGTGGGTGCAGTCAACTGCGCCTATGCAATTTGGCATGCCTGCTATGGCATGGAAGTCCAACTTGGTGGCAATGACCTCGGGGAGGGTGCGGAGTAGGGCTATGTGTTGCGACACATGGCGCAACAGGGCATCCAGTACCTGTACCAGGATTTTGGAGAAACAGGGTTGTGATATGCCGTGCAGCTCACCAACCGTGTGTTGATAGGTGCCAGTGCCAAGGAAATGCAGTACTGAGACCACCTTCAAGAGGGGGGGATGGCGGTGGGGGTGTCAATTAGGCTGCTGATGTTGTCCTCAATCATGGCGGTGATGTGCAGGATTGTTGCACGGTCCAGCCGGTATAGTGTGTGGATCTGTCCTGGGGTGAGGTTCCAGGGTCAGGCCCTGATGCGTGGTATTGCTGGCTGGCGGCGGGGTCGGGCTGGCTGGGCAATGGGGTTTGCCATAGCTGCAGGGTTGGCTGGTTGCCGCCTGCGCCTCCTCCGCCTACGCCTCCTCCTCTGCGCCATTACTGCCACCATGTGCAGTGCTGCCTGTTGGTTGAGTAGGCCCAGTCCCAGTGCTACTAGACCTGCTGCCTGCATGGTTCTGTGTTGTGTTGGGCTGGGTGTGGCCCTTTTGTAGGCTCCCAGTGGCCTGCTAGGTCCAGCTGGGCTGATTTGGTGCACCTGTGCCCTGATGCAGTTCAGCAGGCAGTGTATAACGCCATGTTCGCGGTGGCGGCGGTTCCGCCACCATGATCACGGTATTTACGCCACTTTTTTTTTGCCGGTATTTCCGTGTCCGCGCTAGTTGTGATGCTCAGTGTTTCGTGTTGACGGTAATGGAGGGGTTTCCGTGCAGACGGACTTAACGGGACCCCTATTTCCGCGGTGGCGGTTGAGGGTGGTGCTATTACCGGGGCCGCGGGTCATGATTGGGCAGACATGGAAACGGTGCCGGTATGGTTTTACCGGCAGTGTTAATTCCAGACCGGAGTACTTGTAATGAGGCCCATTGTCTTTTACATAGAAGCCCCCTTATTTCATGACCTGGAAAGTATACTTGGAGCATTGCTATGAGGGCTGAAAAGGCATAGACTGGCCATCACTACCCTATCGCTTCCCTATGAGCAGGGAGGTGTCCAACTCTGCGGCTGGAATGCTATTTCCAGCCACCCAGCTTAGCTTCATCACGAAACGGCTGTCAGACGAATTTACATCCGAGCATGAGCTGCTTAGCACACTGATGAGCCCTGTGTTACTAAAAGAAGCATTATGGCACCCGGGAAGTAGATCCGAAACTCACTCATTAGCATTACTTGTGGGCAGACGGGTCTGGTCAAGAACACTTAAGTCACTCCACCTCCAACATCCCTACTCTCCCAATGCTGCCATTCTGATGAGCACATGTGTGACCCAGAGGAACTGAAGGTTGTGTGATGCTGGGAACGGTCAGGCATAGCCACTTGCAGAGACATGTATAAGAATGGAACTTTTTAAGAACTGGTCGACCTCATGCAAAAGGAGGGACTCCCAGGTGGGCAGTTTCTCTGAGAATAGCCAGGAGTGCCAAGCATGACTGGCCTGATTGGCCTGCAGAACCTCAACAGAACGCCCTTCTAACAATAATGTATGACCTAGAAGCTAGCTGGAGGCCGGTGTCCAGACTGTCTCCTACACAGCAAAAACATCAATCTCACCAGGTTGAAGACACAATGGGAAGTGGACTTTGGGCTAGAAATCACTGACAGACAGTGGACACTGGCGCTGGGCTTTGTCAAGAATATGTCGCTCAATACTAGATTTAGGCTCATATAGGTGAGCGTGCTTCACTGCACGTACATGACCCTTTCTAGAGTCACCACATAAAAAAAAAAAACACTTTCTATTTGCCCACGGTGTGGTCAAGATAACGCCCACATAACGCACATGCTCTGGGAGTGCGGGGTGAGTGTTTTTGTTTTGGTCCCGAATCAAACAGACCTGCGAAACAGCAAGGATCAAAGGATACAAATGGAACCCGCTTGAATGTATATTGGGAGCATACCCCAGATTAAGCTAGCATAAACACATTTGTACATTTATGGATCCGGCTTGTATTTTGGCTAAGAGATGCATAACTATCACCTGATATCACAAAAAGGCCCATGTTTTGAGACATGGCTCAGAGAAATGCAGCGCTTGTGCCAAGCCGAGACCACTGCATGGGGAAGAATAATAGAAGTACATGGTAGGGATTTTGTGCTCAACTTTGTAGCATGGAAAACACTTGTCAAATCTGTTTTTTACCCCTCTGATGCCAGACCACTGTTAATCCTCCTTACAACGACAGTTTTTATCACTACACACAATTAAGACTACAAGTGTAAGTACAATTTCACCTTTGGTACAAGCCTGTACTACACAGTAATGTGGTAGCAGTGGCTGGGCAGCCAAACATATCTAAAGTGTGAAGTGAGCAGTAGAACAGGTTACACAAAGGACCAACAAATAAAGTAATTCAAACAAACACTTACTCAAGGTTTCTTGTTAAAATAATATACATTTATTTACACAGTCATTTGGAAAGCATTCCACTAGTAAGAGCAGCTCATTATCACAATCTAATATACTACAATACTCAACCAATCAGTTTCTGAACAAGTTCAGCTTCCCTGAAGTGGGAGCAAAATGGTACTTCAGTTACTTTAAAAAGGGGTAAAAAGACAAGGTTCTGCAGCATGGGATCTGGCATGGATTCACATGCTCATGAATATTCCCCGTCGTCAGGCTGGGAATCCTCTGTGAAGAAAAAATCAGTTTCAGTTTTGTTTCTGAACTGTCTTTCTACTAATAACCAATCACTGGTCTCTGGGTCATACTGCCCCCAGCCAATGACTGCCCTCTACCTAAGCCCCTCCTCTGGCAGCTATCTTCAGATTTTTACCGCATGACCAAGTGTTGGGAGTCCTCGTCCTGTAGCTCTCGAGCTTTTACGGTGTGTTGCATTTTTTCAAAGAGTTTACTCTTATTTTTTCAGTCAATTCGAGTCTCAAGCTCCACCGATTCTTCTTCCGATCAACGGGGACCCGTTTCGGAATTTTCTACGCCCCTTAAGTGCGGATTTTCATCGAATTACACTTCTTGGAGGATTCCGGAAGACCTTTGAGGTCTACCCCAATTCGGACATGGCCCAGGACAAAGGAGATTTAACACCTACTGGATCCAAACTGTTCAGGAACTCCCCAGGATGTGGTTTACAGATTGTCTTCAAGGAAGATGAGCACTCCCGGTGCCTCTACAGCCTTCGTGCCAACAAGTCGCACGTGGAGGAGGACTGTGCGTTCTGTAAGAACATGTCCGTCCGGACAATGAAAGACCGTCGTACTCGGCTCACCAACTGGCTGGAGGGAAAGAGACCAGCAGCAGGTGAGGAGAAGAAGTCAGAGCGTTCTTCTAAGACCTTTGAGGGGGCTCCAGCGACCGGGGCCCAACAAAAGGCAAAGCACTGCGAATCCGCGGGCACCGGGAGCGCCGTTGGTTTAGACTCCTCGGCTGCCAGGCAGAGCGCAATGTCACCGATGCCATCATCCACGAGCCAACGCTCTGGCTCGGGGAAAAGGAAGTCAGGGAACCCAGGTAAGCTTCGGGAGAAGCCCCGGTCGATACCGACGGAGAAAGCCAAGGGGGGGCGAGACGATGACCCTCCCCCTAAGGTGAAGGCCTCAGAGGCTCCCAAGGTCGTGAAGGCCCTGATTCATCCGGCGAAGGCCTCGATTGAAGGAGTCGTGTCAGCCCTGGCAAAGCCTGTGGAGGCTACTCCATTGTAGACGACTTTCGGGCCTAGACTTTCCTGCCACCCCAGAGGGAATCCTCTTTCCAGCCGATAGAGAAGACCACCGTAAAACCCCGGGGCGAGAAAGGGGGGGCACGGTAGCCGCAACAGACACGGATACCACCTCTAAAGATGAGCTGGCTGGCGTCAAAGCTATCCTGGACAAGAAGTTTGAGGCCTATGGGGGGGATCCCGACGAGGCGGACATAGAGGGCAACGGTGGAGCCAGCGAGGAGACGCGGGCCTTGGAGGAAACAGAGGACCCCACGCGTCGCTCCCGGACAATTCAGGAGCATTCTTGATGGCCTTGCAGACCCTGTGTACAGAGATAAGGACAAGGTTGCCCTTACCCCCAGCGGACGATCCAGCGGCGCCTGGACCGTCGGGGAGCCCACTGAGCAAGCGGAGGCGAATGAAGCCTCCCCCTCCTTTCCAGCCTTCACCTCCAATACCTCCAGCGAGGGATGAGACTGGAACAGAGACAGACGGCGGGGACGGATGACGGACGACGACAGTGGTGACGACGGAATGGATCTCCCATCACCCCCTGCCCGGGCCTCTTCCCCCCCACCCCTGACGAAATTGGCTCTTTTCACGCCATGATCGCCAGGGAATCGGAGCTTTTCCAGCTGTGCCCCGAAGAGCAGAAGAAGGAAGGTTTCCTCTACCAACGTTGGGAGGCCAAGAGGAAGACCGTCCTCTCAGTCCCGTTACTGGACGACATCTGGGATGAAGGACTGTCCCTGATGAAGAACCCGTCCACTGCCCCTGCCAAGAGGGAATGGTACGAGAAGAAGTACCGGGTCCCTGACTCCACTCCTATGTGCCTCAGAGCACAGCCGTCCCCGGATTCGGTGGTCTCTGCGGCAGCCACGAAAAAATCGGCAGGGGCGACGGAGTCACCTTCCACTTCCCCACCGGACGGCGTGGGTAAGAAGCTGGATGCCATGGGACGACGGGTTATCTCGTCAGCAGAGACGACCATCAAGGTGGCCAACGCCCTCACAATCGTGGCACGTTACAACAGGGAGCTGTGGTTCAAGATCACTCCCCTCCTGAACTTCCTCCCAGACGACAAGAGGGCAAAGGCCCTTGAAACCCTGCAGGAAGGTGAGGTGGCTTCGGACCACGCCATCACGGTGGCCACGGACATCGCTGACACCGGCTTTCGCCAGATGGGCAACAGCATTTGCCTGCACTGGCGCGTGGTTGGCTCAAGGCCACCGATTTCAGTCAGGACGTGCAGACCACGGTACTGGACATGCCCTTCGATGGTAACAACCTGTTCGGGAAAGCCGTGGACGAGTCGCTACAGGCCATCAAAGCGGACACTGAGACGGCCCGTGCCCTAGGTACTCTTCATCAACGACGGCCGTCCTTTCGGACCACCGGAGGCAAATCTCAAGGTGCCTCCATAAGGATTCGGCGGCAGTTCATCGTCGTACCGCCAAGCTGCCCGTTCCTCGTCAGAGGAAGCTTACAGAGGCCGCTACAAGACCGGTGGATACCGTCGTCGTCGCCAAGGAGCTCAGGTGGCAAGGCCTTGGCGAAACAGGATTGATATGATAAGATATGGCATTTATAACGCGCTTATACACAAGTGTTTCAAGGTGCGATTGAACCAGCAGTGACGTCGGGCCCCCACCTAAGCACCCCGGTGGTAGGTCAGCTGGCAAACTTCGTCGGCGTGTGGGAGTCCATCTCCACTGAACGTTGGGTGCTGGATGCCCTGGCCCACGGGCACACTCTGGAGTTTCAAAGAAAGTGCCCCCATTTCCCTCCTGAGGTCAGGAAAGAAAACCACGTTCCACAGCTGCTTCTGGAGGTACGAGCCATGCTGGGAAAGGGCACGATAGAACTTGTCCCAAAGAGGCTCCAGGGATCTGGAGTATAATCGCGGTACTTCCTCCTTTGAAAGAAGACCAGCGACTGGCGACCCATCCTGTACCTTCGGCGCCTCAACAAATACATCAAAGCCCAGAAGTTCTGGATGGTTACCCGCCAGCACGTGCTGGGACAGCTTGAGGAAGGCAACTTCCTATCGTCGCTGGACTTGGAGGATGCTTACTTCCACATCCCCATACACAAAGGACATCAAAAGTTCCTACGTTTCGTGGTCCAAGGGCAGCACTACCAGTTCAAGGCCCTGCCCTTCGGGTTGAAGTCGGCCCCAAGGGTCTTTACCAAGTGCCTGGCATCAGTGGCGGCGCGGCTGCGCCTGCAGGGAATCCACGTTTACCCCACCTGGACGATTGGCTCATCCAAGCAAAGTCAAGAGAACTCGCCGTCGACCACAAGGCCAAGACCTTCCGCCTGCTCACAGAACTGGGATTCTCGATCAACTTTGCGAAGTCCCACTTGGTACCGTCGCAGGATGCCCTGTTCCTGGGAGCCAGACTCGACACAGTGGCATGGTTGGCATCACCGTCGAAGGAGAGGACGAATGCCATACTAGGCAAGGTTCAACGGCTGTTGACCATGGAAGTGGCCAGGGTGAGGTCCATCAAGCCCCTGCTCAGCATGATGTCATCTTGCATCTACCTCGTGCGCCTGTGCAGGCTGCGATGCGACCACTGCATGAGTTCCTCGACGCCCGTTGGATGCAAGTGGCGGGGAGCTTCAAAGACAAGCTCTTGCTCAACAAGACTTTCCGTCAGGTGATCCGGTGGCGGGGCACCCTGCGCGCATCTCGCGGCGGGCATGGACTTCCAGACCCCAACACACCAGGAAACTGTGACGACGGACGCCTCCCTGGAGGGATGGGGAGCGCACACCGGAGATCTCCATGCAAGAGGCCTTTGGCTCCCGGAGGAGAGGTCCCTGCACAACAACGTCCTGGAGCTCCAAGCCGTGTTCTGGGCCCTCAGGTCTTTCCTTCCGTCCCTCAAGGACAAAGTGGTACGGATCTTCACCGACAACACCACCACGATGTTCTACATTTGGAAGCAGGGGGCACCAGATCCCCAGCCCTATCCAAGGAAGTGCAGGATCTATGGCACTGGGCCGTCGCCCAGGGGATGTTCCTGGTACCCTTTCATCTGGCAGGAGTGAAAAACACTGTCGCCGACTCACTCAGCAGGGAGCAGCGCTCTTGCCACGGGTCGGAGCTTCGGCAGGATCAAGTGGATCTCCTTTTCCGACGATCGGGCAGTCCCCAGATCGACCTGTTCACGACGGCGGCGAACACCAAGTGCTGGAGGTTCGCCAGCAGGTTTCCCCAGCCGGGGAGCATGGGCGGTGCATTCTCCTTCTCCCGGGACGGCCTGTTCCTGTACGCGTTCCTACCGTTGCTTCTGCGACTCATCAGTCAACTCAGACGGTCCCGGTGCAGGATGATCCTCTTTGCACCAGCGTGGCCGAGGCAGATATGGTTCCCGGACCTTCTGGACTTGTAAGCATCCCCCCCAGTCAAACTGCTGACGGATGCGGATCTTCTCGCAAGGGAAGGGGGCGCCATCCTACATCACGACCCGGGATCGCTGAACCTGCAGGCCTGGCTCCTGCAGCACTAGAGTTCGGAGGCTACGATATCCCGGCCGACTGCAAGGAGGTACTTGCAAAGGCCATGGCGCCCTCTGTCTGGTGCCGTGCACGGAAGATCAACCCTCTACGGATTACGGCCCTTCAAGTGCTGCCGTACTTGCTGCCGCTGGCCAAGGCAGGGCTGGAACATGCCTCCATCAAGATCCACCTCCCGCTACACCAGAACTCTGGGGCGGTCGTCGCTGTGGTCTCACCGCCTGGTGAAGGAGGTCATGAAAGGACTGTTCCGCTCGTTCCGCTCGTTCCGGCCCTGGCGTGGGAGCTCAACGTAGTGCTGACCAGGCTTATGGGTCCCCCATTCGAGCCCTTGCATTCGGCACTGCTGAAGTTCCTATCGTGGAAGACAGCGTTTCTTGTGGCCCTCACATCCGCACGTCGAGTGAGAGAGATCCAGGCCCTTTCCTTTAAACCTCCATACCTGACATTCCACGAGACGAGACGAGGACGCACCCCTCCTTCATGCCCAAGGTGCCGTCTGACTTCCATCTCAACGAGCCCTTGGTGTTACCGGTTTTCTTCCCGTCGCCGGCTGAGAGGACTTTGCACTCGCTGGATGTGGCTAGAGCGCTGACGTTCTACGTGGACCGCACAAAGAGTTTTTGGAAGACGTCACAGCTGTTTGTGAACTTTGGACCTGTGAACCCAGGGAAGGTCCTCTCGAAGGCTTCCATTTCCAGATGGCTCTCCGGCTGCCTCATGCACTGGCACCGGTTGGCAAACCGACCGCTGCCCGGCCATCCAAGAGCCCATTCAACCAGAGCGATCGCTCCTACTACAGCGTTCTTGTCTGGTGTGCCCAGCTGGACATCTGCAGGGCTGCTAGGTGGAGGTCGACACACACCTTCACGAGATTCTAGTGCGTCGACTGGGATTCCAGGGAGGAGTCCAGAGTCGGCCAGGCAGTGCTGCGCAACCTGTTCGCTTGAAGGTGAGCCTGGTGAGGTGCTTAATGTTGAGTTGTTGAAATGCTTAGTGTAGAGCCTCGCCATCTCCCGTGTTTGTGCATGTATGTACTGCTATGTATTCTTGTGTTCATGAGCATGTGAATCCATGCAGACCCCATGCTGGAGAAGGAAAAAGTTACTTACCTGTAACTGTTGTTCTAATCCTCCTCCCATACTACTGCTTTTCCTTCTCCCTGACTACTACTGCTCCTCCCCCAGACTATTACGGTAACGTGCCTTTGGCCCTCTATCAATCTTTTCACATTTACATCTTACACTTCCCTCCCTACAAACGTTAAACATGCACACTCACACTGCAAAACCACTATAACGCCTAGGTCAATGCCTCACCTGCACCACAACTCTTTTCAGCAAGCCGCAGCTCCCACCTTCCTTCTGCTGGTCTCTTAGTCAATGTCCATCTCCGTTCTCCCCGGGTTCACCCACGCTGTCTGTTCCCTGACCCCGCTTAAGTATCCATCCCCCTATGCTAGTTGGCCCATTTGCCCCCAACCAACTACTTCTTTCTTTTTCCTCCCAGGGTGTGTATGTGTAGAGAAAAGCTTTAAAATGGGGGTAAACCCCGCCCACTTTCTCAGCATGGCATACTGCTTGAAGGCGTTCGAACACTAACATTATAATTTGTATTTTGATGTCCGCTGAATGGGACGGTCTTGGCAGGTTCGAGAAACTTCCCCATTTTAGTTTGTGGTGGTCTAGTGGACTGTCTCTTCAGAGTGTCGGAGTGCTGGCATGCTCCGCCGGTCCTGCTTGGTGGGTTTGTGCCCTGTGGCGGTGCATGCCTGCAGCAGGTGCCTCGCTTCCATTGCTGTAGCAGCAAACTGGTCTCTGTGGGGCTGCAGCTGACTCTGAAACTTTGTGTGCGTGAGCCCTTGATCTGGCGGTTTTGTTCTTCTCATTTCCTTTCTCACCTGTGTCAGTATCTGAAATTGAGAGAAAACACTGAGTGTATGCACCCAGAGGTAATGATGGAGTTTCTTCCCTAGTTTTCCTCCCACCACCGGCTCAGAGGGCTTCCTGTCCCTGTTGACAAGGCCAGGTGACTGACCTTGTCACAATCCATAATGCATTAAACCGTAAGACACGGGTGACCCACTGAAACCTTACTATAACAGTCAACCGCTCTCATATCTGCTCCCATCCCTCTGTATCTGTGTCCTTGTCCTCTGTAAATGTGGCCGGAACATAAAACACAAAGCTCAAACCACATGAGGGGTGTATGCCCTTACCTATCAACAAGATGGAGGTAAAGGGGAACAGGAGAGACAAAGCCTTCCCCATCTTCCCCATCTACCCCACTTAACTGACGGCCACTGCAGAACATATACATCATGTAACCTCAATAGACACCCATTATAACCAGTGCTAAACACAGGTTGTTAGGGAGAATTCTCATTCTATGGCTAATTTCCCTTTCCTATAGAGTCCCCCAGCAGCTTTGTTGGATTTGAAGGGTTTGTTTCTTTTTACCTGCTAAGAGTGAGACTCTTTTCCCACTCTTAGGCATTTTTGCTATGTGTGTTCTAGGCTATTTTTGTGATTAATGCCTATGGGATCTTTGCTCTCACCCATAGGGACCATCTTTATTCACATGTTACACAGCACCCTCAGTGCAGTGACACAGGGGTGTCGTAGCGACCCCCAAACATAGACTCCATACCCGGTGACTTACTACTGTCTCCCAGGGCATGTAAAGTCCACATTGACTTTACTAGTCAAATCCTATGAACTAAACCAGTACAACCCATCTTACTATGGAGGTACTGGAAGGGGTTAATAGTTTTTCACCTCTGTTCATTTTCGAGATGGTACCCTACAGTCCCTCTCTCAAAAGTTTCTGGCTGGTGGCAGTGGTTACTACCATAAATATTCGACCGCAAATATTTCCCTATGGGATTTTCCCATTGTTCGAGGCTACCACTTTTTCTGACAGCCTCTAACATACTGCCGGTGCATTTTAATATTAACTTTGCTCCGGTAGGTTTTATTTGCCAGAACTTTAATATAACTTCTTTCTCGTGTCTTTCTCTAAACTCCTAACCCAGGTCAGGGATCCTTTGTTCGTCCGTTTGGCGGGCTTCCACCAAGAAGCCCTCCTTTCGGCGTCACTGAGTCTGGGGTGGGTCCATGTGTGGGAGGGGGAGTAGGACCCCTGGACAGGATTGCCTCAGCAACCCATGGCGCACTCTATCCTGATAGGCTGTAGGGTCTCCCGCCAAGATGACCACTCCACTGTATGAGTGACAGCTAGGCTGTATGAATGGGGATCTTTTTGCATAAAAGCAGGGCCCTGAGGACTGGAAGAGCAAGACGTCGCCACTGGAACTAAGAAGCCGAAGAGGAGAGAAGCCAAAGACATCTGCAATGACTGAACCACCGGTGAAGCCCTGCTGCAGCGTCTCAACACTTGTCTCCACATGACGAGAGAAGATCTTCATCTGCAAGAACCATCTTCCCTTGAGCTGGTGGGGCCAACTAGTTTGCCAATCGCCTTCCCGGACCTGCCTTAGTCGAATCACCAGTACCCTGTACTCGGAGGCCGGATAGCCAGGCACCAGTCCACCCGGACCGTGATTTAAAGGAGCGTACCTTTTATTTGTCGGGCAGCACCACGGCTGGTTTCATCCCTGGGTAGTGCAGTAACTTGGACCTTCCTCCACGACGAGAGCCTCTCTTCCTCTGCTGGATCACCCGAACCGCAGGAACTACCAGGAACAGCCGCCACCGCAGGAGCCACTTCTTCATTTTAAGGTACATTGTTCCGCCAGGCCGCCCTTTCTTCGCGGTAGCACTAAAGGTGTTTTAAATCCTTTACCTACCTGTTGGGTTGGCCGCCCCTCTCTCTTAACATTGTCTTTCGTCCTCTCCACCCACCTTTTCAAAATCTTTAACCAAAGACTTGACTGCAGCTACAAGAACATTTTGCTCCTGGGCCCTTGCCCTGTACCACTGACTCTGGCACAGGTTTACTGACTCTGGCTACATTTGTTAGATCTGCCTTCTCGAAATTGATTCTCCATTCGAACTGTGTGGTGCAGCCCTTTCTTATAACTACTCTTTTCTTCCCATTGCTAAAACTTGTGAAATGCCATTTTGCTCAGTTTTCATTTAAGTATATGCTATACTAATGCACTGTCTGATTTAATCTGGTTCACAAATTTATGGGAAGTGTTGCTAGGGTGTGTAAGAAGCTATTTCTATATAACGTGTGCTTTCCCTCCCTTGTGAGAAATTGGTAGAGTATCCCTTGTGGGTAGTTTACACTGTGGCGTTTTGCTCAGTTTTCACTCTGGTTCACTTGGTCTACAATTTAACTTGGGAGTGTGTATATTTTTCCTTGACTTAATTTAACTTGCTTGATGACTGTGATAAATGTGTTTTCTTAGAAGTGTATAAAATAAATATATAACTACTTTTTAATACAAAACTTTGGTCAGTTTCCTTGTACCATAGTACAGTAGACCTATTGTGTAAACCCTGAATACTGCTCATCTCCCTCTTGAGATAAGTCTGACTGCTCAGCCACAGCTACCAACTAAATCTTTGTGGTACAGATTGATACCAAAGGGGATTTATTGCTCTCACCTGTAGTCCTAATCTTGTGTAGTGCTCCCTAAGGGAACTGCACAGGATTCTGCCTAACACAGGGTCAAAGTATACTTATTAAAAGGTAGGACCCAATAATTCGAAAGGTGGTTCTCAAACTGCCTACTACACTTATGTTAGGGCACAATTTTCTTCTGTAGGGTGAACTACCATGTCTAATATTCAAAGCTTCTCAACCGCGCCATCTGAGCTGGTTACATCCTAGTTTTTCCTCCATGCTTGCATCAAGACAAAGCAAAGCTCTACTGTCTTCAGTTGTGAGAGCAGAGACTGTTTCCCCCTCATGCAATTATAGGATTAAAGGTAAAGCCTCACAGATATTTCATTTTGCTCTCTCAAGTACAGTTATCTCAGATATCGCTTTCCCTCTTTGCATAGTGAGGACCGCCAGTTCCTGTAATAGTCTTAATATTACGCCCTTTAAAGATAATGGCATCTTTTCCTAGCCTTATTGCATGATACTGTCCTTGAGATTGTACAGGTGCAAACAAATTACATCTTTGATGAAGAGGGGAGAGATGGTGGTTGTTGCGCTGAAAATTGGTGTATATTTTGTGCATGCTTTCCAACTCTTATCACGGTCATCTTGTGTTCAAGATTTTTCTGAAGAGATCCCTGGTGGAGTCTACCAAATTATCACCATGGATCTCTGCTGATACACCTCTGGTAGGGATATTGTTGCGCCATTTCCTGTTTTCTTCATCATCTTATTTACCCCAGAGACTGGTCACTCCAGTTCCTGCATGCAGACCTACAGCTCTTAAATATAATTGGATTAATCATTGAGTCTATTTTCATTGCCGACATTTTTTGCCATCTTTTCTCAAGTCATTCTCAGTGCAGCTAGGTTGAGTTAATTTCTGCACAGGCTTAATCCCTAAGTAGTAGGTTGCTGAGAGTCAGAGGGAAGTTTTATTTCCTGAAGGTTGAACAGCTGTCCTTACAACTGGGACAGTGCTGTCACAGCATGTCTTAAATGTTTTGGAAGCATTTTATGATATATATATATATATATATATATATATATATATATATATATATATATATATATATTTCTGAGGCTTGTGGAATCTGCTTAGATCACATGCTGTGCATAGGCCGACATCTAGTGGAAGCTGCGGAGTATTACAGTTTGTTTTTCGAAACTCGAAAATGGGCGTCGACACAGGGCGTGCCACACAGCAAAACAAGTGCCAGGTTCTGTGGGGGGTCAAAAGAAAACACCAGAGACACAGCATTGAAAGTTACTGGTGTCTTTTAATATTGATCCAAGAAAAATTATTAAAAGGCCAAATGCAAAATGCAAGGCACAAAAACGTACAGAGCAGCACATACATACATACAGGACAAAACAGCAGGACGCCTAGGCAGGGCAGCCTGCAAACAACGCGTTTTGGCTATACTGAGCGCTTGATCACGAGGATATATATATATATATATTTTTTTTTATTGCTTTTGTTTAATCGACTGATTTTTTTACAAGTTTGCTTTCATATAAATTCAAGTTTGTAGACAGTATTTAGACAAGTTACAACCCCAGCGGCCCGGTTTGGGCCTTGCACCGTATGATAAGTCCTGTCCATCAGGGACATCCCGCTCCGGTTTCCCTCTCGACCTCGGCTGTCTTTTGTGTGTTGATGGTTTTCAGTGCTAAATCCACCGTTTTTACAATTGCCAAAGCCTATCTGGTGGATTCTCCTGAAATTAAACGGTTCCAGAACGAGTCTTTGTCGATGCTTACCTCATCTGTGAGTAGTGGCCAGAGGTATACTGCTCTGTATTGGCTCATTTTTGGGCATGACATTACCAAGTGTCTTAGTGTTTCTGGGTGCTCCAGGTTCTTGCAGAGACGGCATTCATTTGAGGCTGTCGTTGATCTTTTGGTTAAGATTGTGTGCGTCATTAGCAGATTGAGTCTTGCTTTCATGAATGTTTTTTGTAGCTGCTTAGACGGGAATTTGATGCAATAGTTTAAAGGGGTTTTAACTTTGTTGAATGTGGGAGGAAGATGTTTTAGGAGTTTGTTCTCCCTTGTTTTGTCAATGGTGTCAATCCAATCTTTACAGTCCATTTTTATTTTCACCCTTTGCGGGTTGGACTTCAGGTCATCTTCTGTGCAGGCGATGTCATTCAATTTTGTTTTTTTGATATTCCACCCATTTATTGAGCGTTTTAGATTTCTCGCCCTTAATTTCGTCAGCTATCAATTTGTAGATCGGTAGTGAGTCTGGTAGCAGTATTTTCCTATAGAGTTGCATCGCACTCTGGGCTATGGACCCCTCCAGTGATACGAGGCCCAATTCGAATCTAATAGCAGTCATAGACGTCGATTTGGGCAGACCCAACACTAATTTCCAGATTATTCCTTCTAGCTTGGACCATATAGAAGTGGGCATCGTAAGAGTTGCATCCATTCCGTAAATGAGTGTAGGGACTGCTTTTGCTTTATAGAATTAGATTGCTGGTAGCAATGAAAATATTCCAAATTTGTTGTCAATAGATCTTATTTGGGGGTCTAGCTGCTTTGCTTTAGTCCATAGCGTTTCCTGCATCGTTGACTCTCGAGTTGAACCATCAATGGTTACTCCCAGATATTTGTAGTGGGAGACTATTTCAAGTTTCGCTTCGTCCAAGAACCAATTCTGTTTCTTGGAATTTGCACTTTTGGTCTTCTTTTTGTCCAGAATCAGAATTTTTGTTTTGTTTTTTGTTAATTTCCAAGTTATTGTCGTCAATATAGCGTGCCAGGTTGGTCAATTTGCATTGTAGAGCAATTTTGGTCTGGTCTATGAGGATCAGATCATCAGCGTATAATATTCTCGAAATTTCTGTTTTTCCAATTTTCAGAGGAAACGCTCTGATTTTGGCTTCAGAATATTGATAGTCCCCCAAGAAAGCAGTGTACAGAGCCGGGGCTAAAGGGCATCCTTGTTTCACTCCTCTATGTGTGGGGATTTCCTAAGATAGGGTCCCATGGCGATTCAGTCGAACACGAATCTTTGTGTTTGAGTGTAGGGCAATCACTGGGGCGAGAATTGACTTCGGACAATCCCAGGCTGCCAGTTTGTGCCACATTTTCTTTCTGTCGACTTTGTCGAAGGCCGTGGATAAATCGACGAACGCCAGGTAGATTTTAGGCGACCCTGCCTTTACTTATGATTTTAAGATATTCAACAGGAGGATGTTCACTGATGATCCTCTGTTTTTCTTAAAACCCATTTGTAAGATGTCTGAGCAGGGAGCGTTTTTTTCCCATGTTAGTAGCCTGGTCAGCAGAAGGGATGCATATATCTTCCCAATAATGTCAAGGAGCGCTGTAGTCCTATAGCTCTCTGGGTTTTCTCAGCATCCTTTTTTTAATATCGGTACAACCGTCGCCAGCTGCCAGGACTCCGGGATCATTTTCGATCTTCCACAATGACCAAAGATTTTACTTATGACGTTTGCCCGTTCACCAGGTGATTGGTTCAGGTCAATGTTGGTCAGGCCGTCAGGGCCTGGAGCTCTTGAGTTTTTGAGTTTGACAATCACGTTTTCAATGTCTTCCAGATCTGTCAGATCGGCCATGATGAATCTGAGGGTCATTGGGGCGTTTGATTGCAAGATGGCGGGAGATCAAAGAGAGCTCCGAAATGTGTCATCCATTTCTCCTCGGATACTGAATTTGAGATGTCCTCGGCAGTCCGGCTATTCTTAATTAGAGCCCAGAAGTCTCGAGATTTTTTTGTGCTAAGAGTTCGCAGCATTTCCTCTGAGTCTTGTTGATATAGTGCGAGTCTATGATGATTAGTCCATCTGGCTTAGGCCTTTGATTCTTTTTCAAATAATGCCCATCAATTGGCTGTATTTGCCTTTTTTGCTTTTCTTTTCAGTTTCCTAATCCATCTTTTTTTTTTCAACCACTGCCTTGTCGTACATATGAGTTCACTTTTTACTAGGGTTTTTCAATCCACCCAGCTTAGTTATGTAAGCTAGTAGCAGTGGTAGATCTTTGGTCTCGATTCTTTTGACAGTGTCGAGTTTGTCACTGTTAAGGGATTATACTTGGCGTTAATCTCCATTACGTCTGGCGCGGACAGACAAAGTCAAGTTTGTTGTTTATTTACCACGACATTATGGGTGTAGATATGTTTTGCAGGTCGATTTCCCAACCATGAGAAGTGTAGGAGATTGTGATCACTGTGGATGGTTCTTTGCACCTGAAAGGCTTGAACGTTAGGCACAAGTCCATTGGTTACGAAAATTTAGTCCAGTGTTGACTTTGCACTTTCTCGTTCCCATGTTGGTTCCGTTTTTTGATGTGAAAAGAGTTTTGCTACGTTATGGAGATTTCTGGGAGCAATAAGAGACATCCATGCCTTGCCTCGTTCTTTTGTTGTTGTCTGGAGGTATTCATTCCAACTACTATTCCCCTGATCATCGCATTTTGTGTTCAAGTCGCCACAAATAATGATGTTGGTATTTTCATAGTCGGCGTATATTTTGTCGATCAGGTTTGCTGCCTTTGTGCAGAAAGCTTTGTTTGTTGTCCGTTGGGGGATCCAGTAGGTGTTAATAATCACTAATCTTGAAGAAGTTGCTTTGTCTAGTTCCAGTGATTTATGGGCCCATGTTGTTATGATTGCCAGTATTCCATAGGATTCTTCTAGTTTTCCAATTGGTGTTATTACTGATCCTATACGGATGGCTGTCAGCAGACCCGATGATGGACGCCCCATTTATCCTTTCAAGGCCGGAGATATTTTGTTTGTGTAGCCTTCTAGGGAAGGTTTTTCACTCACGCCATGTTTCTTGTAGGCATAGTATGCCAGATTCACCCAAATCGACGTACTGACCTTTGTTAAGTGTGAGCGACCTTGCGTGTTCCATGAGGCCAAGGTAAATATTTCTCTGGGGTTCGCGTCCGCAGTTTGTTGCAATTTTGTAGGAGCAGGTAGTGGTGACGCTGATCGTTGCTATTTGTCCCCTTTGGCAGAGAGGGCTGATTTAAACCAGCTCCACAGGCCTGTTGGAGATTTGTTGTCTGTAGGGATCTTCCGGTTCTCGTGTCTTGTTTCGCCTTTTCTGCCTTCTGCCGTCACAGCGAGACGTCTGGGTGCATGCTGTGTTGGTTACCTGTCTTGTTTACCTCTTGTTGGGCGGGCGAATGGAGAGTTCTTATGTCTTGCTGGGGAATCGTTTTTCCTTTACGTCCTGACCTTATCGGGGGGTCGTATGTCGGTGGTATCTTTCGTTTTGATCCTTGTTTGGTTTATAATTGTACACATCTTTTCGGCTGAGGGTATAGCTTGACCGGTTGTTTCTGTAGAGCTCTTCTGTCTTTGAAGTATATCGATTCTTCCGGCGATCAGTTTATACAATTCTTCCTTGATTTTTACCGCTGATTACCATTGCTGAAAGTTCGGTTAGGTTGCTGAAAGTTCGGTTAGCGTGAAGCCTAACTGTTTGATTTCAGAGTAGGCTTCTGGAGTGATATCATGAAGAGCATATGATTTGATATGGAGATAAGCTTTCGCTGTACTTTTTCTGTGGTAGGGTTCCACGAGTGCCAGGTCCTCCGTCTTTATTTTTTTCAGGGATTGTGTTTTCTTTATGATTTTTAGGACCGTTTTTCTATTCAGAACCATATTGCCATCCATATTTCCAGTTTGTTCAAATTTAAAGGTTCGTAGTGATTCATTCTGGTTGTCACTTTTCTTGGGGTAGTGGCTGACGTCTTTTGTATTTTTTAGAATTTTTTTTGATGTTAAGGGATGTTCCTGTTGTCCTCATCTTTGCTCATTTGGATTTCAGTTTGGTCGTATTCCTTGTTTTGTTCATGTGAGTAGCTTAATTATTTGGACGGAGTGTATCTCGTTGTTTTGTTCTGTGTTGACTTCCTGATGTGCTGCGGTGTAGGTTTAACTCTCTGGGGTGCAATTTCAGGTGATCCTAAGGATCCTTCTTCCTCGGGGGAGTGAACCTCAGTCTCAGGTTCTCCAGGCCCCGAGTCCCAGTGCTCGGTTATGTTCATTATGTCCGAGGCTGCCAGGAATTCTTCTGTCTATTTAGGTGATCTAGTCAGGTCTACCACTTTTGTAGGCCTCAGCGGGTCGCTAGGGACATCATCGTGTGTTTTAGCGCTGTCAGACTTGGGCACAGGTCTTGCTTGGGTCGACCCTTGAATAGTTGCAGTCTTTGTGGATCCGAGCTTCAGTATGGATTGTTTTAATTTTGTGGGTTCTGGGTTCCGTATGGGTTTTTCTAATTGACTTTTTATGTCTGGAGTACGTTGAGTTGATCCTGGAGGGAAACTGGAGTCTGAAAGCTCCTGGAGCGTGTCTCTTCTCTGTGATTTGTTAGCAGGTGGTGGATCTTGTATGGCTTCTAGTATTTCGGCTTCCGAAAGCTCCATAGCTGCATCTAGTTTCCGTTTCTGATGATTTGTAAAAAAAAGTCTTTCAGTGGGCATGATAGGAGTGGGTTAGGCAGAAATGTGTCCGTTGCCCCTTTCTTTCTCAGGCTTTTTAAAGGATTTTTTGCTGAAGATTTTTGCGTGCTTGATTTAGGTTCCTGAGATGCCTGGCTTGGTCTGCCCGCTTTAGGTTTTGAGTTGAGGCTCCTTTTTTCCCTGGTTGTAAGTTTTTTTCCCCCTGCTGTGAGCTCCGTCACTAGTTGGGGATTCAGATTCTTCCCCGCCCCCACCTCCATCATCGCTGCTGGAGTCTTTTTTTTACTGTAATCCAGCTCGCTTTGGGCCGCTTCCACCGAAGGCTCAGCTGATTCAGGACACATGATGAGGCCCTCTTTGTTGTTAGGCTGAACGGAGGTCGGAATAGGCATGTGCACTTCTTCCGGGTAATCCAAGGGTTCCATTCCTATGGGTGGGGAATGCACCAAGGCTGTTACCTTTTCTTGTTTATTGTCCATGGATAGTTTCAAAGGTACATCTTCTTTGTTGTTAAGACCCAGCTTGGCCTTTTCTGGGTCCTGAAAATCTGAGATGGACGGCTGCATTTGTTTAGCTGAAACGCTCAGCATTTCGTGCTCAGCAGCGATCGTGTCTGTGTCCCTGTCTGGTTCATTTACTTTTTGTAGGATCAGTTTTTGTGATGCTGGGACCAGAGTTTTTCCCTTCCCAGAGTCACGGCCTGGCTCCCGCACAGAGTCTTGCTGAGGGTGCCCTCCGGTGCCCTCCGCAAGAGACTCGCTTGCCTCGGCTGTCTGCATGGAGCCGGCCGTTATACTCGGAGGAGAAGGGACCTTGCTTGAGTTTATAACGGCCAACGCGCTGCACACGGGCGAGGGGGCGGGGCGTGTGCCATTGGATGATGCGGCCCACATAGCCCCTGAGTTGGCAAATTCCTGCTCTGCAGTCTTACCTTCCATAGGCGAAAGGGGGATTGGGGTTTCCAGGGGCAGCTTGTGGCTTCTCAAGCGACAGTCGGAAAGATCTGCTTCAGAGTCAGGGTCCATGTTTTACGCCGCGGTCTTCCTGGTTTCTGTTTTGTCGGGTTTGGCTGATTTGACTTTCAGCTGGGATGAGTCCATTGCCTCGCGGCCCCCGCTACCGTGGCACTGTGGACTGCTGCAGACTGTCTCCACCTCGTCTCGCAGCTCCGCTCGTCGCTCCGCTCCCGGAGCAGGTTAAGTGGGTCCTCCCACAAGGTGCACAGAGTAAACAGGGTAGAGAGACTGTAGACTGCTGCAGACCGTACTTATTTATTTCGAGTTGGTGTTGCGCTGTTATCCTGATAAGTCTGGGGGTACTCAGCACAAAGATGAGCAGTCACAGTGGTCATACGATCCCTTTACTTTACTCTCGACAGACACCTAATCTTTCTGCAATCTGCTCTTCCCACTTTATGCTCTATTTCCCATTTCTTAATGCGGTTTTTGAGCTGAAAACGCGAGAAACGGCGAGTTCTGTAATAATATTTTACTTATATTGCGCTCATACACAAGTGTTTCAGAGCGCGACCAGGCAAAAGAAGGGGAATAGGGGAGTACAAAAAATAGCGATCTTACTAGGCCCAGTGACATTAAGAGCGCACAAGTGCATGGGAAAGGGAAAAGGGAAAAGTGCATGGAAGGGGGAAAAGTGAAAAGTGCGGAACGGAGGAGAGAACAAAATAAATAATAAATACAATAAATAAATAAAGGCGATAAACAGTGGCAGTGCAGCCAGCAAGTCGCAAAGTGCTAGGTTAGTCAGGGTGTATCTGATAAGTGCAGAAGAAAAGTGGGTGGGGGACTGTATGTGTACAGATACAGACCGCAGTGCAAGGGGGGGTCCGGAGGCAGTGCAGGAGGGAGGCAGGATGAGCAGGTACCTGGGCCCGAAGGACAGAGGGTGGCCAGGTGCACAGTGCCAAGAGATCAAAGCAGGTCAGGAGGGGTGAAGAGGGGCAAAGGCAGAAGCAAAGAGGAAGGTCTTGAGCTGCTTCCGAAACCACAGATGGTCCTCAGGTTTCAAGATTGCAGGCAGGCTGTTCCAAAGGGAGGACCCAGCTGAAGACAAAGATCTACCCACAGCTTGTTTCTTTGAAAAAACGACTGACCCTGAGGGAGTTAGAGGTAGAGGAGCAAAGGGCTCGAGAGGGGAGGTATTTACGGAGGGATAGTTGAAGGTATTTTGGACCCATGCCCCAGAAAGCCTTGTGGACAATGCAGAGGGTTTTACATTTCATTCTTGCATCCACTGGGAGCCAATGAAAGGTTTTCAGAGCAGGAGAGATACGATCCCAGGGCTTAAAGCCAAGGACAAGTCACGCAGTTCTATTTTGGATTAGTTGTAAGGGGCGGAGAGTGGAGGCAGGTAGATTTAGAAAGAGGCTGTTACATTAGTCCAACCTAGAGAGAACCAGTGCTTCGGAGACAGTGAGCTTCTGAAGGAAGGAGAGGAAAGGCAGAGTACCTCTAAGGAGATGCAGTAAGAAGTTTGACTTTTTAGAGACATCATAGATGTGTGCGGGGAAGGAAAGTGTGGAATCAAAGATGACCCTGAGGTTCTTAGCATCGCAGGTAGAGGTAGGAGGAGGGCCAAGGGAGGCCGGCCAGAGAGTGAGGGGAAAGAATGGTGAAGGTGTGGCAATGAGGAGGATCCCAGTCGTGTTGCCATTTAGACAAAGATCATAGGCGGCACACCAATTTTGAATGGCGATGAGGCAATCGCAGATGAGGGAAGGAGAGGCGGTGGCTGAAGGAAGCCTGAAAATGAGTTGGGTGTCATCAACATAGCACTGGAAATTTTAGCAGAACATGGAAATGCAATAGGCCAGGGTTGCCAGATATTGGTTGAAAAGCCAGGGCGAGAGGTTAGAACCCTGGGATACACCACAGGTAGAGAGGGAAATAGAAGATAGGAAGGAACCAAGTTGTACCTGGGAGGTTCGATCAGAGAGGAAAGAGGTCAGCTAGGCCAGAGCAATGATCAATGATACCCAGGTTGTCACGGAGACGATTGAGCAGGGTGTTATAGTTGACTGTGTCGAAAGCAGAGGAGAGATCAAGTAGGATGACAGAGGGAATGTTAGAGTCAAGATTAGAGAGCAGGTCTTCACGGATGTTCAGGAGAGGATTTCCATGCTTCTGGCAGCTCTGAAGCCAGATTGGTGGTCATGGAGAGAGCCAACAGAATCAGAATGAAGGTTAAACTGAGAAATGGCCAGCTTTTCCAGGAGCTTACCCAAAAACGGAGTAATGGAAATTGCGCGATAGTTAGTCAGACAAGAAGGATCAGCTGTGTGTTTCTTGAGGAAAGGATACACAAGGGAGTGCTTCAGAGGGGAAGGGAAAGATCCAGAGGCAAAGGAGAGGTTGCAGAAATGGGCAAGGGCTGGAGCGAGGGTATCAATGTGGTCTTTAATGGCTTTAGAGGAACAGGGATTTACCTGTTTTGATGAGGCTTTCATAGATCGGACTTGTCTAGCGACCTCATCAGGGGAGAAAAGAGGAAAGGAGGAGAAAGAGGGAGGGGGTAGCTGAAAGAGGGTTATCGAGCATAGAGGGTGAGGGGAAGGGAGGGGGAGCGGAGGAGAAGGTGGACAGGATATCCTGGGTTTAAGAGATAAAGTGAGAGGCAAGGGCATTGCAAAGAGCCTGGGAGGCGGGAGGAGGAGTGGAGACTGCAGCAGGGATGGCCAGCTCCTTACAGATTTTAAAGAGTTTGGCCGAGTTGTTTGATGCTGCAGAGACATGGACTTGAATGTGGACTCTCTTCTTGGTGCGGACAGAGAGTCCGTATTGCCTTTGGAGCAGGCGGCAGGCCAGTTTTTCAGAGGATGAACAAGAAGCCCCCCATTTCCTCTCAGCCACTCTACACTTATGTTTAAGTGTAGCTAGGTCAGAGTCAAACCAAGAATTGCACTTGGCTTTGGACTTCAAGTGGATCCTCATGACAGGGGCAAGAGCATCAAGAGTAGCAGAAATAGAGGAGTAGAGCAAAGAAAGGGCTGTGTCGGGGTGTGAGTCAGCCAGGGGTGAGGGGGGAGGGGGAGAAGGTAGCAGCAAAAGCCTTGACTGACACACGCTTCATGGGCCGGATGACCGAGAAGGTGGGTGGCAATTTTTGGGTAGGCTTGGCTTGAGAGGATGAAATGGAAAGATGAGAGGAGAGGAGGCAGTGATCACTCCAGGAGAGAGGAGTGGTGAGGGGAGTAGAGAGGGGGTGGCCAGAGGAGATCAAGACATCAAGTGTGTGACCAGCAGAGTGAGTCGGGCAGCAGGGAAGGATAGAAAGGGAGAGGGAGTCGAAGAGGTCACTAAAGAGCACAGATGAGCAATAGGGAGAATAAAGATTGATGTTGAGGTCACCAAGGAGGAGGAGTTGAGGGGTTGAGGCCCAGGAGGAGGAGGAAAGGTCAGCCCACTCAGAGAGGAAGGAGGTGATTTGACCAAGGGGCTGGTAGAGAGTAGCAACAGTAAGAGAGGGGCTAGGAGAGAGAGAGAGAGAGAGCGCACAGACAAGGCATTCCAAGGAGGAGTAAGTCTGAGTGGGGATGATGGTCAGGAATCCACTCATGGAAGATCAGGGCCACACCCCCTCCGGGCCGGGTGGATCTGGGGGCAGAGAGGATCTTGTAGCCGTCAGGGAGGAGAGTGTCAAAGCTAGTGACAGAGCTGGCCGTGAACCATGTCTCAGTAAAACCGAGGACATCAAGGTGAAGTTCTTCTAGGAGGTGGCACATGTCAGAGGAGTGTTTGACAGCCGAGCGAGAGTTGAGTGACAAGATGGAGAAGGTTGCCAGCCTTAAAAACCTTCCGGGGAGGGGTACAAATCAGAGGTACGCCCTGCGGCGGTGTGGAGGGGGCTTGGTATGAAGCAGAGGAGTAAGGGAAAGAGGGCAAGGTAACCATGGAGGAGAGTAAGGGACAGCTGGAGATGAGAGGAAGTTGATGAGGTAAGAGAACTGCCTATCAAAGAGTAGGAGATTGGCCTGAGGGCCTTGCACCATGACAGTGCCATTTAGGTAGACATTAATGATGACTCTGGAGGAGTCAAAGAAATCCATGAGGACTTCCCAGCGGGTGCCACCAGTAATAGGAGGAGGAGACAGGACAGAGCACAGAGATCATATGAGGGGTCTATAGATCTGCCAAAGGAACGGCTAAGAGGACATCAGTGAGGGTTTGTCTGGCAGAGTCGCTGGAATAGGTATAATCGATGGGGAGACATGGGTTGGAGGCCAAGATATCCTTTTTGAATTTCTTCTTTCCAGACTTAGTGAGAAGGGAAAGATAGTTGATAGAGAAGCAGTTAGAGTTGATAGGAGAAACAGATAGCGCCATGGGCAGGTAGAGAGAGGAGGCAGTGGGAGAAATATGCAAATACAATGGTATGGAACAGTCACTGGGCTAGCAGGTTACAATTGAGGGGCAAGGTGAAATGAAAAACACACCGAAATTTGACTAAAACACACCCAAATTTGACTTTCTAGAACACACCCAGATAAACACACCCACATTTGACTTTCTAGAACAAACCCACATTTGAGTATCAAAGGCAAATGCTAAGGTACCATAGGTATATAAAATGAGGTATGTGTTAGGGGTGAGTGCTGAAACGAAAAACATTACAGAGCATAACGGGGAAACCAGTTGGAAAAGGCTGAGGGTGTCAGGAAACGCTCCTCCACTATCAGGAAACGCTCCTCCACTATCGGGAAACGCACCTCTAGTAGCATGGGTAGACATGGCAGGGTTACGCGTCAATCACCGAAGTCCGCAGCTCGTAGGATGTCGCAGACTTTCCTGACCCAGATGCGGAACACTGCATCCCCTTTCCTGCAACAGTGGTGGTTGCCATGGTGATGAGCGAAGCCGCTCTGTACAGGCTGTCACGGATGACAAACTCGTTCGTCGGGTTACATGACCGTACAGCGCTTTGTGATGAGCCCCCAGGAGATGCGTCCAGGAAATAAAGTCTGCCTGCACGAACGCTGCAGTTCTTCTGATTAAGTCTCTTGGGTCTCTTTGCTACTACTGTTGTCCTGAATTTTGGCATTTATTGACTTGGCTTCATCTACTGGACTCCTCTTCGTCTACCCCTTTGGTCTTTCATCTGCCCGCCTGTTATGACCTCGGTTTTCCCTTCCTCTGACTGATTCTGCGCATCGTTTAACTATCGTGTGGATGGGGGGGCGCTGTTGAGCAGCCTGCAAGATGGCTGCCTAGCTCTCTTGCTCCGTGCCCCGTTTGCTGATTATCCGTCTGAATCAGCGGATCTCTGCTCCATCCGAGGCTGTGACCCTGCTCATCACACGGCTCATGGACTCCTCGACATTTTGATCCAGGTCCGGCTGAAATCTGTGGCTCTGGGACTGATTTACCCTTGGCGCCCGGGGGTCGAGGCCTTCGGGGCCGCGTTTCCCAGCTGCGGCCCCCGACTTCCCCTGTGTCCGGTGTGGACTGGCTTCCGGGCCTGGACTTCTTGTGCTGCGAACTGGTGCGGTGGACCGTGCCGCCTCCCCGCCCGTCCCGCATCGGAGCCAGGTCCTCATCTCCTGCTGGGCGGCGTCATCCTCCCCAGCCTCCCGCTGTACCTGCGGCTCCACACTACTACCTGCCTGCCTGGCTCCTTGATCCGCCGGCTCCTGGGAGCATCGGGGGCGGCTGCAACGATTCTGCGGCTGGCGGTCTCCCACCGCGCCGCGGGCCTTCCGTGGCGGCTCCTCTGCGTGGGGACCTGTCTCCGGGGAGTTTCGGCGACTCCGCTCCTGTGCTTGGCCGCAGCGCTGCGGCCCCGACCCCCCCTTCGTCCTTCGGCTGCCGGGTCCCCGCACTGGAGGAGGCTACTACATAACTTTGCCTAGCAGCCTGCTGGGCCCCGCGGGCAACGACAAGCACATCCTTCGCCTCCCCGGCCCTCGTTGGGCCTTGCGTGCTGCTGGAGCGGCACTTCCTACCCTAGGCCCCTGCTGTTGGGGCTGCGGCGTCGCCGTCGGCCGGCGGTGGCCGAATTCTCCCTGCAGCTCCTCGGGGGCTGTTGGAGCTCCCCTGCGTTGAGCATTCTGGACTGAACTCGCCCTCTGATCTTCTTGGGACGGCCTGTCTCCTGCTGTTCCTCCCTGGCATTGCTCCCTCTACCCCCCGCGTCCCTTGTTGGCCTTGGGATCACCTAAGGTAAGGAGGTTGGGGTTCGGCTCACTGTGTACTACGCCCTCTCAGACCGCCTGGTCCATGGGCTGCGCCTTTCCTACCACTCGTGGCGCAGGGGCCCCTACACATACCAGACATCCCCGGGACCATCCCCCTCGCGCTGGTGTGACTCTGGGCATTTCCCTCCTTTGTATCTACGCGCCTATGCCCTGAGATCATCAGGCGACCCCATCTTACCTGCTCCTCCTGCTGCAGCCCCTCCTGGTTTTGGGGCGAGCGCCGCCTGTCACTTTCCCTTCCAGGCTATACCACCGTGTCGGACACCTCGTCTCCCCCCGGAGTGGACCCAGTGCCCTGGAACATACTGGCTGGGAGTTCTCCTTGCTCCTGCCCCTGAGGCAGCTGCTGGCCCTTTCCTGAGTGAGCGCCGGAGTCCCTACATAAATCCCCGGGGCCCCCATTGCTGACTTACTGCATTATATACCCCGCTGATCTCATTGTGCCCCCAAGTATGTCCGGCAAGGCACGTGGGGCCAACAGAGCTGGAGCGATGGACAAGTTTGCCAAAACACTTGCGAAACAGGACCAAGGTGGGGCGGCCCTCCTTCACGACGACCCGGATGCATCCTCTTGCTCTCCTCAGCCAGACCTTACGACACTCATGGAGTCCATGGCCAAAAACTTTGCGTCATTTCACGAAAAATTGGACGACATAAATGCCAATGTAGCCTCACTATGCACCAAACTGGATCAGCATGGCGCTAGACTGGTTGAGGCCGAGACTAGGATTGGGGCCACTGAAGATGAGGTACACGTGCTTCAGAGCACAGGCTCTGACTTGGTGCGAGACATGAAACAAGTTAAAGCGAAATGTGATGACTTAGAGTCCAGATCCCGCAGGAACAATATCCGTATTGTGGGGGTCCCAGAGGCGGCCCTAAAAGGGCAAAATGGAGCTTGCGGTCGAGACTCTCTTGAGAAACCTCCTAGGTGACCCTCCACTCTCCCCGTTTTTCACTATTGAGCACGCCCATCGTTCACTGGCCCCGCGCCCCAAGCCGGGTGACTTCCCCAGACCAATCATTGCCAAGGTTCTCAGCTTCAGGGACAGAGACCACATTCTCCGGCTGGCTCGCGAAAGGGGCGAACTGAAATTTGAGGCCCAGACTATCCGTATTTTTCCTGACTTCTCAGTGAACGTTCAAATGGAGCGCAGGCAATTTAATGGTGTGAAAAAATTGCTTAGAGAGAGGAAGGTGGAATACGCCATGTTGTTCCCTGCAAGACTGAAGCTCACCCACCGTAATAAACTGTACTTTTTTACAGTCCCGGAGGAGGCGGTGAAATTTATAGAGGCCCATATTCCCGTCCCGGGTTCGGAGGGCGACCCTGTGGACGAGGGTAGAGCCTGCTTACCATACACCCTTTCCTTGAATCAGTTGTTGTACCATTACCATGCTGGTCATTTGCATTTTCCTTGTAATCTCATGTATCCTTCTTCTTTATGCAACCATTTACTTGTAACTCGTTGTGAAGTTTCATGAAGCGCAACATGGGTCACAGTTGTATAATCTTCGGTATACTGCACCTGCGCTGGGATCCTGTACTTCTATACCCTATGTATATCGCACTCTACTAAGGTGTCTTCTCTAACACTTAACTTAGTTGCCGTTGTATGTTATTTGGAGTGTTCCACCACTCAATCATTGTAAGCGGGCTGACGGCAGCAGCTACCCCCGCTGCAGTTGCAACGCCGAATTTGGCTTGTTTAGTTCACTGGCTGCTCCCCTGTTTGGTTTGGGAGTTCGTCCAGCCCCGTTGGGCCTGGCATAAAAGCCATGATACTTTGGGTGGGTTTTTGGGCACTGCTATGTTGGGGGTGGCAGTGAGGGAGGGGGGAGGTGTTATCGGGGGAAGTTATAATAACAAAAATGGTGAGACAGTGGTAGCTTTGGGTATGACACATCTGGCCGCTGTACAAGTGGCCAGCACCTGTTCGACAATATATATCACACATTACTCGGATCCCCCCTAAATTGCTACTGAATGGCTATTAGGCTAATGTCTTGGAATGTCAGAGGGCTCAGCAACTATACGAAGGCACGCAGGGTCACGGCCTACATCCAGAGGCACGGGGTCAAAATACTTTTCTTACAGGAAACCCATGCCCTCGCACAATTATCGTCCTCTCTTGCCCCGTCATGGGGCCCCAACAAATATTACACTGTGTTCTCCTCACAATCCAGAGGTGTCCTCACCTTGATTCACAAGTCCTTGGAGTTCTCCCTTCGTACCAGCCATATAGATGTCCAGGGTAGATATGTGATCCTACACTGTTTCCTCGCTAATGCGGAGTGCCTTCTGGTCAACACATATGCCCCATGCACTGATGCACCCGATTTTTTTGACCACATCCTTGACATCCTCCTGGGTTATGTTGGGGTTCCCATCATATGGGGGGGGGCATGAATCTCATCCTCGACTCTGACTTGGACAGATCCGGTGTTGCACCTAGGACGTTGTCCAGGGCCGCTCGCCGCCTCCATACACACATGCTCACTGCCGGTTTGGTGGATGCCTGGAGGGTACTCCACCCAACGTCGAAAGAGTTTACATTTTACTCCTCCGTCCACGACAGTCATTCCAGGATTGATCTTTTCCTTCTCTCTGCGGGGCTCATGGGCAAAACACTCACTTCACAGATTCTCCCTCGCACACTCTCCGATCACTCCCCTATCACGTTGGACATCGCCTTGCACCTGACCCTCCCTCAGCATTCTAACTGGTGGTTTAAATCCGACGCATTACACGACATAGTCTTCAAGCCTGACATCCTTGCAGATATCACCTCGTTTTTTGAGAGTAACAAACACCATGACACAACGGATGGGGTGAGATGGGAGGCCTTCAAGGTTTTCATCAGGGGCATGTGCATCTCCAGGGAGGCTGGGGTCCTGAAAGATATTAGAAACTCCCTGCGCCGTTCTGAGTCCAGACTTGGGGAGCTAGAGCGCGAGTACGCGGCCACCCCCTCTCCGCCCAAACTGGCACAGATTAGAACTGAACTAGACACGTTCGAGTCCTTCGCCCACAGCGAGATAAGATACCTTGCCCGCCCCATTGCAGCCCGAAAGTATGGTGAAGGAGAGAGACCAGGCCGTACTCTTGCCCGCCTCGCCCAGGCTGAGGGGGGCAGAGCTCGAATTGATAGTATCATTGACAGCAACGGAGTGCGACATTGGGCCGACCGGCCCATTCTTGAGACCTTTTCAGATTTCTACGCAACCCTTTATGCCCAGCAACCAGAGCACAGCCCGCAGGATCTTGACGACCTCCTAGACCGCATTCCAATGTCCCTTGTATCCCTCGCCACCAAAGAACAATTAGATGCTCCCTTCACCCTTGACGAGATCACCACTGTCATTTCAGCCCTCCCTAAAGGGAAAGCCCCCGGTCCAGATGGCCTGACCGCCGAGTTCTATCAAGAACATGTTGCTCTTCTTGCTCCGCGCCTTCACAAGGTTTGGGAGGAGTCGCTGCGCCTCTCCACCCTCCCCCGGTCGCTCCGTGAGGCGGTCATCACCGTGCTTCCTAAACCGGGTAAGCCTCCGGATGAGTGCGGCTCTTACAGACCTCTATCCCTTATCAATACCGATACCAAGATCTTTGCCAAAATCATAGCAAATAGGTTCCTCCCCATCATGAAATATCTGATTCACCCAGACCAGAGCGGATTTGTCCCTGCTCGTTCCACTGCCTTAAACATTCGGCGACTATTCAATGTCATCTCTAGAATTGACCCCCAAGCCAATCGGGTGGCCGTGACATTAGACGCCCAAAAAGCGTTCGACATAAACGTTCGTGGCAATATCTGTGGGCGGTGCTGGAGAGGATGGGGATTGGCCCATACATGATGTCCTGCATCAAACTGTTATACACTGACCCTCTGGCCAGAGTCCTGGTTAACTCTCACCTATCGGCTCCCTTCTCCCTCCACAGGGGGACACGACAGGGGTGCCCTTTCTCTCGCGATGGCCATAGAACCCATGGCCGATAGTGTATGAAACAACCACGTGCGCAAAGGGATTCACCTGCGGGATACTCCCGAAATTATATCACTATACGCCGATGATGTGCTTTTATATATTAGGGACCCCTCAGTCCATCTCGACCCGATCATGCGTGAAATTATCAAAATTGGCACATTCTCGGGCTTCACCATAAATGACTCTAAATCCGAAATCTTTCCCCTTACTCCTGCAACCTCCCAACCTGCATGCGAATTCCCTCTCAAATGGGCTCCCGAGGGCATCAAATACTTAGGGGTCCAGGTGTCCCTCTCAAAATCCTCTTTATTCTCTGATAACTATGGGGCTGCCGCACAATACGCCCATACCAGGATGGAAAGATGGCGAAACCTCCCCCTATCACTTTCAGGGAGACTGTCCCTAATAAAAATGATTATTGTTCCTAAACACCTGTACGTATTCGCTAACGTTCCACTTTGGCCCGGTAAACAATACTTTGCGGACTTGCACTCGGAGTTCGCCCGTTTTCTTTGGCATTCAGGGGCCGTGCGCAAAGTGGCAGCATATGACCCTACCTTACGAGAGGGGTGGCTTCAGCGCGCCTGACCTCGCCCAGTATTGGATAGCCGCCCAGGCCCAGCATGCTACATATTGGTACCACCACCAGGAACCCCCCCCCCCCCGCATGTTAAACACGAAATCCTAGCGACCGAGGAGGTGAATGTCATGTCTTTGATCCTGTTTCACTCATATCGAACGCAGGCCCCTGCTGACCCAGTGGCCTCTACTATTAGAGCGTGGCGGCGGATTCTGATGCCTGGTTCTGGTTCCTCCTGTACTACAAATGGCTTCCTCTCTGGTCTTTCCCGGGCCTCGCCCCCACACAGGATAAACTCCTCATACGTCACTGGTCAGACCTGGGATATAGATCATTCTCCGACCTGTTCCCGAATGGGAAATTCATCACCCCAGATACGTGGAGGCTGGGGCATTCCGGATCCCCACTTGAACTGCTGCAATACTTCCATATTAGGGCGGCTGTCCAGGACATGTGGCCTTCGTACCCGAACGAACCCCCTGAGTCCCCCGAGGTCTGCTATATAGCCAATTCCGCTGGCGGAAGGGGTATCGTATCCTCCTTGTATAAAATTTTGAGGGCGCGCGCTGTTGAACCCCCCCACACAGTTCGCGACGCCTGGAGCCGGGATCTGGGATTAGACATCACAGATGATATGTGGTCCAAAATGTGCAGGCACACTCGCAAGGTTTCTCTTAATTCTAGAGTTAGATGTATTCAATACAAGCTACTCAATCGCCTGTACTACACCCCTTATGCGATCGGGAAATTTGCCTGGGATCAACCCCACCCGTGTCAAAGATGTAGATCTATTGATGCGGACCACGCACACATGTTCTCGTCCTGTGGGGCATTGGCCCCGTTCTGGAATGCGGTGCTTGAAACCCTCTCCGAACCCCTATCTCTTCTGTTTGGGCTCTGGGAGGGGGCTGAGGCGAAACGGGAAGCTACGTTTTTGAATGTGGCGGCGATCGTGGCCAAGCGGTGCATTCTGCAATGCTGGAAGCGCAGATCCCCCCCCTTCCCTGGAAATGTGGCTGAAGGCCCTCACCTGCACGCAATCCTGCGAAGAAGATTATATATACATGCTGCCTGGTAATGCTCGCCCTAAATACATATGGACAGAGTTTTGTAGCTACTTGAACAGCAAGGTGGACTTGAAGCTCTTATCATCCCCTCCCTCTCCTGATCAGGGGGCGGATCATTCTACGTGATGCATGCCTCTATTGTAATTAACCTCTGTCGAAACTGTGTCTGACCTTCTGTAGAATTTATAATTCATCATTCAAGCTTCAACATCTAATGTGTGTCACTGTTTTAACTTGCACTGTACCGGCTGCTACTTCTTGCCAATAAAGAGAACTTTAAAAAAAAAACTATCGTGTGGATGAAATTCGGACTGCCTCTAGACTCGCCTCATCACTCACCTGGTTTTGGTTCTGCCTGCAAGTTGCTCGACCTCCTTTGTTTACGGACTGCCACGTTGCTCCTCTTTGTTTTCGATCTTCTCCATTCGCTCTGTCATTGGCCTTCCCAGCCCCTTGGAGTTTGTCTTGTGCCACGCAGCATCTGGACTAGAGACGCTCTCCTGAACGCTACTGCTCACTAAGGCGTCCTCGTGCCGTCGGTATAGGGGGCTTGCCATATGGAATAGAGACGCTTCTCAGTACCCTGCTGCTCCCTTAGGCATCCTCTTGCCGTCGGGGTAGGGAGAAGTACCTGGATCTTCTTCAACCTTGTGTTGGACTCTGTGTCACGTCATCCCTGCAATCAGTGGTCACGTACCGTTAGGGATTATTTTGATCTGGGGTTCTTTTGGTTCATTGGGGAACTCCTCAAATCTAACCAGTGTGGAGTTCTCATCCAGCTTTAGGTATCATCCTTGGGACACTGTAATACCGCCCTCACTGTAGTCACCAATCAAGTATACGCCTACATTCAGAGGTGGGTTTGATGATAATGTTCTTGTTGCCTTAAGACCAACTTGCATTGCATGTCCTAACCTCCTTCTTTTTCCCACAGTTGGTGTGTCGTTGAGGGAGTGTCCTATCTTCCAACTACTGAACCCCTCTGCTTGTCTGGTTTAACAACAGAGGGTTACAGTTGTGGGAAGAATTCTGCGTCAACTGGGTTCCAGATCCATAGCCAGACTGAGTGCTCTAATGGGTATTGGTGTTGATTCATGACAGAGGGGAAAGTGAAAGTCAGTGACGGGAAAAGAAAGGGGAACAGAAGCAGGGAAAGTAAACTCACGGAGAGGGAAGTAAGAGGGTCATGGTCGTCCCCTTCCCATTTGCTGAGTGAGCTGGCAGCCCCAGGGAGGGTCAAGTTGCGGTAGTAGAATCATGTAGCATCCCGGCAGCGGACAGGGAAGCAGACAGGGGACTTAGAAATGGGCCTTTGAACAGAGGCCGGCTCCAGCCTCACGGTCCCTCGTTGGTCGGAAAAAGCAGCACCCAGCCAGTACCAGAGCAGGATTTCGGAAGGCAGATTGCACATTCTGCCTCACATATGAGTTTGGCTCAAGTGGCCATGATGAAAGCACCACATGGTGACTTGCGTGCTGGCAAGAAGAAATAAACACCAAAATCTGTAATGTGGCAGACAGCAGGATGTTTGTACAGACAATGCCCAGTAGCGCGTTGTCCAGCGCTGTAGTTACTGGGTCAGGAGGCTACAGCAGCCCAGCATCCGTCAGGGAATCCAGAAATGAAAAATGGACAAGGTGCGAGGCTGCCGAACCTTGCACGCTTTGAATAATGCCACATTTAAGACTGCTCCTTTGTGGGGTCAAAACCACTGTTGGGGAGTCACCCAAACATCCTCTGGAAGTGATAGTGTTCAGATTTTAATTCAATGTGCCCTCCAGGTGTGAGGGCCCATTACCTCTATCAAATGTCCTCAGCATTTTGTGCCTCACGAAATGGATTCTGAGGTGCTTGCATGGCCTGCTGTGCACAAATAGTTCAGTCAGCATGGGGTTAAAGGAAGAGCAGAGCCCCAGCAGTCAAAGGGCTCCCCTCCTCCCTCTCCACTGAGCCAAGCTGGGTGCCCCACCCAGCCACATCCACACTCTGTGACCTGCAGGCCCCACCTTTCAAGATTTGAGCTTCAAGTTGCACTGCACAGGGCCCTTTCGCCTCAACCGGGGATATCATTCCAGTTTACTGCATCTTCTGAATACCTCTCACCCCAACTCGATATTCACCCTACCGGAGTGCTTCCTGACAGTGACCTGGAGGGAGAGGAGGCGGGTGTCCGTCCATGCAGAATTTCACAGCCTCCAATCCACAATTGCTTACCACAGCTGGGAGAGCTTCACATGTCAGCATCCCTAAGATCCACTCACCTGACCACTGACTGCACAGCCCAAGGGCCCTCAATCCAACCAGAGGTATGTCTATGGGTCACGCCGAGCAACCCCTACTTCGGCCCCCAAAACTCCTCCACTCACACCAAGTCCCTCAGTGAATACAAACGTTTATGCTGCTCCTTTGTGTCAGCATATTAAAGGGATGGTCTAGTAAAAAAATGTATTTAAAAAATAGATAGGCAACATAAAAAAAAAATACTAGCATTCTCCGTTTTTTTAAAACTTCCTATGTAAAATTTTGAGCTATTCAAGCGCAAAATTTGCAAAAGCAAGCACATGGGCGCATCCATTTTGTGAAATGGAGGCCCTCCTGTGCTGGCTTTTGCTTTTGCGGCACTAATGAAGGAAAAGCCAGCCAGCTGTAGTGAACAAAGGCTACCGCTGGGAGGCTTTCCCTTCATTAGTGCTGTAGGCGGAGGACTGGGACCGGAGACCAGAGCAGGAAAGCTGCAGCTGAATCTGGGTAAGTGCTATTTATTTATTTTTTAAAAATAAGCACTAGCTGCGTTTTTTTTTCTAAGTTTTCCGGGCTGGAGGAGCCCGGAAAACGTAGAAATAAAACCGCAGCTTTAAAAACGTATTTATGTTTGCAGTCGCTTTTGAAGCGACCGCAAACATAAATGCAACGTTATTGTGTTGGAAAACGCTGCGGTTTTTCTTTCCAAGTTTCTCAGGCTCCTCCGGCTCGGAGGAGCCTGAGAAACTCGGAAAGAAAAACCGCAGCGTTTTCCAACACAACCGCGTTGTTTCTGCCTGAATCTGCTTTACCATTTGGGGCTCTCGGGCTCCTCACGGGGAGCCCGAGAGCCCCAAATGGGAAATCAGCTGCAGGTAGAAACACTACGCGGCATGTAAACATAACCATGTGTGTTTCTGCCTGCTGTGGCTTTCACTTTGGGTCTCCGGTGCTCAGCACCGGAGACCCAAAGTGATAGCCACAGCAGGCAGAAACACACGCGGTTGTGTTGGAAAACGCTGCGGTTTTTCTTTCCAAGTTTCTCAGGCTCCTCCGAGCCGGAGGAGCCTGAGAAACTTGGAAAGAAAAAACGCAGCGTTTTCCAACACAATAACGTTGTATTTAAGTTTGCGGTCGCTTCAAAAGCGACCGCAAACATAAATACAATGTTTTTAAAGCTGCAGTTTTATTTCTAAGTTTTCCGGGCTCCTCCAGCCCGGAAAACTTAGAAAAAAAACCGCAGCTAGTGCTTATTTTTATAAAGAAAATAAATAGCACTTACCGAGATTCAGCTGCAGCTTTCCTGCTCTGGTCTCTGGTCCCCGTCCTCCGCCTACAGCACTTATGAAGGGAAAGCCACCCAGCGGTAGCCTTTGTTTACTACAGCTGGCTGGATTTTCCTTCATTAGTGCCGCAAAAGCAAAAGCCAGCACAGGAGGGCCTCCATTTCACAAAATGGATGCGCCCATGTGCTTGCTTTTGCGAATTTTGAGCTTGAATAGCTCAAAATTTTACATAGGAAGTTTTAAAACGGAGAATGCTAGTATTTTTTTTTTTATGTTGTCTATCTATTTTTTCAATAACATTTTTTACTAGACCATCCCTTTAAGATGCAGGATGTTGTGCCACAGATAGCAGTGTGGCATTCTTAAATTTCAAGGCAAATCATGCTGTTACTTTGCGATTATATGCTGAGATTACTGGGGCTAGGATGGGTGCTTGCAAGACTTGCAGCCACTTCGTGCCATTCATGGTCTGCCCACATCCCCAATGCTCAATTTCTTCCTCTAATAAGGTGATTTATATGGGGGGACAAAGGGTAGTTCCTTCTGCAATGTTAGTTTGAAAATGATTCAATTGTGCATCTCAAAGGTGTATCACTAGGTTGTCTTCAAATTGATAGTTCAATTGTGTGGTGGATTTTTTTTCCTCTTTGCCTCGTCTTGTCCTCTCGCTTGATGTAAAAGTAACATTATTTTTTTTCTCGGGAAGTATCATTGTTTAATTTTCAGCAACTACCTGCGATGCATCCTCCACAAAACGTGGGCAAATCATCAGAAACTGTGCTAACTTCCTGAAGATATTTACTTAAGCTATCTGAAAAAGTACTGCCTGTTGGCCTAATTGAAAATTTCTTTCTTGTCTTGTCAACTTTTGCGATCTGCTGGCATTGTCTCTGAAGATGATGAATTTCATCCCAATAATCTTGAACTGAAGGCTAGATACAAATAAAGAAAATGCAGCTATAATATTCTGACTTAATCTGTACTCAAAGCTGAACAAATGCCCAGAAGAAACGTACTCCACCCAAAACAAAAACATCTGCTTTAGTGTATTTAACTACCCACTCAACTCAAAGTAAAAAACTGAAAAGTATAATTTGGAATACATGGAAATCGTTCAATACATTCCGTCTTACAGTAACTGGTCCCAAATCCACCTTATTTTGCATACATAAAAAGCTGTTCATTAAGAGTTATGCTTGTGAAGGTTGAATGTACTACTGTAGACCTATCAACTTCTCACTGAAGAGGCACTATTCATTAAATAACTGTCAAGATTGCCTTAATTGTATGAGATGAAATTGTGTTAGTCATCCATGTTCAGGTATAGTGATAAAACTACATAATTTCTTCACATGGGATGCAAATTAAATTATCTATGGAAACGGGTCTCAAAGTGGCATTTACGACATAGGATTTACAGCATGTAGAGCCAAAGTTAGATGGTCAGAACATAAATTAAATATTAGTACACCAAATGTGAAATCACCTGTTGCTATGCATTTTCCACAAAAGAGGGAGGCAACCTTATTCAATAGAGCGACAAATGTGAGGAATGCATACCTTGTGCCCAAGGGAGAGCCACCTCCTGTCGGATTGGGAGGTGAGCCTGCACCGGTTAACAGCCCTAGGGGACAAGAGGGTAAGTGAGTGGGATCTCTCTGGGGATGACCCCTCCACTCTTGGAGGACAAGGACATAGTAGGTAAAGATTTCACTGCACCTCCCTTGAAAGCATAATCCCAAAGGCTTGTTGGTGATATGGGAAATGAACAGTATAATAATGTGCACGGCCCAAAGCGAATGGCTTGGTTTCAGAACACACTCTATTAAACTCCATGCCTTTAAGAGGAGAGCTAATGGTGTCCCCTCTCCAGTTCCAGAGAGGAACATAATAGCTGAGGTCCATGCAGAAAGAGGGAGAGCAAGCCTGTGGGATATGTCTGAGCTTGAGTGCCGAGGAGAGTTCTAATCCTGGCGGCAGGGTCACACAGACAGTGTGGTAGGCGGAGGACACGCGCAGAACGCTGCAGAGCCCAGGAATGCGGAGAACCATAGAAGCTCAGGACCGATGAGCAAGCTAGAGACCGAGCTGCCACTGACGTGGCATACTGGCATTCAGCAGCTCCAAAGCTGAAGTCAGTTGCAGACAGAGGGAAGCGAAGCAGAAGAGCTGAGCATGAAGATGCCAGCACTGCAGTTCTGCAAAAGAGAAGCTGCCTCACCTGACGAGCACCACAGGCAAGAACCAGATATGCGGCTGACAGAGTGGAGCAGGAGGAGGGCGTTGAGGCACCAAAATACCTCATTAGGGGTGAGAGCAATACAAAAGCCAAACACCAAAAAGCCTGAGAGGCCAAATAGCCCATATTGCGCTGACCCACAAAATACCCCACAACGGGGTGAGAGCGATATGAATCCCAGATGGCCCACACAGGGCTGAGAAAGTAGGTAGCCCACGAGGGGGGCAGGGGGAGTAATAACAATATCAAGTTAAGAAAGGGTGAAGAGCCAGAAGGCCCACGCCGTGCTAAGAGATAACAGTAACCCAGGAGATGCTAAAAAAGAAACTGATTCTAAACAGAAGACCAGTGATTGTTGTACTAAGCAAGTAGCTGTAGTACAGGATCGGTTACTCCAATTTAGGAACAAACTCTTTGAAGTGACAAGGACTTTTGTGTGGGGGTCTGGAGTCCCCTTTTCTATAAAGAGAGAAAGGATAGAGGACTTATTTTGAATTGTACTACAGGAATCGGCCTGCAAGAGAAAGACACAAATGTGTGATGGCCAGCAACCAGCCATCACATGTCAAGAAAAGCAGAAAGTGATATTTACAACACTAAGTTTGTTTCCTTTGTTATTAGTGGTAGGGATTCAATATTAGGATAGATTAGGTTTGGATGGAGGACTGAGTTTTTTAAGACATCCTGACGTGCACCATTTTATTTTTTTGAAGGTTAGGCAAACCATAATTTTTGAAATAGGTGAGGCATTCTTTCAGAAGTTTGAACCATGTCTTCTTTTCAATCTATATCTGTCTCCACACAATGGCAAGAAGAGCCATTTTTGCCATTAAAAAATTGAATGCGCTTTGTCCAAAAGGAAAGAATTCAGTAAGGCATCTATGTTTTCTATAAGGAGGCTACAGTGAAGTTGAATTCCAGAAGCATTATTCATATTATGGGCAGGACAATATCTTTCAGGATACATAATACTTAATTGTAATGTAATGATATTCCAGATCCACACGGCGCATATAAAAAGATAGTTTCACGGAGAGGTCTAATTGCAATAAGCATACATATCATAACAATGTAAGTATTGTAAAGAATTTAAGTTCTGTGAATTCTATTTATATTTTGCTTGTTGCAATCCGTAATGAACATATTATATGATTACTTAATAAATCAAGCTATATTAAACTATATATTCATATGTTCCCGCAGTGATTATACGTTCTCAGATACAGTGATGTACAGTTCCTAAGTTTTTAAAGAATCGAACATTTAACATTTCTTTAAAAAATATTTCTTCAACAGTTGATATACAGTCAGCATCACAATTGTATTAAAGGCAGATTGTTTTTTTTTTTTTTTAAAGAGGAACACTATACATGAATGAGAGACCAACATTCCTTTTATTGAATTATACAAGTTGGATTTGACACAAATTCATGATACTGTAAAAATGTCAAGTGATTTCAGTATACAAGTAAGATAAATGCTTAATTATTTAGAGATGCAATGTATGCATCAGTGACCTTGATTTGGGGTGGAACAGAATGTATTCACTGAGCTCACACAAACTTTAATTTCCATGATTAAACATAGGTAATGATGTTTAATCGTATCAAGATCAACATGAATTATAGGGGGCATGATAATCTTAGTGGTTCCATTGCCCTCTAGTCTTTGCGACATCATACTAATTAAAATACATTGTGCAAAGGGTAGTAAAATACTCAAATGATGGTGACGATGTATGCTTACCTACCTAAATTCTTGATGAAACTAGCTGATAGGGTAATATAACTTTCACTTGGAAGTGACATCAAGTGTAATAAAGTGTGAAAAGTATGTATGAATGGCTCAGTGAAACTAACCATTTTCTTTACTTTATTTATTGGGCATTTGCATGGTGCATATACACAGGCGCCACAAGGCAAGATGGGGGGAGGGGAGGGACATGGGAATCAAAAAGTAAAACAACAAAAACGGTTATATTGGCCTTGTGACAATCCTACCGTGCAAGTGCATAAAAAGATGGAAAGTGCAAGGGGAGGAGGTGAGGGAGAATAGCAGAAGTGGGGTGCCCACAAGGGTGGGGTGCCGGGCAAGTGCTGGGCAGGCCAAGGTGGCAAGTGCCAGGGGAGAGGGGGCAAAGGGAGGAAGAGTGCGGTGGACAGGGAGGACCAGTTGGGCTAGTCTGGAAAAGGGGGCCCGAGGGCAAGTGCTTAAGAGGGATGCTGGTAGGGGGTGGTCTGGCCCTTGTATGACTTTGAAGGGACCAGGCATCAGTCGCAGTGGCAGATGGAGAGTTAATACAGGAGGGGGTGAGGGAATCAAGAGGAGAAAAGGAAAGTCTTGAGAAGTTTTGAAAACTTAAGAAGATCCGGTTCAAGTCTGAGGGGGGAGGGATGCCGTTCCAGAGGGAGGTGCCAGCCGAAGAACGGGATCTACCTCCCACTCTCTGATTTGAGAATCATTTGATCTGCAGAGCGTTAGAGCCAGAAGACCAAAGGACTCTGGCTGGGAGGTATTTAGGGAGGGAAAGCTGGATGTAAAGAGGTCCCAGGCCCCAGACAGCCTTGTGGCTGATGCAAAGGGTCTAGAATTTGATCCTTGCGGTCCCCGGGTGCCAGTGGAGAGATTTTAGGGCTGGAGAGATGCAGTCCCTGGGCTTGAGACCAAGGATAACTCTTGCTGTTCTATTCTTGATTAGTTGAAAAAGCAAAGGGAAGAAAGAGGCAGGTTGAGGAAGAGGCTGTTGCAGTAGTGGAGCCTAGAGAGAACCAGGGATCTGGAGACCTTGAGCTTCTGGGGGAAGGTGAGGAAAATTAGAATTCCCCTGAGGAGATGCAACTGAAATGGGACTTCTTGGCAAGGTCCATGATGTGAGGAGAGCAAGAGCGAGAGGAGTCAAAGATGATCCAAAGGGGAGAGGGCCAAGGCAGACTGGCCAGAGGGAGGGGTGTAAACAAGAAGCAGGCGTCCCGATGAGAAGGATCTCTTTCTTACTGGCATTCAGGCAGAGATCATTGGCAGAGCACCATGCCTGAATAGCAGTCGGGTATACAGGTATGAGGGAGGAGCAGGAGAAGGTAGGGGAATCCAGGTTAGAGAGTAGGTCTTCACAGGTCTTTACGAGAGCAGTTTCCATGCCATTTCGGTGTGGAGGGTCAGTTGGGGGAGGACCAACTTCTCCATGAGTTTGCCCAGAAAAGGGTTGATAGAGATAGGGCGATAGTCGGGCAAGAAGGGTCAGCAGATGGCTTTTGTAGGAGAGGGTGCACAAGAGACTGCTTAAGGGAAGGAGCCAGTGGCAAATAATTGGTTGCAGAAGTCAGCCAAGGCTGGAGCGTGAGAGGCAATGTTGTCCTTGATTGTTTTGGAGGAGCAGGGGAGCACCTGTTTAGAGGAGACTTCCATAGAACGGAGCACTCTAGAAATCTCATCAGGTGCAATGGGAGAGAAAGAGGAGAGTATAGGGGGAGAGAGAGGACATGGGAGGCAAGAGAAAGAGGCAGCAGAAGACAGAGACAGGATGTCCAGAGTTCTGTAGGAAAAGTGGTCGGCCAATATGGGGCAGAGGGCCTGGGAGGGAGAAGGAGAGGAGACTGCGGTAGGATTGACAAGTTCCTTGCAGATTTTAAAGAGTTCAGCCGTGTTATTTGTGGCTCCAGAGAGATGCGGGTTTGGACATGAGCCCTTTTCTTGGAGCAGATGGTGAGATGGTATGGCCTTTGGAGTAGGTGACAGGCCAGTTTGTCAGAGAATGAGCTAGATGCCTTCCACTTCCGCTCTGCAGCTTTGCACTTTCCTTTCAAAGCGGCCAAGTCAGTCATACCAAGAATTGCATTTGGAGGCAGGCTTTGAGAATCCCCCCTCATGGTGGGGGCAAGGATGCACAGGGTGTTAGAGATAGATGGAGGTTAGCAAGAACAGAGTCCGAAGGAGAGTCTAATGAAGGGGGAGCAGAAGGGATGAAAGAAGAGGCGAAAACGACGGACACACGCTTCATCTGTCATTAACCTTTGGAGCCGGGAATGAGTGAACAGTGAACCTTTTGATTTACAACAATGTAAGGGTAAATAATGTACCACTAATTGTGTGGTTTTTAAACTGCGGTTGTGTAAATAGGAGTAGAGGTATTACAAACAACTTATTTAATTGCAGATCAGGAATGCAACCACCACAGAAGTGATTGACTTTTTTCATTAATCATGTTGAATGAGTTGTCAAGAAGGCCCTGAAACGTGACAGTTTTGTGAAAGGTTATACCAATTCTGTCAAAGAACCATTGTAAATATATGTCTAGTGTTGTATAGTAAATTTTTATATATGAGTTTTTAGTTTCTGTGATTGCAAAGAAGCATTATTTTCTTTAAACATTAAGTAGATTTTCTATATAAAATAATTTTGCTAGTAGTATTTTTTTGTACATAGAAGTTTTCAAAAACAAATTCAATTTTCTATCGAATGATGTTCATATTGAAAAACATTGAAAGTTCTTTTTCATTTAATCTATGCAAAGTGGCGCATTCCTCATGAGTGCGAGAAGGCTCCATTAGATTCTTTTGGACTTTAAATTTGCTTCCTGTGTTTATCACAACTCGACAAAATTTCATCCCTATTGATCAATTCATACAAATAAAATACAACCAAACACAAGTAATCTGGGTCTCTAGGTGACATGTAAAAACACCACACCTCCACTTTTATTTGCGTGATCACTTTTCGTGGTGATGAACACGTTTTCCAGCCATCCTCGTGGCTTTTTTGGTTCACCTTCTGTAGCTGGGCACTTGGTGTTTTTTGGTTTGGTTATCTTGTGATAAAGCTGTATTCAGTATGATTCTTTTATTATATAAGAAGGGTACACTTATGAGTTATCAAGTGAGATCTGCAATGACTGAGCTTAGAAATGAATGTGTAGGTGATGAACGTGCTTGTTTTATCCTTTCACTGCTGACTTTAAAGATGGTTCTGTAATTTGAGTGTACTGTTTTTATTTCCCTTCCCTAGAAGATGAAGATTTTTCAATTCTATTGAGAGCCTTAGAGGGTAAGTTTGAATAAATGTTTGTTTTACCTACATTTCAGAAATGTTCAGTATGATGTCATGTCTCGCTTACTCTTTATTGTACATTGTCCTTATTCTTTTTTTTTTATTGTTGCGCTCTTGGTGAGGCCATGGAGGGTTCGAAATTGAGGGGAGCTGTGAGCTATTTATCTCCAGCTTGTAGCCTAGAAGAGTTGGTTTTCTTGACACCAACAGCTACCAGGAGCTACTTTTGGCTGCCCAGGCCAACTGATGCCGAACAAACACACCTATGTGAATTTAACTGTGTGTTTGGGACAATCTATAAGTAAACATTAAGACACATCTTTGTGCCATTTAAATCTCAAGGAGCCATAAATAATGGACAGAATAATATGTTTCTATCTAATCTGTAAGTTAGAGTTGCGGAATACTATGTGCTAGCTTCACTTTCCCCAGTGGTAGCTCATGGTCACTGGTTAATGTTGGATACCCAGGTGCTGCTTTTAGCTCCTGCTTATCCAACCTTAAAGGGATAGTTCACTCAAAAATGTTATTGGTAAAAAGATGGCCCATAATCAAAAATATATATAAAAAATATTTTTAAACAAAGTTCCTAAGTAACGTTTTGAGCAAATGAGGCTCAAACTCGAAAATGTCAAGCACTCGGAGGCTTCCATTTTGTGTAATGGATGAGCATCCTGTGCTTCTGTTAAGCTCTGCCCTTGCGGCTCTAATGAAGAAAAAGCCAGTCAGCTGTAAGGAAGCTCGGAAGAGCCCTGGAAACCTAGAAAGAAAACCACAGCATTTACAAATACAACAACGTTGTATTTATGACTGCAGCAACTTTTGCTTTGAGTCTCCCGGGCTCCCATGGCCCGGGGGAGCCCAGGAGACTCAAAGCTGAAGCCACTGCAATCATAAATGCGTTGTTGTATTTATGGTTTCTGTAGTTTTCTAACCACAGCATGCATAAATACAACAATGTCGCATTTATAATTGCTGCGCCTTTGCTTGTAGGCAAGTCCAGGCAATTATGAATACTTTGCCGGCATCTGGCAGAGTTTTCATAATTGCTACGACTTTCTTTTCTAGTTTCCCGCGCACGGAAACATGGAAAAGAAAGTGGCAGCAATTATGAAAACTCTGCTGGCAGCCGGCGAAGTATTTATAATTGCCCTGACTTTCATTTTACGTTTTCTGTGCTTGCCTGGGCTTGGGGAGCACCGAAAAAGGAAAGTGAAGGCAGCCTCCTCTCCATGTTTAACTCTGCTCTGGCTGCAGTAAGTAAAAGCTCCCAGTAGGGGTCTTTTGCTGCTTGATTAGTGCCGCAAGAGCAGAGCTTAACATGCCGAGGAGGCTGCTTCAAATCACCAAAATGGATGCCACCGTGTAAACGCTTTGAGCCTCGTTTGCTCAAAGGTTTACATAGGAACTTTCTTTAAAAACATGTTTAATATGTTTTTGATTATTGCCCATCTTTTAAGCCAATAATATTTTTGAGTGCACCATTACTTTAATTTTGAGCCCTGCCATGGTAGTTTGAAGGTACAGCCTTGTGCATTAGATGCATGACGATTACCAAGGCAGTGTAAGTCACCTTAGTCCCTCCGTATTCAATTGGAACCTCCCAAATTTCTTATGGTGATATTAAGTCCATTATTTATGTGTGCATATACACAGACCCCATTCTGTGCATCATGCAGTTTAATAGCATTAGGTACATGTGGTGCTGTTTACATTTACATTGCTTACCAAAAGCGCATTTCTTTAGAGCTTTTCAAATCATGAATCTCCACAAAGCAAAGGTGGAGACGTGTCCATACATAAATGAAAAGGGATGATGACCAGATGAACAATAAGGCACTGTAACATAACCGGTGTATTTATTTATATAGCGCATGTCCACCCCCAAAGGGGTACCTTGGCTCTTTTGAGGGAAAACAGATGTTTGTTGCCCGACTTAATGGTACTCTTAATCAACCTGCGAAGGATGAAGGCCAGAGTGGACCTGCCAGGAGTTAAACCTTTGGCCACGCGGTCAAACACAGGTGCTTCTAGTGGATGCTTCCACTGAGCCACAGACCTGACTAGACTGATTAGACTGCAGCTGCACAAAAATTGAGAAACTCTGAACCTATGGAGTAAAAACACTGTGGCCACCAAAGGGGTATCAGGCAATATTATCCCCACCAAAAATATCTCTGTATATATGGTCGTCGGGAATGGCCATAGGTGATATTTTTAGTGGGGATACTGTTAGGGTTTTTTGGGAGCGGGGGTAGCAGGGGTGTCCCCCGCTCCTTTTAATAGAATACAGGGGTTGCGGGGGTGTCCCCCGCAGGTTCCATGCCTTAATATCGCTGCAAATATATGGCAATATATTAGTATGGTGATATTTTTGCGGGGATATTAACACACGGAACCACCAAAGGGCCTCATTATGAATTTTGCAATGTTTTTTTTTCCAAATATGTTTTATTGGTTTTTATACATGCAAGCTTAACAGTGCATCGTCAAGGAAGCCTTTCAAAGCAGGCATGCGAGTAAGATATTACAACAAAGAAAAAGAACAGAATACACAACAAGGCTAGAGCTCAACCAGGAAAACCAGAAAGCCCAACGATGGGCGAGTCTTTGGGGTTCCGGGGGGGTCAAAGAGGGGGAATGTCAATAACAGGGTGTGGGGGGGATCTAATTGTCTTAGATTGACAGGTTAAGGGGCGGAACGTGATGGCCGTGATTTTTTCCACTGCCACTGTTTCCCAACATTTGGACCACCACATTTGTATGGCTGGACCCTCAGGGTTCTTCCAGAGCCTGGCCAGGGAGATCTTTGCTGCTGTCAAGAGTTGGTTGCATAAGTGCGCTATGCGGCCTGTTAGCACGTACTGGCCCTCGCCCGTAACTCCCAGGAGGACGATGCCTGAGTCCCTGGGGATTGTGAGGCCCGTTATCCCTTTGATTTGATTCAGGACCTCCCTCCAGAACAGCCTGGACTTCGGGCAGGTCCAGAGCAGGGGGAACAGCGTGCCCCGGTCAGGGCAGCCCCTCCAGCATTGTGGGGGTATGGCCGGGTTGAATTTGTTCATATCCTCTGGGCTACGGTACCATCTGTAACACACCTTGTAGGCGCCCTCTCTATTTGTCGTGCATCTAGAGCTCTTGTGGGCCCGGGACCAGATCTGACTCATCCCTCCGGCTCGATGGTTCTACCTATGTCTTTTTCCCACTTGAGCATGTACAGTTCTTTTTTGGACGGGTCCGGCCGGTCGATCAGTTTGTATAAGGTCGAAATGTTCCATTTGGGGGGGTTTGACGTGAGTGTACGCTCCTGGGCTGTTAGGTCTCTGCCTCCTAGTTTCTTGGTCGCTCTGCTAGAAAGCCAGTGCCTTAGCTGGGCGTAACGGAATCTTTCCGTCTCTGGGATCAATAATTTAGCCTTACATTCCTCGTAGTTTAGCGGGTTCCCGCTCTCGAAGAAATCCGCCATGGTTCTCAGGTCGCCCTCCTTCCATCTGTCGAAGGTGTTCAGGACGAGTTCCGGGAAGAAGTCAGGTTTGCCCCAGATTGGGGTGAGCGGGCCTGTCGGGCTCCTGCATTTGCAGAGGTGCGCCGCTTTCCTCCAGTTTGACACAGTGTTCCACGTTACCGGTAGCGGGCCCGTGTGCCGGGGCATGTTGCGTTCTTTCATGTGGGATAGTGCTTTGATCGGGGTGGTTCTCCAGTCCTCTTCCAGCTTCAGCCATCTGGCCCGGTTGGTAGTTGTTTTCCATGCAAAGGCATGGTAAAGCTGGGCCGTGAGGCAGTATCTGGCCACGTCTGGGACCCCCAGGCCACCAACGGCAGGCCCGCGGAGCATGATGTGTCTCGGTATTTGTGGTTTCTTGCCCTCCCAGACATATTTCAGAATGTCTCTTTGCAGTTTTTGCAGGGCTTTCTTGGGGAAGGTTGTGGGGAGCGCCAGGCAGAAGTAGAGCAATCTCTAGAGCAGGTTCATTTTCAGCACCGTGATGCGGCCGAACCAGGAGATTTCCTGTTTGCGCCAGCGTCCCAGGTCGTCTCTGAGTTCTCTGGTTAGTTAGGGGAAATTTGTTCTGTATATGTGTCAAGGATGGCACTCCGTCAAGAGTGACACAGGGCACCCAGTTAAGGTTTGGGTGGCTGTGCTGAAGTAAGGTGACAGATAAGCACACACACAGCAGGAAGCTCAACAAGAACGAAGATTAGGCAAGTGTAGCAGGAAATAAAAAGGTACAAACAAACTGGATTCCCTCTTGGGGTGTATGCAGAAATGGAAAAGAGTGTTCCACGGACCTTAGGAAACTCCAGCCTTAATAATAATAATAATAATAATAATAATAATAATAATAATAATAATTTGGCATTTATATAGCGCTACGAACCTTATATAGCCTTCTGCACAGATTGCTATTACAGGGGCCCACGTTGTATGCTCATGGCTGGGAACAACAGCAGTGGGTGTCTGTAACACTGAAACGCGACAAGGGAAGGGGCAGAGGTTGCCTGCCGGAAACCAACAGTCAAGCTCTGTACAAAGGGATCTACATACGATACAAGAGAAGACAAGAACAGAAATATCCAGGGAAAAGGATGTCGATGAGCAATCTAGCAGAAGGAAATGAAGGAAAAGCAGTATAACTGAAATGGGTAACCCAAGGGAAGGACAGAGGACTCAAGGAAGAAAAGGACAGGGATCAAGAACAGGGGGTTGCAAACAAGGAAGAAAGCAAGGGAGCAGCAGCCAGGAAACAGGGGGGCTGCAAACAGGGAAGCAGGGCTGCAGTAACGGATGGCATAAGGTGCAGGTAAACTGTTGTGGACTGCAGAGGACTGTAGTAGGCTGCAAGGCAGGGAGCCCAGAGGAGCAGGGCAGAGAGCTGTAGTAGACGGCAGACAGAGAGCTCAGAGGAGCAGGGCAGCAAAGAGCGAGCCCAAAGGAGCAGGGCTGCAAGGCAGGGAGCCCAGAGGACAAGGGCTGTAGGCAGCGGAGTGAAGCGGAGTGAAGCGGGCTGCAAGGCAGGGAGCCCAGAGGACAAGGGCTGTAGTCAGCGGAGTGAAGCAGGCTGCAAGGCAGGGAGCCCAGAGTGCAAGGGCTGTAGGCAGCGGAGTGAAGCAGGCTGCAAGGCAGGGAGCCCAGAGGACAAGGGCTGTAGGCAGCGGAGTGAAGCAGGCTGCAAGGCAGGGAGCCCAGAGGACAAGGGCTGTAGGCAGCGGAGTGAAGCAGGCTGCAAGGCAGGGAGCCCAGAGGACAAGGGCTGTAGGTAGAAGGCAGCGGAGCGTGATCGGCTGCGAGGCAGGGAGCCCGAAAAGGGCACTGGATCAAAAGCAGGATAAAGCAGGAACAGCATACAAATATGAGTCAAAAGGCAAAAAGGGGCTGGAAGGACTCTTGATGCAAGAGACTGAGCTCCTGCAGGTAGCTGCTTAAATACCGCCCTGCCCTGTACTGAGGCAGGCTAATTGGCAGCACCTGAAGCAGCACGCCTGAAGACAATCTGCATCCTCCCTCTCTAGTCCTGAGATGGTGGAAGCAGCACTGATTGCTAGGGCTTCTGGGGATTGTGGTTCCAATGCTGACGAATGGGAATGGCCAGGAATTGATAGCTGTAGCAAGATGCCTTATGGTACATGTAGTTAGTTGAATTAAATAGGAAAGTACCAATGTTGCGCAAATGGGAATTAAGGACCAAAGTGTGAATAGGGGTTGTTCAAAGAGTATTATGAAGATGAATGAATAACAATTAGTCCATGATGGTTGCCAATGAGTGCGCCCATGGCGAAGGCATGACAATATGTTTTCGGACTTAGACGGGATCTGCACCCCCAGGTAGCTTATCTGTGCTTTAGCACACACAATCGGAAAGGAGGCTTGCAATCGCTCCAAGAGGCGGTCCGACACATTGACTCCCATGGCTGTGGACTTGGCGATGTTTATCGTGAACCCAGAGGCTTCTCTGAATTCCTCCAGTTCTTCCCATAGAGCCTGCATGGACCCCTTTGCTTGACTGAGTGTGAGCAGTATATTCTCCACGTAGAGGGCTGTTTTATAGGATTCTCCCTTAAGTTCCAAGCCCTGGATTGCCGGTTTGCTCCGGATTCTGCTGGCTAGTGGTTCCATGGTGAGAGCGAAGATAAGCGGGGAGAAGGGGCACCCTTGCCTGGTCCCCCTCGCTATACTGATTTTTCTGGAACAAGCTCCGTTCAGTCTCAGGTTGATGGTCGGGTGCTGGTAATTAGTGAGCGCCCATTTCCTTTGTTATAAGTATTTTTATTGATTTTCAACATATCAATGCATAATAGACAGTAATATAAAACAATTGATTTTTCAATATTTTTTAAAACTCTCATCTCAAACCCCAACAGTTCATCGATTTTCTAATACATATTGGCTTTCAATAATCAAAGTTAATTCAACTTGTTAAATCCATTATACGTCCTCAGTTGATTAATAGGGGGTAATAGGAAAAAGCTAGGGAGATAGGATAAAAGAGAGAAGGAAAGAGATTAAGAAGAAGAAAAGAAAAAAAAAAACTGACTTTATTGGGTCCGCATCACCTATACGTGTTCATAAACAGAAGTTCATTAGATCAAAAGTACGTATAAAAAATTCCTAAACATGACATCATAACTATAGTATCTCATAATGAAAATTCATTAACATGAGTTCATCAGGTCAGCATCACCATACACTAAGAGTTCATAAAGTGCTTCATGAGTTGCGGTTGGAAGAACATGTGTTCCCTGTCAGTAAAATATTCCAGTAAAGGGCGCCAGATCTTCCGGAACTTCGAGAGCTTCCCTTCTAATATGGCCGTGAGTTTTTCCAGGCCTAACAGTTCCCATATTTTTATCCACCAATAAGCTGTCTGTGGGCCTTCTACAGTTTTCCAGAACCGGGCTCTGGTGATACGGGCGGCAGTGAGTAGATGTGAGATCAGGACGGCTTTGTGCCCTGTTATGGGGAAAGACCCATCTTAAGCTATATCTCCCAGTAAGAGCACTCTCGGGTCCATAGGGAGCAGAGATCCTGTGACTTCCCTGATTTTTGATCTCACATCCAGCCAATATGTTTGGATAATCGGACAGTGCCACCACATATGTGCCATATCTCCACGTTCTCCACAACCATGCCAACACGTGTCCGGGTGCTCTAGATTGAGTGAGTGGAGTCTGCTCGGGGGGGGAAATACCATCTGAAACAAACTTTGATGGCGTTCTCCTTCACCAATGTACAACGGGAAGCTGGTCTGAGCTCTATGCCAGATCCGTTGCCAAGATTCATCCGAGATCTCCATCCCCAATTCCCGCTCCCAAGCGATCATATAAGGGAGTTTCTCCTCTACTGAGGCTTTCTCTAATAGATGGTAGCATAAGGATATTCTATGCGATTGTTGGCCCTCAAGAAGCTTGAGTTCTATGCCCAAAGGAGCCCTCCCTGCAGCTTGACGGATATCTCTATTAGTTAGCCAATGTCGCAATTGTATGTAATGAAAGCGTTCTGTCTCTGGAAGTCTGAATTTTTCTTTACATTCTTGGAAAGTTAGGGGTTCCTGATTGACATATAAATCTCTCAGTCGCAAGGGTTTGTCTTGATTCCAAATTTGAAATGCCTTGCTCCTAAGCCCTGGTGCGAATGCCGGGTTCTATGTGATGGGGGACAGTGGGCCCAACCCTATCGGGATACCTCTCTGTGAGCGTGCTTTATCCCAACTCAGAAGCGTAGCCCGAGTGGTTGATAAAATTCCTCCTCCGTGATTCCGGGCTTCTTTTGGAAGAAATGGAAAGTGAGCCAAAGAAAACAGAGCCACCGCTCGTTCAATCCCTAACCATCTGGGAGGATCTGGCCGATCACCCCAGGAAAGCATTACTGCCACTTACGCTGCCCTATAATATCGCGGGATCGAGGGAAGGCCCAGGCCACCCATCATCCTTCCCCTTGTTAGAAGTTTGCTGGAGACCCATGATTTTTTTTTTCCCTCCAGATGAACGGATATATCTCTTTTTGGATATTTATAAGTTCAGATTCTGGGATGGGGATTGGCAAGGAATGGAATACATACAATAATCTCGGGAGAAGAGTCATCTTAATTGCATTAATACGACCTAAACATGAAATCTCCTGGGAATCCCACCGTTGCAACCACTCCTTAGCCTCCTTGAACAGAGGGGGAATATTCGCCGCATGGAGGTCTGCATATACTAGGGTCAGTTTTATTCCTAAATACGGAATCTCCGTTGAGGACCAGGGGATATGCGATATTGTTTGTATTTCCTCTAATCTACCAGGGTCCTCAGTCAGGAACATCCCTACTGATTTAGCAGGATTCACCCTGAAGCCGGAAATCAAGGCAAATCTCGCCAGGAGATCTAAAAGGTGAGGAAGTGAACGAGGGGCATCATTTACACCCATTTCCTAAAGTTCGGGCCGAACCTGTAGTGGCAAAGGGTTTCTTCTATGTAGCCCCAATCCAGCATGTCGAACGCTTTGAGTGTGTTCAACGAGAGGACCACCAGGGGGGTGCCCATTCTGTTTGCTGACTCGATGACATTGATTGTTCTTCTAATGTTGTCCTGCGTGTTGCGGGCCGGGATGAATCCTGTTTGATCCGGGTGGATGATGTCTGGGAGGATGGGGGCTAGTCTGTTGGCCAGGATTTTGGCAAACAGTTTGGCATCATTGTTCAGCAGCGTGATGGGTCTGTATGATGCGCATTGTGTGCAGTCTTTGCCTGGCTTCAGGATGTGGATCGTGGAGGACTCCTCCATGGATTGTGTGGTGGCCCCCGTCGTTAGAAAAGAGTAGAACAGGATGGCCAGCTGCAGTGCCAGGATGTGGGCGATCCTCTTGTAAAATCGTGTTGAGTCCGTCTGGGGGATGTGTTTTTCAGGGTGCGGATCGTGTCGGATACTTCCTCCGTCGTGATTGGCTGCTCCAGAGCTTCTAGCGCCGGGTGTAGTGGGGGCTTCTGGGTGGCGGCCAGGAAACCGGCCCGGGCTGGGGCGGCTGCTGGGGGCCCCGCCATGATGCATTCATGGTGCTGCGTCATAAGGTCGAGCTTCTCTGCCTCTAAATAGCGCAGGGTACCGGGGTGGTCAGCCAGGCACTGGACGTAGTTCCGTGTTTGTACTTTCTTCAGCTTGTGTGCTAGGAGGTGGTTTGCCTTGTTGCTGTTGAGATAGTAAAATTGTTTGGTGTACGTCAGGGCTCTGGCCGCCCGGTCTGCCTGGTGCATTTCCAGCTCTTCCTTCGCTCGTTTGAGGTCTCGGCCTGCAGCTTTGGCCGGGCGCTTTTTAAAGCTGCTTTCAAGCTCTACTACCTTCCTCTCCAGATTGGTTTGGTGTAGCTGGTATAGTCGGTGGAGCCTTGCTGTGGCGTTCATGGCTGCCCCCAGGATCACTGGCTTCATTGCGTCCCAGGTGGTTGCCCAGGCGACGTCCCGGGTGGCATTCTCCTTGAAGTAGCTTGCGAGTGCTTCGGGGAGTTCGGTATTAATGGCTATGTCCGAGACAATATGGTCTTGGAGTTTGCAGGGCCTTTGGTGGGGCTTCGGGAGTCGCTGAGTTTGTAGGTTCAAAGTCACTGACGCGTGGTCTGAGATGGTGATGTGTCCAATGTCGATTCCTTCCACGCAGGGTGCTAGAGGCTAGCATCAAGTCAATTCTCGAGTATCCCTTGTGTACATGCAACATGTGTGTGTGTTAGGGAGAATTCTCTGTTTAGGCTGAATTTCCTAACCTAGTGAGTCCCCCAGCAGCTTTGCTGGATTTTTGGGGTTTATTTTTTTCTCCTGCCAAGAATGAGACTCTTTTACCCTCATTCTTGGGCATGATTTGAGTGTGTTTCTTTGAATCTAGATGTGTTTAATGGGCTATGGGGTCTTTTACTCCATAGGGCTTCATGTGTTTTTGTGATGTGTGTTACACAGCACCCTCCGTGCAGTAACACAGGGGTGTCATAGTGACCCCCCACTCCATACCCTGGGACTGACTACTGTCTCCCAGGGCATGTAAAGTCACCATTGACTTTACTAGTCTTAAATTCTGAACAGAATCAGTACAAACCATCATATTGTGGACGTACTGGCAGGGGCAATTCAATTGCCCCGGGGTCTATTAGTCGAGGGGGCACGTCTCCATCCCCCCTGATCGAGTTTTGGCTGGTGGCAGTGGATACTACTTTTTATATTCAACCGCAAATATTTTCCTACGGGATTTCCCATTGTTTTAGGCTACTATCTTTATTTAATTATTTACGGTAGCCTCGAACATACCGCCGGTTTATTTAATAAATATTAATTCTCCTGTTGGTGTCTTTTGCCAAAACTTGATTCTAAAATGGCGTTTGTGTTCTCTTCTGTGACTCCAACCCAAGTCGAGCCCTTTGTTCCACTTTTTGGCGGGCTTCTCCACAGAAGCCCTCCAAAGTGGTGCCACTCTGTCTGGGGTACTTAGGAGGGGTGGAGGGAAATTCAGGCACCCTGGACTGAGTTGCCTAGGCAACTCAAGTCGCACTCCATCCTAATTGGCCCAAGTGGTGAGCCGGCCGGCTCACCACTTAGCATGTTTGAGTGACAGCTAGGCTGAGTGAATGGGGGTTTGCTGCATAAAAGCAGGGCTTTGGGGACTGGAACTTCAGAAGTCGCCACAGGACCTAAGAATCCGACGAGGGAGAAGCTAAGCCGACCTGCCATGACACCACCACCGGTGGAGCCCTGCTGGACCGCCTCACCACTTTTCCCAACGACAGAGGAGATCTCCCGCCGGAGAGTCTTCTTCCTTTGACTGGTGGGGATAACCAGTTTCACCGTCTTTTCGCTTTCCCGACGTACCTCGTGGCCGCCTTGCCCGTGCCAAGCACCCCGGCAACCGGGATACCACGTTTTACCACGACCGCGAAACAAAGGTACCACCTTTAACCGGAAAACTCTGCGGCTGGTTTCTGCCCTGGTAGTGCAACGACCTTCATCTTTCCTCCAAGTCGAGATCTTCTCTTCCCCTGGACGACGACCCAACTTGCACCCACTACCAGGAACAACTGCCACCTCTGGAGGATCCTTCCCACTTAAGGTACTGTGTCCCGCCTGGCTTCCCTTGCTACCGACTGTACGGGGTAGATTTAGCCCCCGGCTTTCGAACCTGGGTTAGCCTGGGACACCCTGGCTAAACTTTCCTAAAGCCTCTCTAAACTCTTTTTGAACCCTCTGCAAGACTTTCTAAGCCTAGTGTAACGGTGTGATCTTGGGCGCATTTGTGCTCTGCTCTCTCTAAGAGTGGGCCCAGCCTTTGGACTTTGGCCCACCAGTGACTTTTGCTCTTCTGCCTTGCTAACAGTGTTCCTGAACCTTAGAGTGGTGTACCTTTCCATATTCTGTCTTTTTCCCTCCCTTTCTCACAACCTTATTGGAGTGCCATCTAGTTAAGCGCTCACCTCTGTATGAAAATAAGTGGTGTTTTACTGTGACTTATCTGATAAGGGAAAAGGGGTGTATATATTACAATAGTAACTGTGTTTAGAATATTTTACAATAAGAGTGCTGGAGTGTTTCAAACCGTGTGTTTTTAAATAAATAATTATATACTTTGATACCAAAGCTCTGGTCAGTGTTTGCTTGTATTATTGTATCTGAGTGCCTATTGTGTATACTTTGCATACTGCCTAACTCTTCTTGAGGGAAGTCTGACTGCTCAGCCACAGCTACCAGGTAAATCTGGGTGGTACAGACTGCTACCAAGTGGGTTTACTGCCAACACCTGTAGTCTTAAATCTTTTGCAGTGGTCCCTAAGGGAACTGCACAGGTTTCTGCCTAACGGTGTGTAGTCTCTTGCTCCTTGATTGAGGAATCTCCAGATGTCTATGGTCTCTGTTTCCCTTAGGAATTTTCGGCCATGGCTAGGGTGTTCATTAAGTCCTCTCTAGATGGCGGGAGAGTTTTGTCCAAGTTAGGGTCTGGTGGCAGGTTGAAGTCCCCCCCCCCCTCAATTAGCAGCTGGCCTCTGGCGAAGGCGGCTATGATCAGCAGGAGCTTATGGAGGAAGGGGCCTTGGTTCTTGTTGGGGCTATAAATAGCGATTAGAGTGATCGGCAGCCCGATCAGTAGGCCTCTCAGCAGCAGGTATCTGCCCTCTGGATCCTTTTTTGTGGTGACCTGGGTTAGGGGCAGATTGCCGCTGATAAGGATGGCAACCCCCCTTTTCTTTTGCTTCGCCGAGGCAAAGAAGCGTCTTGGGTAGCTTCAGAAGTTAATGCGCTTCTCATCTGGCTCTATGAGATGCGTTTCTTGGAGGAAGACGATATCCGAGCCAAGCCAAGCTAGTTTTTGCTCCACAAGTTTCCGCTTCCTGGGGGCGTTCAGGCCCCAGATGTTCCAGTTGGTCATGTTAAGAATCTGCTCCGGGGTCCCCATTTGTAGCCTCTGTGGATAGGTGATATGTGTCGCCCTCCAATGCGTTGAATTCCCGCGGACCCTTTTGGTTTGTCCTCCTTCTGCAAATTCCCCGCCCACCCCCAACCCACACCCCACCCAACTGAACGAACTTCAAGATCAGCCTCAAGCCAACGGGGCAGGCGACCGGTCCAATGCGCCAAGTCAATTGGAGGCAACAGTGCCTCTTATGCAGCCGGTGAAACTGATGAAGGATGCTGCACTGGGCACCCCAGTAAGTACCGGTCCGGTAGGCTACCGGACCTCGGCGAGTGGCTTAGGGGCCTCCTGTGGCATAGGGATTTCGCAGAGTTGAACTGTTCATGTCGGGCAAACCCCCAGGGGGGAACAGGGCTGTCCGGATTGTGGACCGCTAGGTTCTTGTGTGTGTGGCCTCTGCTTTGTGCAGGAGCCGGGGTTGCCAGAGGTCAGGGGATGGTGAATCGCAAGGTCTTGAGGAGTTGTCCGCTGGCTCAGCCGTTGTCATTCTTCTTGCTTTTGTCAGGGGGCGGGGGGGCGTGCGGTCTGCGCCGTCTCTCGTCTCCCCTCCGAGGTCTGGGCGGGTCCGTCGACCTCGTTTGGCGTCTCCTCTGGGTTCATGAAGCTTGCCGCTTCTTTGGGAGTGAGGATGTGGTGGGTTTTGCCTTCCCATGCGAAAGATCGGGAGGTGGGGAATCCCCAGCGGTATGCAATCTTCCTCTCGCTGAGCCATTTGGTCAGTGGTTTCAGGGCTTTCCTCTTTGCCAAGGTGACTGCGGCTATATCTTGGTATAGGGAGATTACCACATCCCGGGAGAGTACCCGGGGGAGCTTCTAGCCTCGCGCGTGGTCTCTTCTTTGATCTTGAAGTAGTGCACCCTCACTAGGACATCTGGAGGGGAGGCGTTGCTTTGTCTAGCCCTGGTCCCGGGGACTCCGTCGAGCTCCAGGGGGGGCCCCATCTGGGAGGGTTAGAATGAAGCGCAGGAGGTCGTTAATGTAGGCCCCCAGCTCTGTGTCAGGGATTGTAGGGGGGATTCCCCTCAGGCGGATGTTGTTGCGCCTGTATGTGTTCTCAGCATCATCCTGTTTCAGCTCGAGGGCCTCGCACGTGGCCTCAAGCGCTGCAATTCGGTCCGCGCCCTTGCCGATTTCAAAGTTCTGCTCGAATAGGGTGGTTTCTATTTCTTCCGTTCTTGACTCAATTTCTCACACCCGCTTATCCAAGGTGGAGATCCTGCCTTTCAGTTCCTCTGTGCCCTTTTTGTATTCTTTGGTGATCGCCGAGAGGAGATTTTGGAGGTCCCTTTTTGTTACCCCCCGCGCTGATTGGTCAGGGCAGGCTTCCACCTGGGCCCCCGAGATTGGTTCTTCGGTGCGCTCTCCCTGTTTGGGTTTCTGCGTCATGGTTGCCGCAAATAGGGAGGAGATGTCTGCTTGTTTCGGGAGTCTGGGGCTCCTGGACATTCTAGGATGCGGTTTGCTTGGCACTTGGGTGGGGCCCCCCAAGTTGATTGCCAGATGAGAACGCTTTGTCCCAACTTCTGCCCGCTTGGGCTGTGTCAGCACCTGACTTTCAGGAACCCGGGGAGTAGGGTTAGGGCTCCTGGTGCAATAGGCACACCGGCTTACAGTGGCGGAGGATGGGTGCTCAGTTGGTCCGGCAGGCACTGGGTCCGATAGCTTGGAAGGGTCCTCCTGGTGCTGGTGGGGCGAAGGGTCTGCGGCCCTCTGGGCCAGGCCTCCAGTGGGGGGGAGGACAAGTGCCGCGTGTTGAGTTGCTGGGTTGGGCACCGCTCCCAGGCCCGCGACTACGGCCCCGAGGTTGAAGCTCTGGTGGATCTCAGCCTGTTACCATGTGCTGGGGGGAGCCGGGGTGCGGCGAGGGGCTACCCGGGGGCGAGTTTGAAGCTCTGGTGGATCTTAGCCTGTTACCATGCGCTGGGGGAGCCGGCGTGCGGCGAGGGGGAACCCGGGGGGCTGCTGTCTGTTGGTGGCGGGCGCTGTGGGCCTTAGTGCGCTGCGTGGTCTCCGGGGCGGCAGCGGGGTGTGTGTGGCAGACTGCTGGGGTGAGTCATTCACATGTGCAGCAGGGGGGTCCCACCTTTGATGGCTGTTCCAGGGAGGTCCGTAGAGATGAGTTGTTGAGCGATGATCCCCTCATTTGTGCGGGCCCGTTAGCCGACGTCCGGCCGCAGCAGCGAGGATGCGGCAGATGGTAGGAGCGGCTGGCCCCCTGGGAGGATGGTGCGGGCAGGCCTGCCTCCGAGCACGGTCGCAGCCCCAGTAGATCTTGTTGGCCCCACTCCCTCCGGGGCAAGGTGGGGGGGAGGCTCCAGGTGCCTCCCCGGATTGGTGACTGAAGCAGGTCACGGCTGGAGGTGTTTGGGGGAGGGAGTCTCTGCCACCTTGTTTCCTCCATCGGTGTACTGAGAGGGGCTCACGGGGTGCGAGATGTGGAGTGATTACCCCCTTGGCTGGTGTCCGGGGGCCGCACTGCCTTGCAGCGGCTGGGACAATATTGCAGGTTGGGTGAGAGGCTGGCCCCCTGTGCAGCTGGTGCGGGCAGGCCAGTCACCAAGCAGGGCTGCAGCACCAGCAGAGCTTGTTGTTTCCGCTCCCGTTGAGCCGGGTGAAGGAGGCTGCAGGTACCTCCCCGGCAGGCTGTGGTTCACCTCAGATGGTATTTAGGGGAAGGAGTCTCTGCCGCCGTGCCTCCATCCTTATCCCCAGCCGGCAGGTGCACCTTATGATACGCGCCGGCTCTGGAACGTAAGAGCGGGGCTGGCAGTCCTCAGGCACCCAGGGTCTCGCGGCAGGTGGGACACTGGTTCATTGCAGGCTGTTGCAGGGCGATGGGCTCGGAGCGGGGCCCCAGGGGCGCTCAGTAGGCTGGAGGGATTGCCTGAGTGACTGCAGCAACCTGTGCACTGTGAAGCGGGCATAGGAGCTTCTCAGTCAGTGCTGTGCCCGCCATTTTTGGAGCGGAGTAGGCTTCCCGACCCCTCCAAGACCGGGTGATTTCTCGGGGCCTCGGCGATACCGTGGGCTGACAGTTAGCCTCTGCATGTAGGATCCCCACAGGAGCTGGAGGCACAGTTCAGCGTTGCTGTGAGGTCAGTTTCACCGGGACATATTGGTGTCGGCGCGTGGACACGGTCGGGAGCTCTTAGAGAGCCAGCCCAGCCATCATGGCGCCAAGCCACGCCCCCTTTGCAGTGTTTTTTACCCAGATATCTGCATGCAGTACTTTCAGTTACTGCCTCTGAAAATCTTATTATAATTGATAAGATTATTATAAATTAACTACCATGACATCTGTCACTGATGCAACATTCCTGAAATAGGAATAGTAATCGCTTCCGTACTCTTAATTATTTTGGTGCTGAATTGTAGTGCCATAAATTGCCCAATCATCTCAGAACACACACACACAGAAAGGGTTAAGCCATGAAACATGCTTATGGTTTAGTTGCACAAAATGTATTTTTAAATGTTGGGCACACTAGTTTGATCTTTTACAAGACTACAAGACTACTGGTTTGAAATACAATATACAATATTTAGCAAGGATTTTAGTGAGTAATTAATGCATACATGTTTTAGTAAATTGTGATTAGTGCACAGAAATTCCAAACCATTTAGTGTAAATTTTCAACTAAATGGATTTGGATTTTATGCCACCTTTAGGTTTTTAATACAGAATTTATATTGAAATATAGAAAAATGCTAGTCACTTTTTAAAAACATATTTTTTTATTGCTATTTCCCATATGTGATCCCAGGTTCCCAATGAGTAACACCCTCCAACACTTATTGTGGACCGCTGGATAGCCTTTATTTAGTCTTACCGGGGTGAAATGCCAATGTATCATGACCTTAATCCACATTTCCCTGATTTGTACTGCCATGGTCAATCTGGGAATATCCCCCCACAGGTGTTCCCATCTGTCTCCCTATAGATCATGTTCCATGCCGTCCTCCCACTATTTCATATATGGCCACCTCATCGGTCGCTGAGGGGTGGAAAATATCTTGTAGAGGTCTGCTACCATGTGAGACTCCCCCGTATTGCTAGTTACATATTTTTCAGAGGGCTGAGATCCCTAGTCGCACCCCACATGACCTCAGGATTTCTCAACCAGTGGCGCAGTTGAGAGTATCGGAACCTCTCCCAGATTGAAGTATTATTTACACTGTACATCATTTTTGACATCCTGTCCCTCATACCAGACGAAACAGGGAGTCCCACGCCTCCCCCACCAAGGCGATTATCTCACTCTTATACATATTTTTGGGTCTGTCCACCTTGGGGCTCCAGAATACTTTGTGTAGGGGCCTCGCCTCCACCGCCCTTTCCATATCCTTCCATAGCTTGTCCCGGTCCTCACTACACCATTCCCAAACCACCCTTATTCGGGCCGCCAAGTAGTAAAGGTATAGGTTTGGTACCCTCAGACCACCCCGTCGAGCAGGTGTCATTAGCAACCTCATGGACACTTGTGTTTTTTTTTTTTTGCAAATGAATATACACAGTGCTTCTGGAGATCCTTGAAAAAATGCCTTGGGACTCTGATGGGTAGAGCCTGAAAATAATAGAGGATCTTGGGAAGGATCAACATCTTTGGGGTGTTTATTCTCTCCAACCATGATATCGATAGGGGCCCCCAATCCCTCTGCTTGACCCTCTCCAGGAGAGGTGGATAATTGGCCTTATATAACTCCCCCATGGAGTTGTATTCCGAGGTAACGAACACTGACTGAGGTCCACGTATAAGGACATGTCTCTTCAGTCCTCTCACCCGTTGCCCTGGTACGGTCAGGTTAAGCAATTCCAACTTGTGTCCGTTAATCTTCAAGCAGCCACCCCTCCAAACTCCTCCAACTCCCTCCCATTTGCTGGCAGTGATGTCTCCGGGGATGTTATCGCCAGCAACATGTACTCCGCAAAAGCGATCACCTTGTGATCCCCTCCCACCCTCCCCTCAAAGCTAATACCCTTAATATTCAGTGCACCCCTGACTCGGGCTAGTAAGGGTTCCAGTCGAATAGCATAAAGGAGCAGGGAAATCGGGCATCCCTGTTTCGTACCCCGGGACACGAGTATCTCCTGAGATAACCGACCATTGATAGCCAGCCAAAGAATTGGGTCCCGATAGTTGGACCTCACCATCCGCAGGAATTTCTCTCTATACCCATGGGCAGAATAACTGCTGGGGTGTTGGTCAAATTGGCTTTTTCAATAAGGTGGCATACCCTAAAAGTGTTGTTGAATGCCTGCCTGCATTTAATAAACCCAGACTGGTTTGGTCCAATCAATTTAGGTAGTAGCCAATCCAGGCGAGATGCTAGGAACTTAGTATATAGTTTCACGCCTATGTCAATTGGGGCGATGGGCTGATATGACCCACACAACGTGACGTCTTTGTTGGGCTTGGGGAGCAGGACCACTTTGGCCTCCTCCATAGATGGACGATGCGTCCATTTCTCCCGAACGAGTTGCACTGGCGAACCAGAACCCGGATCGGGACATCCCAAAAGGTTTTATAGAAGATTCCCAAGAATCAGTCTGGCCCAGGGGCCTTACCAATCGGTAACGATACAATTGCAGCCCTCACTTCCTCAGGGGTGATATCCTATTTTTAAAAAATAAAAAAGATTTTTTGTTTTTATTTACTTGGTTAAATCAAATTAATGATTTTTACAAGAGGACGAGGTCATAAAATGATACCATCAGAAGAAAAAAGGATCAAGTTCTGTTAGGCAGAAACCTGCGCAGTTCCCTTTGGGAACACTGCAAAAGATTTAGGACTACAGGTGTTAGCAGTAAACCCACTTGGTAGCAGTCTGTACCACCCAGATTTACGTGGTAGCTGTGGCTGAGCAGTCAGACTTCCCTCAAGAAGAGTTAGGCAGTATGCAAAGTATACACAATAGGCACTCAGATATAATAGCACAAGCAAACACTGACCAGAGCTTTGGTATCAAAGTATATAATTATTTATTTAAAAACACACTGTTTGAAACACTCGAGCACTCTTATTGTAAATCACTCTAAACACAGTTACTATTAGGATATATACAACCCTTATTCCTTATCAGACAAGTCTTAGTTAACACCACTTATTTCCAGACAGAGGTGAGCGCTTAACTATGGATGGCACTCCAATAAATTCATGAAAAAGGGAGGGAAAACGGCAGAATATGTGAAGATACACCACTCTAAGATTTAGGAACACTTTTAGCAAGGCAGAAGAAGAAAAGTCACTTGTGAGCCAAAGTCCATAGGCTGGGCCCACTCTTAGAGAGAGCAGAGCACAAATGCGCCCAAGATCACACAGTTGCACTAGGCTTTGAAAGTCTTGCAGAGAGTTCGAAGAGAGTTTAGAGAGGCTCAGAAAAGTTTAGCCAGGGTGTCCCAGGCTAACCCAGGTTCGAAAGCCGGGGGCTAAATCTACCCCGTACAGTCGGTGGCAAGGGAAGCCAGACGGAACACGGTACCTTAAGTGGGAAGGATCCTCCAGCGGTGGCAGTTGTTCCTGGCAGCGGGTGCAAGTCTCGGCGTCGTCTAGAGGAAGAGAAGATCTCGACTTGGAGGAAAGATGAAGGTCGTTGCACTGCCAGGGAAGAAACCAGCCGCAGAGTTTTCCCGTTAAAGGTATTACCCTTTATTTCGCGGTCGTGGTAAAACATGGTATTCCGGTTGCCGGGGTGCTTGGCACATGCAAGGCGGCCACGAGATGCGTCGGGAAGGCGAAAAGACGGTGAAACTGGTTATCCCCACCAGTCAAAGGAAGAAGACTCTCCGGCGGGAGATCTCCTCTGTCGTTGGGAAAAGTGGTGAGACGGTTCCGCAGGGCTCCACCGGTGGTGTCGTCGTAGCAGGTCGGCTCAGCTTCTCCCTCGTCGGATTCTTAGGTCCTGTGGCGACTTCTGAAGTTCCAGTCCCCAAAGCCCTGCTTTTATGCAGAAAACCCCCATTCACTCAGCCTAGCTGTCACTCAAACATGCTAAGTGGTGAGCCGGCCGGCTCACCACTTGGGCCAATCAGGACGGAGTGCGACTTGAGTTGCCTAGGCAACTCAGTCCAGGGTGCCTAAATCCCCCTCCATCCCTCCTAAGTACCCCAGACAGAGTGGCACCACTTTGGAGGGCTTCTGTGGAGAAGCCCGCCAAAAAGTGGAACAAAGGGCTCGACTTGGGTTGGAGTCACAGAAGAGAACACAAACGCCATTTTAAAACAGAGTTTTGGCAAAAAATACCAACCGGAGAATTAATAATAAATAAATAAACCGGCGGTATGTTCGAGGCTATCGTAATTAAATAAATAAAGATAGTAGCCCCGAACAATGGGAAAATCCCATAGAGAAATATTCGCGGTTGAATATAAAAAGTAGTATCCACTGCCACCAGCCAAAACTCGATGAGGGGGGACGGAGACGTGCCCCCTCGACTAACAGACCCCGGGGCAATCGAATTGCCCCGGCCAGTACGTCCACAATATGATGGTTTGTACTGGTTCTGTTCAGAATTCAAGACTAGTAAAGTCAATGGTGACTTTACATGCCCTGGGAGACAGTAGTCAGTCCCAGGGTATGGAGTCTATACTGGGGGTCACTATGACACCCCCTGTGTTACTGCACTGAGGGTGCTGTGTAACACACATCACAAAAACACATGAAGCCCTATGGAGTAAAAGACCCCATAGCCCATTAAACACATCTAGAGTCAAAGAAACACACTCAAATCGTGTCCAAGAGTGAGGGTAAAAGAGTCTCACTCTTGACAGGAGAACAAATTAAACCCCAAAAATCCAGCAGAGCTGCTGGGGGACTCACTAGGTTAGGAAATTCAGCCTAAACAGAGAATTCTCCCTAACACTCGCCCCCCTGCCCACCCCAGACTAAGGGACAGGAGGATTTAATCCACTCCTGGATGAATCTCATACCTCTAGTCGATGATATACATCCTAGAGAGACCATCAGCATTTTGGTGGTGACACCCTGACCTGTGCTCAATGGTGAAATCAAACCCTTGCAGGCAGATTGACCATCTCAATAGTTTTGGATTTTCTCCCTTCATTTGCATTAACCATCTCAAGGGTTGGTGGTCAGTCTGAATGACAAAAGTCGAACCATACAAGTATGGCCTAAACTTCTTCAGTGCCCACACAATAGCAAAGCATTCTCTTTCGATTGTTGCCCACCTTGTCTCAGGATCCTTCAGCTTACGGCTGATGAAGCAAATGGGGTGCTCCCTACCCTTCTCATCCAGTTGGGGACCTATACCTACATTGGAAGCATCAGTTTGTAAAATGAAAGTTTGGTGGTAGTCAGGAGCTCTCAGTACTGGAGCTTGGCAAAGAGCTTTCTTCAGTTTTTCAAAGGCCTGATTGCACTCCTCATTCCATTTGACCTTTTTAGGGAATTTTGGAGAGGAGATTACATTCAGTGGAGAAGCTATGGTCCCATAGTTCTCAATGAAATTCCTGTAATACCCAGTGAGGCCTAGGAAGGCTCTCGCCTGGCTTTGAGTAGTAGGTGGTGTCCAATTTTGCACAGCTTCAATTTTGCTGAGCAAAGGCCTTATTTCTCCACCTCCTACCTCATGCCCAAGGTAGACCACTTTACTTTGACCAATCTGGCATTTACTTGCTTTGATTGTCAAATTGGCCTGCTCAAGAGCCTGCAAAACATGTCCTAGGTGGTTCACATGTTCCTCCCAGGAGTGGCTGAAGACTGCAATGTCATCCAAGTATGCCATGCAGAAGTCCTCCATCCCAGCTAGAACTTGATTCACCATCCTTTGGAATGTAGCAGGTGCATTTTTTAATAATCCAAAAGGCATGACCTTAAACTGGTACAACCCAACTGGGGTTGAAAATGCAGTTTTCTCCTTGGCATGGTCTGTCAAGGCTATTTGCCAATAGCCTGACGTAAGGTCAAATGTGCTGAGGTACTTGGCTGCACCAGGTTTATCCACCAACTCATCTGTCCTTGGCAAAGGGTGGGCATCAGTCTTAGTGACTGCATTAAGAGCTCTATAGTCCACACAGAATCTCAAGTCTTTGGATCCTGCCTTTGGTGCTAACACAACTGGGCTAGACCATGGATTAGTAGAGGGCTCTATTACCCCGAGATCAAGCATCTTCTTGACCTCCCCTTTGATATGGGTTCTTATATTTTCTGACATTCTGTATCCTCTGCTTTTGACTGGCAGACAGTCACCAGTGAGAATATCATGCTGTCCCCAAGGGGTCAAGCCTGGTGAAAGTGAGAACAGGGAGGCAAACTGATTTAACATAGATTTGCACTCCTCTTGTTGCTCAGGTGTCAGATCTGAAGAGAGATTGACTCCTTCAATTTTCTCATCTAAAGGTACACCTCTGAGGAGATCAGGGAGAGATTCACTCTCTTCTTCCTCTGCTGCTGAAGCTAGAAGCAAGGCTCCTACTTCAGGGCTGGAGACGTACGCTTTCAGTCGATTGGTGTGGAAGACTCTAGGAGCTTCCCTGGGTCTGCCCAGATCCACCAGATAGTTGACCTCCCCAAGGTTTCCCACAACTTTGAAGGGTCCCATCCATTTGTCTTGCAAGGCCCTCTGCCTTGTTGGGAGCATAACGAGAACTAGCTGGTCTTGAGTGAACTCAACCATGTTCGCCTTTTGATCTTGCCAATGCTTGACCAAAGCTTGTCCAGCTTTCAGGTTATCACTAGTTTCTGCCATCATGTGTGACATTCTCCTCTGGAGACCTATCACATAGTCAGTCACTCTGACTGGCTTGAGGGGAGGAGCTCCTTCCAATCCCTCCTTAATCAGGGCCAACGGACCTCTGACTGGATGGCCATAGAGAAGTTCAAAGGGAGAATAACCTACTTCCTCCAGAGGGACTTCTCTATAAGCAAAGAGAAGGCATGGCAGTAGAAGGTCCCACTTTCTTTTCAGGGGCTCCTCTAAAGCACCTATCATGCTCTTCATGGTTCTGTTAAACCTTTCTACCAACCCATTTGTCTGTGGGTGGTATGCGGTTGAGAACTTGTAAGTAACTCCACAGGTTTTCCACATGGCTTTCATGTAGTGGGATATAAAGTTTGACCCCCTGTCGGATATTACTTCCTTAGGAAACCCAACCCTGGTAAAAAATACCAAGGAGGGCCTTAGCCACAGCCGGAGCTGTAACAGTCCCCATAGGAATTGCCTCAGGGTACCTAGTAGCATGGTCTACTACAACAAGGATAAACCTGTTGCCTGAGGAGGTTGGGGGATCAAGGGGACCAACAATGTCAATCCCAACCCTCTCAAATGGGACTCCCACAACTGGGAGAGGCACTAAAGGTGCCACATTCGTGGAGCCAACCTTAGCAGAAGTTTGGCAGGTATGGCAGCTCTTGCAAAACTTATCTACTTCAGCCCCCATCTTTGGCCAATAGAAGTAGAGTGAGAGCCTTTCCTTGGTCTTCTTGAAACTCAAGTGACCAGCCAAAGGAATCTCGTGGGCTAAGTGCAAGAACTGTTGTATGTTTTCTTGAGGTACTACAAGGCGCTTGTAGTCTCCAGGTTCAGACTCAGTTGGTTCACTGTAGAAGAGGCCATCTTCCCAGTGCAACCTATACTTCTCAGGCTCTTGCCCATCAGCCTGAGAAGCTGCCTGGTCGCGGAGACCCTCCAGAGTTGGACATTGTCTTTGTCCATTACGAAAAGCTGCCCTGCTGGGCCCACCTTCTGCCAGTAAAGACTGCAGCTCAGGATGGTCCTCAGGGTCCAGATCTCCAATAAGTTCTTGGCCTCCTACTAGCTCTTCTTCAGAGTCTAGTTCAACCACACAGGGTTGTACCTCCCTCTCAGCCTCAGCTGGAGGTGGAGTTACAGGTGTAACTGTGGACAACCTAGGGGAAGTCCTTGTTGGAAGCACTGGGGTGCTTGCTGCTGGCTTTTTCCTAGGAGTCTTGGGTTGCCCCTTTGCTCCTGATCTGGTAGTTACTGCAGTAAGTTGTTCCAGTGGGAGAGGAGTGATCTCTGTCATCATCTCCTGAGATAACCCTTGCAGGGTTTTCTCTCTTGCAGGTTTTGTGAGCTCCTGTAACCTTTTACTAGGAGGTCTGGGGGTATGTGACACAACTCCAAGAGCTTTCAGGTCATAACCCAGCAGAACCCTACCTGGTACTTAGCATTGTATACCGACAGGTATCTTTACAGCTATATCATTACACTGGATGAGAACTGTTAACTGGGGACACATCTGCACAGGCCCTCCAGCTAACTTGGTGAGTCATTTGGGTGCCTTAGCAACATCCTCTGCCTTAAAAAATGATTCATCCACCACAGTCATGCTGGCCCCAGTGTCCCTAATGGCAGGAGTCTCCTGACCATTCACCTGGACACTGTCTTTATAATACTCTTTAGTATTATCTGGGATAGAATTATACACATTTAAATTATGTTGTTCCCACAACCCCAGAGAGACTAAGGAAACACTGGCTGAGACACCAATGGGTTCATCAGCCAGCAGTAGAAAGTTTCCACTTGCCATTGGGACTTCCTCTTCTGGAGCGAAGGCTAAGGAGGCAAGCTGGATCCCTGGAAGTTTACCTTTGCATCTGGGATCTCCTTTCACATGGTCAGTGGCCTTACAAACATAGCATGAGCCAAAGGCTCGCTGGAATGGAGGCTTGTTCTGACCTCCTTCTGGTTTTACACCAGAAGGTACACTAGCCTGAGTTGGTTTCCCTTGTGGCTTACCCTTATGGTTTTGTTTGGGGCCCTCTTTGGAATTTGCAGTATTAGAATTCTCTTTGGAGTCCTTTTTAGGCTGTTTCCCCTCATCCTTCTTCTGAGTTACCCCAGACTCCTTGTGAGTGGCCCTGTTGGCAACCCACAAGTCAGCAGCCTTAGCTAGCTTTCTGGAATCTAATTCCTTTGAATCAGCCAAGTGCTGTCTGAGCTCAGGAGAGCAGGCATCATAAATTGACTCCAACATAAAAAGATTTGTCATACCTTCATAAGTGTTCACCTTGTAACCCTTAATCCATCCCTCTAAGTTTTTCAACCCTTCACTCACCCAGGTAGCCCAAGGGGTACCATCATGCTTTTTGAGGGTTCTAAACCTCTTAAGATACTGGGAAGGGGTCTTCCCAAATCTAGCTATCAAAGCTAGTTTCACACATTCATACTCTTTCCTATCCTCCTCCCCCAACTCCATTACCACATCAGTTGCAACAGGGGGAAGCCTAAAGAACAACCAGGTGAGTAAGTCATTTCCTGTGATGTTCTGGAACCCATGATTATATTCAAACAGAGACAACCAATCCAATACATCCAACTTAGGCTCATACATACCAACCAATTCTTTAGGCATTCGGGGTCTTTTAGGACTGGAACTTCTACAGGAGCCAGAGAGAGAAGCATTTTCAACAGACAATTTCTTCATTTCTAGCTCATGCTTGAGCTCCATTTCCCTTAACCTTAGTTCTTGGTGTCTTTGTTCAGCCTGAGTATTATGTTTTTTAAACTCTAATTCCAGTTTCATCTTCTAGTTCAAGATATTGAGGACTAAGTGTGGGACCTGGTAAAGGTCCAGTAGGTACAGCAGGTAAAGCAGACGGAGGCCTAGGAGGGACAGTCACAGCAGCCTCACCCTTCTCTTCTGGCTCTTCCTCAAGATCATCAACATTTGGTTCAGTTTCAGTCTCAATACTGTTATCTACAGTTGCTGGAGTGGTAGGTTCCTCTGAACCATCATCCAGGCTTTGGTTAGCTAACAACCTTTCTATTAGCTCCCTTTTCTTGAATCTAGTCAGGAGATTCTTATGCTTACAGAGAACTCTTAAACAATCAGCAGTTTTTGTAGCAAGGGACTCTTGACTATAACTTTCCATAGTTAACAGGTTAGAAGATTACTTTTTCAGTTCTAAGCTTTGTGGTTAGTTGCACTAAGGTATCCTAAAGCACACTAAAATGTATACTCAATACAAATCCCACCGCTGTACACCAGTGTTAGGCAGAAACCTGTGCAGTTCCCTTTGGGAACACTACAAAAGATTTAGGACTACAGGTGTTAGCAGTAAACCCACTTGGTAGCAGTCTGTACCACCCAGATTTACCTGGTAGCTGTGGCTGAGCAGTCAGACTTCCCTCAAGAAGAGTTAGGCAGTATCGAAGTATACACAATAGGCACTCAGATACAATAGCACAAGCAAACACTGACCAGAGCTTTGGTATCAAAGTATATAATTTTTTATTTAAAAACACGCAGTTTGAAACACTCCAGCACTCTTATTGTAAAGTATTCTAAACACAGTTACTATTGTAATATATACAACCCTTATTCCTTATCAGACAAGTCTTAGTTAACACCACTTATTTCCAGACAGAGGTGAGCACTTAACTATAGATGGCACTACAATAAGTTCATGAAAAAGGAGGGAAAACGGCAGAATATGTGAAGATACACCACTCTAAGATTTAGGAACACTTTTAGCAAGGCAGAAGAACAAAAGTCACTTGTGAGCCAAAGTCCATAGGCTGGGCCCACTCTTAGAGAGAGCAGAGCACAAATGCGCCCAAGATCACACAGTTACACTAGGCTTTGAAAGGCTTGCAGAGAGTTCGAAAAGAGTTTAGAGAGGCTCAGAAAAGTTTAGCCAGGGTGTCCCAGGTTAACCCAGGTTCGAAAGCCGGGGGCTAAATCTACCCCGTACAGTCGGTGGCAAGGGAAGCCAGGCGGAACACGGTACCTTAAGTGGGAAGGATCCTCCAGTGGTGGCAGTTGTTCCTGGCAGCGGGTGCAAGTCTCGGCGTCGTCCAGAGGAAGAGAAGATCTCGACTTGGAGGAAAGATGAAGGTTGTTGCACTGCCAGGGAAGAAACCAGCCGCAGAGTTTTCCGGTTAAAGGTATTACCCTTTATTTCGCGGTCGTGATAAAACGTGGTATTCCGGTTGCCGGGGTGCTTGGCACAGGCAAGGCGGCCACGAGATGCGTCTGGAAGGCGAAAAGACAGTGAAACTGGTTATCCCCACCAGTCAAAGGAAGAAGACTCTCCGGCGGGAGATCTCCTCTGTCGTTGGGAAAAGTGATGAGACGGTTCAGCAGGGCTCCACCGGTGGTGTCGTCGTAGCAGGTCGGCCCAGCTTCTCCCTCGTCGGATTCTTAGGTCCTGTGGCGACTTCTGAAGTTCCAGTCCCCAAAGCCCTGCTTTTATGCAGAAAAACCCCATTCACTCAGCCTAGCTGTCACTCAAACATGCTAAGTGGTGAGCCGGCCGGCTCACCACTTGGGCCAATCAGGACGGAGTGCGACTTGAGTTGCCTAGGCAACTCAGTCCAGGGTGCCTAAATCCCCCTCCACCCCTTCTAAGTACCCCAGACAGAGTGGCACCACTTTGGAGGGCTTCTGAGTTTTCCTGTAGAGCATCATGCTGTTGATTTCAATGGTCGCTTCCAGCAAAAGGAGACCTAGTTCTCTTCTAATCGGCACCATGGATGTGGATTTAGGGAGGACGGAGCAGCAAAAGTAACCTTCCAGCCGGATCCACAGCTTCACTGGTGTTTGAGGCAGGGCCTCTGCGGCGTAGGTCAGGGAAGGCACCACCTTGGCTCGATAGAATCTTATCGTTGGAACCAGAGATAAACAGCCATATTTGTTGTCTAATGCACGAGCTTGGGCAGTTAGTTTGCTTACCTTTTCCAGAAGCGATTGTTGAAATGCTGCATTTGTTTTGGAGCAGTCAAGTGTCACTCCAAGATATTTGAAATGTTGAACTTTTTCAAGGGCGACTCCTTCAAGAAACCAGCTCAATCGTTCCTTATGTCTTTTGGATTTTTCCAGGACTAAGATCTTTGTCTTTGCCACGTTTATTTGTAGGTCGTTGACATGTATGAATGCTGCCAGGTTGTCAAGTTGGCGTTGAAGGCCGATTGAAGTATGATCCATCAGAATCATGTCGTCAGCATACAACAGGAGCGTTGTTTTCTTAAAGCCCATAGAATGTGGAAAAGATCGGATGGCAGATTCTGAGTCCTTAAAATCACCCATGCAAGTTATGATGAGGGCCGGGGCTAATGGACAGCCCTGCTTAACACCTCTTCCAGCCGGAATTTCCTCGGATAGCAGACCAGCTTGATTTAGTCTGACTCTCAGCCTGGTGTTGTTATGGAGGGCGCAGATAGGTTGGAAAATATCGCATGGACAGTTCCACTCTCGGAGTTTCCTCCATATAGTCTATCTATTGACCTTGTCAAATGCTTGAGCCAGGTCAATGAAGGCTACAAAGACTCTAGGAGCCCCATCGATGATTTTGCTCTTCAGCGCACTCATAAACATAATATGTGTGGTAGTCCCGATGTTTTTGGTGAATCCAGTTTGAAAAGGATCCGCGCACGGGGCATTATTAGCCCATCGCTGGAACTGTTTTAAGAGGGGCTCCAAAGACCTTGCCGATTACATCAATGAGTGCAATGGGGTGGTAATTGCTGGGCTCCTCTTTGCTGCCCTTCTTGCATATTGGCACCACGATGGAGGAGGTCCAGGAAGATGGAATTGACTTTGTCTCCTTACATCGTTTGAAGATCGAACTAAGCAGCATCGACCATTCCTCTGGATGTTTTTTGAGGTCCACATTAGTGATGCCGTCTGGGCCAGGAGCTCTAGAGGATCTAAGACAACGTATAACCTCTGTTATATCCTCTTTATTCCTCAAGTCGATCCATGGTTCCAGTTCGGTGTTTTCCTCAATAGCAGGAAGTGCTGAGGGAGGTTTGAAAAGTTGTTTGAAAAAGTTCATCCAGGTCTCCTCACCGATGTTGTTAAACAGAGGTTCCTCCGCTGGTGCGACGGCAGATCTACGTAATGCCCAGAATTCACAGGGGTTATGGCCACACACGTGCTTCAGCATTAGTTTTGCATCTTGCTGGTAGAGTATTAAGCGGTGATGCTTGACCCAGGACTTATAGGCAGTTAATGCTTGGTGGAGCAGATCGAGGTTAGCTTGCGAGGGCTGTGTGCGGGCTAGCCGCTTCAATTTCCTTAGATCTCGGCGTTTACCCACCAAGGTCGTGCAATATGCATGGTTTGAGAGTGATTCTGGTCTTGTTAACAGACGATGTATATGGGACCAAAAGAGGCTGATAGTCCGGGACAGGGATCTGGCAGAGAGTTTGACGGTTACTTTGTTGATTACACTCAACTTTATTTGGCATAAAGAGTTGTTCGGCTGTGCGTGATTTCCATTTGAAGGCCAGTAAATTGTGATCACTGGCGCTGGAGTTGATTACTTCAAAAGAGGCAGCTTGTGCGGCCAGAGGTCTGCTTACAAAAATGTGATTGATGTCGGCGAAGGAGCTTCCTCTCGTCCAAGAGGACACTCGATTTGACCTCGGGAAGAGGTCGTCTGCATTATGAAGAGCTCTTGATGACATTAGAGCGTTCCACTTATTACCTCTGGCTTCTCCGTATGGTAAGGGTGTTAGTTGTGGGTCTGTGTCATCGAGTGAACGACATGTGGCGTTTAAATCGCCACATATTATCACGTTGGCAGCTGGGTACTCCACGAGGGTTTCGTCGATAGCTCATTCGATCATCAGGAGGAAAGACTTATCATCCATGGTCGAAAGATTCCAGTAAGTATTCATGATGATCACCAATGAAGCCTTGGGCCTCGTGTTTGTACCTGTTAGATGATCCCACCGGAGTGATGTAACAAGAAGGTATGTAGATGTCATCAGCGTTTTCTGGAGATGCAGCCCACTGCCTGAGCGAATCGCAGTTATAAGACCTGAGAATGGACGTCCCAGGGCCCCTATTTTAGCAGGAGTGAAGGCTATGACATATCCGTCCATTGTAGGTTTCTCCACCATCCAGGATTCCTGGATACAGAGCATGTCAAAGAATACTAAATTTAGGTCACCCTCCTTAGTCAGATGGAGGAAGGCCCTTGTATTCCAGGACCCCAACGCCAGCTCTTCTTTTGCAGTGAGCGATCAAAATGTTAAGGGGTCTGGAGGGAGCCTGGTGTGTTGCTACTGCTTCCTATTGGTTATTAGGGCCTTTGGAATCCAGGACCAGAGTTGCGCAAGAGGTGCCTGCTTTGTTTTTGGTTTGGACGAGATTTCGCCAGGATTTGGATCTTGTGAGATCGTTCGCTGGATTATGTCGAGAGGTCTATTCGGAAAACGCCCTTTCTCCAGCATGGGGTCTGGCATGGATTCACATGCTCATGAATATTCCCCGTCAGGCTGGGAATCCTCAGTAAAGAAAAAATCAATATCAGTTTTATTTCTGATCTGTCTTTCTTAGTAGTAACCAATCACTGGTCTCTGGGTCATACTGCCCCCAGCCAATGACTGCCCTCTCCCTAAGCCCCGCTTTGGCAGCCATCCTCAGATTTTTACCGCACATTCAAGTGTTGGGAGTCCTTGCTATAGCTCTCTAGCTTTTTCTGCGTTTCGCGCTTTTTCAAAGAAATTTATGTCATTTTTCGGTTAAATAGAGCCTGAAGCTCCTCCGCTTCTACTTCCGATCAACGGGGACCCGTTTTGGAATCTTCTACGCCCCTCAAGGGTGAAGTTTTCGTCGAGCTACGCTTCTTGGAGGATTCCAGAAGTTTCCTGAGGCCTACCTCGTGGACATGGCCCAGGAGAAAGGAAGCTCGACACCGCGCAAGCTGTTCAGGAACTGCCCTGGATGCAAGATGCAGAACCTGTTCAAGGAGGACGAGCACTCGAAGTACCTGTACTGCCTTCATGAAGACAAATCGCACGTGGAGAAGGACTGTGCGTTTTGCATGAACATGTCGGAACGGACCATGAGGTACCGTCGGACCCGTCTCGCCAACTGGTTGGAAAGCAAGAGCCCAGCAGGTGAGGAGAAGAAGAAACCTGTGCGGTCTTCTAAGTCCTGTGAGGGTGCCCCGGCGACAGGGGACCAACAGAAGGCAAAGCACCGCGAGTCCGCGGGCACCGGGAGCGCCGAACGGTCGGGCTCCTCAGCTGCCAGGCAGGGCGCACCTTCACTGACGCCATCAACCGCAAGCCAATGCTCTGGCTCAGGGAAGAGAAAGTCCGAGACACCGGCTAAGCTTCTGGAGAGGCCTCGGTCGATCTCGACGGAACCGGCCGAAGGGGTACGAGGCGGTGACCCTCCCCCTAAGGTGAAGGCCTCAAGCGCGCCCAAGGTGGTGAAGGCCTTGATTCACCTGGCCAAGGCCTCTATTGAGGGTATCGCTACAGCCCTGGGGAAGCCTGTGGAGGCTCCCCCAGTGGAGGCGACCTCGGGACCCAGAGTTTCCCTGCCCCCGCGGAGGGAAGCCTCTTTTAAGCCCATCGAGAAGACCCCTGTGAAGACCCCGGTTGAAAAAGAGGGGGGGGGCGGTGGCCTTAACGGACACGGACAAGACCTCCGAGGAGGAACTGGTCGAAGTCATAGAGGAGGCCCGTCGCCACGGGAGGGATCCCGTCGAGGGGGGCGACGAGAGCAAGGGTAACGACGACGAGGCTCTGGTGGAGGAGGAGCAACCATCGCGTCTGTCGCAGCCCGGGCCACAAGACAACTCGGCGGCCATTTTGATAGCAATCCAGGCCTTATGCATGGAGATAAGGACCAGGTTGCCCTTGCCTCCGACGGACGACCTGACAGAGCCGAGTCCGTCGGGAAGCCCCCCCTAACAAGAGGAGAAGGATCCATCCAACCCTGCCTTCTCAGCCCTCACGGCCCTCTCAGCCTTTGTCTCCTTCCCCGACCCCGAGGGAGGACACGGGGACGGATGACAACGGTGGTGACGACGGGACTGATCTCCCATCGCCGATTCCTCGGGCTTCTCCTCCCGATGAAATTGGCTCGTTTCACGCCATGATCGCCAGGGCATCCGAGCTTTTTCAGCTCTGTCCCAAAGAGAAGAAGGAAGGCTTCCTTTACCAACGGCGTGAGGCCAAAAGAAAAACGGTCCTCGCGGTGCCGTTGTTGGATGACATCTGGGACGAGGGACTTGCCCTCCTCAAGAACCCGTCCAAGACACCTGCTAAGAGGGACCGGTATGAGAAGAAGCACCGAATCCCCAACGCTGCCCCTTTGTGCCTTAGAGCGCAACCAACCCCGGATTCGGTTGTTTCAGCAGCGGCCAAGAAGAAAGCGGGGGGCATCGGCCTCGACCTCTACTTCCCCGCCCGACGGTGAGGGAAAGAAGCTGGATGCCATGGGACGACGAGTCATCTCGTCGGCGGCGACGACGATTAAGGCGGCCAACGCCCTAGCGATCGTGGCCCGCTACGACAGGGAGTTGTGGTACAAGATTGCCCCCCTGTTGGACTTCCTCCCGGACGATAAGAGGGCAGAGGCCCTGGCAATCCTGCAGGAGGGTGAGGTGGCCTCTGACCACGCCATAACGGTGGCCACAGACATTGCCGACACCGGTTTCCGCCAATTGGGCAACAGTGTTTGCCTTCGATGGCGGGGGTGGCTCAAGGCGACGGATTTCCGCCAGGATGTACAGGCCAAGGTTTTGAACATGCCCTTTGATGGGAACAACCTGTTTGGGAAGACAGTGGATGAGTCCCTTCAGGCCATCAAGACCGACACGGAGACGGCTCGGGCCTTGGGAGTTCTACAACAACGACGTCCGCCCTTTCGGAACTCTGGAGGCAAGCAAGGTGCCTCCAAGGGATTCGGCGGCGGCTCCTCAACATACCGTCAAGCGGCCCGCTCCTCGTCGCAAGAAGCCTACAGGGGACGAGGCAAGTCAAGAGGACCTCGCGTCGTCGCCAAGGAGGCCAAGGCGGTAAGGCGGCGGCCAAGCAAGACTGAACCGGCCGTGGAGTCGGGCCCCCACCGAAGTACCCCGGTGGGAGGCCGGCTGACGAGGTTCGTCAGCGTGTGGAAATCCATCTCCACCGACCGTTGGGTGCTTGATGCCCTGGCCCAGGGGCACACACTCGAATTCCTAAAGAAGTGTCCCCGCATTCCACCCGTGGCCAGGAAGGAAAACCACGTCCCTCAACTACTGTTGGAAGTAAAGGCGATGCTCAAAAAAGGTGCCATCGAGCTTGTCCCAAAGAGGCTTCGGGGCTCCGGAGTTTACTCAAGATACTTCCTCGTCAGAAAGAAGACGGGCGGATGGCGCCCCATCCTGGACCTGCGTCGACTGAACAAGTACATCAAGACACAGAAGTTCCGGATGGTCACCCTCCAGCATGTGCTGGGACAGCTGGAGGAAGGCGACTTCCTATCGTCATTGGATTTGGAGGATGCGTACTTTCATATCCCCATTCTAAAAAGGCACTGAAAGTTCCTCAGATTCGTGGTCCAAGGGCGGCACTACCAGTTCAAGGCCCTCCCTTTCGGACTCAAGTCGGCTCCCAGGGTGTTCACCAAGTGCCTAGCACCAGTGGCGGCGCAGCTGCGCCTGCAGGGGATCCACGTTTACCCCTACCTGGATGATTGATTGGCTCATCCGGGCAACAACAAGGGAGCTCGCCGTCGAACACACAGCGAAGACCGTCCAGCTGCTCATGGACCTGGGATTCTCCATCAACTTCCCCAAATCCCACCTTGTCCCGTTGCAGGTCGCACTGTTTCTGGGAGCCAAGCACGATACAGTGGCGCGATTGGCCTCGCTGTCGAAGGAAAGAACAAAGGCCATCCTAGGCAACGTACATCGTCTGCTGGCCACGGACGTGGCCAGAGTGGGGTCCATCAAATCCCTTCTCGGGATGATGTCCTCCTGCATCTATCTGGTGCGCCTGTGCAGGCTTCGGATGCATCCTTTGCAGGAGTTTCTCGACGCCCGTTGGATGCAAGCGACGGGCAGCTTCGAGGACAAGATCTTGCTCAACAAAGTATTCCGCCAAGCTGTTCGATGGTGGGGCACCCGTGCACATCTCGCGGCGGGCACAGACTTTCAGACCCCAGCATATCAGGTTACGATGGATGCCTCCCTGGAAGGATGGGGAGCGCACACCGGGGATCTTCACGCGAGAGGTCTATGGCTCTATGGTATCACAAGGGTCAGCTATGTCCTCTTCTTCAAATGAAGTTTCAGTCTCAAAACCCTCCCCCTCCTCCTCACCTGTCTTTTCTCCTGGTTTTCTTTTCTTCCTTGTTTCCTGGTTTCTCCTTTTTTTTATGAAGGTATGGACGGCCACGAAAGGACGCCACCGCGACACCGTATAGGTAAGGCGGTGAAAGATCTTCCGTGACCGTCGGATCAGGGGAAAAAGCCCAAGGCACAAAAAACCCCTATAAGATGATTTCAGGCTGTGATCCGTTAGCAGGCTGGGTCGGCACACAGGAAGGATAAATGTCCACAGAAACGGAAGGCGAAGGCAGTCCAATAAGCAGGCAAGGACGGCACCCAGGAGGAAGAAAAGCTTCACAGAAAAGGGGGAGAAGAAAGAGGAAAGAAGGAGGGAAAAGCAGAACGAGGGCAGAGAGAGGAAAAAGGGGGGTAGACGGGCCGAAGAAAGAGAGAGAGGGAGACGTGATGAAAAGGGAAGAGAAAAAGTCAAGCACGAAAGAAACAGAAAGAGCAGAGAGAGATTACACAGAAAGCAACCAAGCGTGGCAAAACAAGCGGAATCAAGGGAGCGTTGCAACGCGTACGCGACCCGGAAGCTGAGGGTTAAAAGCTCCCGGTCACGTACGCGAGCAGAGAAAGAGTAGAACTGCAAGCACGTTGGGGAGAAGAACGTGACGGAAAGCTCTATGGCGGGCCACGGCGATAACGATTCCAGACTCGCCATCTTCCCCACGATGTGACATATGGTCTATGCAGAGGCCGCTCCACATCAACATACTGGAGCTCCGGGCAGTGTTCTGGGCTCTCAAGTCTTTCCTACCGTCCCTCAAGGGCAAAGTGGTGAGGATCTTCACCGACAACACCACCACGATGTTCTACATCAGGAAGCAGGGAGGTACCAGATCCCCAGCCCTGTCCAAAGAAGCACAGGACCTGTGGCACTGGGCCGTTGCCCAGGGGATGTTCCTGGTAGCCTTTCATCTAGCAGGGATAAAAAAACACCATCGCCGACTCACTCAGCAGGGAGCTGCGCTCGTGCCACGAGTGGGAACTTCGCCAGGATCAAGTGGATCAACTCTTCCGGTGATGGGGCAAACCCCAAATAGATCTGTTCGCGACGGCGACGAACTCCAAGTGCCAGAGGTTCACCAGCAGGTTCCCCCAGCCGAGGAGCATGGGCGATGCTTTCTCGTTCCCATGGGACGGCCTGTTCCTTTATGCGTTCCCTCCATTGCCGTTGCTGCTCAGGCTCATCTACCAACTCAAGAGGTCCCGGTGTAAGATGATCCTCGTCGCACTGAAGTGGCCGAGACAGATATGGTTCCCGGACCTTCTAGACCTGTCAGCGTCCCCACCAGTCAAACTGCCGACGGACGCGGATCTTCTCTCCAGAGAAGGAGGCGCCATTCTTCATCACGACCCGGAGTCTCTGAACTTGCAGGCCTGGCTCCTGCAGCACTAGAGTTTGGAGGATACGATATCCCAGCTGACTGCAGAGAGGTCCTTGCAAAGGCCAGGGTGTCCTGAACTCTCAAGTGCTACGGACACAAGTGGAAGAGGTTCTCTGTCTGGTGCCGTGCACAGAAGATTAACCCTCTCAGGATTACAGCCCCTCAAGTGCTACCATACCTACTGTCGCTAGCCAAAGCTGGACTATCTCATGCTTCAATCAAGATACATCTGGCAGCGATCTCCCGATACACCAGAACTAAAGGGCGGTTATCCCTGTGGTCTCATCGCCTGGTGAAGGAATTTATGAAAGGACTGTTTCGATCATTCCCGCCGGTGAAGGCGCCAGCCCCGGCGTGGGAGCTCAACGTGGTGCTGACCAGGCTCATGGGTCCGCCATTCGAGCCGTTGCATTCGGCCCCGTTGAAGTTTCTGTCATGGAAGACAGCGTTCCTTGTGGCCATCACCTCCGCACGACGCGTGGGAGAGATTCAGGCCCTATCCTGCAAACCTCCATACCTGACCTTTCACGATACGAGAGTAGTGCTGAGGACGCATCCCTCCTTCATGCCCAAGGTGCCGTCGGACTTCCATTTCAACGAGCCTTTGGTGTTACCCGTTTTCTTTCCGTCGCCTTCGTCGACGGCCGAGAGGACTTTGCACTCGCTGGATGTAGCTAGAGCGCTGAAGTTCTACGTGGACCGAACGAAGAGTTTTCGGAAGACATCATAGCTGTTTGTGAACTTTGGACCTGTGAACCAAGGCAAGGCTCTCTCGAAGGCTTCCATTTCCAGATGGCTCTCCGGATGCATCATGCACTGTCATCCGTTGGCAAACCGACGGTTGGCCGGCCGTCCGAGAGCCCATTCTACCAGAGCGATCGCTGCTACCACGGCGTTCCTGTCTGGTGTGCCCCTGCTGGACATCTGCAGGGCTGCTACGTGGAGGTCGACGCACACCTTCACGAGATTCTACTGCGTCGACCGGGATTCCAGGGAGGAGTCCAGAGTCGGCCAAGCAGTGCTGCGCAACCTGTTCGCTTAAGGTGAGCATGGTGAGGAGGTAAGAAATACTTAAGGTTGTGTTTTGATGTAATGCTTAATGTTGAGCCTTTGCCACCTCTCGTGGTTGTGCATGTGTGTACTGCTATGTATTCTTATATTCATGAGCATGTGAATCCACGCCAGACCCCATGCTGGAGAAAGGAACAAGTTACTTACCTGTAACTGTTGTTCTCCAGCATGGGTCTGGCATGGATTCACATGCGAACCCTCCCTCCTACCCCTCTGCGGCTCTTCACTTGGTCATACTGCCACTTTACGTGCTACCAAATCTGAGGATGGCTGCCAGAGGCGGGGCTTAGGGAGAGGGCAGTCATTGGCTGGGGGCAGTAAGACCCAGAGACCAGTGATTGGTTACTACTAAGAAAGACAGATCAGAAACGAAACTGATACTGATTTTTTCTTTACCGAGGATTCCCAGCCTGACGACAGGGAATATTCATGAGCATGTGAATCCATGCCAGACCCATGCTGGAGAACAACAGTTAGAGGTAAGTAACTTGTTCCATTCCCAGTGGATCTTTATAGTCGGTATTGCCCACAGGCTTTCCCTGTGCCCCTGGATAATTATGTTGAATAGAACGCGAACTCTGGCGAACTCTGGATCTGAAATCACCAGAAAAGTAGGTTCTTGTTTCTTTCTTTCAGTTGGTTATCTTTGTGTGAATGATCGTTGGCCGTCTGTGAGGATGGCTTAGAGGAAGCAGACTCGTAGTGGGCCGGACTTTTAATGTTAAAAGTCCTAGCGTGTTCAACACCCTTCCTTTTAGGCGGAAACGGACCCTCGTCTGCGAGTTCAAGAAGGTCAAATCCCAGTTTCAGGAGGTTTTCAGCGGTGTCAGAGATCATGATTTTTACCGAGGTAGAAGAGACATTGTTGGGTGTCCTGACCCACGTTTGAGCTATCATGCTGCAACATTTGGTGCTGTTGGCTTAGAAAATCCAAGATGGCCAAAAAGCCCACATGTGCGCCAGAATCCAGGAGAACCACGCAGTTTGTGCGCACACCAAAATGGTTACCTAACTTGCCACCCACCAGTGTAAAGAAAGATCTTTGTTAACAAACTCCACTGTTACTGATGTCAAAAAGTTGCTGAAATCGTGGCTCATCGGACCACTTTAAAGATTCAACCCTTTTGTGGGGTTCCACATAACCATTTTACTGTAAGGAGCCCCATCAAAACAATGTTAAGCAAGGATTATTTACTACCATGTAAGAACCATTCCTGTTTGGAATGCATTAATCCAAGAAAGATCCCAAAAACGGATGCAGTACCAACAAAATCCTCAAGGCGGCGCTAGGGGTCTAAACTCTGACAGGAGAACTGAGTGCAGTTGCTGACAAAGGAATTTGACTCAGCTGACTTCAAAGGCTGCATTTTAATCAAAAATTAGCCACCTGCTGTTCCCAGAGGCCAGAAGCCTGGGAAACCCTCTCACCTCAAGAGATTCACACCACAGCCCAGGATATCACATGGTCATAATAACCAAATGCAAAGTGACCCCTCGGTCTGCTGACCTCAGCCTCCTGGAGACCACACAATAGGCTCTTGCACTTGAATAGAATATGATGATTTTGACTGTTTCCTGTCAACAAAGGCCTGCCTGCCAGCAGAGGCATGGTCACTGACCCACCCAAGTCTTGGAGGCGGACTCCAACACTCTGAGAACTGAATTGAAAGCAAAATATATATTTTACAGAAACACTGATAACTCTTTGTAATCAAATGACAGGAATGTATAACTTTGAGAGCCTTAATTTAAAAAATGTACCTTCGATTCAAGCCCAAACTCCAATTTGTGTGATGTTCTGGGGCAAAACCCCGCTATTTATTGACACCACATACTCTGTGTTTAAGCTAGAGATATGGGAATTTACTGGAGTAGGTATGGACAGCCTGTGTATGTGTATAACTTTCAATGAAGAACCAAGGTTGCATAACCCACTAAAATCGAAAATAAGTTGCCATTTTTGAATGCAAGCCCTCAGGAAGAGCAGAGTTTGAACAGAGTATACCTCATGTGATATGTGATGGGTGCATGTAATTTTAAACAACTGTGTATCTGTGCAATATGTATTTGAATCAAATATAGATTTGTGGGCAAACTGACCAGGGGAGGATCCCCTGACCCATAAAACCTACAGCATCACTCTGACTCATATTTCCTTCCCCCAATCATGGGAGAGGGGAGAATTGGGCCAATGACAAGTAGAAAGGGGCAGGCTTAGCTAGGCCCAGGCACACACCCACTTTCAAAACACATAAAAAGAGACTGCTGGGACAGGTAGAGACATTCAATTCCATTTGCTGCGGAGCATGCTGACCGACGACTTCACATCCAGAGATCCTACACTTAGACTTCCAAGCTAAACAGAGACTACAGAACTTTGAACCAAGAAGGCCCACTGCAAGCAAAAGTATTTGTCAGCAGGCCCAAAAATCATTTGCAGACTATTCACAGCCGGGCCCAGCTGTTGATTCTGGCCTGAAACCCTGTGCCAGAAAGATCCAGAAGCAGTGCTGTGCCCAGAGAAAGCAGAGCAGTATCCAGAACCAGAGGCCAGAGATCCAGAGTGACCCAGACCGCTGTTAGCAAAATCAGAGAGCTGACCCAGATCACTGTGAAGTGCCGAGACCAGAACCGGAGTCCAGTCCAAAACCTGACCATATCCGTGGCGAGGCCTATTTCAAAAATATATTGTGAGTACCTAGCATTTAACTTTCCTCTGAAAGCTTAGAATCTCAGCTTTTCAACAAGCTTAGAACCGACTTGCTACTCCTTATACTTTTGCCGTAATCACGATTCACGCACTCGCAAATTTTGCCGCGATTTGGTTAAAAATCCAGCCACGTGTAACCATCAGCAGTCATTTCTTTCCTTGCTAAAAATTCGTCTGCCTCTTAATCACCATCTCTGAATCATTGCTAAAGTGAGCCTGAACTCATCCCAAGTAGCTACTACTCCCCCTGAACCTCCTAAAGGGAATTAAAAGCATTTTTCAGCATATTTCTCACTTCATTGCCACCACATTCAAAGCACTTGGGTCTGTGTTTCAAAACTCCTATCTGTTGTATAAGCTGCTGGGGGGGAATTGAACTGAATTCTAGTTGATTGCATTCCTAAGAACTGGGTGCTCTCCTCTTCATCTCCTTACATTGCATAAAGGGGGGGGGGTGAATTGTCCAAGAAAGTGATTACATTGTCTTTTGCTGAAATCCTATCAAGGTATTTTCTGTACTGCATTTTCATTCCACATTGCATCTATTTGAAACCATAAAAGTATTGTTGCTATCTTATCCATCCTATAACCACTCATCATTGATTATAAAGAAGTGTGCTAGTGCCAGACTATCCATTATTGATTACTGCTCAGATTAAGTGTGATATTCAATTATTAATTTATTATAAAGTGTGATATATATATATATATATATATAGTTTAAATTCTCAAATAAACCTTTTAAACTTGCAAAACAGAACTACTTCTTGGCTCAGTGGGGTCAGGGGGATTCCAAGAGAGGGGTGTTATATAGGGGTAGTCATCCAGAACTCATGAACTTGACACAAAGATATATCAATAAGGGTTTCCTTTTTTTTTTTTTAATTTTCTTTATTGGCAAGAGGTAGCAGCCAGTACCACATACATTACAACAAAGTCGCACATTACATGTACAATAGTGAATGTTGAACCATATGTTCTACAGAAGGTTCGGTAGAGACCCACCGGAGATAGGTTACAGTGAAAGCATGCATCATGTAGAGTTATCCGCTCCCAGGGTGGGGGAAGGAGGGGATGATAAGAGCTCTAAGTCCACCTTCCTGTTCAAGTAGCTACAGAACTCTGTCCATATGTATTTAGGGCGAGCATTGGCAGGGAGCAAGTTAATATAGTCTTCTTCGCAGGATTGCGTCCAGGTGAGGGCCTTCAGCCACATTTCCAGGGAAGGGGGGGGATCTGCGCTTCCAGCATTGCAGAATGCATTTCTTGGCCATGCTCGCCGCCACGTTCAAAAATGTAGCCACCCGTTTCGCCTCAGCCCCCTCCCAGAGCCCAAACAAGAGAGACAGGGGTTCAGGGTCTACGCGGAACCCTACGATTTCAGAGAGGGTCTCAAGCACCGCTTTCCAGAACGGGGCCAATGCTTCACAGGACCAGAACATGTGTCCGTGGTCCGCCTCTTCAGATCTACATCTCTGACAGGGGTGGAGAAGATCCCGGGCAAATTTCCCAATCATATAAGCGGTGTAGTACAGGCGATTGAGCAGCTTGTATTGGATACATCTAATTCTAGAATTAGATGAGACTTTGCGAGTGTGCGTGCACATAGTGGACCAGATGTCGTCTGTGATGTCTAATCCTAAATCCCGGCTCCAGGCATCACGAACAGTGCGGGGGGGTTTCAGCGGCCCGGGCCATCAGCATTTTATACAGGGAGGATACAATACCCCTACCTCCAGCGGAGTTGGCTATATAGCGGACCTCAGGGGACTCGGGGGGGTTCGTCCGGGTACGTAGGCCACATGTCCTAGATTGCTGCCCTTATACGGAAATATTGCAGCAGCTCTAGAGGGGACCCAGAGTGCCCTGGCCTCCACGTATCTGGGGTGATGAATTTCCCGTCAGGGAAGAGGTCGGACAATGAACGGTATCCCAAGTCCGACCAGTGGCGTATGAGCAGCTGATCCTGAGTGGGGGTGAGACCGGGGAAAGACCAGAGGGGAAGCCACTTGTAGTATGGGAGGTGGCGGGAACCAGGAGTCGGTATCTGCCGCCACGCTCTAATGGTGGAGGCCACTGGATCAGCAGGGGCCTGCGTGCGATATGTGTGAAACAGGATCAAGGACATGACATTCACCCCATCAGTCGCAAGGATTTCAAGTTTAACATGCGGGGGGGGGTTTCTTGGTGATGGTACCAGTATGTAGCATGTTGGGCCTGGGCGGCTATCCAATACTGAGCAATGTCAGGTGCATTGAAGCCACCCCTCTCGTAAGGTAGGGTCATATGTTGCCACTTTCTGCGCACAGCACCAGAATGCCAAAGAAAGCGAGCGCACTCAGAGTGCAGATCAGCAAAGTATCGTTTCCCGGGCCAGAGTGGAACATTAGCAAACACGTATAGTAGTTTAGGAACGATAATCATTTTTATTAGCGACATTCTCCCTGAGAGCAAGAGGGGAAGGTTACGCCATTTTTCAAACCTGGCATGAGCGTATTTTGCGGCAGCCCCATAATTATCAGTCAATAGGGAGGATTTTGAGAGGGACACCTGGACCCCTAAGTATTTGATGCCCTCGGGAGCCCACTTGAGAGGAAATTTGCACGCCGGTTTGGAGGTATCGGGAGTAAGGGGAAAGATTTCTGATTTAGAGTAATTTATGGTGAAGCCCGAGAATGTACCAATTTTAATTATTTCGCGCATGATTGGGTCTGAGGGGTCCCTGATATACAAAAGCACATCGTCAGCATAAAGTGATATAATTTCGGGAGTATCCCGCAAGCGAATCCCTTTGCGCACGTGGTTGTATTGTACACTATCAGCCATAGGCTCGATGGCCATCGCGAATAGAAGGGGAGAGAAAGGGCACCCCTGTCGTGTCCCTCTGTAGAGGGAGAAAGGAGCCGAGAGGTGAGAGTTAACCAGGACTCTGGCCACCGGGTCAGTGTATAGTAGTTTAATACAGGACATCATGTAAGGGCCAATCCCCATCTTCTCCAGCACCGCCCACAGGTATTGCCACGATACCATGTCGAATGCTTTTTGGGCGTCTAATGTCACGGCCACTGCGTTGGCTTGAGGGTCAATTCTAGACATGACATTAAATAGCCGCCGAATATTTAAGGCGGTGGACCGAGCAGGAACAAATCCACTCTGGTCCGGGTGAATCAGGAATTTCATGATAGGGAGGAATCTGTTTGCAATGATTTTGGTGTAGATCTTAGTATCGGTATTGATAAGGGATAGAGGTCTATATGAGCCACATTCATCCAGAGGCTTACCCGGTTTAGGAAGCACGGTAATGACAGCCTCACGCAGGGATCGAGGGAGGGTGGTAAGGCGCATTGACTCCTCCCAAACCTCCTGGAGGCGCGGAGCCAGTAGAGCAACATGTTCCTGATAGAACTCGGCAGTCAGGCCGTCCGGACCAGGGGCTTTCCCCTTAGGGAGGGCTGAAATGACAGTGGTGATCTCATCGAGGGTAAAGGGAGCATCTAGTTGTTCTTTGGTGGCCGGGGACACAAGGGACATTGGAATGCGGTCAAGGAGGTCATCCAGTTCCTGCGGGCTGTGCTCTGGTTTCTGGGCATAAAGGGTTGCATAAAAATCTGCGAAGGTCTCAAGAATGGGCCGGTCGGCCCAATGTCGCACTCCGTCGTTGCCAACAATACTGTCAATTCGGGCTCTACCTCCCTCAGTCCGAACAAGTCGGGCAAGGGTGCGTCCTGGTCTCTCCCCCTCACCATACTTACGGGCAGCAATAGGGCAAGCAAGGTATCTTATCTCGCTTTGGGCGAGGGACTCGAAGTTGTCTAGTTCAGCTCTAATCTGCGCCAGTGTGGGTGGGGAGGGGGTGGCCGCATACTCGCGCTCCAGCTCCCCAAGTCTGGACTCCGAACGGCGCAGAGAGTTTCTGATATCTTTCAGGACCCCGGCCTCCCTGGAGATACACATGCCCCTAATAAAAACCTTAAAGGCCTCCCATCTCACCCCGTCAGTTGTATCATGGCGTTTGTTGCAATCAAAAAACAAGGTAATATCTGCAAGGATGTCAGCCTTAAAGACTATATCATGTAGTGCGTCAGCCTTAAACCTCCAGTTAGAGTGCTGAGGGATGGCCGGGTGCAAGGCGATGTCTAAGGTGATCGGGGAATGATCAGAGAATGTGCGAGGGAGAATCTGAGTGGTGAGAGTTTTGCCCATGAGCCCAGCAGAGAGAAGGAAGAGATCAATCCTGGAGTGGCTATCGTGGACAGAGGAGTAGAATGTGAACTCCTTAGACATTGGATGAAGTGCCCTCCAGGCATCCACGAGACCACCAGAGAGCATGTGTGCATGGAGGCGGCGAGCAGCCCTGGACAATGTTCTGGGTGCCGCACCGGATCTGTCAAGGTCGGCATCAAGGATGAGATTCATGTCCCCACCCCAAATGATGGGTACCCCAACATAGGCAAGGAGAATGACAAGGATGTGGTCGAAAAAATCGGGTGTATCAATGCATGGGGCGTATGTGTTGACCAGAAGGCATTCCACATTGGCAAGGAAACAGTGTAGGATCACATATCTACCCTGGGCATCTATGTGGCTGGTGCGGAGGGAGAACTCCAAGGACTTGTGAATCAAGGTGAGGACACCTCTGGATTGTGAGGAGAACAATGTGTAAAATCTGTTGGGGCCCCATGACGGGGCGAGAGAAGACGATAGTGGAGCGAGGGCGTGGGTTTCTTGTAATAAAAGTATTTTGACCCCGTGCCTCTGGACATAAGCCATGACCTTACGTGCCTTTGTGGAGTTGCTGAGCCTTCTAATATTCCAGGACATTAGCCTAATAGCCATTCAGTAACTATTTAGGGGGGATCCGAGTAATGTGTGTCATACCTTGTCAAGTGAGCGTAGGTCACTTGTGCAGCAACCAAATGTGTGGTACCAAAGGCTGCCGCTAGCTTGCCATTTTTGTTTTTATAACATCCCACAACAACACCTCCCCCCTCCCTCACTGCCAACCCCAGCAAGGCAGTGCCCAAGGATCCACCCAGAGTCACATGGCCATTGCGCCCAGCCCAACGGGGCTGGACCAGTCCCCAAACCAAACAGGGGAACAGCCACTGAACTAAAGAAGCCAAACAAGGCATTGCAACTGCAGCGGGGGTAGCTGCTGCCATGAGCCCGGTTAAGACAATTGAACGGTGGAGTGTGCCAAACAGCGTACAGCGGTGCCTAAATTGAGTTCTTAGAGGAGACTACACAGTAGGATACAGTGAGCAGAGGGTGCGGGAAGAGGATCCAATTACAGGTACTATATTCAGTAAACCATACAGCAATGTCCCCTGATGCATTTCAAGAAGTTTCACCATGAGTTACGACTGTAGGAGATTATACAAGAAAAAGGCTAAATGAGATTCCAAGGAAATTGCAAATAACAGGTGCGGTAGTAGTACCGCAATGCCACAAATAACAGGTGCATGACAGGCCAACTCAGCCCTCCTCAACCGGATCCCCCCCGGGGCCCGGAACAGGAATATGTGCCTCAATAAATTTCACCGCCTCTTCAGGGACAGTGAAAAAGTACAGTATGTTACGGTGGGTGAGCTTCAGCCTAGCAGGGAATAACATGGCATATTCCACCCCCTCTCTCTTAGCATTTTTTTCACACCATTGAATTGCCTGCGCTCCAATTGAACATTCACAGAGAAGTCAGGGAAGATGCGGATAACCTGGGACTCAAGTCTCAGTTCTCCTCTTTCACGAGCCAGCCGTAGGATGTGGTCTCGATCTCTAAAGCTGAGAACCTTGGCTATAATCGGTCTAGGGAAGTCGCCCGGCTTGGGCCGAGGGGCCAATGAGCGATGGGCGCGCTCAATGGTAAAGAACTGGGAGAGTTGTGGATCTCCCAGAAGATCTCTCAGAAGGGTCTCGACTGCAGGCTCCATTCTGCCCTTAAGGGCTGTCTCGGGAACCCCTACGATGCAAATGTTATTCCTGCGGGATCTGGACTCCAAATCATCGCACTTCGCCTTGATCTGCTTCATATCTTGCACCAAGTCAGAGACCGTATCCTGGAGCACATGCACCTCATCCTCGGTGGCCCCAATCCTGGTCTCGGCCTCAACCAGCCTAGTGCCATGCTGGTCCAGTTTGGTGCGCAGGGAGGCTACGTTGGCATTTATATCATCTAATTTTTCGTGAAATGACGCAAAGTTCTTGGCCATAGACTCCATGATTGATGTGAGGTCGGGCTGAGGAGGACATGCGGATGCCTCCGATTCGTTCTGCAGAAGGGCGGCCCCGGCCTGGTCCTGCTTGGCTAGGGCCTTGGCAAACTTGTCCATCGCTCCCGCCTTGTTTGCCCCATGTGCTTTGCCGGACATCTTAGAGGGCGCCTTGATAAGAACAGCGAGCGCTTCGTTGAAAGGCAGCAATGGGGGCCAGGGGGTTTAGAAAGGATCAGGGCCCGTAGTCAGAGCTGGGTCGGTATCCGCCTGGGAGGAAGAGGCAAAGGTCCACCCCAAACCGATGTGCTCAGGGGGTATGAGCCCCCTTCCAGTGGTCGAGCCAAGAGTCAGGGTGGGAGTATGGTCCGGGGGGGACAGCACTCAGTGGCTCCCGACCCTGAGCAGGGAAGTCAGGCAGAGGGGGGCGAGTATCGAGGAGCAGCGTGGTGCGTGGGTAGTAGGCATGTAGATTGAGGAGATCAAGGTAGTGCAGGGCGGCACCAGCAAAAGGAGAGCAGTCGCAGGGGAGCCTGGCTAGCCTGGGGGGCGATTACAATTCCATGAAAAGAACAGGCGAAGGCCAGGGATAAGGCAAAGCAGATGGGCGCAGTGCACTGTAGCCAGTTAATACCCCCTCCTCACCTCGGGGCCCAACAGACTGCAGATTGGGTGCACATCCAGTCCAAAGCAGGCTGTCGATCTGCAACAGTAATATCCAGGACCCCAGCCGGAGCCAGCCGGAGCCAGCGACGGGGAGGCCACGGCACAGCCACCCCTCCAAGCCGCCGCAGGAGAGCCAGGTAGCGGGCGGCGGAGCCGGTGCGCTCTGATGGTATCCGTGCGGGGGGCGCCCCAGCGGCCCCCGCAGTGTCCCGTAGTTCTCTGTGCCCGCACAGGGCCTGCAGCGTCGCACCCACCCAAGGGCAGGGGGTGGGCGGCGATAGATCCGCGACAGGCCGGCGCGGGGCACGGCCCACTCCACTGGGGGAGCGGGACGCAGATGAAAGCGCCACCGACCTGGGGAGGCAGCAGGATGGAGTCCACAGGAGGAGAGGGGGGGCGATGCCACAGCCCCAGGCCGGCGCGCCCAGGCCACAGGCGAGCAGCCCCCGCGGCTGATGGGGGGGATGAGCCTCGGATGAAGCAGCGCGGCCCGCAGGCCTCCAATGGCAGCAGGGTGGTGGGCAGTAGAAAGCCTGCGGTCTCACTGGGGGAGCGGGAAGCAAATGGAAGCGACGCCGACTCGGGGAGGGCCCCGTGCAGCCGCAACGGGGGACCAGGAAGAACGGTCGGTGAGGCAGCAGGATGGAGTCCACAGGAGGAGAAAACGCGGGGGGCGCTCCGGCAGCCCCCACCACGTCCAGCGCGTCCTCACCCCAGGCAGGAGCAGACGGCGAGAGGAGCCGCTCCGGGAGACCTAAGGATCCAAGATCCGACGCTCCTCGAGGGGGGAGCGGGCCGCGGCTGAGAGCTGGAAGCGCCACACAGGAGTCGCCGGCGGTATAGTCCGGGGAGGGAGGCAGAGAAGGGGGGCGATGGCAAAGCCCCAGGCCGGCGCGCCCAAGCCACAGGCGAGGAGCCCCCGCTGCCGATAGGGGGGATGGGCCCCAGATGAAGCAGAGCGGCCCGCAGGCCTCCAACGGTCGCCGGGTGACCTCCGAGGTCCATATTCGCCCGAAAACCGGGCAGGGTGCAGCAGAGGCGGTGGACAGTAGAATGCCTGTGGTCTCGTCTCCCGCAAGTACGAAGCACCGCTGATCGAAGCGGATATGTAGCACCCGGGCCACGGAGCTCGTAAGCTAAGCGGCCATCTTGCTGGCTGCTCAACAGCGCCCCCCCAATAAGGGTTTCCATTCAGTATCCCAGACTAGGCATTGACTTAGCTGTAGTGTTGAATTGAATCCTCTTACAAATTGGGGGCTCGAGCCGGACGTCTGGGTTAGATCTATCACTTGTGCAGCTTAATACAGTGTGCTAACTGACAGGATACATACATCCGGTCGGATCAGCACGCTGTTTTACGCTGTAAAGCACTCTTCAAAGGGACACTCTAAGGAAAAGGTCTGTTTTGCAAAAATAAAATACTAATTTCTGTAAATCAGGACAGAGACCAATCTCTAGAATGACGACCTTAGTAGACATGAAAATAGCCAGAGAGCACTTCTTACATAAGTTATTTGTGAGAGGCGAGTGGACTCACCAGGACCAAACGGTCTGGTTGCAGGCCATCACGCAACAGGTCACTGAAACAGGGTCAGATATATGGAGAGATCAGGGTCCCTTACAGGTGGCCCTGAGTGAACTATACATGGCTCCTAAAGCTAAGGATGAACAAGACAAGATGGTTAGGATAGCGGCATATTTGTATCTATATATGCAAGCCATGCAAGACAGATGTGCTGAAGGCCACGATCTGGCAAATAGGCAACAGATGGCGTTAGAAAAGGTCCAATCTGACCTGGTCTCTTCTGAGCAGAGGCTGCAGAGGAGCCAGGAGGCAGAAAATGATAGTAGGCAGTATATCATTAAAATAAAAGAGGACATGGATATACTGCAACAGGAAAAGGCTGACCAGGATACCAGAATTCTGGCCTTGCAGAAGGAACGCCAAGACAGTTTGGACTCCCTACTGCAGAGCCAGAAAAAGCTGGAGCAACAGATCAATTTCAACAGGGCATGCACAGAGCAGGTAGCCACCCTGCAAATCCAACTAGACAGAGAGAAAGAGGAGAGCAATAAACTGATCCTGAAAGACCTGGATACCCAGGCAGAGTTCGATCAGGAGCGCCAGAAAGCTGGTGCCTTCCAAAGGCAAAGGGACGACCTGGCGTCACAAATTCAAGCTCTTGGTCAGGAAAGGGACACCTTAGGCCAGGAAGTCCGCCACTTAGAAAGAAAAATGGAAGAAAATCACCTGGCCCACCAGGGACTGGGTGACCTCCAAAAAGAACACCAGGACTTGCTAGAGCACACCAGGACGGTGGAGGAGGCTCTGGCAAGACAGGAGCAGGCCAGTAGGGATGGGACTCAGGAGGTAACCCTCCTGCAGCAAAGACTGGCCCAGTGCTCCAGGACCAATCAGGAAACGCAGAGAGAGAATGAGGCTCTCTGCCAGCACAATGATAGGCTCCAACAACAGGTAGCGATGCAGGAGAGACTGGTAGAGTCTAGTAAGGCCTTAACTGAGGAACTGAAGGCGCAGGCTCTTGCATTGCAACAGGGAGCAGGGACGGATAGAGACCAGGTTTGCTGGGAAAGGGAAACTCCTGAGCATAACCTCAGGAGCCCTAGTACCAGAGGCCTTTATCTCTCTCAGTCCCTGGACTCTGCCACCCCCATGTCCCCTGGCGCACATGAGCACCGGGCCACAGGGATGGCAGATTACTATCCAGCCAGAAGCAGGGGGCTCATAGGCCAGTACCTCCCAGGAATGGATGGGCGGGCATCCGGGTATGGGCACCCAAGCACAGTGCAATTTAGTGGGGAACCCCAGGAGAATAGGCCCATTAAGGGCATCCTGAAAACTTCTGCCCAGTTAGGTCAGTGGGGGGGGTACCCATCAAATCCTGGCAGCAAGGAGGAATCTGAAGACTCCTCTGAACGGCGCAGGACACAGGAGACCAGGTCCCCACATTCTGCCAGCCATTCCCAGGCTCGCAGAATCCGGGAAAACCTGGAAGATCAGACGGGAACCTCTGGGAGCAGTGCCTCTGAGCCAGAGGATGAATGGACCAGGGTTACCCGAACCAAAAAGGCCAATAAGGCAAAAAGGGCCTTGCTTAAGGACCCATTGAAGCAAATAAAGGCAATAAGGAGTGTCATCACGCCTTATCACAAGAACGCCAAGTATTCTGTTTGGGAACACTTGGAGCTTTACGAGCAAATGATGGAGACTTTCCATTTGAAGGACAGCCAAAGCTGTATTCAATATGTAAAGTGGACCTTCTCACCAGAATACTCCAGTTTCTTTGCGGGGCTGGAGGACCAAAATCATTTAAGATGGTCCATCTATAAGGCGGCCATCTTGAAACATTTTTCTGTTCACAGAAATCCTCAAGAGGCTCGCAAGGCAGCCTACAATTTGCAATGTGGGGAGGATCAGGCCCCACAAGAGTTTGTGCAAGAATTAAAACGTGCTTTTGCGCAGACCACCAGAAGGGTGCGCACGGATAGCAGAGAATTTATCAATACGTTTTTCCATGCCTTACCCAAATACATAATGACCCAACTCGTGAGATTTTCATGAGAAAAGATCTTTAGACTGGGTCATTGAACAGGCTACCAGGATCTATGAGGTGCAGAAGCCCATAGAAAATAAAAATAATGCTCCGAAAAACCCCAAAACCAACAGCACCCCTGCTGCTGCCAAGGTGGCAGAGGTAAAGGTTGCACCCGTTTTAGATTTGGAGATGGGGGGGCCTAAAAACCTGCCTGCACCAAATAATTCACAGCCCAGAAGGCCCTCGGGCCAGTCACAGACAGGGAGTCGAGGAGGTAGTCCCACAAATGGGGTCCCCCGCTCCCCTGACTATGTAAGTCCCCGCTACAAGGGAAACCGACCAATCCTGGGTTATGTGTGGACTCCTCCAGCCCAAGGGGGGGGGTCCAGCCAAGCACCTGACCCGGGGAACTTCCCTCCTAACTTCCCCCAGGAGGGCAGAAATTCTCCAAATCCTGGGCAGAACTTTTTCCCCAGGTATCCACTCAATTTCCAGCCCCAAAATCATCCATCCTTCTTTCCCCAATTCCCTGAGCCCAGACAACCTAATCCGGGAGAGGGGAGGCCAAGGGTGGAGGGGTACCAAAATCTTCCCAACCAGGGGTATTACCAGAGAAGGGATAGCTACCCTTCCCGGGATCAGCCAGGGGAGAAAATAGAGCCCCGTATCAGCCTGAGCGGGTTTCCCAGTTAGAGCGCCAGGTCCAAAATATGGCACGGGATCTGGGTCACATACTGAGGGCTCAACAGAACCCTCAGATGAGCATGCCACCGCAGAATGCCCCAAACTCTGGACCTGGTGCTCCAGAACAATGACGGGGGCAGCACCCCGATAACACACCGGTTCCCAGGGAGGAGGCACAAGGGGAAGGGGGGTGTAAAGCCTTGGAGGAAGCTTCCTTCCCAACTTGTAAACAGCCCCTGGAAAACCAGGAACCGGAAACAAAATCTCCTGCCCCTGAAAGCCTGCCTCCCAAGGAGCAGAGGGGGGGTAGGAGAAACAAAGGACCCAAACAGACCCACTTTGTGGAGGAGGTACAGGTCTTCCGATTTGAGGGAGAGGGATCCTCAGAAGATCCTGGGAAAAGGATCTTCTCCTTCAGAGATGGGGGAACTCCTCCCAAAGAAAAATGGGTCCCAAGGGATTCCAATCCAGCCTGGGGAGATATGGAGACTGAGCTACCGCCGCCCATCATCTCATCCCAGAACCCACAATACCAAAATCCCCTGGTTCAAACCCATCCTGGTGACTGCCTCCAAAAAGGGGGGGCGGCCCAGAACCGGAACCAGGGGAACCCACAATAGCTCTGATCTCCAGTTGCCAACTTTTTCTTTCAGATTCCCAAGTCTCTCCACAGAATTCTGCCCAGATCTCTTCGCTAGCAATGTCCAAAACCAGAAAGTTAGCCCACCAGTTGTCTAAAAATGTGCATTATCTGTGCCCCCTTGAGGAGAAGGAGGGAAGATACTATGCCCCGGTACAAGTACAGGGGCAGGGTACAATTTTGGCACTGGTGGACACTGGATCCCAAGCTACCCTTCTGTCCAAAAGGGCCTTTGATGAACTAAATGCCGGAAGGGGGGAGAATTACCGTATTCCTCTCACCTCTCTTCCTGGACAACTGCAGAACTTTGACGGGAAGGAAATTCCCGTTGAGGGAACTGCAGACTTGGACATTAAAATTGGGCGACACAAGGTGAAACACCGGTCATAGTAGTGACTCCAGAGGGCACCCCTTGTTTACTAGGGAATGACCTCCTGAGAAGGTTGTCACCCCTAATAGATTGTGTAAACAAGGTCCTCTGGACCCAGACTAGCCGACCAATACGGCACCTGCCACATGGTTGAACAAAAATCTGACCAAGTAGAATTTCACTTCCAGAACAACCAAACTCCAGACGTGACAGTAATAGCAGTAGGACAACAGAGTGGTGATGGGGGGTCCTCTCTATTTATGAAAATCAACCTTCCTTCCAGTTTAAGGTGGTATTCCACACTGGAAGGAAACACCCTGAAATTCTTTACTAATCCACAATCAGAAACTCCCACTCCTATAGTCCAGAAAGATGTGAAATCAGCTCAGAGCCTGGCTGATATTCAGCAAATTGGAGAGCAGTTGTTCATCCCTGTTCAGTTAAATGATGGGAAGGACTCTGTTCTCGCTCGAGTGTGTGTGAACAACGGTAAGAGCTTCATCAGCGAAGCCATGTTCCGCCAACTCCCAAAAGATCCAGCCATTCCCACACTCAAACTGATAGACAAATGGGAAATGGACCTGGAAGCACCTAATTCCAAACATCTCCTGCCAAGCAGGTGTATGCTCAAAATCTCCATTGGCAACAAGAGCATAGTCCATAATTGTTGGGTCGTGCGAGACGTCACTGCCGCCTTTTACTTAGGCAGTGACATTCTCAATCGCTTTGCCATTAGTTTGGACCTAATAAACTTCAAAGCTTGGTCCCGATTAGCGGATAATCCCATGGGCTTTGATGATCCAGAAAAAGCATTTAGGTCAGCTCAATTGCTACCTTATGCAGTTGAAATTCAGATTAAAGAGGAAGTCACCATCCCAGAAAGGACCCGACAATTCTCCCTGGAAGTGAAAGTTAAAAGCGGACAACATTTGAAAAACCCTGATGCTTACATACATCTAAACGCTTCTCTCCAACAGCAAGGGTTGGGGGTAAACCCAACCCCATTAGTCAATATAGAACATGACACCATCCCAATAGAGGTGGATAACAGCGACTTAAAGAGTATTACTCTAGCCGCAGGCACCATTATTGGAATGGCGGTTGATGACCGACATTTCTCCATTGATTTAAGAAATGAACTGTTAGGACCAACCCCCAAGGACTGTTTTGACAGTGACAGTGAGGACAATACAACACCAGACAGGATTTTTACCCGGCATGGGGGGAACTTCCTGGTGTACACTTCCTGCCCTTATGGTAAAGAAGATGTGACTTGTGACTTCAGGAGGGATGAGGTGATTTTCCAGGTCCATGAGGGCTGCCTTTCCCACCTGAAGCCTCCAGTCCAAATCAGCACTCTGACCAGGGACTTCTCCACCCAGCTGGAGGAGGCCCCTGAAATAGCCAAACCAGAAGTCTTTCCAGGCTTCAGGCAGATGGTGGAAGAGAGAGTCAACCTAGCTGATGCCTGTGTGACTCTGGAACAGAAGCAAAAGTTGAAACAAGTTTTCTTGGATTTCCAAGATCTCTTTGCGGTAGACTCATATGACTGTGGTCGCACCGACATCCACACAACAACAATTCCCACGGACCCTGGAATGACTCCAGTGTTTGTGAAGCAATATCGTTTGCCTCTCGCATCCATGGAGTCCCTTACTGAAATAATTAAGAACCTGGAGTCCCGGGGAATAATCCGTCCAGTTCACAGCACCTTCAATAACCCGGTGCTGGGAATATTGAAGCCAAACGGCCAGTGGAGACTCTGCGCCGACCTCAGGGAGCTCAACAAACGGGTCCATACTTCCCGATGGCCTCTTCCCTACATTGACCAAGGGCTGGCCCAGATTCAGGGGTCACAGGTATTCACAGCAATAGACCTGACCAATGGATACTGGACCGTGCCTGTCAGTAGGGAGGACCAATACAAGCTGGCTTTTACCTTTGGGGGCCAGCAGTACACATGGACCCGGACTCCCTTCGGATACCTCAACTCCGGCAATGAATTCAACATTTTCCTACACCAGGCCATGCCCGACCTGGGTGCAAGGGGTAACCTGGCTTATGTAGATGATGTCCTCATCAAAAGTTCATCTGTGGATGAACACATCGCAGAGATCCGTTATGTTCTGACCCAGTTGAGGGCCGCCGGAGCAAAACTTTCCTTTCAGAAAGCACAGTGGTGTAGAACCCGTGTTAATTTCTTGGGGCATGAGATTACTCCTCAGGGTCTCTGTCCCCAGGAAAAGAAAGTGGAAGCACTTCAGAAACTGAAAGACCCCACAATTCTGCGGGAACTAAGGAGCCTCCTTGGACTGACTAATTACAGCAGAAAGTTCATTGAGGGCTACGCAGAGATCTCCAGACCCCTGATTCATCTCCTGAAGGGGGGGGTCAAGTGGGAATGGGGTCCAGAACAAGCCGAGGCTGTAAGACAACTCAAAAGAAGCCTCTCACAAGCGCCTTGCCTAGCTTACCCTGTCAGAAACAAGGAGTTCTTCCTGGAGACAGGGTTCTCTAATACGTGCTTGACGGCAGTATTATACCAAAAGCATGACAAGGTCAATAAAGTAATCTCCTATGCGAGCAAAACTTTATCCTCTGTGGAGGAAAAATTCAAAGATTGTGAGAAGGCACTCCTGGCAACGGTGTGGGCATTGAAGAATTACCGCCCGTTCATCCATGGGGAACACATCATAGTGGAGACGCTACACCAGCCTCTGCAATATCTCCAAAGTGACAGAATCCGGGCCGGAAATGTGAGTAATTCCCGAATTACTTCCTGGATTCTGTCAATGCAAGGCTTTCCTGTGGAGGTCAGATATGGCCAAAACAAGAAGAGTCCCCTCGCGCAAGGTCTGGCTGACTTGCATGATTGTGCCAGAGAAAACTGTCTCGAGGACGAAAGTCTAAAAATCAAGGACAACATGGAGGCATACCTTAATTCCCCACACAAAGTCTTTGAAGAGGACAAGTGTGAGGGAATGCCCACCGTCTATGTGGATGGATGCTCTTACCATGTTGACAACAACGGGGAGAAAGAACTGGTGGCCGGCGTAGGGAATGCATGGGTGAATGAGTCCCCAGAACCCTCCGCTGGATACAAAATTGGTCCCCGAAGTAGTCAGGTGGCAGAATTTGATGGCTGTGCATCAGGCCATCCTCACTGCTGTCCAGCATCAACTCCACGAACTGGTCATAATCACAGATTCGGATTATGTACGGAACGGGTTCGTGGAGCACCTGGTCAACTGGAAAACCAGAGGCATGTTATGTGCTAATAACAAACCCCTGAAACATGGGAAGTTAATCCAAAACATTGATGATCTGGTCACATCGAATGGGATGACCATCTACTGGAAAAAGATCAAGGGTCATTCCAAAGTAGAGGGACCAGACAAAACTGGAAATGACTTAGCGGATCAGCTGGCCAAAACCGGGGCCATCCAAGGGGATCTAATAGAAATAGAGTCCCTGTTGGGGGAAATCCAGGTCACCGCTATCACTAGGTCCCAGACAAGTGCTCACAATGATCTTTCAACTGCCCAATGGAGCAAGGAGACCCCTGATGCTGATTTGATTACAGCTCAGAAGGGGGATCCAATAATTGGTAAATTTTACCAACACATTGAGGACCCTGAGAACTTTCCCCTGACGGATACCGATTACAACGGGAAAGAGGACCTTAGAGTGTTGATGAAATGTCCAAAAATGTTCCGGATCCAAGACGGTTTGTTGGTAAGGAAATCCCAAGCTGGCCATGATCAGTGGGTGGTTCCTACCTCCTTCCGAAGCCTGATGTTAAGTCACACCCATGATGCGGCTACCGCCGGTCATAGGGGGTTTCATACAACACTTGAGATCTTAAGAGAGGTTGCCTACTGGCCACACATGGGCCAGGACCTCAACCAATATTTGAAGGGTTGTCTTGTGTGTGCACAATTTCAGCCAACATCTCTCACACACCGGGCGCCTCTCCAAAAGAGGGGAATGACACTCCCATGGTCAGATTTACAAATCGACTTTGTAGGCCCCGTGATTCGCTCCGCTAGGGGGAATAAGTACATGTTGACTGTGACATGCTTGTTTACCAAGTAGGTGGAATGTCTCCCAGCCCCAAACTGCAAGGCAGAAACGGCAGCTGCCTTGATGATTAACCACATCTTTTCCCGTTTTGGTCTTCCTCAAAGGATTGAGTCAGACAGAGGTAGCCACTTCACCAGTGAAGTGATGACAAAGATGTGGGAGATACTGGGGGTCAAGAGAAAGCTACACATTGCTTACAGGCCAGCTTCTTCTGGAGCAGTGGAACGCTACAACCGGACAATTGTGAGCATATTAAAGAAGTTTGTGGCAGATTCTGGGCCAAGTTGGGATATCCGATTACCTCTGGTCCTAATGGCCATCAGATCTACCCTTTCATCTGCAACCAAAATGTCACCATTTGAGTTGATGACTGGACGCAAGATGGTGCTTCCCCAGCATTTGCTCTACAGAACCCAAGAGCAAACGTTGATAAATGCCTCCACAACTCTTGAGTATGTGGAGAATTTAAGGAAACACCTTCAGCATGCTTTTGCCTGTGCTCAGCGGAATCTAGAAAGATCAGCCGAGAGCATGAAGACCCACTATGACCTGAAAACTTCCCGGAAGGAATATCAGGTGGGGGACCGGGTCTATTTATACAACTTCCAAAGAAACCAGGCAAGACAGCGCAAATTTTTGCCTACATGGAAGAGACCCTTTGAGATTATAGACAAGATCTCCCCTGTGGCCTACAAGATCTGCATCCCCAAAGGCGATTTGGCAGAGGGGGAAGACAAGTGGGTCCACATAAACCAGTTGAAGTGTTGCCATCCCAGGCACACTCTGCAACAACTGGAGGAGTCCTCTGTAATCCCAGAGGGTACCGGTCCAGAGTAATTCAATTCCAACCCTAAAATATCCTACATATAGCCCACCAAATTCTGTGTTTCTCAAGTTTATGTGTTCCTGTTGCTTCATTTAAAAAAATGTGCATGTTCATATCTGTTGAGTTCTAAAATATATATGCCACCCCACTATATCAATGGTGGGGGAGAAATGTCCATGAATCGGTATTGCCGCTCTTCTTTTGTCGTCCTAGGGGAAAGAAAACCTGGAGACTGGCCAAGGAGGACGATCCGGAGACCGGGAGCAGAGACCCGAGGGGCCCGGGGTACCGCCCAATATTCCCATGAGGACCGGCGAGGAGAACCGATCGATCAGTAGCGGATGGAGAAAAAGATGCTGAACTGTGCCATTTGTAGAATTGGAAGAAGATTATGCGGACATACCAGTACGTGGGTCAAAACACTCTTTGCACCCGACTCCCCATCGACTCAGATTTAAGGTGCAGTCGGGTGGGGGGGCCTTGTTGGGTGTCCTGACCCACGTTTGAGCTATCATGCTGCAACATTTGGTGCTGTGGGCTTAGAAAATCCAAGATGGCCAAAAAGCCCACATGTGCGCCAGAATCCAGGAGAACCACGCAGTTTGTGCGCACACCAAAATGGTTACCTAACTTGCCACCCACCAGTGTAAAGAAAGATCTTTGTTAACAAACTCCACTGTTACTGATGTCAAAAAGTTGCTGAAATCGTGGCTCATCGGACCACTTTAAAGATTCAACCCTTTTGTGGGGTTCGACATAACCATTTTACTGTAAGGAGCCCCATCAAAACAATGTTAAGCAAGGATTATTTACTGCCATGTAAGAACCATTCCTGTTTGGAATGCATTAATCCAAGAAAGATCCCAAAAATGGATGCAGTATCAACAAAATCCTCAAGGCGGCGCTAGCGGTCTAAACTCTGACAGGAGAACTGAGTGCAGTTGCTGACAAAGGAATTTGACTCAGCTGACTTCAAAGGCTGCATTTTAATCAAAAATTAGCCACCTGCTGTTCCCAGAGGCCAGAAGCCTGGGAAACCCTCTCACCTCAAGAGATTCACACCACAGCCCAGGATATCACATGGTCATAATAACCAAATGCAAAGTGACCCCCTGGTCTGCTGACCTCAGCCTCCTGGAGACCACACAATAGGCTCTTGCACTTGAATAGAATATGTTGATTTTGGCTGTTTCCTGTCAACAAAGGCCTGCCTGCCAGCAGAGGCATGGTCACTGACCCACCCAAGTCTTGGAGGCGGACTCCAACACTCTGAGAACTGAATTGAAAGCAAAATATATATTTTACAGAAACACTGATAACTCTTTGTAATCAAATGATAGGAATGTATAACTTTGAGAGCCTTAATTTAAAAAATGTACCTTCGATTCAAGCCCAAACTCCAATTTGTGTGATGTTCTGGGGCAAAACACCGCTATTTATTGACACCACATACTCTGTGTTTAAGCTAGAGATATGGGAATTTACTGGAGTAGGTATGGACAGCCTGTGTATACGTGTATAACTTTTAATGAAGAACCAAGGTTGCATAACCCACTAAAATCGAAAATAAGTTGCCATTTTTGAATGCAAGCCCTCAGGAAGATCAGAGTTTGAACATAGTATACCTCATGTGATATGTGATGGGTGCATGTAATTTTAAACAACTGTGTATCTGTGCAATATGTATTTGAATCAAATATAGATTTGTGGGCAAACTGACCAGGGGAGGATCCTCTGACCCATAAAACCTACAGCATCACTCTGACTCACATTTCCTTCCCCCAATCATGGGAGAGGGGAGAATTGGGCCAATGACAAGTAGAAAGGGGCAGGCTTAGCTAGGCCCAGGCACACACCCACTTTCAAAACACATAAAAAGAGACTGCTGGGACAGGTAGAGACATTCAATTCCATTTGCTGCGGAGCATGCTGACCGACGACTTCACATCCAGAGATCCTACACTTAGACTTCCAAGCTAAACAGAGACTACCGAACTTTGAACCAAGAAGGCCCACTGCAAGCAAAAGTATTTGTCAGCAGGCCCAAAAATCATTTGCAGACTATTCACAGCCGGGCCCAGCTGTTGATTCTGGCCTGAAACCCTGTGCCAGAAAGATCCAGAAGCAGTGCTGTACCCAGAGAAAGCAGAGCAGTATCCTTAACCAGAGGCCAGATATCCAGAGTGACCCAGACCGCTGTTAGCAGAACCAGAGAGCTGACCCAGATCACTGTGAAGTGCCGAGACCAGAACCGGAGTCCAGTCCAAAACCTGACCAGATCCGTGGCGAGGCCTATTTCAAAAATATATTGTGAGTACCTAGCATTTAACTTTCCTCTGAAAGCTTAGAATCTCAGCTTTTCAACAAGCTTAGAACCGACTTGCTACTCCTTATACTTTTGCCGTAATCACGATTCACGCACTCGCGAATTTTGCTGCGATTTGCGATTTGGTTAAAAATCCAGCCACGTGTAACCATCAGCAGTCATTTCTTTCCTTGCTAAAAATTCGTCTGCCTCTTAATCACCATCTCGGAATCATTGCTAAAGTGAGCCTGAACTCATCCCAAGTAGCTACTCACCCTGAACCTCCTAAAGGGAATTAAAAGCATTTTTCAGCATATTTCTCACTTCATTGCCACCACATTCAAAGCACTTGGGTCTGTGTTTCAAAACTCCTATCTGTTGTATAAGCTGCTGGGGGGGAATTGAACTGAATTCTAGTTGATTGCATTCCTAAGAACTGAGTGCTCTCCTCTTCATCTCCTTACATTGCATAAAGGGGGGGGGTGAATTGTCCAAGAAAGTGATTACATTGTCTTTTGCTGAAATCCTATCAAGTTATTTTCTGTACTGCATTTTCATTCCACATTGCATCTATTTGAAACCATAAAAGTATTGTTGCTATCTTATCCATCCTATAACCACTCATCATTGATTATAAAGAAGTGTGCTAGTGCCAGACTATCCATTATTGATTACTGCTCAGATTAAGTGTGATATTCAATTATTAATTTATTATAAAGTGTGATATATATATATATTGTTTAAATTCTCAAATAAACCTTTTAAACTTGCAAAACAGAACTACTTCTTGGCTCAGTGGGGTCAGGGGGATTCCAAGAGAGGTGTGTTATATAGGGGTAGTCATCCAGAACTCATGAACTGGACACAAAGATATATCAATAAGGGTTTCCATTCAGTATCCCAGACTAGGCATTGACTTAGCTGTAGTGTTGAATTGAATCCTCTTACAACATGAAGATAAGCCGTTGCTTGTTTGCCTTCATGAATCGGTTCAACCAATGCAATGTCGTTGGTCTTCAGGCTTCGCAGAGACGGAATACATTTAAACAAGTTGAGCACAAAGCCACAATTAAGAATGATGCATTTCTTGTTATCAAGAAGTTGTTCTAGCTTGAATGAGCGCTCTTTCTTTGCTCGTAAAGAAGATTTCCAGTTTCCCAACTTTGGGTTACGTCTTTGGGGGTAATGATCTTCAGGATCCCTCATCGATTTATGGTGCAAGCGGTCTCTGGTGGCATGTACCCAACTGTTCTTGCTGGTGTTTGGAGCAGGAGACGGGGAGCGCGTTCTCACCTCCTCCCGTCTGTTGCGTGACAAAGCTGGTCATGAGTGCCCTGCTCTATCTATTTGGATGGCGCATCGTATTTCTCGTGTGAAGAACTCCTTGTTGCTGCTGGGCCCCAAGTGGGTTTGGCAATGAGTTTCTTGCAGCGATTTTCCAGGGTCTGGAATTGTAAATCATTGGCTTTGGCAGTTCTTGACGGAGGGTTGTCTTCTTTCACTTCTGAGAACGAGTAAACACTTAAGTTCATTAACTCGACGTCGATGTCTGATTCCGCCGGCCTGTCTGAAGGTGAGGGACAAGAAGTAGTTACTTGACCTGCAGGCTTGTGGTTGGTTGTCCGGTCGCTTGTTACACTGGGTTTGACACTCAGTGTTGTACCTGTGTGAGCTTGATTCGAAAGCCAGATTGAAGCTCCTCCCTCATTGTTTAAGGAAGCCACTGCTTGAGGCGGTGGCTGCATATGTTTTGGCAGATTTTTCACTTTCAGCCCAACAAGGATAGCAAAATCTTTGTTTGAAAGGGTCTTTGCTGGCAAATCGGTGTTAGCGAAGTCCTCCGAATCAGGCTGAATCAAGCTCACCTCGTTGTTAATAGAGCCATTAGAGCTCAGGCCCGTGGGCTTGCTCTTGTTGTTTATGGTTGTATTGGCTTTTGTAGTTAATGTCTCCTGTAATAAATGGGCCTCCCGTGTACTACCTGTCCATGACAGAGGCGTCTGAGAACTGGTTTCAGCAGTTGGTATTGAACTTGTAGGTGGAGGCAGTAGAGCATCCACTATGGTTATGTGGGAATGGTCTTTTGCTGAGTCACTCGAGCCCCACGGCCCCTTTTCTGCTCGGTTGTTTAGAGCGTTAATTACCCTTCGAGAAAAATCAGTTGACTGTTCATCATGGCTGTAATTGATGTGTGACCTTTTAGAGTTTCGTTGATGGATTCGTGCAATTTACAAAACGGGGCAAGAGCAATCGTAACTGCTGACACTATCGACATTAGCTCAGGCTTCTTCCACCGGGGAGTCTTTGGAAGTGTTTACCGGTAGTTCACTTAATCGTTGGTTTCTAGGTGTACTATGCTGAGTGCGAGGGCCTCTGGGTTGGTCCGGGGCAGGAATGGATCTTGTGCCTGATATGGGCTCTGACTGTGAAGGAAAATGTATGCTCGGCGGCAGAGTTGTACTTGGGGCGAAGGCAGTCAGTGGAGCTTCTGGGAGAGGGTCCAATCCCAAGATCACGCCAGGCAGTATAGTGCCACTCTCACTCACGGGGCACGTAGCAGGACCATGGCAAGGGTTGTGTGTTTCCTTGTAGTGTGTGGAAGATGAGGGCGTCGAGGTAGCTGCTCTGACAGAGTCCTCTTTCTGCTCATTCGCCATCTGTGGTAAAATAGCCTCTGCGTTCAAGCTGTAGATAGAAGCGGTAGGCGATGGTTGAAGGGCAGTAGTTGCTGATAGGACAATTGAGGGCGCCAGTACTGGAGATGGAACTTTCTGGGGCCCAGGATTGTCTGCTTCCGTAGACAAGAACAGCGTCCCGGAGCAGGCCAGAAGCCCTCCCCCCGCCTCTGCCCGCAGGGATGGTTTTAACGGCCGCGGCAGGGGGGATACGGAGGGGCCTGGCGACCCAAAATGCCATCTAACAGAAGGGGAATGCAGGGCCAGGATCTTGGAGTCTCCCGCCAAACCCAACATGGGAGCCCCCCCAATGACATGATCAACATTATGAAAAACATAAAACCCTCCAATTGCAAAGGCGACCCCTGTCCTGCCTCCATCATCAAAGACTGCGCAGACACCTTGGCCCCTTTTCTAACAGCCTTCGTCAACGCCTCCTTCACCAAAGGGAGAGTCCCCGCCTGCCTAAAGGAAGCATGGGTCCGACCGCTCTTAAGGAAACCCACACTTGACCCCACCTACCCTAATAACTACCGCCCCATCACCACTGTCCCTTTCCTCCTCAAGATTCTAGACAAAGCAGCCTACCTGCAAGTCCAGCACTTCCTCGAAGAACAGAACCTCCTTGGACTGAGACAATCCGGCTTTCGCCCTAGGCATGGGACAGAGACCGCCCTACTCGACCTAAAAAACCAAATGGACGACGCAAGGGACCAAGGCAAACCTGTCTTGCTCCTTCTCCTGGATCTGTCGGCAGCTTTTGATCTTGTAGACCACGACATCCTCTGCCACCACCTCTCCTCCACAGCCAACTTCTCTCAAGAAGCCATTACATGGATCACCTCCTTCCTCCAAGGCAGGACCATGCAGGTCTTCTCTGACCTAGCCACTGCATCACCCTCTATCATGCTATGTCGGGTGCCCCAAGGCTCCTGCCTCTCCCCCACCCTCTACAACATCTTCACCCGCCCCCTCTTCCTCATCCTTGACGCCATGGGCATCTCTTACACCAACTACGCCGACGACACACAGATCCTTCTCACTCTGACAGGCGACTATGACACGGACTCTGCTACCCTCAACAACATCTACAACACAATTCAAATGTGGATGGCTATCAACGGCCTCTGCCTTAACTCCGACAAAACTGAGCTCCTACTCGTAGGCTCCCCTTACACCATCAAGAAACTTGACGCTCAGTTCAGCCATTTCACCATTGACTCAATCACGATCCCAGTACTTGACACGGTAAAAACACTAGGCGTCTACTTAGACTCCAATCTATCCATGACCAGACAAGTAAACGCCATTGCCTCCTCGGCCGCTTACCATGCAAAACTCCTTAACGCAATCAGACCTTATCTGTCAAAAGACACTTGCACTAACATAGCCAGGGCCATAACCGGCTCGCGACTTGATTACTGCAATATTCTTTTCCTTGGGACCTCCAACAAAAATCTTGAGAAGCTCCAAGTAATACAGAACAGTGCCCTATGCGCTGCACAAGGCATTGCCAAGAGAGAGCACATCACCGCTGCCAGAAAAGCTTCCCACTGGCTCCCCATAAAGGAGAGGATCCTATTCAAGGCTCTAAGCATCTCCCACAAATGTGTCCATCTTGCCGCCCCAATGTACCTTTCCCAGAGGATCCACCTGGTCTCCTCCACAAGACCCACTAGATCACCCTATGCCAGCATGCTCTCAGTACCCAGGGTAAAAAGGAGCAGAGCAGGGGGCTCCAGTTTCCCGTACCTTGCTGCCGTACACTGGAACACCCTCCCTAGCTCCCTGCGCTCTGAACCCTCAATGACCGCCTTTCGGAAAACCCTGAAAACGACCCTGTTCATCTAACAATTACATGGCCTAGCCCTCATAATTGTATTGTTTGATGTATTATGTGGTATATCTGATCACAGGTCACTGCCTACTGTAACCCAAGGCACAACCTGCTCACATTGTAACTAAGTCTTCCTTGCAAGTAACAGTACCACAATGCCCCTGGGCTGCCTGCGCGCTATATAAATTTAATAAATAAATAAAATAAATAAATGATCGTGGAGGGTCTACAAGCGCTTTAGAAGGGAGTGCCTGGTCAGTGACCACTTTCAGGATTTCAGCATCAGAAAGTTCCTCTAATGTGGCATCTTTCCGTTTTAGGAACTTTGCGAAGAAGTTTTTAACAGGTGAACTCGCAGCCGCAGTTTTTGTCACGCCCTTCATGGGGGCCCTCGTGGGGCTAGAGGGCGGGTTAGAGGGTCTTGAGCGTGAACTTACCAGTGCTTTTTTGCCAGGTTTTTGGCGAAGATGGGCGATGCGCTTTCTTTGAGCGGGTGTGGTCTTTATTTTCTGTAAGCGCTGGTTTGCAGAGGTAAATTGAGCTTTCAGTTGATGACGATGGTCATGCGCATTAGGTGGACTGTTTGGAGGAGAGTCTCCTGAAGGTACCGGCTCCTCAAGAGGCCTCGACAGGGCCTGAGTTGGTAAGAGCGGGTCTGCCGGCTCGCCCAAGAACTCCTGCGCCCCTGCCAAGGGTGGACGGGAGTGCTGCTGAATGTGGACCACAGATTGATTTTGAAACGGCAGATAAGATGCGCTCTATTGCACCGGGGCAGCCCCTTCGCCCCCGGACGCCTCAGAGCAGGAGGGCAAAGTCAAGGGAGGAACAGCTCCTCCGTGGGGGAAACCCGCAGATGGATGTAATGAAGGCGGCTCTGGACCGAGGTCCTGCACCTCGGCTACCTGCTCCCGCTCCCCTCCCGTCCCCACCTCCTTACCTGGTTCAGCCGGGTGTGCTTCTCCTCCGAGATGCGCTACCGGATTTGCCACGGGCTGCGGAGGGTTCCCACCTGGGGAAAGAGGAGGGGGGGGCGGAGCGGAGTCCAGCAGCGCCCTTCACCGCGGCCCGCTCGTGTATTGGGCCCATTTCGCTGTCTCCTTGTGACCGTGGATCCAGGGTAAACGGAGGCCCTGTCTCCCAACCAGGGACACGGGGCGTTGGTTTGTCCATTAGCTTTTTCGAACTCTGCAGCCGACGGCCTTCTGAAGAGGGACTTGAGGTTGACAGAGAGGTGCAAGACCACGGGTTGCTGGTACCTCTGCTTCGAGCTGCCCGCGCTGTCATAGACTGCAGAGACTGCTACTCTGCAGCTACTCTGCGGCCGCTCCGCGGGGAGAGAGGGTTTTTGTCCAAAGTTCTGCCCTCTCAGTAGAACTGGTAGACAGACTGGTGGCAAGCACAGTAGAAAGAAACTCCTTCCAGTTCTTCCCTTTCCTCTGCTGTAATCATCTGCAGGGGGCATTTCCCCAGATACTCTCCTGGTGTTACGCTCACCTGGTATCCACGGGGACGCCACCCAGCCCTGGTTGGATGATTTGCACTCTCGAACCCTCTCCCGGTCCCTTGGTAAGACCTCTGGTTAAGGATGGGTCTTAATATTGTAGAAGGTGGATTCTCCGTCCTGCTCCTTGTGGCAGGGGCGTGTAGATGTGGGGGGCGGCAAGTCACTGGTGCAAGCCCCCCCCTGTGGGAATCCAGGCCTGCTGCAACTCCGTAGGTTTGCTGCTTTACAGTCTTTATATGCAGTTTTTATGTTCCTCTTAGTTCGAATAATAATGTCTTGCTTCTTGCCTTTTAGCTATGGAAAGGTATTTTGGAGTTGTCATGTAGTTTGAAGACGAGCATGGGCCGGTAGGCGAAATCGCGGTGTGTGTGATGCTGTCCGGTGAGTAATGCGCGATGCGCGGCGCTGTTACGCCTTTTATATTGCTAACCTGTGTCTTTTCTCTCCTTGCAGGTTGCGATGTTCCTCACCGAGCGTCGTAATGTTCCAGCAATGATACTGACCAGGAGATGACTACCCAGGTAAGAATTGTGTGGCTTTCTTCATTCGGAAGGAAACATGAGTAAACGCTTACTAATGCTGTCTTTCTTTCTCATCTTTCCAGGTTATGGTATTCCAGGATGCATGTGGTGCCGGATGATGGAGTTCATACCTTCAGGTGAGTGGAACTGAAGTCGGCGATGGATTGAAGACAGTATACTGTTCCAGGTAAGTTTCGTAGTATTCTTTCTCTCTCTGCAGGTCCTCGGTTTCAGGTAAACTGGCATCAAAGAACTGGACACGGTGAGCGTTACGCTGCCCACAACAGAATAACGCAAAGCATGTTCTGCTGTTTGGGTGTGGTTTAAATAGTCTCAGGTAAAGTAGTCCAGGTAAAATAGTCCCAGGCCTGCCACACCCAAAGTAGTCCAGGTAAAGTAGTCCCAGGCCTGCCAAACCCAAAAGACTAGACCGCATAGCTCAATTCCTTGTAACTGAGCTATGTGTGTGCCTCCATGTTGGCTGAACCCCCCCCCCGCCCCCCCAAGTTAAATATTCCCAAGTAAATAATCCCATTCTAATGTTGGTCTTCATGATGGTTATGAGCCTGGCGCCAAATGTGCCAGGACTGACTCCAAGAGAGTCTTGGATGAGGTTTTAAGGCCTTTGACCTGGCCCTAACTGGAAGGCTGACTTGCCAGTGAGGGCCAGGGCAAGGGTCATGACACCTGGGCCGTCTCCCCTGGCGAGTCAGATGTGTATAGACCTGCGTAAAATTCTCTGAAGGCATCTATCATTCGAGGAGCGTTCCCCACCTTGCCCCACTCTAATCTTTAAAATAGTTCTGGATGCTTCCTTCTTCCTCACCTGTCTAGCCAAAAGTCTATCGGCCTTATTCGTCCTAATATAGTAATTATGTTGCAAGTATAGGAGGGATTGCTCGACTTTCCTAGTTCGGAGTGCCCCCAGTTGGCCCTTGATTTGCCTATACTCTCTCCATATTGTATTACTTGTATCTTTCTTCATTTTGGCCATCACCTGCTTAAGCTGGCCCACAAGCTCCCACTGCATCTGGTTCTGCTGCCTATCTCTCTGGGCTTTCTTAACAATCAGTTCCCTCCTCATGGTGGCCTTGAACGCGTCCCATACAATCAGTTCTTCGGTTCCCTGTGAACCAGTAATTGAAAAGAACTCTTTCATCTTTCCCTCACCTCTTCACATATCTCCCAGTCTTTAAGGAGGTGATTCTGGGAACCTCTGTCTCCAAAATGGCATGTCCTCTCTTTCCTGTGCGGAGTGAGCCTAACGGGCGTGTGATCTGATAGCGTTATCACCCCCAGCTCCACCTCCCTCACTTGTCCTAAAAGGGTTTGGGATACTGTCAGGAAGTCATGTTGGCAACGGTAAAGACATACACATCTGATCACAGTTCAAGGGTGTTTATTAAACTGTAAATGCAGGGTGGAAAAACACTTAACCTAAATCTAAGATTGGAGCAAGCTTCGACCGTCAAACGAAAAATAAGGTAGACCTTGTAGTGTCTTGTCAAAGTAAAGAGGCCTATACTAAAAAAAAATCTATTGCCAATTCCTTACAACTAATTACAAAAAGAGTGTGGTATAGGGTTTTCAATAAAGAAAGAAGTGTTCACAGATAATAACTCAGGATGTGATTGCCAGGGGTCTTCCCTTCCCCACGTTTTGAGCACGGGACAAGGTGGATCTCTTGAGCACAGAATACACTCGAGCTTTCCCAGCACGAGCTGACAGATCCGTTCCAGCTATCAGGTTCTTCGATGGTTAAGTCTCTTTTCAAAAAAAGTCTCTTGCCTTCGAGGGCCTGATATTTCAACAAACAAACAAAAATGTCTTTTCCACGTATGGTTTTGGGTGATGGCTTCCCCCCTGGGCACCCCGCTTCCGGGCGTAGACACCTCACAACTCGTATTCAACAAATCAACTAAACAGTTCCTTTCTCAATGAACTATGGGTGATGACTTTCCACTCCTGGATCTCCCTCTTTCGGGTTCGGACCCCTTTTCAAATGCCGGCCTCCCTCCTTCGGGTTCACAATGACTTTTCTTGCATTCATGAATCACAATGTCCTTTTAAACAATTCAAACGCTAGCCTCCCTCCTTCGGGTTCAGTATGGTTGTTCTTATTTTCATGCGTCTTAATGTCTTTTCCAACTCCTTACTGTGGACATCCCTCGGTCGCGTTCACGCCTGTCAACACATTATACATAGGGACTTCGGGCTTCGTCCCTTTTTGTCAGCATTCTTTCGCCAGGTTCACTCCTGCCATTCTTTGTAACACACTGTTCATGCGCTTATTTCACCAAGCGGAATTCATTTCCCTTTCTTTCACAATCATTGGTCAAAGACTTTCAACGGTACAGAGGATTTTACAAGACCCCTGTTTGACCGCTTTGACCGCTCTTCGCCTCTTCCCAAGGCCTTCTGGTTATGGTAGTCTCTACCATTGGGTAATCGCCCAGAGTTTCCTGCATGAGCACCCATGTGGTGCCGAACGCCTCTGTTGTTGTTTTTCCCCTCTTTCATCAATAGTATCTTTAAACCTTTCAAAGTTCAAATTAGCCGTTTGCTACTTTTCGTTCAACACAGTTCGGTTTCTTATCGGCTCTCCCCTTAACTCACCGGCTGTGATGAACCGCTTTGCTTTCTTCCTCTTTGGCATCAAGGTTGGTACCTCCGAGACAAGCGTCTCTCCTCGGCTTGTAAATCAGCGGAGGCGGGTCTTGTGTACCGTTGACATCTGCTGCAATACACGTTGGCTATTGTTCACTGTGTTATATTTCCATCTGCGTAGGTTTCACTGGCCTTGGTCGGAAAGGGCAAGGTGCTTCTTTCCTTGTCACCCCCTTGGTATGCGCCGTCTTTCTCCTCCTCTTGAATGGGTGTGCTGAGTTAGCTTTCACATTGTGCGGTCTGCCTTGCTCTTCTTGTGCTCCACCCTTTATCCCTGTGGGGAGAGGAAAGGGCTGTCGGGTGTGTGTGAATCTGGTCAATTGCCTGACTCTACCTGGCCCTTTGGTTGGGGCATGTCAGGTAAGCAGCTTTGGATTTAGTCTGCTGTTTTCTGTGATGTAGAAATGTGTTTGTGTCGGAAGAGGGGTGGGGTTATAGTGTCAGAATATCTTAGGGGATACAGAGAGTAAGAGGTGTTGTATGGGATTGTAACCTTCGTACTAGAGGGGTTTGTGGTGAACTCGGAAGTGTGGTTTTTGTAGGGTTTGGGAAATGAGTAAGGGGGTTTGTGGGAACTGTAGTTGCTGGCCACATTCAACTGGGTGTTCAGAAAATGACAATCAGAGGGACAGGATTGGTAGGGTTTATGAAGCAAACAGGGATAGCTGGGGATTGTGGTTACGGTAGTGTTTTGTCAAGGTAGATTGGGTGTTTGGGAAAGAATAATCATAGGGACCTGAAGAAGAATGGTTGGGAATATTCGTGCAGGGACCAGGAAAATGGGGAGTCTGGGAGAGATAGTTTCTGGGTACAACCGGGTTTGGGATTCTAGAGCATTGGTTATGTACGGAGGTGTTATGGGATTTGGTCAAGAGAGATTCAAATATAGGAAGGGAGGCAGATCTAGTTCAGCCTACAAAGGCCTCAGGGATCTCATACTCCTCTCCTGCCCCAATATAATACAGCGTCTCACCTTGGATATTCCCCCAAGCATAACCCCGGGCTCCCCTACCCAGGTGATCCTCCCCCGCTTGTCCACCCCCAGGGTTGGGATCTGACAGCGCCAGCCCGTCCCTGGCCACCTGAATAGGGGATTCCCGAGGTCTACTTGGGAGAAAACCCTCAGGTTGCTCACAATACCCACAGATAGTCAATTCTCGAGAAAGCACTGATGGGTGTGGGAGTAAAAGGTATACCCTCTGTCCTCCCCATGCAGTCCCTTCCATGAGTCCACTAAAGGCCAGCCTTGTCATGCCTTCCTTCGTTTTCTTGGATGGGGCCACCTGGTTGTCGTAAATCCTCACACTCTTATCCTTGTCATGGTCCCATGCTAAATTAAAATCACCTGCAAGTATTTTCTTGCCCCTCGCAAAGAGCTCTAATTTGGATAAGACGGACCTCATGAACCCATCCTGCCAGGTGTTAGGGGCGTATACTGTCGCCAGGGTGTATCCCACTCAGCCCCATGTGATATTTGCCATGATGCATCGGCCCTCTGGGTCTCCCACAGTATCTGTCACTAGCAACGCTGACTCTGCGTGAAGGGCCAAAATCATTCTACCTCATTTCCCCTTGGGATTCCCTTGGATCAACTGGGGGTAACCTTTCAATTTATGCTTGTGCCTATCTGATTTCTGAATGCGTATCTCCTGTAGCGGCACTCAGTCCGGCTTTTCCCTTCCCAAGAAGTGCTCCACTTTCCTCCTCTTCAACGGGGAGTTAAGTCCCCTGATGTTCTGAGTGATCAGCTTGAAGGTTGGCATCTTGACTGCAACACCTTGGACCCTGAGCCATTCTCCTGATCAGCTGACTTCCCTTCCCTCTTGCCCCTCCTTATCATCATCCCACACCTCCCCCTGTCCTATCCCTCCCAGCTCCTACCCTCTCACCCCCCACTGTGGCCGGGCTCAACCAGCATCTAGTCCCTCCCAGATCTTTGTTTGAGGAATTGAGCCCCTGTAGTAACCCAGAGTAAGCCTGTGCGGGTCCCCCTAGACCCATGATCTCACACAAGATGACCTTCCCCGACCTGCCCTCCCCTGGACCCTACAACCCATTTCTCCCCTTGAGGTGGATAATACATACTGTGCTGTGGCCCCCCAAATCCTTCAGCTTGGTGGAACTTTGTTAGTGTCCGGGAGAAGACCTTCTGCTCCTTCCCTCCAGTTAAGGGATTTGCCCGGGCCACTCGGGCCCCGTTTCTTTGACCCTTTCATCGAGACTGTTGTCCATTCCCAACTCTTCCTCTTAAGAGGTTCTCTCGCCGATCTCGGTTCTTGATGTGACAACCCCTCCTCCTCCATCCCGGGATCTTGCAGACTTCCTTGCATGTGGTGATTTGATGTTTTTCCCGTCCCATTCAAACAGTAAACCAAAGGGAAAGGTCCACTTGTACTGTACCGGGCCCATCAGCCTACGCTTCACCAGGGTGGCTTGGGCCAAATCTTCTAATAGTTGGAGCTCCGACCCGTTGTAGTTGATCGATATGGCCCTCCTGACGGCCACCCGCACCGTCTCCTTCTGCCCGTACTGATGCAGTAGCACCACTACATCGCTAGGTCTGGCCCCAGGTTATCTACGCTTGGGCCACACTCTGTGTATATGGTCTAGCTCTATTCCAGACCAATCTTCCACTTCTTGGAGGTTTGCAAACACATGCTGCACCATTGCTCGTAGGTCCTTGTCGGCCACCACTTCGGCAAGGCCCTTTATTCTGATTTTGGACCTCCTTGAGCAGTTCTCTAGGTCCTCACTCTGAATTTTCAGATTCTGCAAGACCCTCGCTATCTGGTTTACCAGCTTGTCGATCTTCCTAGTGTCTTCGGCAATGTCCTCGATGGCGTTCAGTCACGTCGACCCTCTCCTCCAATTTCGTTATATGTGCTTTCACTTCCTGCTACGACGGGGAGAGCTGCGCGCAGCATCAAGCTTAGCTGCGATTGAATGGTTTTGGCTATTTTGTCCACAAAGTCCTGAAAACACTGGCCGAGGGACTTCATGGGGGACCACCTGATCCTTCGCAGGCCCTTCCATGACGCTGGGCTCCTCCTGCGTAGAGGGCCCCTGAGCGTCCCCCGATGCGTTGTCGCCTTCCTTACGCCAGAGTTTTTGGAGGTTACTCTTCTGTGATTTTTTTCGCTGACTTGGGATTCAGCTTGCCAGAGTCCTTTCCCTTGTTTTTGGACATGAGTGCGGCAGATTCTGTTAGAGGGTAGTCCAGAGTCCTCTTCCTCCCCATTGTGCTTGATTGGCACCATAGGCCTCCCAGGGATCTAGTCCAGAGCCATGGGTCCTCCCAGCCCAGCCACCTCTCAGGTGTGCACTCCCGTGGCAACGATTCCGGTTCCTCAACTCTGCACCGGTGGGTCAACACATGTTTTTTCTCCTGAGCCTCGGGCATTGCCCATGTTGGCCACGACTCTGTGCTCAAACATCCCTAGGCTGGGGTGGGTGGGGGGCCGCCTCCTAACTCACACTGTACCCTTTACGGGCGTGGCTGGCAACCTCAGGCCCAATTTCACTCTTGTTTCTCCTTTCAACCACTGGGAGGTCAGGGCACCCTCTGCTTCCTGCCCCCCCCAGCATGTGCCTGGGGGGCTTCCTGCCTGCCCTGCCTGGCACCAAGCCCAGTACACTCTGTCAAAGTTAAGCCCTCTCCTGGCTCCACTGCTGGTGATCTCCACTGACTGGCTTTGTGAACCCTTGCTGTAACAAGGGGGTCCCACCCCCACGCCTCTCTTTGGGGCTGCTGGTTGCGGCTCCCCCCTCTCTTCTCACTGGCTCCTCACTATGCTGGTAGTCCTGGTCGGGGTGAACACTGCCCTCTCCAGCCGCTGCAGTGTGCTCAGGTCTACCCCAGGACCAGGGCCCCCTCCTCCTTGCTGGCAGTTGTCCCTGGGAGGGGGCCTGCCCCACCTTCTCTCCGCCCCTGCTAGAGGCTGGCCAGCTGGACCTCCAGAGGGGCCTCTCAGCAACCCACCTCACAGCTGGCCGTATCACCCCTGGGGACGAGGGCATGCCTCCTCCTTCCCCCGCTGGTTTAAGCTGGCATGCCAGAGAAATTCAGCCTCCTATTCAAGCGTTCTCACCAGAGCGGGCCCACAGTGCCCCCAGACCCCCTGCCTGCTGGGATCCTCTGCTGGGGGGTGGAGGGGGCGATGCTGTCCCCCACTCTGCGCTCTGCTGGACACCGGAGTTCCACTCCAACGTTTTACAACGGGGCTCCTCTGTGCTGGTGGCCCCTGGATGCACTTCTACGTCCACCCGCACTTGTATCCGAGGCAGCGTGTTGCCCTTCAGAGCTCCACACAGTCCAGGGCTCGGAGCGGCCCGTGTTTTCCCCCTCCAGCAATCCTGAATACTCCACTGGTAAGTGTATTTAATCCCTGCCTGTAGAGTGCGCTTACTGTTCTTTCTTTATTATATCGGGCCCCGGATGGGTTAGAGCGTTACAGTTACGCAGCTCTCCCTTCAGCGGCCATCTTGGAATCCACAGTATCATTTTGTTAACAATATTTTTTGTTTTATTATTGATTTCAAATATCAGTACAATAATACCATGCATCTTAAGTATGCTCTTTTCATTTTGATAGAAAGTATTAATCCAAGTCTATGTTAATGGTTATGCACATGAAATCTGATTCCTGATAAATAGATTTTGAATAATATAACATGTTCTTCAACTTAAGAATCTTAGAAACTTGTATTCACTACCATATATACATTGTGATCAGAAAGATTGCTCTGCATGATGAGGAAAGGGCCAAGTTTAAAGAACGTGCTTATATTTTCCTTGAATGCATTCTGGCTGTTTCAAGTCTATAGCTCCAAAGTAACTAATAACAGCCTTGAAGACCAGTTCCAGGTGGAGAGAGGATTGCTATTTGGCAGGGGTTTATCGTTCCAAAAGGATATAAAACAATCCCTGTTTGGGTGATGGAAATTGATTAGTTAACTTACAGCAGTGGAATATACTCGTCCAGTAGCATCTACATCAATGCACATGGTCATTAATGACCCGTCTGTGTGTTGTACGGGGCAGGTGGGCATTTGAGAGGCCTAAAGTTAACACAGAACATCTTCAATGTTTTGCTTGTTTTCCTTTTTTTATTTGACTTATTTTGGCCAGAGTGACTTCTCCTGAATACCCCCTCCCAATGCAACCTTTTGTGCCTTACTTAAGGTACATGGCTTTGGGTTACCTCTAAAGTACCTAGTCCCAGGGTTCTCTTAGGCACCACATTTTTGCCTTAGGGTTATTATATCACCAAGCATTTCTTTTTACGAGTAGGTTGGTGGCTGCTTGCCTTACCTTTTGGCTTCATCAGGGGTTTCAGCCATGTTACCACATGGGTAGCCTAATGGACATTGTTGGTAGCCATTGGGGTACCATTGTATTGTTATTAAATCCTGCTTACAGGCTTTTTGTATTTTAGGACTTCTTTAGTTAAGGGCAAGCGTACCAAAACCTCAAGACCGATGTTTCTTCACCACATGGCCTCTTTGTGAGATCCTACTGACTGACCAGTGTGGTTGGTCATCCAACCCTTTGCCCCAGGCCGTAAGTCCCTAAATTTTTTCTGCTGCTGTGTTCTGGAACTTGAATGTTTCCCGCCAGTTCCTGTTTTTAACCCTCACCTGACCATACTGCCAGGTGAAGTGGTTTGCGGTATATCCTAGTTTGGGTTTTTCTGCTCCTGGAGGTCCAGTTCCTGCTTCTTCACTCCCCTGCCCGCCCCCATGTACTGGTTTGGACTTTCCCTGACTGTGTTTACTGCCAGGGTCTGCTGCCTTGGTGCTGGAAGCTGCTGCCACCTGGAGGGGCGGGGGGTGGGGGGGTTGGGGTCACCAATACTTAAACTGATCTTCACCTTGGAATGTGCTAGGGTACCCCCAGGCATTATCCCTGTGCTGGGATCGTCTTCTGCTGTGCTGCCACCCTTTGTTTTCCACATAGCTACCGGGATCCACACAGATTCCCTTGATTTTGCAGTCTTCCTTGCTGCATTCTTCACTCCTGGCTTGAAGTTTGTCATTGTGGGCTGGCAGTTTGTACTTTTCTTTGGTCTTGTTTTTTTTTGCCTCAATGTTTAAAGGGATGGTCTAGTAAAATATTTTATTTAAAAATAGATAGGCAACATTAAAAAAAAAATACTAGCATTCTCCGTTTTAAAACTTCCTATGTAAAATTTTGAGCTATTCAAGCTCAAAATTCGCAAAAGCAAGCACATTTTGTGAAATGGAGGCCCTCCTGTGCTGGCTTTTGCTTTTGCGGCACTAATGAAGGAAAAGCCAGCCAGCTGTAGTAAACAAAGGCTACCGCTGGGTGGCTTTCCCTTCATTAGTGCTGTAGGCGGAGGACGGGGACCGGAGACCAGAGCAGGAAAGCTGCAGCTGAATCTCGGTAAGTGCTATTTATTTTTTTTTAAAAATAAGCACTAGCTGCGGTTTTTTTTCTAAGTTATCCGGGCTGGAGGAGCCCGGAAAACTTAGAAATAAAACCGCAGCTTTAAAAACGTTGTATTTATGTTTGCGGTCGCTTTTGAAGCGACCGCAAACATAAATACAACGTTATTGTGTTGGAAAACGCTGCAGTTTTTCTTACCAAGTTTCTCAGGCTCCTCCGGCTCGGAAACCGCAGCGTTTTCCAACACAACCGCGTTGTTTCTGCCTGAATCTGCTTTACCATTTGGGGCTCTAAGGCTCCCCCGAGAGCCCCAAATGGTAAAGCAGATTCAGGCAGAAACAACGCGGCATTGCGCAAAACAACCGAGTTGTTTCTGCCTGAATCTGCTTTCCCATTTGGGGCTCTCGGGCTCCCCACAGGGAGCCCGAGAGCCCCAAATGGGAAAGCAGATTTAGGCAGACAACGCAGCATTTAGCATTTCCCATTTGGGTCTCTCGGGCTCCCCACGGGGAGCCCGAGAGCCCCAAATGGGAAATCAGCTGCAGGTAGAAACACTACGCGGCATGTAAATATAACCGCGTGTGTTTCTGCCTGCTGTGGCTTTCACTTTGGGTCTCCGGTGCTCCCCTGCACCGGAGACCCAAAGTGATAGCCACAGCAGGCAGAAACACACGCGGTTGTGTTGGAAAACGCTGCGGTTTTTCTTTCCAAGTTTCTCAGGCTCCTCCGAGCCGGAGGAGCCTGAGAAACTTGGAAAGAAAAACTGCAGCGTTTTGGAGCCTGAGAAACTTGGAAAGAAAAACCGCAGCGTTTTCCAACACAATAACGTTGTATTTATGTATGCGGTCGCTTCAAAAGCGACCGCAAACATAAATACAACATTTTTAAAGCTGCAGTTTTATTTCTAAGTTTTTCGGGCTCCTCCAGCCCGGAAAACTTAGAAAAAAAACCGCAGCTAGTGCTTATTTAAAAAAAAAAAATAAATAGCACTTACCGAGATTCAGCTGCAGCTTTCCTGCTCTGGTCTCCGGTCCCCGTCCTCCGCCTACAGCACTAATGAAGGGAAAGCCACCCAGCGGTAGCCTTTGTTTACTACAGCTGGCTGGCTTTTCCTTCATTAGTGCCGCAAAAGCAAAAGCCAGCACAGGAGGGCCTCCATTTCACAAAATGGATGCGCCCATGTGCTTGCTTTTGCGAATTTTGAGCTTGAATAGCTCAAAATTTTACATAGGAAGTTTTAAAACGGAGAATGCTAGTATTTTTTTTTATGTTGCCTATCTATTTTTTAAATACAATTTTTTACTAGACCATCCCTTTAAGCTCCTGTGTGTCAGGCCCTGTACACCTCACCTAGGAAAAAAACCTGCACTGTTATTGTCATGCTGCAGCAGTTTTCGCCAACATCTCCACTGTGAATACTGTGAGAAACCTGAATGTGTCTCACCCGCTAGTCCCCAGAGATCTGTCATCCAGGTGGCCAGGACATGGCTATCGCTATTGGATCCAGTTCCTGGGAGTGGATCACCTGGATGAGGGGTCTTCAGGAGTGGAAGTGGGACACCGAAAGGGTGAGATGAGGTAACATCTTTTCCCCATCCTACACTGTAGGATATTTAGAAGCTCAAACCCCCCCCTCCCCACCCATTTTCCGACATGAACAATTTCTAATACTGTGAAAAACAACAGGCTAACACCAGAGCTGTTTACCTGACAAGTCCCGACACAAGGGTCCGGCAGAGTCAGGCAATTGACAATAACAACACACACCTGATTTTTATTTATTTATTTTATTTATTTCCATTTATAAAGCACGCAGCTGCCCTAGGGCATTGTGGCGCTGTTAGAGCATGTTCACTTGGGTGCAGGCAAAAACAGTGTACAGTTCTCAGGTTCAGGGTCATACAGATTAGGCAGTAATCAAAGTTCCTTGGTTACAGTGGAACAAACAGTTATTTGAATAGTATGGTTTTCAGTGCCTTTCTAAAGGCTAAGAGTGATGTTTCCTTCCTGAGTTTGGGAGGTAGTAGGTTCCAAGATTTTGGTGCCAACACTTCAAAGCTAGTGCCGCCGGCTTTGGCTCTGTTAAATATAGGGACCGCGAGTTGGTCAGAGTCGAGTTCTCGCTTGGGTCTCAGTGATTGTGCAGGGTGTATTCGATCTGCTAGGTATCGGGGCGCTGATTGCGAAAGACATCTGTGTGTGATTATGAGTGCCTTGAACAGTATGCGTTCTTTGATAGGGAGCCAGTGGGCATCTTGTCTGGCCTGGGAGATATGCTCTCTCCTGGGGATACTGAGAGCAGCTGGGAGAGCATTATTTTGTGCAATTTGTAGCTCGTTAATGTTCTTGGCAGACGTACCTAGCAGGAGGACATTGCAATAGTCCAGTTTAGCTCCTATGATGGCTCTGGCAATGTTGAGACAGTTCTTGGCAGAGAGGTAGGGTTTTACTGCATTGATGATTTTAGTAGTGTGGGCTGCTGATGAGGAGATATAGCTAACTTGTCTATTCATGGAGAGGGTGGAGTCCAGAAAGACTCAGAGTGTTTTTACTGCAGCCGAGACTGGGATGACAGTGTTTTCGATGCTGAAATTGCTGTATTTGGTGTCAAGTTTTTTTAAGGTTTCCTTGAGGCCTACAATTAGGTGTTCCGTTTTATCCCCGTTAAGGCATAGGCCGTTTGCCGCCATCCAGGCCTGGATGATTGCATAGGTCTGTTGTAGTGTTCTGAGGTCTTTCTCGTAGTCACCAGATAGAGGGAGAAGGATTTGTGTGTCGTCGGCATAATTGGTGAACGTTATGCCGAGACATTCCAGGTCATTAAATAGTGGTAGAGTGAAGAGGTTATAGAGGGTTGGCGAGGTGCATGAACCTTGAGACACTCCACAGCTGATGGGAGAGGAAGCGGCTGATGCCTGGTCTGAGAAAACCCTCATGGCTCGGCCCTCTAAGAAGGAAGTTATCCATGTGGTGGCTTTGTGGGAGAAGTGGACAGAGTTAATGAGTTGGTTCCCTAGTGTTTTGTAGTCGACCAAGTCGAACGCTGCTGATAGGTCTAGGAGCAGGAGAAGCGCAGCTTTGCCCTTGTCCATGTTGTCTAGGAGCTGATTCTTTTAAAATCTAGCAGGGCTGATTCTGTGCCATGCCGTGGGCTAAACCCAGATTGCCTCTTGCCCAGGATGTTGTGCAATTCCAGGTATGCTTGTATCTGTAGGTAAGCCGCTTTGTCAAGAATTTTCAGAAGGAATGGCACAGTGGTGATCGGTCTGTAATTGTTGGGGGAGTCTGGGTCAGGTGTGGGCTTTTTTAGCAGTGGCCGAACCCACCCTTCCTTAAGGGAGGAGGGTACAGTGCCCGAGGTAAGTGAAGCATTAATAAAGGCTGTAAAGAATGGTGCTAAGGATGCAGCACAGTCCTTGATGATGTTAGAAGGGCAAATATCGCCTTTGCATAGCAAGGGTTTTATGTGCTGTACAATTCGTAAGACTTCAGGGATGGTTACTTCTCTGAAGGCAAAGGGTGTGAGGTGATTAGAGTCGGAGGCGGGGGAGGTTTGGGGCTAGGTGCCAGCCTGTGTTGTGGGTGAGGCTTTGGGTAGGCTGTTGAGGTTGGCTTTAATTTTCTCTTGGAGTAAGTTGATCTTGTCTAACATAGCGTGTTGGATGTTGTTACACCATTTTTCATCCTTTACGGTCTGATGTGTAGACGTGGGGGGAACAATTAGTTCATTGAAAATGGCAAATAATTCCTTGGATTGGGATTTTGCATTGTTAATTCTGGAGTTGTATGCAGCGGCTTTAGCTGTGGCGATGGCATTTTTGTACTGTTTAGTAATTGACAGATATGACTCTCCTGCGAGGGTGGAGGGGCTGGATTGCCAACTCTTTAAGGCTTGTCTTTTTAGAGCTTTTAAGTCAAGTAGGTCTTGATTGTACCAGGAGTTGGAATGTTTGGTACTTTTAGTTCTTTTACTTTCTAGTGGGGCGATGACGTTGACTACCTCTTTGATGACTGAGTTGTAGAGATCAACCAGTTCTATGGGATTATTGGGTAGAGGCCGTGCTAGGGCTGATGCTTCAAGAAGGGGGAGGATTCTTTCTTTAGTGAGCAGTTTTTTGGATCTAGCTAAGGTGGCAGGCATTTGGGGGGTTTTGTTGAGCAGGTAATTTGGCCGTTATGAGGAAGTGTAGAAGGTGGTGGTCAGTCCAGGGGCAGGGGGTGTTGGAGCTGATGTCCGCACCACAGTTGTGATCGGCTAGCAAGTCTAGTATGCAACCTTTGGTGTGGGTTGGGCTGTCAACCTTTTGGATAAAACCTAGGTCAAGAAGAGATTTGGCGAAGGCTTTGCCTTTTTTATCTTTGGGATCCTGGAAGCCAAGATTGAAGTCTCCTAGGAGAATGGCTCTGGAGCTGGTTTTGAGCTTGCTTCCAATGAGGTGTAGGAGATTAGCTTGGAAGTCCAGCAGAGGGCCTGGGGGGGCGGTAGACTAGGTGTACTGTAATGGTGTTGTTAGGGGAGAAGGAGATTCTTACAGAGAGTGCATCAAAGTGGTCTGAGGTGGCGGACTTGATTTGTCTAGCTTTAAGTGATTCTTTAACAATAAGGGCCACCCCCCCTCCTTTGTTTGTAGGTCTATCCTGGCGGAGGATGGTGTATCCTGGTGGTAGGGATTGTCAGATGGTGGGTCCGGAGGCTTCGTGTAGCCAAGTTTCTGTGATGGCTAAGGCATCAAGCTCTAGGTCAGTGATGAGGTCATGGATTTCTGTGGCGTGAGCTTGCATAGATGAGAGCGAATTGTGTTTGAAGGGTTGGATTGTGGCTAGATTTGGGTTTGGTTGTAATATTGACAGGTATGATGGTTGGTTTAGGAGTGTGCGGTGTGGAGAAGGCGGTGTGAACGAACTCTGGAGGGGTTGTATGCAGGCATTTTTCCATTAAAGTGGAAGTCTTTTGGGAACGGGATCTGAGTCTTTGGTTCCTTAGGTCTACGGTGGGAGGTATAGAGTGGGCCTGAGCTGTTTGTGTTGACAGTGGCGCGGCTGTGCTTGGGAGCTGGGCTGGGGAGATCTTAGTGGGGGCATGGTACGGCTGGCCAATAATGAGTGCGGGGAGGAAGGACGTCGGAGGAATACTTTGTGAGCATGGTGGGATGAGTATACCAGTGGACAGGTTTGGGGCCATGTTGGGGTGCTGCCTTTGTGTGGGCAGGTGTAGGGTAGGCAGGCGGTGGGCCTAATGTAGTGAGTAGTGTGGGTAGGCCAGGACACAGTGCGCAGGCAATCAACAGTATGCAGTGCGCAGGCAATCAACAGTATGCAGTGCGCAGGCATTCAACAACATGCAGTGCACAGGCAATCAACAGTATGCAGTGCACAGGCAATCAACAGTATGCAGTGCACAGGTGGTCAATGAGTAGGTAAGTCATGACCTAACGTGTAAACATGGGGTAGTACTATAGTATGGCAGTTACAGGCTATAGGTAGATATGACAAAAACAAGGAGAGCATTGCATTCGGGGAGCATCTACATTAGTCGGCCGAGTGGAATTGACAAAATATGCAGTAACTCATAGTAACGGTGTGCATTGTCCTACTTTCTTGTCCTGCGGGCTGCTCGGCTGGAGCCTAGGTGGAGATGATCTAGGCCGATGGGGGAGGAGGAAGGGTGGTGAGGACACGAACGGCAACAGCCCCTTTGCCACGCACGGACAGGCACAGACAGGCCTGTGCCTTCACAGGAAGGGCCGGCTCACGCCTTACGGCGCTCCTCTGTGCTGGTTGCAGGAGCGGCGGGCCAATCACTGGCAAAGCCTGGCTGCTGCTAAGCAACCAGCATAAACAAAAATTGCGTCTGCCATTTTGGAGGCTCCTCGTGTTAGGACGGCAGAGTCGGCGGTGAGGAGCGGCACAATGGAGCTCATCCGAGGGGTTTAGCAGTGTGGCAGAGTTGGATGGGCCACAGGGGAGGTGGGGTGGGTATGAGGAGTATTGGCAGTGCACGGCTCAGTACCTGGGTGAGATGCTGCTTCCTTCGTGATGCGGATCACGCTGTTTTCTTCCTTCTCATCTGCCGTTGCAGGCTGGGCTCCTGCCCACCTGAGGAGACGAGAGTGGAGTTTCCCTTCCCCACAGGGATAAAAGGCAGAGCACGAGAGCACACATTGAGCAAGGTCAAAAGCACGAGGAAGCAGCTATTCGAGGACGGCAGTTCAAATGGAGGAGAAAGATGGCAGAACCTGAAAGTATGACAAGGAGGGAAGTACCCTTGCCTTTTTCAACCCAGACCCGCGAAGCCTCAGTGAAAGGAATCATAAGACCGGGAACTACAGCTGGCGTTTGGTGTGACAGATGTAAACGGGGCCCTCCTGCACTGATAGCCAAGGCGGGGAGACACGCTTGCTACCGTGGTACCGTCCTTGACTCCAGAGGCAAGAAAAGCCAACAAGTTCAGCACAGCCGGTGAGTCAGGAAGGGCTGATAGTAAGCCGGACTGTGTTGAGCCGAAGGTTGAAATCGGCAACATTATATGAAGTCATGGAACTTGTGAACAAAGAACGTATGTATTTTCTGAACTTGAAAGAAAACCCAGTGAAGGGCCAGCTGCGGAGTGGTTCGGCGTCACAGGGCACTCATTCAAAGGACTCTGGCTGGTCCCTTTTGTTGAAACTACCAATACCAGAAGGCCCTAGGAAAGTCTGGCGTGAGGTGTCAGAGTGGTCATACAAGGGTTGAGACAAATCCCTCGTACACTCGAAAGTCTTTGACACGTCGTTAAGAGGAAAGCTAAGGGAAGTAAATCGTGCAAAGTGAACTGTATATCTGGCAAATGTGAACCCAGCTGAGGGATGGCTGCAAACCGGGGTAAAGCATAATACACCCGAGAACATTGTGTTGACAAGAGTGAACCCGAGCGAGGGATGTACACAATGAATGATTGTTTAAAAAGACATTAAAGACTTTGAATGTTAAAAGCTGCTGATTTTGTGAATGAAAGGCCATAGTGAACTCGACTGAGGGAGGCCCACCTTGCAAGAAGTCTTGCTGAGGGGGATCCAAGGGGCGATGAGCAATTGCCCAACGTGAAAGAATACTGAAGGAACTTTTGTTTGTTTATTGTTCATGGTCCACCAGGCCTTTTAAGGCAAGAGACTTTGTAGAAAAGAGACATGGCCCTAGAAGGTCCTGATATCGTTGAAAGGAACTGTAACCTCGTGCTGGAATGGACTGTGCTCAGGAGTCCAACCTTGTCCCGTACTAAAAACATGAGGAAGGGAGACCCGAGCAACACCATCCTGACTTATCATTTCATGAACACTGCTTTCTTTTCTTGTGAATATTATCCCACACTGTTTTTGTAGTATAGTGGTAAGGATTGGCAATAGGTTTTTTAGTATAGGCCCTTTTGATTTGACCAGACTCCACTTGGACACTGTTACTTGATGGTCGTAGCTTGCTCATACCTTAGATTTAGGCTTAGATTAGGCTTTTTTCTCACCCATTTCTACAGTTTACTCAACACCCTTGTACTGTGATCACTTTTGGCTGTCTTTTCTGTTACCACCATGAGTTCCTTACATATGGTGTCAGGAGTCGGATGTGACACAATTGAAACTAATTGAGGAACCCTACAATTTCAAAAACGTTAGTCACTGAGCTTCTAACCCCTCTATTGCCACAAAAGAATTGATAAGTTACGATATCTGTAGCAGTAGGAAAGCTGTCACCCCCAACCCCCCAGGAAAAGAGGAATGATTCCTACAGATTTGGTTTTGATACCCCCTCTGGGGTGTTACATAAGGTTGGACTCAAAATCTGGCCTAGCATGAAAGTTCAGTATAGACGCCTTAGCAGGCGTCATCGATCCCGATTTCTGGGGAGGCTTAAAGGTTCTCTTACAAAATCATGGCAAACTCCCATTTGAAGTACATCGTGGGGATTAAATTGGTCAAGGAACTTTGGAAAGGGCGCTATTCCCTCAGTTTAAAGTAAGTGAACCAGACGAAATAGAAAGAGGTACATTAGGCTTTGGGGAAGCGGATAAACCTTTTAACATCAAAGAAAAGAAGGCAGAAGAGTCTACCATCTATCCTGACCTAGCCTTAGCCCAGCGAAATGATCCAGCTCGCTGAAGCTTTTCTAAAAGCTATTCCGGAAGGAGAAGGTATAGAGAAAGGGATTGTTGTATAGAAGGGAAACATCTACAGATGGACTAGTAAAGACGCAGTTAGTAATCCCCATTACCCACCGAAAGGTTGTACTAGAGATTGCGCATTCCCATTTTACTGGGGGCCACTTGGGACAATCGAAACCCAGGCACATATCAGTGGGAAGTTTTACTGGCCAGGTATCCACGCCGAGATAAAGACCTTTATTCAGACGTGTGAAATATGTCAAAAAACCAGCACACACATCCCATTATCTGCCCCTCTGAATCCTTTACCCATCATAGAAGTCACTTTTTCAAGAATCTGGACGGACATTATTGGACCTCTAGAAACATCCAGACTAGGGAACAAATATGTCCTTGTGATTGTTGATTATGCAACTAAATACCCCAAAGCGTTTCCGATGCGAAATAATACCACACAACAAATCCTTAAACCTCTCCTGCCATATTTTTCCAGAGCCTGTTTTCCCAAGGAAATACTGACCGACTGAAGGGTCAAATCCTATGTGCAAGCCTATGGCAGAAGTCAAAGAGCTAATCCATATTGCCACCTTACGAACTTCTGTGTACCATCCCCAAACCGATGGCTTGGTAGAAAGATTCAACAAAACCCTGAAACTAATCCTGCGAAAAATTGATAGACAAGGATGGGAAAGACTGGGACCGAATGATCCCGTGGACACTATTTGCAGTGAGGAAAACCCCCAGGCCTCTATGGTAATCTCCTCTTTTGAACTACTTTATGGCAGAGAGCCCAGAGATGTCCAGGCATGCTCCGGGAAACTTGGGAAGAACGAGAAGAGGTACCCATTCCCATCTCGCAAACCGTTACTCGAATGCGAGAACATATGAGACTTGTGCGAGATCTAGTCTGCGCTCATATGGAAAAAGCCCAGAGCCAACAAACATCCAATTACAATAAGAAAGTAAGCTTAAGATCGTTTTCCACAGGACAGAACGTATTGGTCCTATTGCCCACCTCGGAAAACAAGCTTGTTTCTAAATGGCATGGGCCCTATGAAATATTAGAATGAACAGGAACCTGTTGAAGTTACACAACCGGACAGAAAACAGAAGGTCCATTTATATCACGTAAATCTCTTAAGAGTGGAAAGAGAACCCATCAGCCACCCATGCCAAAGTTCTATCTTGTTTGGTTCCAAAAGAGGTGGACAACTATAAAATGATTCCTCCAGAGATATCTATTCAACAACCAGAAGATCAAAAAGATGTAGTTGCATCATTCCCCAATATATTTTCAGAAAAACCAGGAAGAATTAAAGGCACCTACCAATATATTAGAACACCCAAGATCCGCTTCATGCAGCTGATCTCTCTGAGGAGGGAGGATCAGCTGATAGTGCCAGAGCATACCCAGCCCCTGCAACCTTCACTAGCGGCCTGGTATGGCTTGTCTTTGTTTTCTGGGGTACTCTGGGTCCATCTTGGTTCTCGAGGCACTCTGCCTGAAAATATTCAAATTGAGCCTGACTTTTGCTCCACCACAGCTGTTTGCACTGTAGCACTGTGCAACATGCTTTAACTTTCCTGGCCTTGTGTTTCCGACACCAATTGCTGCAACTATAACAACCTTTCCAGCATGGCCGCCCTGTTTGCTTTTTCAGCTGTGGTTCGTGTTGTTGCCTGAGCCTGCTCCCGCCCCCATTGGCTGGCTTTGCCAACTTCAGCCAATCACCATAACTGGGAGGCGGGAGCCGGCCCTTGTTTCCAAAGGCCCGCATCTAAGGCCCCTGTCTGCTCCCAGGACGCTACATGAAACTGCTACCACAACCTGACCCTCCCTGAGGTTGCTACCTCTGTCAGCCATGACACTGGACTACCAAGACTCTTACTTCACTCATCATGGGTTAGTTCCCTCCTTTTGTCTTCCCTTTCTTTCCCTTCTTGGGACCTTTTACTCTCTTCTCTGCTTGTACTAACAGGTCTCCCTGTTATGCTCACTAAGCCCTTGTTTCAGCACTCAGCGTTAACTTCCGATTCATACCTCATCTCTCTATCTATGGAGCCTTATCATTTAACTTTGAAAGTCAAATTTGGTTGGTTTATCATTTAACTTTGGCCCTTGATTGTAACCTGCTAGCCCAGTGACTGTTCCATACCGCTTTACTTGCACACCTCTCCCACTGCCTCCTCTCTCTACTCACCCATGGCACCATCTGTTTCTCCTATCTATTCCAACTGCTTCTCTATCAACTATCCTTCCCTTCTCACTTGGTCTGGTAGGAAGACGTTTAAAAAGGATATCTTGGCCTCCAACCTAGGTCTTCCCATCGCTGATACCTATTCCAGTGCCTCTTCCAGACATACCCTTACTGACATCCTCTTTGTCATTCCTTCGCCAGATCTATGGACCCCTCATATGATCTCTGTGCTCTGTCCTGTCTCCTCCTTCTCCCATTAATGGTGGCACCCGCTGGGAAGTCCTCATGGATTCACTCGACTCCTCCAGAGTCATCATTAAGGTCTTCCTTAATGGCACTGTCATGGTCCAAGGACCTCAGGCCAATTTCTTCCTCTTCAATAGGTGGTTCCCTCGCCTCATCAACTTCCTTTCATCTCCAGCTGTCCCTTCCTCTCCTCACTTGGCTACCTTGCCCTCTCTTCCCTCCTCCTCTACCCCACCTCAGGCTTCCTCCACACCTCGCAGGGCGTACCTCTGATTTGTACCCCTCCCCAGGAAGGTCTTTAAGGCTGGCAACCTTCTTCATCTTGAACCAAAATAAGTTCCTAATTTGGGAACTCTCGTCCCTTGCACACTCTCTATGGCTAGATAAGCCCAGTGATTTAAGGTTATTCAGATAGTATTTTCAATCAAAACATGGTCAACATTTGGCATTCTATATGGAAGAGAATGCACTGTAAAGTCATAATTCATATTTAAAGAAAAAACATGAATGCAAAATTCAACAAGATTTTTTAATTTTTATCAAAATGGTTTATTCCATACAATTGTGCCCAACGCGTTTCGAGATTAAATTCTCTTCACCAGGGGCTGTCAATTTCATTCTTTTAAAAAATCTATAAATTCAAGGAAGAGATACAAACATATAAATTGATTGATTCAAATGACAACATTTCAAAAGTGTGCAAATAAACATATCAGTCTTCACTTGTAAATCTAATGATAGGTCCCATACACTCTATTTCACATGGCCTTTTCTAAAGGAAAAGATCTGTTGTTTAGAACATTAGTCCACTCTTCTCTAGGACCTAGAACAAGGTAAGTATGTTCGAACATATTTAGGTAAATGATCAACTTAAATTATAAAAACAGCATCAAAGTATGGAGTATATCCTAATACATTTTGAACATATTTAAACAATAGAAAGCATACCATGTGCTCATCATGTTGTAAAAAGGTCAATCCCCATGTTTTTCATAAGGTTAGACTTCAAGAAGTATTTGCTACGATCCAATGTCCCTATAAAGGATATAGGTATTAAGGTATGAACCAAGATTCAATCTACTCGATTACACACTGAAGAGTAAGTTAAAAAGACACTTACCTCTATGGGATGTGTTCCACATAGAGTTAAAGATGTCCTGAATTGGTGTTGTTGAAAACAGATATTAGCTTGTGGCAGGAAAGCTGGGCTCGCCAGAAAACGGTTAGCCCACAGGGTATGCCTGCAAAGAAGCGGCAACAATTTAGAAATTGGAATTTCAGAAAGATATATAGTCTTAGCCTAAATGGAAGTCACCCGTGCCTGTAGGTAGAAACAAGAGAGTAAGAAGCAAAACTTAAAGTGTCTGAAAAGTCGGTCAGTAGGTAAGCCGTTTCAGTTCTTGCCGTGTTTGATGTAATAAACATGGCGGAATAAATGTGCGCCAACAGTGTGACGTCATCACGTGGTTAACGTGCATGACGTCACCAATGTCAACATCATGAAGGGAAGGGGCGGTGAGCCCATCGTTTATGTAAGATGTCATCACGTGCACAACGTGCGTGACGTCAACATTGTTGAAAAAAGAAGGTATTAGACGAGTGCAGGTTAAAGAATGATAAAAAACGTAAAAATGTGGGCTGAGTATGTCATAATGGGGGTGTGTATAGAGCCGACCATAAAATATTGGTCAGGAATTGTCATAGCAGCAGGCTGTAATGATGTCAAGGCTCTCGCACACACTAATGTCAATAAAATAAGTCCCTTGTCAAGAACATTCGGAAAAGGTTGGAGGTGTTCTGTCAGGACAGATCGAGGTGATCTGTCAGGGGAAGTCCTAGTACATAGTCAATACAGAAATGTAGAGAGAATTCAGCGGAGGGTAGTCACAAGGGGGTGACATTTCTTTTCCTGGATGTCTGAGACACTAATTAGGGTAAAGAGCGATAGTGGTAGAGGCCACAGTAGGTGTCCCTGAAGGCTGGGTATAGAGCTTCGTAGATTATATAGTTGTATTTCAAATAGGCTGTCTCTGATTGAAGAGAGTTCACAATCTAGGTGTCTATCAAGTAAACTGTCTCCGGTAGATGAGGGAGTTCACAATATAGATGTATTAGGTCAAAGTGACGTGCCCAGTTGGGAGGTTACATTGTGTGGGATTCAACACATACAGCATAGATAGTTCTGTCTCATCGGTGAAGAGTGCACAATCTCATTTTTGCTGAATATTTCTGACTCAGACAACTATATATAATGAGGATAAGGCAAAAAATCCTCTTGTTTTTCAACCCCATACATTTTTTTAAAGAAATGCTCCTAAATAGAAGTCTTCGTTAAGCCCATGTGGGTTAACGGCATCAAGTTTGTGTATCCACCATAATTCTCTCTGAGACAACTTTTTAGCAAAGTCTCTGCCTCTGGGTAGTGAGTGTACTGTTTCTAGAATAACCCATCGTAGTTGGGTGATATTATGGCTATTTTCTTAAAAGTGTCTGTATACCGGGGACTTGTCATTTTTAGTTCTAATGTTGGACTTGTGTTCCGTCCAGCGTTCTTTTGCTTTCCTAATAGTTTTGCTGACATAATATTTACCACAAGGGCATCTGAGGGCGTACACTATGTTTTTACTGTCACATGTGGCAAAGTCCGGAAGAAATATTTTTCGCCATTACTGGGATGGCGGATATGATCTTCCTTGATAATGTTGGCGCAATGTTGGCAGTGAAGGCATGGGTAAGTACCTGTTTTTTGGTTTTTCGGTATACTTTGACTGGAAGTTTTCTTTTTTTCAGCTTTGATAAGACTGTCTTTGACAATTTTGCCCCTTTTGTAAGCCAACATTGGGGATTCAAGAAAAAGTCTGTGTAAATCGGGATCCGATTTTATGAGGTCCCAGTTCTTTGTAATGATCTTCTTAATTTGGTAGCTTTGACTTGAAAACTTCAAGGTGTGTATCGGTCTAGTTGTGGATTTTTTAGGTTTTTCTTCAAGAAGGTTAGACCTCATGTGGGGTTCTGTGCGTGTGACTGCTTTTTCCAGGATGTCATCAGGAAATCCTCTCTTTTTTTAACCTTTTCTTCATGTCGTCATATTCGCCTTGGAGACATGCGGTGTTCGATGTGATCCTTTTCAGCCTCAACATCTGGCTGAAGGGCAGATTCTCCTGTGAGAGCCGGGAACTTGGTGGCGTAGTCCATAAATGGGCCCCATATGTTCAGGGCTTTATTCAGGGAGCCTGAGTGTATTGCAGTGACCTTTTCGGCCACCGCTATGTCCCAACATTTGGACCACCATAGTGCTACAGAAGGTCCGTCTTTGTTTTTCCACAGCCGGGCCAATGCAATTTTTGCTGCTAGGAGTAGGTGCGTGCATATGCGGGGAATGTGCCCTGAGATTGGGAATGCACCGGCACCAGTTCCACCCAGAAGAATTGCCCCAGGGGATAGAGAGCCCAGTAATATCCTTGATGTGATTCATTATCTCCCTTCAGTATGCTTCTGCTTTTGGGCAGGACCAGACCATGTGGAATAGTGAGCTGATGGCAGGGCAGCCGCGCCAACAGGTTCCGGGAATGGTCGCGTTGGCCTTGTTGAGTTGAACTGGACTGACATAGTACCTGTAGCAGAGTTTGTAGCCGCCTTCCCTATTTGTGATGCACTGCGAGCTTTTGTGCAGTCTGGCCCATATTTTCTCCCAATCCTCGATCTCTATTTCTCGACCCATGTCACTTTGCCACTCCAGCATGTATTTTTCTTTTTTGGAGGGATCTACCCTATCTAGGAGTCGATAAAGGGTGGAGGTTCTTCCTCTGTTAGTTGGGGTTGTTAGGGGGAGTTCCAGCGCCGTTAATTCTCTGGAGCATTTTTCCCATACCACCCTGTGGGACAGCCAATGCCGGATTTGGGCATAATGGAACCTTTCCCGCTCGTCCACTCCGAACTTAGCCCTGCATATTTCGAATGAAATGGGCATTCCCTCTCCTAAGAAATCGCTAGTTTTTAGTAGGCCACCCTCCCTCCAGGGTTGGAAGCTGAGCAGGGACATGCCTGGCGAGAAGTCGGGGTTGTTCCAGATAGGGGTCAAGGGACCCAGATCTCCTCGGGAGCCCCATTTACGGTTGTGATCGTCGCCGAGAGGGGACCGCTATTTGCTTGTGGTATTAAGTTTGGGAGATGTGGGAGATCTGCGGGAGTAACCGGGGACCAGGCCTCTTCGAGTTGTGTCCATTTCGGGGTTTCTGTGTCTTGCACACAGGAGAATGCGTGTGACAGCTCCGCCGCTAGGGTGTATCTGGCCATATCGGGTACCCCCACCCCGCCCAGCGCTTTCCCCCGCATCATTATTCGTTTACCGATTCGGGGCCCCCCCATACAAATTCCTGAATTTTCTTTTGCAGAGCTGACCGGGCCGGCCCCGGGATCTGGATTGCTAATGCTGTGCAGTAGTACAGCCATCTGGGGATTAGGTTCATTTGTATGGCGTTAATCCGGCCAAACCAGGAGATTTCCTGGGACTTCCACCTTTTTAGATCGTTTTGGAGTTCTTAAATCAAACGCGGGAAGTTATTTGAGTATAGATGAGATGGGTCTTTAGTGATATGTACCCCGAGGTATTCGAATGGACCTGTCGCCCAGGGGATCAGCATTAAGGAGCTGAGGGTAGCTTTTTCCTGATTAGAGAGGTTGATTGCTAGGGCTGAGGATTTGTCCAGGTTTACTCTGAATTGTGATTAACACGTCATCCGCGTATAGTGCGATTTTATATTCGTGACTTACCACGGATAGCCCCCTTATCCTACTGTTTTGCCTGATTCTTGCTGCAAAAGGCTCCATTGATAGGGCGAAAATTAGGGGCGAGAGCGGGCATCCCTGTCTGGTGCACCTGGAAATATGTATTGCTCCAGATCTAATGCCATTGACCCGCAGTTGTGTGGTAGGAGTTTGGTAGTTGGCCATTACCCTTGTAATAAAGTTTGGGCCAAAGCCGAAATGCTCAAGGACAGCCCTGATATACCCCCAATCCACCAGATTGAAGGCTTTATGAGCGTCTAAGGAGATGACCGCCAATCCCACCCCCAATTTCTGGTCGCTTTCAATGATATTTATTGTCCTCCTGATTATCATGGGTACTTCAGCCCGGAATGAACCCTGTTTGGTCGCGGTCAATCAGGTTTGGCAGAATTGCTCCTAGCCTGCCGGCCAACACCGTAGCATAAATCTTGTCATCATTATTCAAGAGTGTGATCGGGCGGTAGGAGGTCGCCAGTTCTGGATCTTTCCCAGGCTTATGTAGCAGGACTGTGAGCGATTACGCCATTGACCCAGTGACCAATCTAGAGGACAGGAAAGAGTTAAACAGGACTGCCAATTGGGGAGCTAGGATCCGGCATACTTTTTATAGAAGTTAGCGGACAGTCCATCTGGGCCTGGGGTGGTGGATTTGAGCGCTTTGATGGCTTCAATGATTTCATCGGAGGTGATGGGAGATTTTAGTGGCTCTAGCTGGGCTGGGCTTTGGGGGGGTATGGTTCTCAGATATTCCTGATAGATGTGGGTTTCCCCGACATTATGGCTTTGTGATGTCACACTAGTTCGTTAATTTTATCAGTCTCAGAGAAGCATATTTTCCCGTCTTCCCCCACTAATTAGAGGATATTGTTTCGGCTGTGGATCTTTTTCAGCTTTTGCGCTAGCACTTTGTTAGCCGTATTCCCTTTGCTATAATAGAACTGCCTCGTGAAGGCTAATGATTTGGCAGTTCGATCGGCGCAGTGCATTTCCAGTGCTGTTTTGGCCTTCCTCAGCGCTCTCTCTGTTTTTCTGGAGCTGCGTGACTTCAGGTCGGACTCTAGCTGGTTTACCTTTTCCTCCAGTTTGGCTGCTGCCATGTTCGAGATTCTTCTCTGTTCCGCCCCAGCGCTGATTAGGGACCCTCTGACGACTGCTTTCATCGCGTCCCAGATGATGATGATGGGGGTGTTTTCCATAGTGTTTTCTTTGAAGTAGTTGGATATCGTTTCCTCCACTTCCGTTCAGATGCGTTCGTCTAGTAGTAAAGAGTCATTCAGTTTCCAGTGTCTCTGCACGGGGTGCTTTTGGCTCGATATGACTAGGTTTGTGGACACTGCGGCGTGATCAGATATCATGCAAGTGTGGATATCTGCCTTGTTTAAGCAGGGGAACAGAACCCCTGAGATTAATATGAGGTCTATTCTTGAGAAACCTTTATGTACACAGGAATAATGAGTGTAGTCTCTTGAGGATCCATTGAATAGCCTCCAGTTGTCAACAGATTCAGTTTCTCTAAGAAGTTTGGCTAGGAACAGCGCTTGCACGTAGTCTGCGTTTGTGGGGGCCAGAGTCTTGTCGAGTTGGGGATTTGGCATAGAGTTGAAATCCCCGCCCATGAACAGGTGCCCCTCGCGGAAGGTCTGGATGGTCGGGATTAAGTCCGAGATAAAGTTGGCTTGGGACGTATTGGGGCCGTAGATTGAAGCGATGGTAATGGGGAGCTCCTCGAATAGGCCCTTGAGTAGGATGAAGTGACCCTCCGGATCTCTTCTTATTGTAATTTTTGAGAGCGGGACTCTGTCGCTTAGTAGTATTGCCACCCCTCTTTTCTTTTTCCCGGATGTGGCGAAATAAGCTCTTTTGTACCTGTTAAATCTCACCCGGTGTTCGTCTTCCTGCAACAAGTGAGTTTCTTGGAGGAGGACGATGTCCCCAGATAGTAGTCCCAGTCTATGTTCCACTGATCTGCGCTTTCTTGGTGAGTTCAGGCCTTGGACATTCCATGAGAGGATTAGTACCTCGCTTGTGTCAGCCATCACCTGTTCCTTCTGCGTTGGATATGCTTCGCCCTGTGTCCTCCGCCGGGAGCTATGTTTTTGATCATGGTGCAAGGTCACTGCATTGGTGTGTTTCCGCGCTTGACGTTATTGTCGCATGATGTGGTGTTGATCGGGAGTCCGGATGTTAGGTAACCTGGTACTCCGAGCTTAGGACTGGATCTTCCGTAGCCCATTCCCCCCTCCCCTCCCCTCCCCTGAACTGAACTAGCAGGAGAAACGACATCCTACTGCCACTGGGAAAACTGGTGACACCAATGCGCTAGAAGATGGCCAACTGGGCCGCCAAAATAAAGACTGTTGGAGCTCAAACGATGCTCCCGCACTGATAGAAAGGAAATGTTCAGCTTTAGGTTGAGGGTCCTCCTTGCTGTAGGGATTTCGGCACGTTAGCCCATGGGTGTGTCCCTCCTTCTTTTGGCTCCATGACTAGGGACGAACAAATGCCTGGGACTCGGAAGCCCGGGATCCGGTTGATCAGCCTGGATTTGGGTCTTTCTTGGGGGGACCACGGAGCCTGTGCCGTCTGCCAGCTTTTGACCAGGTGCCCTCCGAGGACTTTCTGGGAAGAGCCTGGTTTGATCCTTTGGACTCCGACTCCCCGGCCATGCTCCCAGTGCCCATGAACTTATTCGCCTCTTTCAATTAATGGATTTGTTTCTGGGCCCCTTCCCACGTGAATCTGACCGAGGTCGGGAACCCCCAGTGGTATGGGATCTTCCTGTCGCGCAGCCATTCCATGAGTGATCGCATGGCTTTTCTTTTTTGGAGAGTGGAGTTCGCTAAGTCCTGGTAGAGCGAAATGGCGGAACCCTGGAAGGTGATCTGACGCATTTGCCTCGCCTCGCGCATGATTTCCTCTTTGATTTGGAAAAAGTGAACTCTCACCAGCACGTCCGGGGAGAGCGTAGATGCCTGTCTTGGAGTTGTTCTGTGCACCCGATCCAGTTCCAGGGGCGATTCATCCGGGAGGGTGATTATGAACCTAAGCAACTCCGAGACGTAACTTTTGAGGTCTGCATTTGGTATGGAGGATGGAATCCCCTGGAGGCGGATATTATTCCTTCGGGACCGATTCTCTGCATCCTCCTGCTTTGCTTCGAGGAGGTTGCATCTTGCCTCCAGGGCTGCGATTCTGTCCCTATCTTGTTCGTCTTCAAATCTTTGGTCGCAGACCTTGGATTCAAGTTCAGCAGTCCGGCGTTCCACCTCCACCACTCTCTTGTCCAGGGAGTTGATTTTTTTCGTGAGCTCCTGTGCTTTTTTGGATTTCTTTGGTTAGTGCCGCCAATATATCTTGGAAATCTGCCTTTGTAACCATTTGTGATGGGATGTGAGCTGCCGCGGGTGTGATGGACGTGGAGTTATTGTGGGAATCCTCTGGTGGATCCCCCTTTTTGGATTTTTCACCAGATGAACTGGCCATTAGGGCAGCAATGTCATTTGCTTGGATGCCTTTCCACTTTTTGACATCTTGCTTCACCTAGAAGCTTGGGGCTGCCTTTGTTGCAAGGAATTCACAGGACCTCCTCTTGGGTGGGGAACTCGGAGGGGGGGGTAACGCTAGGATCCTGCCACCCTGAGTATCAGTCTCCACCACAGGGACTCAGGCTGGAACGAGGTTGTCAATGTGCAGTTCGCTTTTAGGGCTAATTGCTGCCCAAATGGAGCGTGGAGACTCAGTGAGCCCTTGGTGGGTGCAGGCCGGTGGTGTCAGGGCCTCCCGCCGGAGGAGGAGGGGGGGGTTTCAAGGTCCCAGAGTAGTGGCTCCGAGGTGCTGGCCAAGGATGAGATCGGGGGCAGGTCTGAGAGGGGGGGGATCGGGAGCCGTGCAGGACCCAGGTAGGCCCCCCCCAAACCCCAAGCTCCTCACCTCGTGTGGTTTGGGGCGCAGTGTCTTCGGGTGCTGTCCCTCCGGTCCACCCCTGGGTACTCAGCTCTTGCGGGCTAGGGGAGCCGGGGTCACGGACGGTCAGCCAGCCCGGGCCCGATGCGCTGTATTGATGAAGGGATAGAGCCGTCGGGGGTGGTCCGGGCCTTTCGGCTGCTGAGTTTAAGTATTGGTTTGTTGTCCCAAGCTGTGACTCCCGATCCTCCAGCCGGATGCTGCTTGGCTCTGTGAGCAGGCTGTGATGGTCCACCACGGCGTAGCGCCTCCCCTCCAGCCAATGGGAATCTCCTCCGCCAGTGGTGATGTGTTGGGGGGTGCAGAGCAGCCTCAGGCAACCCCGATCCCACTCCTGGCCGCAAGCAGAAGCCCGATTACGAGCCCCCGCCCGGGGAGACGAGAGGAGCCGCGGGTGGCGGCACACAGGTCTGCGTCGGCAAAGGGGCCACCAATGGAATCGAGGTGGGTGAGAGTGAGCGGTAGGTACTGGGGCCGCGGCCGCCACTCCTCGGTATAGCGCCGGGTGCTGTGGAGCCTCTTCGCTATGCTTCCTGGCCACTCCGGCCCTCCGATATGTCCCCCATGCGAAAAGCAGAGATGCAGGGCTCCGGAAAGTGCAGCAGGGTACTGGGTGGCTGGATCAACTGGGGCAGTGCGGGCGAGAGAGCCAGCTTCATTTGGCGGGTTTGGCTGCTTCCATAAGCCTGCCCATCCCCCTCATAGTTGCTCTCCTCCAGGCAGTCGCGGCCGCCATGTTGTCGCTGAGTGGGACCCGCTTGGAAAATAGGTCGAAACATTGCAAATCTTTGACCGAGCGGGGATCCACACGAGGGATCACTGCAGTGGGTCTTCTACCATGGTATATTTCACCGGCAACTCTTAACGGGGGCTGGGACCGGTGGTATTGGTTGCTATGCATTGGGCCAGACAGGAGCTCCTAGGAAGCCATGCCGATCGCGGCGGCTCTGAGCCACGCCCCCCAAAATGCTCTTTACTGTTTTTATAATATGCTGTGTATTCTTAAGTACTGTGTTTTATGTGATAAGTACTTATTTGACCTGATCGAGACCTACATGTGTAACATAGTAAAAGTACATCGTTTTCAGTTTATCATTGTGTAGTATTTTCTAGAGAGAAGTGTGTGGACTAATTGTACATTTCTAAAACTGCTACTCCTACCTGAGAGTTGAGCCTTGTCGCATTGACCACATTATTTGCCTTTTAAGAGAGGTTTGGCTTCCCTTTCTTATCGGGTGTGTTAGACCAGCATTAAGCCAGTGGTTGAAGATCCCTGAACACAGTTGTACGAAAAATACTTTAATACCCACATTTTCACACTATCCATGTCTTTACTGCATAATCCTTTCCCTCATTTGCAGGCATGCGCTAGTGCACATGCTTAGTAAACACTTACGTCCCGTCCCCGTTCCTCCATACTGCATGGGCGTCCCTTCCAATGGACGGGAGACAGAACCTTTTTCACCAGAAAAAAACATCTTCCCCTATAAATTTAGAGGCGCGCGGGGGTGCGGCCCAGGGAGCATGCGCTGCCCCGACTCCGCCCTCCAGTGCCACACCTCAGCCTCCTTTTCCGAGTCGACAGGTGATTCCATGCACGGATACTTCTTCTCTTTGTCTTTTTTGTCTTTCTTATCATTCAGGCGTAACGCTCCATCCCCGGTGCATGTCGACTTCCACAGGGTTCAGGAGGTGTCCATCCTGCAACAGGCTTCTCCCAACTTCAGACCCCCACGCCCTCTGTCTACGTTGCCTTGGCCCTGACCACGGCTGGCACGCTTGTGCAGCGTGCGACGGCCTGTCATCGAAATCGCTGAAGAACAGACTAGCCAGGCGTAGGGAGCTCTTTGAGAAGTCTCCTCTAGAGGACCTTAAGAACTTTGTGAAACATCGAGCCAGGCCCAAGGAGGGACCTCGATTTTCCATCGCACCCCGCAAGGGAGACTCCTTCCCAAGGACTTGCTCGCAGGGGAGGGACCGCTCAGGTCCTTTTACCAGCATGTGCACTGAGGCTGCTTCAGCTACCGGCCTACAGATCCTCTGATCCTCCCAGTGACAGTGTTGAGGGACCGGAAGGTTCTTGTACCAGATTTTCATCCGAGGGGCTCCGCCCTTGTACCAGCATTATTTCCGAGGGGCTATGCCCTATTACCGGCAATACGTCTGAAGGGGTACCTAAACGCAGCCCTACCGACCCCCGAGTCGAGGGTGTCACACCTACCGGGTCTAGGCCCGAGGAACAGGGTAGTCCTCGCAATCCACACTCAAGAGTCATGGAGGAGGCTGGGGCCAGCGAGCCGAGCAACACGACACAGGCACGTGGCAGGCAGCTCGACAAAATGGCCACCGTGCCAAACATGGTCACCCGTCCGATGCCATTCCAGGAGTTCGGCGAAAAACGAATGTCAAGGTGAGACTGGCCTCAACCAGGTATGTGGCCTACAGCCTATCCTTCATTTGCGCAGGGCAGGTTCCCTCTGCGTCCTTACGGGCAGGCTATGCAGCGGTGCCAGCAGCCTCCCGCTACCCTATCGGTACTCCCTACCACCTCTCCGGCCTGTGAAGTGGGGTTCTTCGAGAGGTTCCTCTGGCTCATGAAGTCACCTCGGATGGGGGTTCTTCTCAGGGACGCCATCAGGGACGTGCTCCCTACGATGCTACTGGTACCACAGGCTCCTCCTCCGGCGCCACCGGCCCCGGCGCAGCCTCTGCCTCCGGCTCCACAGCCGATTCCTCAGGCGGTTCCGTACCAGCCTCCGCCTCAGCCTACGGCTCCGGTCTCCATACCTCCTCTACCTACGAAGGATCCTCCTGACCCACGGGATGAGGAGGATGATCCTGACACGCCATCCTCAGCCAGGGCCTTCCACAAATGTCTTGCAGCCCCTCTGCCAAAACGGGAATTCCACTGCAGACCGATGTAGTCTACCTGGCCAAAAAGGGTTGGCTCAAGCCCCACTCTGTCCAGCTGGTCAATTGACGCCTGGACGCCAAGTACAGGCAGATGGAGGGGGATACTCTCTTGCTATCGGCACATCCTCAGCCACAATCCTCAGTGATCGCTGCGGCATCACTATACCCAAGCCTCAGTCATCCTCACCCTCCTCTTCTGCGACGATGCTAGGCAAGGAGGAGAAGATCTTGGAGGCGTATTGGAAGAAGCTTTATTCCAACACATCCTTGCATCTTCGTCAGGCCAACACTGATGCCATGCTGGCTGCCGCTAACCAAAGGTTATGGTGTGAAATTGTGGACTTCCTCCCGGAACTCCCTACTGTCATGATTCCAGCCAAGGAGCACATTCCAGCCAATGAGTACAGTGTACATTCAGGCATCACAGTTATGCCAGGAACATTACCTCAGTCAGTGGGTCAAAAGTGAGTGTTACCCTGGCATAAATGGCATTTGCACCACTCCCAGCATCAGTTTCCATAGACTTTCATAGAGTTAACATTGGCCTTATACTCCTAACATGGCTGCCGCAAGATATACAGCGAAATACAGGTGCTTGTCGCCTCTGAACCATATACTACCTTTCACAGGGACAAAGTAGTCCTGTGGACACACCCAGCATTTCTGCCCAAGGTGCCGTCTGCTTTCCACTTGAACAAGGAAATACTCCTTCCTACGTTCTTTGCCGATCCCAAGGACGAAGCACAGAGAGTGCTGCACTGCCTGGATGACAGGCGTGCCCTGAAATTTTACTCGGACAGGACCATGGGCTTCCGCAAATTGGATGCTGTGTTTGTCACTTTCGGAGGCTCAAGACCAGCCTATCAGGCCTCCATATCCAACTGGATGGTCTCGGCCATCAAGTAAGCGTACGAAGGCCAGCACAAGCCGCTTCCGGCCAACATGCACGCCGACGCAGTCAGGGCCAATGCAAAGGCCATCGCTTTCCAGTGCCATGTGCCTAGGCAAGTCATAAGCAGAGCGGCCACTTGGGCCACTCCCTCGGCTTTCTGCAAGCATTACTGTTTGGATGTCGGCTCTAGATCTGATGTGGCTTTTGGACAGGTGGTTCTCAGGAACTTATTTGCTCAATGAGGTTCTCCTCTCCACCCTGGTGCTACATTCAGTTGTAATCGTCCATGCAGTATGGAGGAAAGGGGACGGGACGTAAGAGTAATTATAAGTTACTCACCGTAGTGACTAACGTACTCTTAGTCCCCTTTCCTCCATACGTCCCACCAACCTCCCGCCGTAATAATACTGGTGTCCTTAGGCAATGTTAAATGTATTGTCAACGCATCAATGGGGACTGAGGTGTGGCGCCGCAGGGCACAGTCGGGGCAGCACATGCTCCCTGGGCCGCACCCCTCCGCGCCTCTAAATTTAAAGGGGAAGAAGTTTTTTTTCTGGTGGGGACGCCCATGCAGTATGGAAGAAAGGGGACTAGGGACTAAGAGTACATTAGTCACTACAGTGAGCAACTTATAATTTCTGGCCCGCTGGTTAGTCTTTCCACAGGACTAGAATGGGGAACACTATATCACCCTCACCCAGTCCACCTGAACTGGATATCTACGAAGGCAACCTGTAAAAGAATGAGTGGGCTACTTGGCTGACTTGAGTTTCTTTGAAATAAGCAAAATAACGCTCACAGCACTAGAGTTCTTCTGCCCGCTTCGGGAAGTTTCTATTTTGGCTGCAACATAAGAACAGAAATAAAGCAACATATGCCACCCAAAGAACCCTAGGATGAGCACTTTTTAGGTGGTTTATAACTGTGCCGCCATCTAACAAATCGTTCCATAAAAATAGAGACCCAACTTGTGTTCTGTTGGGGAGGTCCCAATATTTTTGAGAAGCCATGTGATAATTGAATTTGAGAATCTGTCATGCCTGGGGTCTGAATTTCAGGACTGAGTTGTGCTTAGTTTTTGTGAGAAATGGCAATACAGTCTGGAAATCCTGCTTTCTCATCTTTGGTGGTAATCTATACAGCAGTAAGAATAAGAATTACTGTAAATTAGGTAAAGAAAATGTATATATCTTTGTTCAGTGTGCAGACATAATTCCAAGTGTTTGGGTTTGTGGCAATTTTTTGGCTATTCAGATAGGACTGTTGTGGGAGCGGACATTTCTGCAAGAGCTGATTGGCCAATGAGGGAGCAACAGATATTTTGATATGGGTGCCATGCTTGTTGGTGGACATTTAGGAAACATAGCGAATAGCATGTTAAAATATTTTTAAAAAGACAACACAATTCTAGTCTTCGAAGCCAAACAATCTCAGCAGTTTGTTTATTTGTATAGCGCTCCCTAGCCCAAGGGCATCTGGGCGCATTTCTTCAGGTGGTTGCAGTATTACAATATTACATTTAAATTTGCACTTGATAATGTGCATATGATACAATGGTTAACAGGCTGTGAAAAAAGTATACATTAAATATATATATATATGGCAAGTACATGGCACAGAAATACAATATTTACAGTTTGTACATATCTGAGCGGACCTAGGTTGGGAATGATGAATGTGGGGTGGATAAGTGAGGCGTCTAGGACACATGGCTGGAGGTCTTGTGTTGTGAGCCAGTTTTTTGTTTTGTGTCTGAAGGAATTGAAGGAAGGTTTGGTTCTGATCGAGATGGGTATAGAGTTCCATAGCTTAGCAGCAAGCACAGGGAAGCTACAGCCCCCTGCCTTTTGAAGCTTGAACCTTGGTATGGTGAGAGGTGGTCAGTCAAAAGGCCGAAAAAATAATACCGAATGACAAAAATCTCGAAAAAAAAATCTCGAATTATTTATTTATTTATGTGTTTTTGGGGTCAGGTAAGTAAAAAAAAGGGTTAAAATAAAAAAAAATAGAAAAAAGGGGGGCTGGGGGGGAACCCCCCCATTTCGAAAAAAAACCGTCAAAAAAAAATTTGATATTTTTTTTTCGGCCTTTTTTTTCAAGATTTTTTTTTTCGAGATTTTAAAGTTCGGTATTATCACTATAAACCATGGTGAGACAGTGGGCCTCATTACGACCCAGGCGGTAAGTTACCGCCTGGGCCGTGACTTTACCACCATGGCGTAAACTACGTTTACGCCATGGTGGTTGGCGGACTTACCGCCCCATTCCGACCTTGGCGGGGCGGTAAGTCCCCAATCCCCATTTACCCTTCCCCATTCTTGCCCCATAGGGCATAATGGGAGTGGGGAAGGCGTTAATTACGCCACCGTAAATTACGGTGGCGTAATTAACTCCATGGTCCCTTAGCGCCATGGATTTTAACACCTGCTAAAAGCAGGTGTTAAATCCGCCATGGCGCTAAGGGACCTCGTACTCAGGCGGTAAGGGTCGGCGCTGTTTACGCTGCCGTAAACCCCTTACCGCCTGGGTCGTGATGAGGCCCAGTGTGTTTGAGCCGCTCTGTGGGGTGGGTCAGAGGTACTGCGGGTGAATCGATTGGATAGGTAAATAGGCGTCCAGTTTGATAGGCATTTGTGCATAAGTGACAACGATTTAAGAGCTATTCTATGATTGACTCGGAGCCAGTGTAGACTACATCTGGAGTCAGAGATATGATGAGATCTGGGGATATTCAGTGCTGCCCTGATGGCGGGCGTTGTTTTGGGTTACTTGTAGTTTTTTGGTATTCCGTTGGCTAGTTCCTAAGTATAACGCATTACAATAATTGAGTTTCGACAGGACCAGTGTTCTGGCTAGTGTAATGCTGTTGGGAGTTGTTAGAGTCGACAGGCGGTGATGAGTTTACAGGTATAGGCTGCTGAGGTGGTTATGGCATTAGTTTGTCCAGTTCATGATAGAGTGGAGTCTAGATATATTCCAATTGTTTTTACATTGTTGGAGAATTGATGGTGTTGCCATCAATGGTAAAGCAGTCAAAGTCAGAGTTTAGCTTGTTGAGTCTAGGTTGTGATCCAAGGAGGAGGAGCTCGGTCTCATCGTTGTTAAGACAGAGCCCATGTTGTGCCATCCAGGCTTGGATGACAAGGTAGATGTCGTTCAAAGCTTTGGTAACTGTTTTGTAGTCACCTGAGATCGGTATGAGTATTTGGGTGTCATCTGCATAATTCGTGTAGGTGACATCCAAATGATCAAGGATATCGAAGAGGGGTTCGTAAACACATTGTAAAGTGTTGGTGATACGCTGGATCCCTGGGGAACTCCAAATAGGACAGGCGTGGGTTCAGCAGCGGCCGAGGGAGAGAAGACCCTCATGGATCTATTCTCCATGAAGGATCTGATCCAAGTGGTGGCTTTATCTGAGAAGTGAGCAGCAGAGATGAGATGGGTGCATAATATTTGGTGATTGACGAAATCAAAAGCAGCCAAAAAAAAGCAGGAGGAGGAGGACCATCTTCCCATTGTTTTTCAGGTCTTCGATTTGGGCTGTCTCAGTCTCGTGCCTAGGTCTGAAGCCAGACAGCCCAAGGCCAAGGAGGTTATAAGATTCTAAGTGATCCTGGATTTGCAGGTAGGCTTCTCTATCCAGGATTTTGAGTAAAAAAGGGACTGTCGTGATGAGCCTATAGTTGGTGGGGAGATTATGATCTAATAAAGGCTTCTTAAGTAATGGGAGAACCCAGGCGCCTTTGAGGTTGTTGGGTACGATACCAGTATTGAATGAGGCATTTATAAGGGAGGTAATGAAAGGTGCTAACTCTTTCGCTGCTTCCTTAATGATGGGGGCTGGGCATGTGTCTCCCTGACATTTCGAAGGTTTAAGTTTGGGGATTGTTTTCTACATCAGCGATGGAGAGAGGTAAGAAATTGAAGACCTTATGGGATTGCTTTGGGGGGACTGACAGTGTTATATTGTCTGTCAAGTGATAAAGTACTTTTTTTAAGTCAATTTTAGTTTGCAACCTGGTGATTTTATCTAGTAATGCTTTTGAAATATTGGAATACCATGTAGTGTCTTTGGTGCATGTGTCAGGGGGAGCTGTTGGTGTTTCTAATTCTCTGAGTATCTGAAAGAGTTATTTCATTCTGATTTTGCTTGGGTGATAGGGTTGTTATACGTGTCTTTTTTTAGCTTGGATAATTGCCTCTTTGTAAGTGCGGGAAGCAAGTGCGAAACTATTCTTGTTGGGTGCAGGAGGAGGAGGACCATCTTCCCATTGTTTTTCAGGTCTTCGATTTGGGCTGTCTCAGTCTCGTGCCTAGGTCTGAAGCCAGACAGCCCAAGGCCGAGGAGGTTATTAGATTCTAAGTGATCCTGGATTTGCAGGTAGGCTTCTCTATCCAGGATTTTGAGTAAAAAAGGGACTGTCGTGATGAGCCTATAGTTGGTGGGGAGATTATGATCTAATGAAGGCTTCTTAAGTAATGGGAGAACCCAGGCGCCTTTGAGGTTGTTGGGTACGATACCAGTATTGAATGAGGCATTTATAAGGGAGGTAATGAAAGGTGCTAACTCTTTCGCTGCTTCCTTAATGATGGGGGCTGGGCATGTGTCTCCCTGACATTTCGAAGGTTTAAGTTCAGGGATTGTTTTCTACATCAGCGATGGAGAGAGGTAAGAAATTGAAGACCTTATGGGACTGCTTTTGGGGGACTGACCGTGTTATATTGTCTGTCAAGTGATAAAGTACTTTTTTTTTAGTCAATTTTAGTTTGCAACATGGTGATTTTATCTAGTAATGCTTTTGAAATATTGGAATACCATGTAGTGTCTTTGGTGCATGTGTCAGGGGGAGCTGTTGGTGTTTCTAATTCTCTGAGTATCTGAAAGAGTTATTTCATTCTGATTTTGCTTGGGTGATACGGTTGTTATACGTGTCTTTTTTAGCTTGGATAATTGCCTCTTTGTAAGTGAGGGAAGCAAGTGCGAAACTATTCTTGTTGGGTGCAGTGGATCGGTCGGTGCAGTGAGGGGCGTTCAGAAGGGGTGGAATGTCTTCAAAAGGACAAATAAGCCACATTTGTCATGCTGTTCCCAGACATGCCTATGTTCCGTGGACTTGTTCGCAGAGAAGGTCTTAGGGCCGCAGACAGCACAAGTAAAATATTTTACAAAAGAGAACATTGCACTATGCGTACACATGAAACAATCTTGGAGAAGGTGATGGGTAGTCTCAAAAGGGTGGACTATGTCTAAGTAAGGACTGAAATACACCTAATTTTGTATGCTATCTGCCAACAAATATTAATATTAAATACAGTGGGGGTTGGGGGATCTACTATGCCTTGTGAGTGTACAGAACATGCAAGTGTAGAAGGGAGAGGGAATGAGAAAGGTGCTGGGGTGCTCATGGGTGAGCAACAGGCGAAGTGCAATGTAAGGTAAGTGTGAGCCTCCAAGGGTGGAGGGTGAGCCGAGGCAAGTGCTGAGGATAGACAGAAGCTGGGGCGCTTCGGTGTGGGAGGTCAGGGCCCTGAGGAAGCATACGGGCACTGAACACCAAACAAGCAACTGTGAGATTAGCAGAGGAGAGAGGTAGGGAAGGAGGGGGTAAAGAGGAAGATCTTGAGGGTCGTCTGGAATTTAAGAAATTCCTGCTCAAGACGAAGAGGGAGGGGGAGGCTGTTCCCAAGAATTGAGCCAGCTGAGGAAAGCGATCGACCTCCTTCCCTCGGTTTTGCAAAACTCTTTCCACACAAGGAGTTGGTGCCAGAGGAGCGCAGAGGTCTAGAGGTGGAATATTTAGGGCAGGAGAGATGCGTTCCCTGGGCTTGAGGACAAGGATAAGCCTTGCTGCGTTATTCTGGATTAGCTGGAGGGGTCACAGAGTGGAAGAAGGTAGATTCAGAAGGAGAGTATTCAAATAGTCATGCCTAGAGAGAACTAGGGCTTCGGTAACATTGAGCTTCCGGGGGAAGGTGAGAAAAGGTAGAATTCCTTTGAGAAGGAAGAGCTGAAAGTGGGACTTCTTGGCAATGTTCCGAGTGTGAGAGAGAGGAAGGAGAGAGAGGAGTCGAAGATACCTCTGAGGTTTCTGGCTTCAGAAGAGGGAGCAGGGGGAGAGCCCATGGAAGAAGGTTAGAGTGAAGGAAAGAGGTCTGGTGCAGGGGTCCCAATCGGAAGGATCTCTGTTTTGCTGGCATTGAGCCAGAGATCATTGGAAGTGCACCATGCCTGGATGGCAGAAAGGCAGTCAGGGATGATGGAAGGTGCAAGAGGGTCAGTAGGAAGTTTGAAGAAGAGTTGTGTGTTGTCAGCATAACACTGGAAGTTGGGGAGACGGAGGAGATGTGGAGTGCCAGCTGAGTGAGCTAGATGTTAAAGAGCCAAGATGAGAGAATCAAGCCCTGGGGGACACCACAGGTGGAGAAGGAATTAGGAGAGGAAAAGGTGCCCAAGATGACTTGGGAGGAGTGGTCAGTTAGGAAGGAGGCCAGCCAGTTCGGTGCCTGCTCCGAGATAACCAAGGGTGTCATGGTTCCTTTGTATGAGGATGGAGGGGTTGGCCATGTCAAATGCAGAGGAGAGATCAATAAGGATGAGGACAGCAGGGGAATTGGAATCCAGGGATGCAAGCTTTTCATCACGGTTGTTCAGAAGAGCAGTTTCCGGGCCTCTGGATGCTCAGAATCCAGATGGATGGTTCTGGAGACCGCCAACAAGTTCAGTGGGAGAGTTGAGTTGGGACAGGGCCAACTTCTCCGGCAGTTTCCACAGGAAGGGGGGTGATGGAGATGGGGCAGTAGTTGGCTCGACAGGAAGGGTCTGCTGACGGTTTATTAAGGAGGGAGCACACAAGGGAGTGCTTGAGGGAGGAGGGGAAAGAAAGAACCCGTAGCAAAGGAGTGGTTACAGAGATCAGCGAGTGCAGGGGCGAGAGAGCAAATATTGTCCTAGATGGTCCTGGATGAGCAAGGGGAAACCGGTTTGGAAGAGACCTTCATGGAGCGGACAACTGTGGTGACTTCTTCCGGTGAGACAAGGGCGAAGGAGGAGAAAGAGAAAGGAGGAGGGTGAGTGGCCAAGGGAGGCAAGGGCGTGAGGGATGGGTTGGGAGAGTGAGTGACATTGCTTTTCAGGATGTCCTGTGTATTGGTGGTGAAGTGAGTGGCGAGTGCGTTGCAGAGGGCCTGAGAATGAAAAGGGAAGGCGGATACTGCAGAAGCGTTGGCAAGTTCACTTCAGATTTTAAAAAGTTAAACCGTGTTGTTGACTTCGCCAGATACCCGTGCCTGAATGTGGGCCCTTTTCTTGGCACGGATAGAGAGTCTGTATTGCCTTTGGAGCATGCAGCCGGCCATTTTGTCAGAGGATGAGCCTACGGTTTGCCGCTACCGTTCTGCAGCTCTGCACTTTCGTTTCAGGTCTGCCAGTTCGGAGTCGTACCAAGTGTTGCGCTTAGAGGTTGGTTTCAAGCGGATCCTCATGACTGGGGCAAGAATGTCAAGGGTGTTGGTGAAGGATATGTGGAAGTTGCTGAGACCAGTGTCAGTGGTAGAGTCTGAGTTGGGAGGGCAAGGGGGGATAAAGGTGGAAGTGAAGGCAGCAGCTGAAATTCATTTAATTGGACGGATGTTCGTGAACGAGGTTGGCAGGGCTTTTGGAAGAGTGGTCACAAGGCCATAGGGACAGACGTGGTAGGAGAGAAGAGAGTGGTCAGACCAAGAGAGAGGGGTGACCAGGGGAGATGAGAGAGCGAGGTCGGAGTGGATGAGGGCGTCCAGAGAGTGTCCAGCAGAGTGGGTTGGACCAGAAGGGAGAATGCAGAGGAACAGAGGTGCAGAGATCAGTGAAAAGAGTGGATGCTCTACTAGGGGAGTCCAGTTGGATGTTAGTCAGTCCGGAACAGCAGGTTGAGAGTAAGGAGGAACATAATTCAGCTCATTCAGAGAGGAACAGGGAGGTAGTGCCTGGAGACTGGTAAATGGTAGCAACGGTTAGGGTGGAGGAGGGAGAGATATCCAATTTGCATACCAGCCTCTCAAAGGAAGGATAGCGCTGAGTGGGTAAGATGGAAGAAGGAATCCAGCACAGTGAGGTTGAGGCTTGGAAATGATCTTAAAGCCGTCAGGCAGGAGGGAGTGAAAAGCGTTGACTGAGCTGGGAATGCCCAGGTCATTGTCTTCCAGAAGGAGGCAGATGTCAGCAGAGTGTTTGTTGTCTGAGCGGGCGTTGCGTTGGGGCTCCCATTGCACGATGTGGTGCCTGATGTGATTACTACAGTGGGCGGGCCAGAAAGGAGGAGGATGCACCCGGACCAGACCGCTGGTGGTGAAAACGATTTGCAGTGAGTGTGCAGTGTGAAAGCCGGGGCCCGCGGTGTATGGTGGAAAGGGCACACAGTTGTTGCAGAATCCGGTCCGGACCGGGTCGCTGGCAGAGACGGCAGTGAACATTACACAGCAAGGCTGTCTGTGGCATGGGGGGCCCTTGAGCCATCTGGAGTTTGGAATATCCAGGGACAAGGACAGTCTCTTGGGGTGTGCTTCCCCCTGCATCCCTGGGACAGCAAGCAGGACAGCCAGATCACCCCCTCTAGCAGAAGCTCGAACAGCGGAAACGGACTACATGGGACACTTTTGGGAGGCTTCACGGCGCGAGGGGCATCTATTGCAAAGAGTGACCAAGACGATCCCTCTGGGCCTACTACATACCTGTGACTTGGGGGGTACATGTCCCTCAGGTGTGAGACCCTTTGCATTTCTAAGTTGTTGTGGGACAGGGGGATGCTTATGGACTGGGGTGCATCGCTGAAGAGGCCGGGGGTGTGCACAGACAAAATGTGTTGTACCAGAGAGTGGGAGGTATCAGCGTTGCCCAAACTACTGCATGATCTTGCCAACGAGGGGCTCTTGTAGACAGGCATCAGCAATTGGCAGGACATCCGGAGACTAATGGGGGTACCGGCAGTTGCCAGCGTCTGTCCGAGCACAAACAGCTCCTGTGGGGATGTCAGAAGACGAGCCCTGCAAAGGTAACACACAGAACAAGATGCACCGTTACACAGTGAGTGCCCCTCCACCTCCTGTCGTGCTGCAGGAGATTGGCGGTGCCCTGCATGGGTGCTTCCAGAGAAGAGCAGAGGATATTGGTCACAGACATCATGAGCACCATAGGGGACTCCAGGTCCTCGTTGGAAGCTAAAATAGATGGGTTGGCCTCGGACGTGTCTTTCCTGTGGCAGGATCTTTGCAACTTGTCTTCACAAGTGGGTGAGGCAGAGCAACGTATATCCAACAACGAAGATGCACAGGCAGTTGGCTTCGCTGAGCCAAGGACAGCGAGGGAAGGTCCAAACATAATAATCTGTGTGTACTGGGGATGCCGGAAAAGGATGAACGGCCTAGCATGGATCTATTTTTAGAGCGCTGGCTGACAGACCTAATGGTGCCCAAAAACTCTCTAGATTATTTTCAATGGAACAGGCTCATCGGGTTCCCACGGGCCTCACAGTACCTGAAGCACTTCTGTGCACTGTGATAGTGCGTCTGTTACATTACAGGGATCGGCACACTCTCCTTCATATGGCAAGGGTAACAGGCCTAATCATGTATAACGGGAATGGGATTGGTCTCTTCCTGGACTATACAGCGAGGTACAGCAGGCCAGACAGTCTTTTGACTCTGTTAAGTCGAAGCTGATGTCGCTCAGTATTAATTATGCACTGTTCTTCACAGCTTTGCTCAAGGTTTACCACAAGGGCAACGTTTATCTGTTTCACTCCCCTAAGGAAGCTTGGGACTGGATGGAGACGCCCATCCTGTCAGGGTCGGTCACTGGATCGCCGAGAGACCAGGCTAATCGGGCCGTGACCGAGAAACATCCCCGGCCTTGTTCGACATGAACTGTCCCTGCTGGTGGGCGGGCAAGATCATGAAGACACTGGTTGACTATGGGGAGGGGGGAATGGTTTGTCCCTTCTCTGTTGAGTGAAAGAAGCAGGTTTAATGTTCTTGTTGTGTACAGTTTTCAATTTGAGGATCCTATACATGGTGGCCCCGAACGTCATTTGGCAGGGTCAGAATGTGGCTTCTTTAAGTGCATGAACTACTGCACAGCAATACATACCGGCTTCTCTATGGAGGCGAGGGGCTTCTTGAAACTAATCCAAAGCAAACTAGAGCTAGACTGGTTGGTACTCCCACAAGACTGAGCACATTTGCCCTTGCGATGGGGTTGGTGGATGCCTGAAGAGCGATGTATCCATTTGATTAGGGTTTCTCCTTCTTTTCGGGAGTATGTGGCTCATTATCTAGTTTAGGCTTTTTCATCCAGATGGGAGACAAGCACAGACTTAGGTTGGTTCATTTCCCAGGTAGGGGTATTTCCGACCACTCTCCTTTGGTCATGGAGCTTGATATGGGTATAGTGAGGGGAGGCCTTCATGCCGTATGAATAGCTACTATGTGGGGTTTCCAGAATTTCTGGAAGGGATGCCTCTAAGACATATTAATATTTTGACATAAATACAGGGTCGGTTGACAGTCCGGAGGTGTTATGGGAAGGGTTATAAGGTGGTCCTACGGGGTGAGATGATCTCCTTAGTTACAGCTCACAGAATTATTCATAAACAGGCACTGAGGGAGGCGTAGGAACATAAGGGTGCAGCAGAGGAAGCGTACCTGGAGCAAGGCACCCCAAACAGGATGGAGGAGCTTCGTAGAGCACAGGAGCGACTTCAGAATATTTCCCTGGACAATGCCAAGCAAGCACATTGGCATCCAAAGAAACCAGATCGGGGGACCGTGTTGGCAAAATGCTGGCCTGGTTGGAAAAGAGGTAGGAAGGGCACAGGAATGTGAGAGGTGATGGGTCCGAGCGGGTTGCAGATTGTGGAAGACACGTTTGTTGCATATTATGAGGAGCTTTACCAATCCCGACAGACTGGGGAGCAGACACTTTGCCGCGGCTGATCCCTGCTCAGAGAGATGACCTAGAGGCAGATACCACAGGGGAGGAGGTGGCGGCTGCTGTATCGCATTTTCAGTCACGGAAAGCCCCAGGGCCCAATGGGTATCCGGTTGAGGTATGGAAAATTCTAGGTGAACTAACGTTACCTCACATGCAGAACTTATTTAATCACTTGAAGACCACTGGCATGCTTCCCCTGGACCTCAGAAGGGCCCACAAGGCGGATAGACCTACCTCCCTTATTAATGGCGAGGTTAAGATCTCGGCGCAGGTGCTGGCGGAACGCCTCCCTAGAGTAATCACTGCCCTGGTCCATCTGGATCAGTGTGGATTTATGCCCGACAAGTCCACCAGGATGAACATTCATAGATTGTTTATGACTGTACCTCAGGCGCAGAGGCTTGAAGAGCCGTTCACGCTTCTCTAAGTGGAAATGGAAAAGGTCTTGAACTCATTGGAGTGGAGGTTCTTGTGGGAGGTGTTGTCCTGCATGGGGTTTGGGAATGGTTTCTTGGGGTGGGTGTGTTTATTGCATGTGTCCAAGTGCAGAGGTCTGGGTCAACGGGGTGGCCTCTCAGGCTTTCCCCACCGAGCGGGAGACGAGGCAGGGTTACCCGCTCTTCTCTTTTTTATTCACACTGGCTGTTGAATCATTGGCCATCCGTTTAAGAACGGACCAGACTTGGACTGGCTTCTGTTGGAGACATGGGGGTGAAGATAGTCTTGCTATATGCAGATGATCTTCCGGTGTATCTCAATAAGCCGCAGGAAGCCTGCACCCAGGTTACGCATGCCCTGCGGGAGGTTCAGGGGGTCAGTGGGCTGAGGGTGAACTGGGATAAGTCCACCTTCTCCCCACTCCAGGGAACAGGGAAAGTTCTTCCCCAGGACGGTCCATGCTGAGTCTGTACTGAGGGCTTCAAATATTTGGGAGTATGGGTGGGTCCTGACTTAAACAACTATGTGCGCTACAACTTACATCCTGTTACGAATAGGTTCCTGCGGGATGTCACTCACTGGGGGTCCCTTCCATTGATAATACTGGGGAAGGCAGCCTTATTCAAGATGTTATCCCTGCTAAGGTATATGTATGTCCTCCAGTACTCCCTTTACTGATTTCAAAGGCTGCATTTGATAGAGCGGATGCCGCTCACCAGACCATTCTTTAGGGGGAGCTGGTGGGGGAGAGGGGGGTTGGCCAGCCCTGGAGCAGGTGGGTGAGAGGGGGGTTGGCCAGCCCTGTATTGCTCTGGCTGCACTGCAGCACCCGGTTTGGGAAGGGGTTATCGGGCTACTGAGCTTGCACAGTTATTACTAGGCCAGCCAACTAGTGGGGTAATTAATGATTGGCTGCATCGGGATGGGTCACTGCTGCATGTTATGGTGGAACGGGGTGGATGATGGGTCTCCCTCCCGCAAGTTTCTTTATATTGGTAAGAAGAGGCGGCCGCGCCCACCCATGATGCAACATACTAGGCAGGTATGGAGGGACACCCAATCGTCATGTGGGTTAGGGGGGCATGGCCACACTTGCCCAGCCTCTGTGGGATAACACCTATATTCCGGAAGTGGCTAAGATTGGTAGACTCCGGGTATTGAAGAGAAGAGAGGTGTGGTGTATGTGGGGTGTGTTGAGAGAGGGGGCGATGGTTCCATTTACAGAGCTGTGTGATAAATGTGGCTTGCCAGAGACCGAACAATACCATTATTTATAGTTGTCACATGCCCTATCAACTCAGTTACAGTCACTTCGGGAGGTGCCTCCCTGTTCCCCGATGGAGGCGAACCTTCTCCCGGGGCGCATATGTTCGAAGATTATCTCTACCCTTTTTAGGTCCTCACTGCCTTTGCTATGAAAGACTTAGTTACCCTCAAGGCACAGTGGGAAAGGGATCTGAGCCCTTTGGAACCAGAGGATTGGGTGGATGCCAAAGGGAAATTGATATCTCGGCTCATATAATGTTGCTACAGCTGAACGTCCTGCATAAGGTGTATTATTCTCGCACCGCTTTATTTAAATGGGGTCGGCCAGATCACGCCGAATGTCTCTGATGTGGTACGGGTGGGGGCCCCTTCTTTCATATTCTGTGGGAGTGCCCACAGGTGCGCTGTTTTGGCAGAAATGTTTCAATAAGGTCCATTCTTTTTCAGGACTGGTAATACTTGGGGACCCACAACTACTGTTCTTGAGGGTGTGGGGAGAAACAGGCATCACTCGTTTTGAGAAACTGTTTGTGTCTACGGTCATCTGGCTCATGAAACAAACTGTTGCAGCATAGAGCAGACTGGTCAAGGTTGGCAAAATGGGTCGCTAAAATGGACTGTTGTATGGCCCTGGAGAAGAGAATATATAATGCAAGGGGCTACCCTCGGAAATGGAAGAAGATCTTGGGAAAGTGGGACGGGGTGGCTATGGAGGCAGGAACCTGCCTTCTTAAATGGGAACTCCTTTACGTTGCTTCTGGAGGGTTTTTGTTTTGACAGTACTTCTATTGGTATATTGTGTGTTGGAACTTGGCGGTGTCATTGCCCTCCTGCTTCATATCTAATCTGGGCAGACATTCCAGGATACAGATTTGCCATTGCTGTTATTAGGTTAGACGGAATCCCCATTCCAAACAGATAGTTCTATAAATAATTTCTGGGGACTGCATTAAATATGGTTCGAAGATCTGGAAATAAAGACACAAAGGTTGATTGTGCAAAATTACATATTTAAATTGAAACAAATATAAACAAAATAACTGGTCAATTGTGTGGATGCCTGCCTGGAAGCCAGTTTGGAGAGTGCTTAATTTTCAGCAACCCACGCTTCTCATCTTTGAAGCAACACCTTGCCATAGATTTTAGAGCATACATCTAATAAGGAGACTGGTCAGTAATTTGATGGCAGATTCCGATCACCTTTTTTAAATATTGATCTAATTTCTGCTCTTTTCCAAGTGGAACGGAATTGAATGAATTCTACGGAAAAGTAGTCCAGATCACAGGTTTGCTTTGAAAGAAATTGGTGGGAATCCTTTCTAAACCTTGCACTTTTTTCCTCTTGTGGGTTATCATAGCCATCTTGATTTCCATAACAGTAATATTTAGCAGATGATTCATGACTGAAGGTACTATGCTTCATGCCACGGTAGAATTTACTTCTACTTGATATAGGTCATTATATAGTCTTGTAAAGCAAATTTCCTACATGTCACTACTAATGTGTAGATTTATATTAGTAGGTGTCGTAAGGGGATTACTGCGAGCAAGTTTGGTGGCCCAAATACGACATCCAATCCTATGTCTGTTGCCCCTCTGTGTAAGAGGTGTATGTTCTCCAGGTTGATAATGCGTTTTCTGGTCATTCTATACGTAGGAATGTAAAGCCAGATTTTAAACACCTACTACGCAGATATTTGGAGTAATTCTGGTATACATTCTCATTGTATACAATGGCTAGGTCCTCCTCTCTTTCGTTTCTCTTTATTAACAGGATCTTTTATCCTACAGGAATGGCTTCTTTAATCAACAGGGACTTGGGTGAGAATGAAGTTGTGAATCTCAAGTTTGCTTGGACAGGGAACTTATGTTGAGTAGGATGCAGGTGGGCCGAAGAGAAGGAGTCTGTATTCTCTGTGGCAGTAGGTTTTATGGAGGGTTGTAGTCCTAATGTCCTGTAAGGTGTATTTTTTTGGGTGATCAGGAAAATGTGGCAGCAAAGCTTTGTAAGGTGAGTGGAAAAGGAAGGGCTTATTGTTAGGGAGAATTCTCCAGAATGGCTAATTTCCCTTACCTACTGAGTCCCTCAGTAGCTTTGCTGGATTTCTAGGATTAATTTTTTCACCTAAGGTAAGCCTTTTTTCCCACTCTTACATGTGTTTTTGCTGGGTGTTGTACATTTTGTGCTCATGGACTATGGAGCCTCACCTACTCCATAGACATCATCTTTTTACTGTGTGTCACACAGGACCTTCAGTGCAGGGACACAGGGTTGTCATGTAAAGTTGCCATTGACTTTACTAGTCTTTTTAAATGTACAGACCCAGTACAAACTATCTTCCATAGAGTACTGGAAGGGGTTAATAGTTATCCCTTTTTGTCTGTTTCTGATGGAACATTATTTTGTTCCCCTTTCTCTAAGATTTGGTTGGTGGCAGTGGTATCTACCAATTTTATTTTACCACGAGCTATGGAAATAGCCTTGGTACTGTTAGAGGCTATGGTGGTAGCCTTGAACTTTAATCCGCTGGACGCCTTTTAATTTTATTTGGTTCCGGCTGGGTTTATTCGCCATTTCTTTTTGTAAAGGTCTTTCTCGTGTTTTACTCTGCGCACCAAACCACGTTTGGTTCCTTTGTTCGCTGTCCTTTGGCGGGCTTCTGTACAGAAGCCCTCATTATGTGCCCGAGTGTCTGGGTGGACAGGATGTGAAGGAGGGGATTGAGGCCCCCTGCACAGGGTCTCCTTGGAGACCTAAGTCGCACTCTAGTTTGACTGGCTAGGTGACTGTCCTGCCAGGACAGCCACCCTGCTGTGTGATTGACAGCCAGGCCGTGTGAATGGGGGGTCAACTGCTTAAAAGAAGGCTTCTGGGACTTGGAAGGCAGAGTCGCCACTAGAATGAGAGAACCAACTAGGAGCTGAAGGAAGACAACTGCTGCAACTACTGGACATCCAGGTGAAGCCCTGCTGCAGGTCCGAATCACCTGAAACTCTGACGACAGATCCACAGGGAGTCTTCTCCCCTTGAACCTGGTGGGACCAACCAGCTCACAAAGCCCCTGGACCCCCCTCTTCAGGCTGGTCGAATTTGCTGTGCCACAGGAAACCGGATAGCCAGCTTGAGAGAGTCCCTTTGTGCTTTTAAGGACTGCACCTTTTATTCGTCGTTTTGCTCTGTTGCTGGCTTCTTCCATGGGCAGCGCAGGACCCTCCAGTCTTCCTCCTTCTTGTCAGTCCGACAGTCGCTTCAGGAACCGTGAGCCTGCAGGAACTGCCAGGAACTACCGCCTCAGCTACGGCATTCTATTTCATCTAAGGTACTGTTCAAATTCGGTTGTTCGTTCCGTCCGTGAAAGTGTTTTAAATCTTTCGCCTCTCCGAAGGCTTGTCCTTCTCTACTCTTTTGAATAACTTTTCCTCCGACCAACTTCATTTTGAACTCTTGGCAAAGACTTAACCGCAAACTACTATGAACTGTGTGATCCTCTGCAAAGACTCTGAACCATTAACATTGGCCCAGGCCTATTGATTTGAATCCTAGTTGTAGTAAGCCTTTTCTAGATTGCCCTGCCTATAACTGCCCTGCCTATTGCCCTGCCTATAACCGCTCTCTTGTCAAATATACATATGCTTCACAATTGTACAAATGTTCCTCATCCTTGCCTGTAACCTGATGTTTTTGCCTGTAACTTGATGTTTTAAGCGCCCATATACCCTTGGGTCTGGAGCGCTATACAAATAAATAAACAAACAAACAAACTTGTTGGTGGTGTTAAGTGCCATTTTGCTCACACTTCATTTTGAGCTTAACTTGTCCAGAATTGATTGGGTGTGGTGTAGTGTATTAAGATTGTGATTTTCTGCTGCTTTATATTAGTGGATTGTTTTATAACTGATGGTGTAAATAAATGTATATTCTTTTACTCAGAAACCTTGAGTCCGTGTTTGTTTGACCCATAGTAATTACTGTCCTTTATGTAACTCTTTCTGATACTGCTCACTTTACTCTTGAGATAAGTCTGGCTGCTCAGCCATCACTACCACTTTACTGTGTAGTACAGGCTTGTACCAAAGGTGAATTTGTACTTTAACTTGTAGTCTTAATTGTGTGTGGTGTTCCCAAAGGGTACTGCATATGATTCTGCCTAACACTTATACTGGACACTTGCTATATTAGTCAGCATATCCATGGAAGATGTGCAAATTGACTTGGGTGATTACCTGTCTAGTTTGCTGGAATGGGGTGATTTCTGCAAAATTACGAGAGGTGTGGGGTGGGGCAGTTCTATCTATTGTGTGTACAGAGATATGGTGTGGAGGTGTCATCCCTGTTCCTATGCTCCGGAGGTGAGATCTTGTTAATGGCGTGGCATAGCGGATGGTGTACAAGCTGCCGTAGTAGGACATTCTTTTTGTCATTAATGTTAAGGAATATTTTTGGAGGTCAATGCTAGTGCTGTTGATGGAGAGCTCAAATGTTGGGGTCATTCTACGAGGAGGCTAGGCCCCAATCCTGACTTAGTCCTGGGGAAGTTGTGGACTGATATGTAGGTAAACGTAGAGTTCATACTATTTCGATAGATCCGGGCTGTGAGGGATAAATGGTGCAGGTATGTGGGAGGGTTGAGTAATTGGAAACCATGGTTTCCGGTACAAGAAGATAGGTATAAACAATTGCTCACCGGAGTTGGTGAGGGAAGATCCAAAAATTGCAAGAGCTTCCTCTGGTGGGTAGTTGTTATGGCATAAGAGTGCCAAAACTAGACGGAGTGTTGGCTGAGTGTTGGCAGACTAAGGTTGTGGTCTGCTGTATCCTTGCTGGAAAATCCCTGTACTGCCGTGTTGAAGCAGTGTTTCTACCATCTCTATTGTCATGACCGCAGCCTCCAAGGAGTCAGGTTTCGCCCAACTGCCTCGGAAGCTGGGTCACAACTTCATTTTCAGGCACCCATCGGCTCCCATAGGGGCCTTATGGACCTTGTCCTGGCGCCAGTGGCGCCAGGCTCATAAGGGGACCCAGTCCCGGCACAGGACGTGCCGGGCTCATGATGTAAGGAATGGTGCTTGGGTGGACCTACCGGCTGCAGACCATGCTGCTCACTCCCCTGCAGGATGAAATCCTCATCCATCCATGGCTGGAACTACTTTACCTTCTGGGTGTGGCCAGCACCACTACTTGGGACTGGATACTGGAACTATTCTGGAAGCTGGGACTTCTTACCTGGGCGAGGCTGCTGTGGAATGAGACACCTAAGCACTCCAGTAGGACTATTTAAACCACGCCCGATCAGAGCAACGTGCTTCGCGTTATTCTGCAATAGCAGCAAGACGCTCACCGTGTCAGCTCCAGAGAATCTTCAACTTCTGCATCTAGGGAAGAGAAATCCGTAATCTTACCTTCTGAAATACCATCTTCGTCTTCTGCAGCATCTGAGAAGGGAAAAGAACACCAGGTTTGCACGAGATAACAACCAGCGCAGCACTTACCCAATCCATCGGTGCATCTCAAGCCACGGGCTGCAGCTTTCCATTTTTCGGCACCCTATGGAAGCAAGGGCATTGGTTAGTAACCATCGTGAAACTTTCCCTACCTGCGCTGCATTCGTCTCGCCTCCGCCGACGCTGCTACTCGCATCTGCAAAACAAAAGGACATCATTAAGAAATACAAAACTCCATCCATACGCACGTGTTTTGGGCAGCTCTCATCTTTCTCACTCCTCGGCGCATTCCTCGACATCTATTTTTCTACCCAGCTGCTTCTGCAACCTGAAAAAGGAAAAGAGACATTAAGAAGTGCTTTAAACTTCGAATTGACATTTTCTACTTACTTGCCTGCAATACCTTCGCCTTTCCATCGCTCTCCATTCAAGCAACCGCCGTTCGTGCTGCTAACGACGGCCTAGCTCCAAATCTTCATCCTCTGCAACCAAGAGGCTGGACAATTAACCAGTGAAGTAACTGGCTTCGGCGCCCCTGCACAGACGCAGGATGGAGAGCTCCGCTTTCACCCACATAAGGTGAGCACATTTAGCCTACGAACTACGTGGGGAGTACCAGGAAGGGGAGTCAGCTTGCCCAGTCAGGCATATACATCCTATTAACCCCTTGCTCTCCCAATTGCAGACACCTCACCCTTCAGATCAAGATCTCAGTGAGGAGAGGGACTTTCCAGGGTGGCATTCGAGGCCTGCGCGTGACCCTAGAAGACTCCGAGAACCCCCAGCCCAGACCTGCGCCTCCGAGGGATTCAGGTGAGCGTTACAGAACGCGAAGCCAACCGCAATATTCCCACCCAGGCGCAATGGAAACCTCGGACACAGATCAACTGGCTCAATTGCTTGGGGAACTAAGGGCAGAAGTACACGCATCTCGCCAAGAAACAAACGTTTTACGAAGGGAGTTGATCATGGCCAAGGAACGGACTGATGATCTGGCCAGACAGTTGCTACAGGCTCAAGCGGGACAGGCGCCACTGCCTCCCTATGGAGGGGGCGGCACTCCTACAACCTCAAGTAATCCGGTGCAAATTAATCTGCCAGGGAATGTGCCTTTGGCCCCGCCCGAACGTTTTTCCGGTGATCCAAAGCGATATGCAATATTCATCAATCAATGCCGCTTGCACTTTCTGTGTAGACCCGCCGCATTCCCAACGGACCAAGCCAAGGTAGCGTTTGTACTTTCCTATCTTAGCGGTAGTGCTGCAGACTGGTCCATTCCTCTCGTGACACAGGATGACCCGCTCCTCTATGACTTTCAAGACTTTCAGACCAGTATGGAAAAGTTGTTCGCAAGACATTCGCAGGGGCAGGCCTTTGACAATGAACTCCTGTCACTCAGACAAGGTAATCAGGATCTCCTGGCTTACATAGCATCCTTTAATAGACTGGTGGTTGAGACCAGGTGGCCTGAAGATAAGAGAATCACGCTCTTCTACAGAGGTCTACGTGGGGAACTTAAAGACGTCTTAGCTCAGGTGGTGAATCCGCAGCACGACTGTTCAGATTATATCGACCTAGTGGTCCAATTAGATCATCGGCTACAGAACAGGAAGACCGATCGATCCAGATTTGAGACCCGGGTACTTTCAAGACCTCAGAGCTCCGCTAAAGGGAATGACTCCGTGGAACCAATGCAAATAGGAGTAGTAAAAGGACCATTAACCCAGAAAGAACGGGAAAGAAGAAGGCAATTACAGCTGTGCCTATACTGTGGGAATTCTGGACATTTCCTTCGTGATTGCTCAGTGGAACCGGTCAAGAAAACCGTAGGAGCTTCTGATAAAATTGCTGAGAAACTGGAATCGGGAAACGACCTCGCCCGACAAGCGTAGAGGTCCGCTTGCCGAGCGTTAGAACCAGTTCCTTGACCTCGCATTTGGTAATGCCTATGGTCCTCATATGTCCCAATAGACCAGATCGCATGCATGCTATCAAAGTATACATCGATAGCGGAGCAATCGGTAATTATGTGGACCACGACTTGGCTACCAGGATGGATCTTCCCCTACGTCCCAAGGTGGTAAAGGACGTAATCACTACAGTGGATGGTACTGAAATAGCTTCCGGACCAGTTTCTCATACCACCGTGGAGGTAACGTTGTTATGTCAAGGCGGACATCGGGAGAAGATCGTGTTTGATGTAATCAAGGCCCCGCAGTTTCAGGTGATTCTGGGAATGCCTTGGTTGGAAAAGCACAATCCTCAGATAAACTGGCGAGCCAAGGTGATTCGGTTTCCAGAATGCGCTTTCCAGCCCGAAATCAAGCTAGCAGCCATCACTTCCGAGGACCCCCGATTACCTCTGGAATACCAAGAGTTCAGCGACGTCTTTCAGAAAGATCAAGCCAACACCCTGCCTCCACATCGGTCATACGACTGCCAGATAGACCTGATACCTGGGTCCACCCCTCCGTGCAGTAGAATATATGCCCTCACTGAACCAGAAAACCTCCATCTCAGGCAATACTTGGACCAGTACTTGGCTAACGGATTCATCCGCCCCTCGAAATCCCCGGCTTCCTCAGCTTTGTTCTTCGTCCCGAAAAAGGAAGGTGACCTAAGAACGTGTATCGATTATCGCGCCCTGAACCAGATTACAGTAAAAAACCGATACCCGTTGCCCTTGATTCCTGAATTATTGGACCAGGTAAAAGGCGCCTACATATACACAAAGTTAGACCTCAGAGGAGCTTACCATTTGGTACGCATTAAGGAAGGCGACGAATGGAAGACGGCCTTTCGCACTAAATATGGATTATTTGAGTATCAAGTAATGCCCTTTGGACTGTGTAACGCACCGGCCGCTTTCCAGTTTTTCATGAATGATGTCCTCAGAGAACTTATTGATGTGTGCGTAGTCGTTTATATTGACGACATCCTGGTATACTCAGCCTCAGAATCTGATCATCGTAGACACGTCACAGCGGTTTTACAGAAACTTCGCCAACATCGCTTGTTTGCTAAACTGGAGAAGTGCACCTTTCACGCAAAGGAAGTGGAATTTTTAGGGTTCATCTTATCACCCAACGGAGTTCACATGGACTCAAGAAAAGTGGATGCTATCACCAAATGGCCTTCCCCAACTTCCGTGAAAGGTGTGCAGAGCATGCTGGGCTTCGCTAATTTTTACCGAAGGTTCATTCCTGAATTCTCTCGGGTAGTCCAACCTATCACGGCTCTTCTGAAAAAGAATAAAAAATTCGAGTGGACTCCAGAAGCCGAACAAGCCTTCCAAGAATTAAAAACCAAATTTATCTCTGCTCCTGTCTTAAGGCATCCCCGTCCAGAACTTCCCTACATCGTCGAGACAGACGCTTCCAGTCTTGCAATGGGGGCGGTGCTGTCACAAAGAGACCCCGACACGCACCAGTTACACCCTGTAGCCTTTTGGTCTCGCAAATTTTCGGCTCCTGAAATGAACTACACAATTACGGACAAAGAACTCTTGGCAATTAAGTCCGCCTTTAAGGCCTGGCGGCATTATCTTTTAGGAGCCCGGCACACAGTAACTGTAATCACGGATCACCGTAACCTCCAGTACCTGAAGTCAGCTAAAGCTCAATCTTCGAGGCAACTACGCTGGGCTTTATTCTTCGCAGAATTCGATTTTGTAATCACATTTCGACCAGGCGTTAGGAACGGAAAAGCAGACGCCCTTTCCCGGATAGGGGTAGATGAACTTACAGCTAATCCGGAGCCGGTGCCAATAATTCCTGAACAAAAGATACTAGGAGTAATCAACACATCATCCCTCGAAGAGATTAAAGCAAGGGTCAATCAACTCATAACTCCCGAAGATTCATCGAATTGGCAATTGAAAGGAAAGGATTTTACAATAGATCAGAACCTATTGTATTTCCGAGGAAGACTATTCTTACCCTGCGCTGACTTACAAAAACAGGTCATCACCTGCTACCATGATTCTCTAATGGAAGGACATCCTGGAGTTGCCAAAACCTCAGAGAAAATTAAAAGGCATGTTTGGTGGCCATCTTGGAGGAAATATGTTAAGGAGTTTGTGGCTTCTTGTGGTATCTGCGCACAAAACAAGAGTCAGAAGGAAAAACCAGCAGGATTATTACGTCCAATAGACATTCCACCAGGCCCTTGGCACACGCTCTCGATGGATTTTATCACGGATTTACCCCTTTGCTCCGGATACAACACAATTCTAGTGATCGTGGACCTTTTTTCAAAAATGGCTCATTTTATCCCACTGAAGGGTTTACCTACAGCTTCCATTCTAGCCCGAGAATTTCTTGAAAACATTGTCCGGTTGCACGGTTTCCCTTCAGTACTAATCTCTGACCGAGGGAGCCAATTCATTTCCCATTTTTGGCGGAGTTGTTGTCGTTTAGCACAGATTGATGTACGACTTTCCACCAGCCATCATCCTCAAACCGATGGGCAGACTGAGAGAACTAACCAAACTCTAGAACAATATCTGCGCTGCATGTTGCATCAATCCGAGGGTACTTGGAAGGATGTCCTTTGGATTGCTGAATACGCTTACAATAATTCAATCCATTCTGGGACAGGAAAAACCCCTTTTTTCCTGTGTATGGAAGTCATCCTCGAACCTCAAATCTGGACCCACCTCAAGCTCTCGGAACACCTGCTGTTGACCATCTGCATTCGGCGATAACTCAAGCATTTAAAGAAGCCACAGCTCATCTTCAACGAGCTAAAGAATCATACAAAAAAGGAGCGGACCAACATCGAAAAGAGGCTCCTCAATATCAAAAAGGAGATCAAGTCTGGCTGTCCACTAAACATTTATCTTTAAAAGGGCCACGCACCTTCAACCCAAGATATTTAGGACCCTACTCGATCACGGCCGTGATTAACCCAGTGGCTGTCAAACTAGAATTACCTACTCGAATGAAGATACATCCTGTCTTCCATGTTTCTCTCCTGAAACCTGTGCAACCCGGAACCCGTTTGACTAAACCTCCTGAGCCAATCCAAGTTGACGGAGAATCCGAATTTGAAATTCGAGACATCTTGGACTCCAAAATTTCCAAATCAAAACTATACTACCTGATTGATTGGAAGGGATATGGACCCCAGGAGAGATCTTGGGAACCCTCAGAATATGTACATGCACCTCGTTTAGTCCGAAAATTTCATCGGGCTTTTCCCAACAAGCCAAAACCTCCGGAAAAGACAAGCTTGGGAGGGGCCTTGAGGGGGGGTACTGTCATGACCGCAGCCTCCAAGGAGTCAGGTTTCGCCCAACTGCCTCGGAAGCTGGGTCACAACTTCATTTTCAGGCACCCATCGGCTCCCATAGGGGCCTTATGGACCTTGTCCTGGCGCCAGTGGCGCCAGGCTCATAAGGGGACCCAGTCCCGGCACAGGACGTGCCGGGCTCATGATGTAAGGAATGGTGCTTGGGTGGACCTACCGGCTGCAGACCATGCTGCTCACTCCCCTGCAGGATGAAATCCTCATCCATCCATGGCTGGAACTACTTTACCTTCTGGGTGTGGCCAGCACCACTCCTTGGGACTGGATACTGGAACTATTCTGGAAGCTGGGACTTCTTACCTGGGCGAGGCTGCTGTGGAAGGAGACACCTAAGCACTCCAGTAGGACTATTTAAACCACGCCCGATCAGAGCAACGTGCTTCGCGTTATTCTGCAATAGCAGCAAGACGCTCACCGTGTCAGCTCCAGAGAATCTTCAACTTCTGCATCTAGGGAAGAGAAATCCGTAATCTTACCTTCTGAAATACCATCTTCGTCTTCTGCAGCATCTGAGAAGGGAAAAGAACACCAGGTTTGCACGAGATAACAACCAGCGCAGCACTTACCCAATCCATCGGTGCATCTCAAGCCACGGGCTGCAGCTTTCCATTTTTCGGCACCCTGTGGAAGCAAGGACACTGGTTAGTAACCATCGTGAAACTTTCCCTACCTGCGCTGCATTCTTCTCGCCTCCGCCGACGCTGCTACTCGCATCTGCAAAACAAAAGGACATCATTAAGAAATACAAAACTCCATCCATACGCACGTGTTTTGGGCAGCTCTCATCTTTCTCACTCCTCGGCGCATTCCTCGACATCTATTTTTCTACCCAGCTGCTTCTGCAACCTGAAAAAGGAAAAAAGACATTAAGAAGTGCTTTAAACTTCGAATTGACATTTTCTACTTACTTGCCTGCAATACCTTCGCCTTTCCATCGCTCTCCATTCAAGCAACCGCCGTTCGTGCTGCTAACGACGGCCTAGCTCCAAATCTTCATCCTCTGCAACCAAGAGGCTGGACAATTAACCAGTGAAGTAACTGGCTTCGGCGCCCCTGCACAGACGCAGGATGGAGAGCTCTGCTTTCACCCATATAAGGTGAGCACATTTAGCCTACGAACTACGTGGGGAGTACCAGGAAGGGGAGTCAGCTTGCCCAGTCAGGCATATACATCCTATTAACCCCTTGCTCTCCCAATTGCAGACACCTCACCCTTCAGATCAAGATCTCAGTGAGGAGAGGGCCTTTCCAGGGTGGCATTCGAGGCCTGCGCGTGACCCTAGAAGACTCCGAGAACCCCCAGCCCAGACCTGCGCCTCCGAGGGATTCAGGTGAGCGTTACATCTATTGCCAAGAGGAGGGGCCTCCTCTTCATACACTCCACTCCCGACGCAGAGCGTCGGCTGAGTGTTAGCAGACCACAACCTTAGTCTGCCATTTCCTTGCTAGAAAATCCCTGTACTGCTGTGCTGAAGCAGTGTTTCTACCATCTCTATTGCCAAGAGGAGGATTGCGGGAAGAAGGTGGCGTCTGCGTTCTACATAGGAGTGATTCCTTCAGCATTGACCGACGTGGAGAAAGGTATTGTTTGTTCACTAACTCCCGCTTTACAGTCATCCGTGCCATCCCCCCTTGCTATCCTTGAAGGCCCCCGCTGATGGACCCGAGATCCCCCCCCCCCCTTTGTCACCCTTGAAGGGCTTCCTGCGGACCCGATAGCCCTGTCCCTCAAGGACGGTGAATACGGTGCTAGGAGGAAAACCATTGTCTGGGAGGTTCCGGGGGACAGTGCACCCCAAAGCAAAAGTGCCCCAGGAGCCGGGTCATGAGTTTCCGTTGGAGTCACAAGACCTGTTTGTAAGTCTCAAGGGGGACAGGGAGGCGAGTACAAGCGAGGATTTTAGCACATCGGGGCCCGGCCCGTCAGAACTGGCCGAAGGAAGTGCGGATAGTGCAACTAAAGCAGTTGGAGGGAGGGGGCAGAGCACCCGGGAGTCTGAGTTGTCACCCATTATCTTCAAGGACGGGGCTGCAGGGTCAGACCAGACCAGCCAGGCCCGAGGGAAAGAAGTGTCACTGTTAAGCAACATATGAAACTACAGGCTGACCTTCCGCGAGCGAAGCCGGCAAAAAGAATGGTGGGGCCGATCCAAAAAAGTAGAAGTAAATCAATGGTGGAAGGAAGGACGTTGAAGTGGCACTTTAGAGGAAAGGTTGCCCCGCCACCTGCCCCACAGGGAAACAAGTTTACAAAGGGAGTCACGGAAGAATGCCTCACTAGGGAGAGCCAAAAGGAAGTATGGCTGGAAATCTCGGACGCTGAGCTACTGAGTGGCGTGGATCAGAAGGGTCCGCCTCGGGAGACGACTTCCCCAGTGCCCGCTTATAGTCTCGATGAGCTGGAAAATGTTCAATCATTACCGATGGGCATAGCGTTAGAAAAAGCCTGCATGCCTGATGCATATCAAAGGGGTTTAGAAATATCAACAAATCTTCCTGTGTCCTCGCCCAGAGCTGACTGGCGAGAAAATATTTTTACTCTACAAATGGGGGAAGAGGTAGTAAAAGCTGGCATGTCCAGCGGGACTGGCCCTGTGGTTGAGAAAGACAGGCAACGGCATACAAGTAAGAGAGAGATGTCCCCCATAAGCCTCCAGCCGGATGAGAACATAGTGGCAGTGGATGAAGTCCACCCGGAACCCTGTGGGCAAAAGAGGGCAGCCGATGGCGAGGATGGAGTTCTAACATTTTTAGAGTCCCACAAGGCAGCATGGCAGCAGGGCAGTGTCTTCCCCCCAGTGTCCCTGAACGACAGGCAGCTCCCCAGAGGAGAGAAAAGACCAATAGGATCGGTGGAGGGTGACCAGTCCATCCGGGTGAGGGCCCCTGAAGAAACGCAGAAATGTTGTGGGGCGTGTCGAGGGGAAAGGTGGGGGAGCCCCAATCCTTCCAGGAGCCATGCAAAGGGGGGTTAAAAGCCTAAAAGATCTCGCTAAACTACAACGGGCTGAGGGGGATCTGTGATAGCCCTCTGGAGGAAGGTGACGACCTAGAGATGGAGGCCGTTACCGGTGATTTATTGGATAAAAGGGAAAAGGTGGGCCCTGGCGTCAAGCAAGATGGGGGATGTACCAAGTCCCCGGAGCAGGCCTTTGAGAAATGTAACCTGGAGGAACAATGTGCTAAACTACAGGCGGCACTGGGTTTAATTGTTTCAATCACCCTTTTGCCCTTCCTCAAACTATATGAATCACTGAACGAAAACTACAGGGACCAGTTCACACTCATGGCGCTGATGCAATCCAAGGTAATCTTTATTGAGTCCCACATTGAGGGAGCAACGGAAAAAAGAATGAGAGAAAAGGAGTGTGAGGGTGTCATCCTTAACATTTTATTTGACCGTCTCAAAGATGCAAGGGAGGACAAAAAATAATTTCTGGCGTGCTTTAGAGACACCATCAGTCTGATGAAATCTCAAGACTTGAGCGAAAAGAAAAGAAGTGTCTCAGTCCACACCAGTACTGAGCCAGCTGTGTTGGTGGCTAATGAGGATGGGGATCTGAGGATGGAGGGTGATAACCCCGACAGACGGGAGGGTAGCAACCCTCCCCAGGACCCGCCTGAAAGGGCAATAGAATCATGCCTTGCTACCAACTCGAAATGCAATGAAGGAGCATCAACATCAGCCGATGTTTGGAAACCCAAGGAAGGGGCATTAACACCGGCTGATACGATTGACGTGTCCGTTCACAGGTCTGTAGGGTTACCAAGACACGTGAGTCTGAGCCAGTTCCCTATTTTCGCAACCGAGGGGCAAGGATCGATAAAAAACTGCTGACAAAGGGGCAAGAGGTAAAACAGCAACTGCCAAAAAAACCTCTAAAAAACTTCAGAAGAATAAACCAGCATCAGGGTACGGCACCAGAAACTTTATTAGAAACATGAGAACAGTGTCTGAAGCACTGCAAAGAGCAGCTGTTGTAAGGCCCCTAGGCGGGGGTGCTAGGTTTAAGGCACCTGCTCCCATGGAGATCAAGGCTGGAAAAATCAGCAGCGTGTCGATAGGATCCAGCTGTCGACATATGAAGGCTACGAGACAGATTCAGCTGAGGGCTCTGAAGTGATTATCTCCTCCATGGATGAAGGGGATGACGAACCAACTGAACCAGTGGACACTAAGGACATAGTGGGATTTAGAACACTGGAAGAGTAAAGGGTAAGAATTGAATCTAAACTAAGAGCACCCTTGCAGCAACCCAACATGATGGAAATATTGGTCGTATGATCTAGACAAGACCGACACTCTTGCCTGGGGAGCAAGGAGACACGAAATAAAGTCAGGCAGTGGTTTCCCCCGGTTCTAAACAGCAGGGTGGGAAGCCGAGTTCAAGTTGGGAGGAGAGGAGTGTTTATCCTAAAGTGTTCCTGGAAAGAGTGCTGAAGGCTGATGATGGCCTGATTTTGAATCACGCTAACATAATGGCACTCTTGCACAATGTTCCTCAGTTGAGAGTAATTGAACACAAGGATATCCGGCTCGAAGATTTCATAAATGAAGAGGAAAACAGGCTGTGCCTCTATATGACCACCAAGGCAATAACCCTGTTGCTAAATGCGATAGATCAATTGAGGGCTTTGATTTAAACAAGGGAGTTGGGGCCTTGGGAGAGGGGAGAAGGCCGGTAGCAAATATCACAAGGACGAGGGGCCTGGATCCAGTGTGTGTGGTCCGGCCGGGTGAGGACAAGTCCTCTAAACCCATTAGACTTTCACCAAGGCGCCCGCTTGGCCCAGGAAGCCCTGACGATCACATAAATGGCAGGAAATGAACTCTACCACCCTCTTCAAAGACTAAAACACCGGAATCTAGAATTACCAAGGAGGAATCGTAGGACTGGCTAGCTAGAACACTAGCTTCGCCAGTTAGAAAATAGACCGACAACCAGGATCCACAAAGGAGGATGAAGATAGGCTCTTGGAACACCAGAGGGTTTGTTCACCTGTTTCAGTACATGGACTCAAGGCTAACTGCCTTGGATGTTCTGTGTCTCCAGGAATCCTGGCTGAGAGAAATTCCCTATTCGGATGGTTACATGGGTTTCCTGAACGAGGCTGTAAAAGGAAGGAGCGGGAGACCTACATCGGATCTGCTCACCTTGCTTAATAATAACATTGCCGGAAAAGTGGTGAGAGTTATACACCAAACCCCTTGATGCAAATCGTTTTAATTAAGTCACAGGAGTTCCAAAGGTCAAAAGAAGGGGTGTTGATTATTTTCAACTTATATTGGAATTCAAAAGCTAAAGGTGGGAAGCGATTCCCAGAGACAGTCACGAAATGGATCGACGACTTAAGGTCTGAGCTGGTCAAAACCAAAAAATACTATGTGGGGACTTGAACATCGATGGCTTGGGGACTAAGACCGCTCAGGCAATGGCTAGAACTCAACAGGAAAAAAACCTTAAGAAGCCAGAAATGGTTAAGAGGAAATGGAGATCAGGGACCTACATGTTGAATGGACAAGTGGAGGGTGATCTGCCTGGGGCCAAAACATGGTACTCAGGCCTTCATAGTACTATGTTGGACTATTTTTTTGTCGATGAAGTTACCTTCCATAGGGTGAACTCATTGAAGATTCTCCCCACCAAACATAGTGACCACTGTCCTTTGATCCTAACCTGTTCAGGGCCCCCGCAATTGGCTCTTGAACCAAAATGGAAAAATCGCTGGGGATGTAAGGTACTCCTTGAGAACAGAAGTAACATACTAAAGATTGACACGAGAACACTGCCAGCATTATCTGCGTGCCTGTCAAAATGGCAGGCAATGCCAGAACAGGGCCTGGAGTACGAATCCCGTTTGATGATGTTCAGAGACATCCATGGGGGCAGGGGAAAAGGTGGCCCAAAGAGAAAACACATCTATGACACAGACTCAGCCGACAAAAAACATCAGCTATTAAAGGAGTTGAGGTCATTAAAGGCGGTCCCACTTATTACGAGGCTGGAAAAAAGAAGGAACTGAAGAGGTGAAATGGGAACTGGGTCAAGTCACAAAGATTTAGCCAGTACCAAAAAGATGGCGAAGAAATGATGAGAGCAATAAATGCTAAGAACACTATTTATTTTTGGACTCTCTTGAATGGCAAAGAGTGTGACACTGGGGCAGGTTAGCTAAATCCCATACAGGAAGCTAGCTGGGCGAAATACTTTGAAGCATTGTATGGGCAAAAAAACAGCAGGTTTTCAACCGTCGGATTTCAATCCTGTAACTCACCCTGGCTCATCACTATCGACAGGGAGGAGATAAAAAGCATCATTGCCAAAGCAAGTTCATCAAGAGCACCAGTCACGACGGCTTGACAAATTTCATTCTCAAATCAGTGCCGGAGGTCTAGGCGGACTGTTGCACAGAATTGTTTGGGAGAATAATTCAACTAGGGAGAATCCCAGCATCGTGGAAAAAGGCGGTAGTTTTACCAATCTATAATAAAGGGGACAGGGACAGAAGTAATCCCAAGAACTACTGCCCAATTTCTCTCCTGGATGTTCCTGGAATTTTTTTTTGCTGGGATCCTACTAAAAAGACTGAAAGAATGGATCATGATAACAGGAAACTTTGATCAAAGACAATCAGCTTTTATAAACAACGTGGACTGTGGGTTGAATCACCTTCTGATTAGCTTCATAAAAAGAAAGATCCCAAAATAAAATAAAAAATTGTACATGGCTTGTATAGACATGGAGGCAGCTTTTGATTGTGATGAAAGAGGCAGCCTATGGTCAAAACAGAAAAACTAAGGCTGCCCAAAGGCCCTCTGGGAACCGATCAAAGAGCTACATACAGGAACCACCCTGTAGATGTGGTTGTACCAGTCTGGAAACTTAACTAAGGAAATTGAAAACTGCAGGGGATTGAAACAAGGATGCCCCTGGCCCCAATTCTGTATAATATTTTCATAAATGATATGAAGGAGATCCTTAAACCAGAAAGATCCTGTTCACCAAAGATCAACGGAGTGCCAATGGGGCACTTGTTATATGCGGACGACTTGGTTCTCTTGGACCGTACCCTGGTGGACCTCCAGAGAAAACTGGATGCCCTACAAGCCAATGTAGATCAGAATGGGCAAAAGATTAACATAGGGAAATCCGAGATCCTGGTGATAAAAAACTCAAGAGCAAAGATTAAAAGATTTTTCTTTTGGACTCTGGGGAATAACATGCTAAAAACAACATAATCAAACTGGTATTTAGGAATTATGATTAGCTCAGACAGGGGAGACAAGCCATGGATGGCAAGTCTCCTTGGGAAAACTAAACAACTAACAGCCCTTGGCCTGATAATAGGGATAACATTTGGTAAATTCTCTCTTCAACCTATAATCAACTTCTATAATCAGAAGGTATCCCAGCCCTAACATACGCTGGAGAAGCAGGCCTGAATTTTCCGAGAGAGTCATGGGAAAAGCTTGGAAGTCGTTTTCGGAAGAGGATCTTGAGGCTCCCAAATGTGGTGTCAGGAAACCTGATCAATCAATATCGGTGGTATGTTGAACCCATCATGTAGTGAGCGAGGTCTTGCTACCAATGCAACTCTCAGGTGTAACAATGAACAGACTGAGGGTTCAGTTGATCGAAAGATTGGACACACTGGAACCCGATGGCTGCAAGGCAAAATGTAGGGTCTAGGTCAACAGTACCATGAATCAAACAGATGCCAAACCCGACTAACCTGAGACAATGAACAATAATCTCTGTATGGAACAATGCTGTACCAGTATCTCGACCACCATAGATGGTAGCAACTCAGTTGATGGAATGCGGCACCAGTGTTTAAGATGTATATATGGCAAGCACTGCAACAATGAGAATGGCAGGAAAAAGTGGAAATACAAGTCTTACCAGAGTGACCAAAGAAACAGTTCTGCACCAGGAGCGTTGATGTGAAGTAACAAGTCCCTAGAATCAAGTATCCCCTGGGTGTTGATAGGAGAGAACAACCCTATACCGCCTGCACGAGGACACCTAGTGGCCAGGAGTGCTGTAAGGCAGTCTCTAGTCCCAGCACTAAATCCCCTCTTCCCGCCGGCACGGGGATGCCTAATGTTGATCCTGAGTGCAAACAAGTCCCTAGACTTAGTACAAAATCACAAATCCAAAGGGAACAGATGAGCAGTCCGTGTCGGTAACAAACGAGCCAAGGAAACCGAATCTTGAAGCGAGAATCAATCCGTGAGAAGTCAGTGAAATTTCAACAGTGAGCAGGTATCCAATTAAGGGCGAGACATGCGGAAATCCAAATAAACAGGCCAGGGTCAAAATACGGAAGTCCAAGAGTCCAAACGCTACTGCCGAAATGAAATAATGGGATCAGAAGCGCAGGTTCGGAGTTCGGGGCGGCACTTTATCGCAGAGTCTTTGCGATGCAGCTCACACATGGTCGTGGCCGCAGCGTAGCACGTGATTGATGGTGCGTCACGGGCCACCATTGCCATGGCAACCCCCACTGCGCACAAAACAACGTGCCGTGGCGAGGGAAGCCTGGACAGACAATGTTCCGAACACCGCCCCGTCTGTTTGACCCCAATCTTCGGAGGGTACATCTTGACAGTAAGGATCTCCTATGACTATGTGCCGTATTGCGCGGCGGTGGTGATAAATGCTGTATCCTGACATGCGGTTCCAATGGTAGTGATTAGGCACGAGTTGGGCCTATACTCATTACATGTGCGTATACTATGGAGACCCCTGGTGACATTTCGGAAGGTGATAGGCCCCAATTGCCAAGGAAGATCAAGGAAGAGGGCATGACTTTCTGGCCATTAAACCAGTGGAGGGATGCATGTCTGGACATTTTGTCTAAACTAGACATATCAGTGGAAACCCTGTGCAGTAATCCAGGGAAAGTAAAGCGGTCCTTACTGGTAGCAGACTGGTCTGAAACGGAGGCAAGGCACGCTAAATCTAAGTGTCATACACGTCTAAACTGCTCATAGGCTTGCCGAACATTATCCCGGAGTACTTAAAGAAATCCCCCTGCCCAAAGCACAGGGATTTGTTCCTGAGTTCTCAATTAAACCTGCAAAGAACAAAGGAAGTGTTATTCAATTATGGCCTGGCAAAGGACAAGTGCTGGTTTTGTCGACAAAAGGAAGAATCCCTACGACATTTGATATTATTTTGCCCTGAGCTGGCAAAGGAGAGAACTGTCCTGCTGCTTGAGAAATTGGAGAAAGCAAATGACTTGGACGCTGAAGCGTGGTGTGAAACCTTTTATGGGGGACTCAGTAGATCTGCCTCTAGAGGTTTGGGATTGTTTTTGGAGGTGGTTTTTGGGAGAAAGTGGGACGTCGTGCTTAAAGGCTAAATAACTTTTGTTTTAGTTGGGGACAGGACACAGTTTTGTTGGCCAAGAGATAACTTTTATCGGGAATACATTGTATGGGAGGGATACTGGCAGGAGGGTAGAAGAGGGATCTCCTAGACGATTGGGAAGGTGGGTGTTGTTTCATTAATTTAGCCTGGTTTGGTTTTACTGGAAGTGTTAAATCATCTCTTGGCTTTGGAAGTTTTATGGAAAGCAAAGGTTTGTTTATTTTTATTTTTTTATCAAGCACTTAGTGATATAAAAATAGAGTGCCTGAGGAAAGGAGGGCATGTTGGATAGCTCTACATTATGAAAAATGGTGGTAGTAGCTGGGGCACAGCAGACCAGGTTATAAATACCTTTTATAGTGTGTAATTAATGTGATCGGTAGAGGAGCCTCTGAGGCCAGGGGCGTTGACCAAGCAAGTGGGAGAATAATGGTAAGCTGAACGCTTTCTAGATAGTTATAGACTGGTCAGTTGGATTTAAGGCAAGTATGCATGATGGTGGGTTAGCTGCAGTACGATTCTGTATTAGTATTCACTGAACTATAGAGCATTGTCTGGGATCTTGGGCGCAGCTCTTGCTGGATAATATAAAAATGTTGTGAATTACTAATTTAATCAAACCTCTGTCTGGTCAGCACCCAAAGGGAAATGAATTGATGAGATTAGGCTTTCTGTGTGGAGAAGAGTAGATTGGAGAAGTACATTTTAAGTGGTTAACCTGAGAAGGGACATGGGTAAGTAAATTCATACAACCTAATGCAACACCCCACTAACTATGTTAGTTGGGCTTTTTCAGAAAGAAAAAAAACAGCTCTGCAGCCTGTGTCACAGATATCACTTTGCTTCTTTGAGACAGTTCAAGGGTTTTCATTTTTCTTTGTGTGGCCTAAGGCCATCCCTCACTCTGTCGTTTTATCACTCTCCTCCCTAACCCAAGCATCCCTGGTTAGTGCTACTGAATATTGACCCCTACTGTCTAATCACTGTCTTATACTATGGGTGATTCCCTAAATGCCAGCTACCTAATCTCCCTCAGGGGCTTCTTAACTCTCCCTACGCTAACCAAAGGTTAGTGTTCGTTTGGGAACTGGGGTTATGCCTTACACTTAAAGTGTGTGATGTTACTTTTTTTCCAACTCCAATGTTCTTCTCCAACACTACTACTATCCTCTTACTAGTACTCTTACTCAAACAACTGCCCTTTTACTCTATACCATTCCCTTCACATTTCCTCCTTATCCTAACCTCTACTAATTCTCCACACAAACACGCACACCCATACTGCAGAACCACTTCCACTCCTAAGCCAATTTCTTACATGCTGCTCGATTCTCCTCCACACCCTGCTGCTTTCTCCATTCTCCTGCTGGCCTCTTGGTCGTCCTCCACTTCTGTCTCTGACCTCACCTGAAAAACCCACACTTCCTGCATCCTGTCCCCTGCTTAAATCTCCCTCCACCTATGAAGATGTCACCGTTCCCAGGCCAAACTAGCCCTGCCTTCCCCACCCAGGGCATGTATATTTGAGGGAAAATATTGAAAAGGATGCTAAGCCCCCTGCCTCTTTCCTCAACATGTTCTTGCAGCATACTACAGCCTATGGCCTGGAAAGACAAATATTCATGTCCTTGTTGCTTGCCCCGCTTTACAGAGCCTCTAGGTTTGTTTCCCCTGGGAGGGTGGAAGCCATCCTCTACTTTCGTTCCCCGGTGGTCTAAGTGCTGCGTAAGCTCGCTGGACCAGCATGGCAGACCCGCAAGTTCTTTGGGATTTCCATTTACCGGCGTGGTTGTCTTGTGTGGCTTGGGTTCTCCCCGCTATGGAGCATTGCAGCCTCGGGTATTAGTTTTGCTCTGTGGCTCTCTTTCTCAGCAGCCATCTGGCAACCACTCTAATATGCAATTTAAAAGAAATACACTGGGCAGTTTGTTTCAGGAGGTAATACTGCAGATCAGGGTCTGCAAGTAAACATGCTCGCACAAGGTGGAGGGGCAGGAATTGGGGCCCTCTCTGCTATCACTGTCTACCTCAGTGGCAGGACTGTCTCATGGTCTCTCCTTACTCTTGGGCTGATTAACTTGATAGCTAAGTTGGAAATAGGTAAATGAACTCATGTGAATAAAGTAATCTCTCCCTACCTAATGTAGTGAACCAGAAGGAGCACTCTGATGCAACAAGGACATTTTAGTGATCTTTATTTCTTAAAAAGAAAGAGAATGCCTTTCCAACACCTTGGATGTTCCCTTCATAGCCAAATGAAGGTGCTCCTATACAGTTAAAGTTCACAAAATATTATGTCCTCCGTCCAATGAGACATTCCTGTCTGTGCCAACCACTGATTTATAACTAACTCAGTATCTTTCCTTTAGCCATATTTCTCCATTCTTTGTCTCAGGGTTTTCCAAAGTATAAAATCCTGTTAGGCACAAAGTCAATATACAATATTTCTCCTCTTATTACTGTTCTCATAAATTACCCTCTGCAGCTCTTGATATAGGATGGAGGCTTTCATCTGTGTAAACCTCCAATATCGTTTCCTCTTCTTCTCACACTCCTTGTGGTATTCTCTTCTCGTTTTCCCTTTACGTTTAAACACTTGCAATACTGAGAATTTCATTCTGAATATTGGTTTCCTCTTTAGGTATCTGAGGCCACTCCTCCTGGGACCTTTGATTATATTCTCCTCTTAAATGTCTCTGAACTTCATGAGGTCATCTTTGAATGAACTCATTTGGTTTCTCATATTCTTTACTGATAGACTTCCAATATTTAGCAATAGTTATCTTTTTCCATACTCCTGGGCTCTCCCAACATAGGGTTCTTGCTTTCTCAACTTATCATATTCGACATGACAGTCAATTTGATAGCGTTCATCTGCTCTCCGTAGCTTCCACCTTCTCAGAATCACCCTGGTACCTGCATTCAGCATGGATTGATTCACCGGCTCGGCTTCGGGATGTATACGCTACGGTTTCTCGTTGCGTCAGTTTCCTCGCTTTTCTTGTGGGCATACTCTCCACTTGCCGTGCTTTCTGGATGCTCAACACAGGTTTGCCGAACGTAGGCTTCGTTACCGCTAAGGTTTCTACCTTCTTCGCTGGGACCCCGACCTGCCACTTACTGTCCCATGGCAACGCCACCATTTGAGGGTCTGCTCACCTTCAGACATACAACGGCTTCCTTGCTGCTCTCTCAGCCAGGCTCCCATCATCTTTGCTCCGCTTTTCCTATTGCACATATCTCATCGACTCTGCGGCTAGATTTTGCTCCGCCCTTCCTGGCTGTAGATAAATCAGAGGGTTTCCCCGGCGTATTGCTCTCGCTCCCTTCTGTATCTGGCTTCTTCCTTTTACAGATTGGCTTGTGGGAAAAGGGGCATGTCATTTCCATTCATGGTTTGTCTTCAGTCCAGCATTACCTGAAGCCATTAGATCTGAGTCCACATTAACAATGTTTGTGGGCAGTCCCATGTAAAGATATTGAAGCGGAGTCACTCCAAGTGAGGTCCCACTTGCCCAGATCCCAGGTCTTGCTAAGCGGGCTCACCTCCCTTGCAACAATGAGGCTGGCTCCCTTAGATTCGTCACACTATATATAAGATTTAGGACTTGCTGAGGGAGCAGGAACTCACTGGGTGATTGAGGAATAAATTAAATAGCATTGTTTGTTTAGGGAGTCAGTTGGTCAATTTGCAAGCAAAAGAAATAGAATGAAGCATTATCTGGTTCAGTCAGTTGGAAGAAATTATTGTTGGTTCATTTTGGCTACTGACATTGTCGAGATGAAACATGGCTCATATACATATAGGTATACATATTGTAAGGGTGCAGAAGGAAGAGACTGACACACAGGTGTCATGGTTGTTGGCATTAATGTTTATTATACCAAAGAATAAAGAGAAAACATACCTTTCCTTAACTATAAGAGGGTTTTCCCTACCTAATCTGACATACTAAGGATTCAGTCAGGAGGTCCACTTAAATCAAGAGTCCACCGTCCTGTGTCAAAAACCTACTTCTGTTCCTTACACTTCTAACTAAACTAAATCGCTCCCTTCTTCTGGACATCAGATCACAGTACCATTCCCTTTGGTGGGATCTTTACCCGAGGGAAAGCAGCAAAGTTTGCAGTTCAAACTCAAAAGGTAATGTTTCCGTTCAAACATCAACATTCCTTATTGCCCATAGCTGTTTCTTCACTATTGGGTTCCTGGAGAATGCCCCCCTTCTCCTGGTATCTTGCTCTCAGTGTTTTCACAATGCCAAGGGAATGACCCTTCCTCTGACCTTCATTGGCTTTGTTCTGACACACTCTTGGCTTTTACTTTTACTTCCACAGTTCAAAACACCAGGGGGAATGTCTCCATTCCCCTAGCCTTTTTTCAGGCTCACTTTACAGTTCACAACATCAGGGGCAATGTCTGCCTTCCCCAGGCCTTTTCTCAGGCTTAATTTACAGTTCACAGTATCAGGGGAAACAACTCTCTTCCTCTGGCCTCTTTCTATGATTTTGTACCTTTCGCCCCAACGTAAACTTGACTGACAGTCTTGTGGGTGCAGGGTCCCAGACCCATAGGATTCTCTTCTGATAGTGTGGCAGACCTGGTTCACTAGCCTGTCAGGTACATCGACTATGACGATGACTGGCAAATTTTCCTTCTTGAGGGTACCAGTCTGGGGTTTGCTGAAGCTCTCCAGTTGGTCTTGGGCTGGTCTGTGTTCCCTTTCGGGGTTCTCACGGCTTCCCTTGCCTTTTCGAGCACTGCAGCGGCTCTGCAGCGTTTGGTGATATGATATGGCATTTATAACGCGCCTATACACAAGTGTTTCAAGGCGCGATGAGGCAAGGGAGGGGAAACAGAGGGTGGACAGACAACGAGCCTACTAGGCCAGGTGTCATTCAGATCGTGCAAGTGCGTGGGAAGGGGGCAAGGGACAGTGCAGTACAAGAGAATAGTTAACAATAAGTAATAGCCAGCAAATGGCAAATGCAGGGCTAAGTGCAGACATCGGGTGTCACATAAGGTGTCAGGGGCTGGTAGGGGACTGTAGGGATACAGAAAAGTCCCCAAGTGCAGGGATTGCCAGGCGGGCAGTGCAGGTGTGTGACGCTGGCAGGGGATGGACCTGGGCCAGAGAATCAGAGGGTGTCCAGGTAGCCAGTGCAGTACCGGTTACAGCCAGGAGGTCAGCAGAGGAGAGGAGGAGAAAAAGCAGAAGCAAAGAGAAAGGTTTTGAGGTGCTTCCGGAACCGGCGATGATTCTCCTCGAGTTTAAGGGAGGCTGTTCCAGAGGGAGGCACCAGCCGAAGAAAGAGATCTACCACCAACTCGTTGCTTGGAGAAGCGACTGACCCTGAGGGAGTTGGAGGCGGATGAGCGAAGAGCTCGAGAAGGAAGATATTTAGGAAGAAAGAGTTGAAGGTATTGAGGACCCATGCCCCAGAAGGCATTGTGGACAATGCAGAGGGTTTTGAACTTAATCCTTGCAGCCACTGGGAGCAGTTCAGAGTTTTCAGTCCTGGAGACATACAATCCCTGGGCTTGAGGCCAAGGACAAGACTCGCAGTCCTGTTCTGGATGAGTTGAAGAGGGCGGAGAGTAGAAGCAGGCAGATTTAGTAAGAGGCTGTTGCAATAGTCCAGCCTAGAGAGGACCAGAGCTCTGGAGACAGTGAGCTTCTGGGGGAAGGGAGAGGAAAGGAAGAATACCTCTGAGAAGATGCAGTTGGTAGTGGGACTTCTTAAAGACGTCAGAGATGTGAGGAGAGAAGGAGATGTGGAGTCGAAGATGACCCCAAGGTTTTTAGCCTTGCAGGTGGGAGAAGGAAGAGGGCCAAGAGAGGCCGGCCAGGGAGATGCTGGAAAGGAGGGAGCGGGTGTGCCGATGAGGAGAATATCAGTCTTAACGGAATTAAGACAGAGGTCATTGGCAGCACACCACTCCTGGATAGCAGACAGACAGTCAGAGAGGAGGGGAGGAGAGGAGGAGGCTGAGGGTAGCCTGACAATGAGCTGAAAGTTGGCGCAGAGAGTGGTGATAAGGTGGGAAAGGAGTGCCAGGTATTGGTTGAACAGCCAGGGAGAGAGTTTAGACCCTGGGTGACACCACAGGTAGAGAAAAAGATAGCGGAGAGGAAGGACCCAAGTTGGACCTGGGAGGGTCGGGTAGAGAGGAAAGAAGTCAGCCATGCCAGAGCCTGACCAGTGATACCCAGGTTATCACGGAGACTGTTGAGCAGGATGGCATGGTTGACAGTATCAAAGGCAGAAGAGAGATCAAGCAGGATGTGGACGCCAGGGGTGTTAGAGTTGAGGTTGGAGAGCAGGTCTTCACGGATGTTCAAGAGAGCATTTTCCGTGCTTCTGGCAGCTCTGAAGCCAGATTGATGGTCATGAGGACAACCAACAGATTCAGTGTGGATATTAAGCTGGGAGATGGCTAGTTTTTTCTGGGAGCTTGCCCAGGAAGGGAGTGATGGAGATTGGGCGATAATTAGCTGGGCAGGAGGGGTCGGCAGAGGGTTTCTTAAGAAGAGGGTGCACAAGGGAGTGCTTCATGGGGATGGGAAGACTCAAGTGGCGAAGGAGTGATTGCAGAAATCAGCCAGGGCAGTAGCCAAGGACTTGATAGTTTTGGAGGAACAGGGGTGAACCTGCTTCGACAAAACTTTCATAGATCTGACTTGTCTAGAAACCTCATCTGCGGAGAACAGGGGAAAGGCAGAAGAAGAGCAGGGAGTAGGGGTGCGGGGGGATAAGAAGAGAGTGAGGACAGGATGTCCTGAGTTTTAGAGATGAAGTGTGAGGCCAGTGCCGTGCAGAGGGCCTGTGAAGGGACAGGAGAGGTAGAGACTGCTGCAGGATTGGCCAGTTCCTCGCAGATTTTAAAGAGTTCAGCCGAGTTGTTAGATGCCGCAGAGACGTGGGTTTGGATATGAGTTCTCTTCTTGGTTAGGACAGAAAGCCGGTATTGCCTTTGGAGCAGGCAGCAGGCCAGTTTGTCAGAGGATGTACATGAAGCACGCCATTTCGTCTCAGCCACCCTGCACTTCCGTTTTAGGGTGACAAGGTCAGAGTTATACCAGGAGTTGCACTTGACTTTGGGCTTCAGTCGGATTCTTATGACGGGGGCCAGGATATCAAGAGTATCAGATATAGCAGAGTGGAGCGTGGAGAGGACTGTTAGAGTGGGAGTCAGCCAAAGGGAGTGGGGGGGAGAGAAGGTGGCGGCGAAAGCCTCAGCTGACACGCCCTTCATGGGTCGGATGACCGAGAAGGTGGGTGGCAGTGATGGAAGTGGCTTGGCCTGAGGGTTAGGGAGGGTGAGGTGGGAGGAGAGGAGAAAGTGGCCAGCAGCATGCGCGTCTTCACCTGCGCGCACGGTTCCCGGGTTTCTCCCGTCTGGACCTCTGCTGTTCTGCTTAGCCAGATGGTCCTTCCACGCTGGACCATTCACAGGCACCTCTGTCCACTCAGTAAACTTGTTTGCAAGTCCTTCAATTCATCGGCCTCTCAAACTTTCCCCACGCTTGTGGTTCCTCTTAGGAGGGCTGCACTTTTCTTCCTGTTTTCCCTCACTTGTTTTGAATGTGACTTGACCAATAGCAATTCGGGAACCACTGGACCGTTCACTAGTGGTTCCAGGAGTGCTCTTTGCCTCTGCAATGACTCTGCGTCTTGGTTCCTGTGATATATTTCTCCCTTTGGTTGCCTAGATTCTTTTTCGTCCCAGTACTTATGATTTTAGTCACATGACACATATACATGGGGTGACAAGGCAAAGGTGGGGTAGGTGAGGGGGGTTGGAGTGGTGTATGCCGCGTTCTCCTTGGATAGCAGTTTCTGCTCCGTTAGGGGGAAGGGGTCCCTACCCATGAGATCTTCCAGCTGAGTACCACCCCCAAGGGGATTATCGTGTAGCAGCCTCACCTCCCTTGCCTCATTGGAAGGAGCTACCCTTTGGCGAGAAGTGATGAAATCCAAGGATTGGTCACAATATGTACACACGTGTACATATTTTAAATTGCAAGCTACTAGCCAGTCATAAAGTTAAAAGGCTTGTAAAAACCCTTACACTGAAATGTGAACGCAGAATAAGCCATGTCACACATGACGCAATGCCACCCAGTAGCCATCACCGAAAGCTCATCTCCAGTTCAGAGCCAAACAAGCAAACCACTGTGTGTATACAAATGAGCACAAATGCAAGCCTTTATAGCCGTAGGATTGTGGCTATAAAGCACAGGCAGAGCAGTGCTATTGTAAACATAGCTTCCTCAACCCAAGACATAACGTTCACAAGGCTGCAGATAACATGCATACCGGTTTCACCCTAATTATGGATCATCAATGCAGTATAGCCTTTTGACAGGAGCATTAGGGCATGTGTAGCAAACGGCAAAGTTATGATGGGTTGAAAAAGGCTTAAACAACCCTTCCACCTGAAATGTGAAAGTATAATATATCACAGGGTTAGCGATAGCGATCATGTAGCTATGGACAGTTTGGTCTCTCCGTAGGAAGAGCACTTATTGGGTGACTTTGGGTGCTGTTTGAATTTGTATGAAACTAGACAAATATAGACCCGACTCTGATTTTTAATTTTGGGTAGAGTTTGGTGTGTTTTTTTTAAAGGGGGCAAAGTTATAGCAAGGGTTCTAAAATGTTTGAAATCCAGATTGGCTTGAATGGGGACATCATTTGTCACACCTACAGCCTGTACCGCCAGACAGTTTTTCTCCAAACTTGCATCTGGAGCACAGGCCTGGTCCTGAAAGCATGCTTTTGTAAATTTTGTGTTAATCATTCTAGCGTATTTTTTTGGGATAAAACATTTTTTATTGTTTTGAATCATAAAACACAACAATCACAAAAACAAAAGGGACCAGCATGTCCAATCAAGGGCTAATAATAGTACCTGCATCACTGATCATCAAAATCATTTCCCACAGCCCTCTACATCTTTGTTCGGAGTCCTACCGCCTGCATTGTATATTCTACGTTCTATCATAGCAGATAGGTCCATGTCCATTACCCATTGCTCCAGCGTCGGGGACTCCGGGACTCCCCATATTTGTGCAATGTTGCACTTCATCAGTCCCGCTGCCGTGGTCAAAAGCAGCCTTTCCCACTTGTTAGGAGCGCTCCCATCTTGTATGCCCAGGAGAAATACTTTTGGGTCCAGTGGTATAGTGCGGCCAAGGAGTCTAGTGAGTTTGTTGCAGCATGCATTCCAGAAGGTTTGCATCCGGGAGCATGCCCATAGGACATGAAAGAAAGTTCCCTCTTCCTCTCTACACCGGAGACAGTTTGGGTTCAGAGCCCGTTTCCACTTATGTAGGATCGTTCTAGGGTAATACTCTTATGTAGGATTTTTAGCTGCACCGCCGAAGCCTAGAGGAAATAGCTACCTCCCGCGGGTGCATTAGTACCTGAATCCAGTCCTCTGGGTCTATCTCTCCTATATCCACCTCCCATTTAGCTTTCAATCTCGTCAGTTCAGGAGTAGCGAAGGATGTGATAGCATTGTATAGAATGGAAGTGCATCTGGTGGGGATGTATGCTGGCAGCATGTTACGTTCTATTGGTGTATAGTCCGGGACAGTGGCATCTGCCGGTATACGAGTTTTCAGGGCATGGGCCAGTTGTAGGTAATGGTACTGTTCGGCACCCGGGAGCTGGAATCTTAATTGCATGTCTTCAAAGGAGGTTAGCTTCCCCTCTTCAAGGATGTTTTCAACCCTCAAAATACCAGCCCCTACCCATCGGGGCCATGGCTCGAGTTTCCTGATTTCCTTTAAGTTACTATTTTGCCATAGGGGTTGTACAGCGGTTATTTTATTTTCCCATCCTACAAACACGTGTGCTTGTCTCCAAACACTGACCATGTGCGCCGCAGATGTGGGGGGTGGGGGGGTCTCGCGGGAGTTTGATATAATAGGTGGAGTGGGTCTGTGTCGTGCATGGCGGCAATTTCAGCCCTTATGGGGGGCAGTTCCCGGTCCCCATGAAGCAGGTCGTTGACCACCGCAAGTTGTGAGGCCCAGTAATAGGTTTGGAGGCGGGGCACCCCTCTCCCTCCCTCCCAGATCGATCTTTGGAGCATGGTCAGTGCTATACGTGGTTGGCCTCCTCCCCATATGAGTTCCCTGAGGAGGATCTCTACCCAGTCAAATTCGGGGTCTGGGATCCTGAGTGGGGCGTTCTGTAAAACGTATAGCAATCTTGGCAGGGTCATCATTTTAAAGAGTGCGGCTCTACCCATGAGTGTCAGGGGGGGAGTTTCCAGTGGTGTCCTTTGCTACCAAAGCGGTCAATGATCGGGTGGAAATTGTGTGTTACATAGTTAGGTCTCCGGATAACCAAATTCCTAGGTACCGAAAGCCGTGCTGCTCCACTCGGTACGGGCAGTTGGCCAGTATTCCACCCTTCACCGGAAAGAGAACGGATTTCCCCCAGTTAATTCTCAGTCCGCTAAATTCACCAAAGCGGATGAGCATCTGTGTTAGTATTGGGCAGGTTCGGGCTGGATCCCCCAGATATATCAGGAGATTGTCTGCATATAGAGAGATCCGATCTTCATGCCCCTCAGGCCATCTAAATCCCGTCCAGGCTGCGTTCTGGCAGAGCCATTGGGCGAGTGGCTCAATTGCGAGGGCGAATAGGAGGGGTGAGAGGGGGCATCCCTGCCGCGTACCCCGACTGAGTGGAAAAGACTGGGAGGGCTATCCATTCACCCTGACCTCTGCTTTGGTATGTGTATAGAGTAGTTGCACACATCTTATCTTTGTACACAAAATTATCCCTGCTATCCTTGACACCCTCGACTCTCTGCCAGAAAATCTTGACCCTAGTACCCTAGTTCAAGAATGTAACAATATCATGCTCTCCACCATGGACAGAATTGCCCCCCTCAAACTCAGGCCTAGTAAACAAAATAAATGGTTTACGCCTCAACTTAAAGACCTTCGCACATTAAAAAGAAAAAGTGAAACCAAATGGAGACTCTGCCCTTCTAGTGAGAATAAGACTAAATTATCCTCACTGTCCTCACTCTATAAGAAAGAAGTCTGCCAGGCCAAACGCAAATCGTACGATGAGCGTATCGCCAATTCTAATTCCGATATGAAAGAACTCTTCTCCATACTTAACGAACTTGAGTCCCCAATAGTTGCACCTGACATCTGTACCAAGGACAAATCTTGGTGCTCAGACATCCAACAAGTATTAGCCAATAAAATTGTCACTCTGCAAAATAAAATTCAGCAAAAAAAAACCTACAGCACTCGTCGAATAGTCCTGTAGCCAATGTCCAAGCACAGGCCCATAATAATACGTTAAATTTCTCCAAAATGTCTAACCTGGAAGTTGAAAAAATGATCCTGTCACTGAAGCAATCTAATTGCAAAGGTGACATCTGCCCAGCCCAACTAATAAAAGATGCTGCCAGAGAACTATCCCCATTCATTACCAAACTGATTAATGCCTCTTTTGCCACAGGCACCATCCCTGCCAACCTCAAACAGTCCTGGGTGCTACCGCTCCTCAAGAAACAAACTTTAGACCCACTTATCCCCACCAGTTACCGACCCATCACCACAGTTCCATTCTTACTTAAAATTCTAGATAAAGCCGCATATATTCAAATTCAAAAACACCTTGAACAGTTTAAACTCCTTGGTAACAGACAATCTGGCTTCTTCCCGCTACATGGAACAGAAACAGCCCTTATTGTTTAAAGACCCAAATTGATGAGCTGAGGGACAAAGGGTAGTCAGTACTTCTGCTCTTTCTTGATCTTTCAGCCGCGTTTGATCTGGTCAACCACAATGTCCTCTGCCGTCACCTTGACTCTGCTGCCCACTTCTCCCTGGAAACTATCAAATGGATTAAGTCCTTCCTTAGCGAGAGAACAATGAGTCTTCTCTCCCTCGGCAGCGGCTGACCCCACCCCCATTCTTTGCGGGGTCCCTGAAGGATCTTGCGTCTCACCAACTCTCTACAACATCTTCACCAAACCCTTGTTCGATGATCTGGACAATATGGGTGTCACCTACACTAACTACGCAGATGACACCCATATTCTCCTCCTGCTTTCTGGGGATCACAGCAAAGACACAGGGTTGGTGAACAAAGTATATCTTATCATCCAAGCATGGATGGCCACCCACGGCCTTTGCTTGAACAATGATAAAACTGAGTTGATAATTCTGGGTTCACAACCCAATATCAAAAAACTAGGGCAGGAATTCTCCTCTTTCAGCATTGATGGGAATACCATTAAATTCTCCAAGGAGGTAAAAACCCTTGGCTTTTACTTAGACTCTACACTGTCTTTTGATAAACAGATCAAATCACTGACCTCCTCCACGGCCTACACGTGTAAGCTTCTTAGAGCGGGAAAGCCATTCCTCTCTGACGAGAGCTGCTTGATCCTGGCTAGAGCCCTAATACTCTCCAGAATCGACTACTGCAATGCTCTTTACAGTGGCGCAAATAAAATAACTATCCACAAGCTCCAAACTCTACAAAATAATGCCTTAAGAGCAGCCTTAGGCATAAATAAAAGAACCCACATTTCCCCCCTTAGACGCCACCATAAATGGTTATCCACAGATAACAAAATACAGCTGAAGCTGTTATCTTTGACCCACAAAGTTCTCAACAACGTGGCACCCACGTATCTGATTGACAAACTCCAGAGAAGAATCACTCATAGACCTACTAGAACTGGCAATGCTAATTGTCTGACCATACATACCCAAATACAAGCTTACAACCATTGGTGGCAATAGCTTCCCCGTAAAGGAAGCCAAATGTTGGAATTCACTGCCTCACGACTTGAGAGCTGCCCAACCCTACTCTCATTTCAGAAAAAATGTTATAAAACATATCATCGCTACAGACCCTTAGCTGTAACCTGTAAGATTATGCCTGCTACTAGGGCCCAACCTAGAGCCTTTAGTGATGCACGGAAGTGATGTATGTATGTGTGCACCCTGGCATACTGCTTGGCTCCTTTCTTGCATCAGTAAAGGGTTTCCCTTCTGTATATATTGATACCATATTCTGCAACTGTGATTGTAACTATGTAAGCCTTGCATCTTCATTCTGCTGCCCCCTCTTACCCACAGGTTTGGTGCACATTACAAATAAATAAACAAACAAACAAACATACATGTTAGGAAGTTATCCTCAAATCCCATGTGTTTCATGGTTTCCCAGAGGCTGTCCCATCGGATTGAGTCGAAAGCCTTTTAAAATCAATTTCCAATAGGGTAAGTGGAATATTTACAATAGGAGCGTGTTTTATTGCTAGATGGAGCCGTCGCAGATTCATTCGGGTTGACTTGTGTGGCATAAAGCCACATTGGTCCGGGTGGATCAGGGTGTGAACAACCGACTGTAGTCGGTTAGCAAGGAGCTTGGCGAGGATCTTAGCCTCACCGTTAATTAGTGAGATGGGCCTATAGGAGGCGCATCTCTCCGGGGGTTTGTCAGTTTTAGGAATAACTACAATGGTAGCCTTGCACAGGTCTGGTGGAAGGGTGCCCTGCTCCCGGGCGCGAAGCAGCATTTTATGAAGGGGGGGCGCAATTTTGTTCTCGTCTAGTTTTTGCCAGGTTTCAGCCGGGAACCCGTTGGGGCCTGGTGTTTTCCCTGCCTGCAGTTGTGTTAGGGCTTCAGCTATTTCTGTTTCAGAGAGATCGGAGTCAAATTGTTCTCTCTGTCGTGCTGAGAGAGATGGGAGTGTTATATCCTCTAACAGGGTTGGGTCAAATGAGGTAGTTGACGCTTGATATAATTTAGTGAGCGTAGAATTGGGCAAAGGCTTCCGCTATTTCAGCGTCCGATTGGCATCTCTCATTTAGTGAGGTGACAATCTCTCGGACATGGCGTTGTCCCTCATCTCTCTTTTCCAGCCAGGCTAGCATTTTGCCTGCTTTGTCCCCAAATTTGTATATTCTCGCTCTGGAGTCCCAATGGGCTTGTTTAGCGTTATCCAGTAACACGTTTCGGAGGCACGCATTGGCTCGCTTAAGGGACCCCTGAGTCTGCGGCGTCGGATCAAGAGTGTGCTTATTTTCCCACTGGGTGACTTCCCTTTCGGTTTCTACTATTTTTTGGAGTCTTTCTTTTTTTTTTGTTCGCTGTCCAGGAGATTATCTCTCCCCGCAGCACTGTTTTATAGGCCTCCCATATTACTACTGGATCATTCACTGCGGCTTTGTTGATCTCAAAGTATTTGTTGGATACTTCAGCAAGGCGATCAACCAGTTCCGGGAACCCGAGATAGCAGTTGTTCAATCTCCACGTTCTAGGGGGCATTATGCCGTGCACCCGCAGTTCCACCGTCAGGGGCGAATGGTCCGAGATACTACGGGGAAGCAAGTTTGTGGACATTACCCTATGCAGTTCTGTATTTGGAAGGAAGAGGTAATCCAGCCTGGACAGGGAGCCGTGGGCTCCCGAGTGGAACGAGTAACCCCTAGTTCCCGGGTGTAGCTCCCGCCACACGTCTCGTAGACCTAAGGCAGATACAAAGTTGGGCAGTTTCGTGGGGGCATCTGGGTTACGCTGTCTGAGGTGGGTGCGATCCATGGTATTGCACGTGACGTCGTTGAAATCGCCTCCTAGAATCCACCTATAGGGTTGATGTTTTCCCATGAGAGTGGTCAGTTCGTCTAACAATTCTTGCCCCAGTCCAGGTGGGGAGTACACCGACACAACAGCCAGTCTCTCGCCCAATAGCGTTCCCAGGATTAGGACCTAACAACCCCAGGGGTCATGTCCTACTATTTGTGAGGCGAATGGGACTCGTTTGTGTATGAGAATAAGAGCACCCCTGGATCCCATTGTGTATCCCGCATGATATGCGGTCCTATAGTTGGTTCTTTGGAAGAGGGTACAGTGTGACCCTGCTAGATGTGTCTCGATCAACAGGGCCATATCGGGGGAGTGTCTGTTCAGCAGTTAGATGATTAGATGTCTTTTGATCCCAGAGCCCATTCCTTCACGTTCCAGGTGAGCAGTTTGAGAGACCTGGGGCGGTCAGCAGATAACGGATGGGATCGTACGAGTGCCATTTAGAACATGTATTGGCGGGTTACAGGATATCTTATTCGTGGGGGGGGCAGACAGCTTCTCCTCGGTATGCGTTGCCGGGGTAGGGTCTCTCTTTATGGTAAAGTGGTGTGGCTTATGCCAAGGGTTGTGATTGGATTGTAATGTGAACATGTGATGGCCCCAAACTAACAAAAAATCGTATGAACTTTCCCTTCCCTCCTCCTCGCTATACTCCACCCCAACCTGAAGTACCTGTCACCTGAACATTGCTGACCCTCAAAACCTTAGGGGGGCAGCCTTACACCCCGTTGCTATTAGGAACAAACGGAAAGAAGAATAACTCGAACTATCCCAAATCCTCTCGGGGTTTGGGGTCTTGGGTGGTGGCCCTGGGGCCCGCTACTTTCAATGTGTTTCTTGACGGATTTAAGGCAGAGTATTGGCAAGGTCCTACGCATCTGTGCAGGGGTGTCCCACACGTTCTCCGGTGAACCTCTTCAGGGTCCTGCTTTTACCTTCTCTGATCCAGTGCGTTAGTTGGCTCTCTCCTGGGCCGGCTCGTTCTGTTCTGGTGGTGGGGGCGAGTCGCGCTTGTCTGTCTCGGTTCCTCCGAGGTCTGGGTCCGCCTTCAGGGTCAAGATTTCTTGGGTCCCAGTCCCTAGTGATATGGGTTTCAGCCCATGTCCAGGCCTCTCTTGGATTTGTAAAGTGCACTGTAGTGCCGTTATGTTGGATCTTGAGTTGTGCCGGAAAGAGCAGTCCATATTTGACGTTCATGGAGTGGAGTTTCCTTTTGAGATGTTCGAAAGATTGGCTAGCTTTTTTCACTTCCTGAGTGTAGTCGGGGAAGAAGGTAATTTTTAAGCCGTTATATGTAATCGAGCCTTTCGTTCGGGCAATCTGTAGTATTGCATCTCTATCATGATAGTTTAGCAGTTTCGCAATGACAGTTCTCGGAGGGGCACCTGGCACTGGGTGTCCCGTTGCAACTCGGTGGGCTCTTTCTATTGAGAAAAAGTTAGAAAAGGATTTAGGTGCCGCGAGATCTGCCAGCCACTGCTCCAAGAAGAGTTCCATGCTGGGGCCTCCTGTGTTTTCTGGCAGGCCCAGGATGCGAATATTGTTGCGGCGTGATCTCCCCTCACCCTCCTCCACTCGTGCCTCCAAGGATTTTAGGCGTGTCATTGCCTGTGTTAGCTTCTGGTGGACCACACCAAGGTCGTCCTCCACATTCAAAACCCTCTGTTCTACTTCTCCCGTGCGAGAGGATAACTTTTGGAGGTCGTGTCGAAGGAAAGATACCTCAGCCGATATGCCATCCATCTTTTTCTCCATTGAGGAGCAGGAGTATGCAATGGCGGCCATCACGTCTTTTAATGTTAGAGCCTCAGCCGCGGGAGGAGATGTCGCTGGTAATTCAGCATCCTTCGTCGCGGTGGGGGTGCTCGTTGCGAACTGGTCCATTGTGCATTGGTGGTCACCCTTTTCGTTTTATCTTTCCCCATACTGTAAATTAGCGGTGCACCTGGGGCGAGATTTGCGCTGTGGGTATTAGTTATGTGGCGCCCCACTCCTTGCTCGCTCTTTGTGTATAGCTGGTGGTGGGCACTGCTCCCCTCGGCCAGTCTGTTGAGTGTCAGGAGTCCCAGCTCCGATGTGCACCCCACCGGTTGGGTATTGGATGACGGAGTCCTGTACCTCTCCCTGTCTGGTCCGGGGCTCTCGGCCCTGGCTGCTCTGTGGGTGTGACTGTATTTGCCCTGGATTATGGTTGCTATCTCCTGTTTAGCCTGTATGAGATGCGCCTGTGTGGTTTCAAGTGCGTGTGGGCACAGGGCCAGTGTGTACTATGGCAGGAATCTGGCCTTCCCACGCGTGCAACATTCGATTGCTTCGGGCCCGGCAGAATCATAGGCCCTCTGGGTTGGGTATCAGGAATGTGCCGTTCTTCAATACACCTACAGTTTTGGTGGGGGATTGCCTCACAGGTGGAGTGCTCTTCGCGGCCCCAATATTGGTGGTGTGATCTCCGGGTAAGGGGGGGACCCCGCTGGGGTTGTCGGCAATCCGGACTCTTCACAGTGCCCCGGTAAGCAGCATTTGTTGTCTCCTCGCTCCCCAGTTGTCAGTTGCAGGAAAGGCCCGGCCGCCACTAAGGCAAGGAACAGTCCTCCGTGGTGCTCCCGACTCTCTCCGTTCCCCGGTGTGTCAGGAGTGGGGGGGGGGAGAAGGGAGATCCTCCGGGCCCCAGACCCAGCACGGAGAGGAGGGGGGGGGTCACAGGACTTGTGCAGCGCCACAGCGCTTGTCCTACCTTGTGCTGCTGCAGCGGTCCGCGCCCCCTCCTGCCGTATGACCGCAGCCGCCTGCAGCTGTTGTGATGCCGGCCCAGTCAGCCACAGAGTGCCCTGTATTTCCCGGGCTGGTGTTGGTCCGCTGTGCCGCCTTGTGCCTCCAATAAGCCAGCTTCCAGACGTAGGCGGGTGGTGCAGAGTCCCCCCTCTGCCGCGTTTCGGACTGTCAGCGAGGGCAGCCCGCGCCGGCCATTTTGGCGGGCTCTTCTTCGCTCTCCGCCCACGTCAGCTTCTCTCGCGGATAACTTCAGCAAGAATGGAGACCGAGAGCTGATTTTTTTCAACCAGGCGTGCCGCACCCCTATGTTCAGCAGCAGGTGCAATCTCAGGTGAGTGCATTCCGTCCAAGAGGATGTTTGAGCAGGATATTGCGGGCGGCCAGAGGGAGCTCTCGAGACTCACATCCTTACTGCTCTCATGCTGGCCACGCCCCTCATTCTAGCGTATTTTGATTTTTTTTTTTGCCAAAAATTAAGTTCAACAAAATTACTGAAATCTCGGTCCAGTCTGCAGACGAACTTCCTCACCTCCTGATTCAGTGTCCAGGGATGTCTCTGCACAATCGGGAAGGTGTGTGACATTTGTGAACATTGCACAAAAGACATGGAGTGGCCAGTAGAAAAAGTGATGACCGTCAAACATTTTGAAACGGACGCCATGTTGGATTCACAACGGGTGCCCGTAATCCGCAAAGAGCACAAGACAATAAGATAATATTTGATGTTCTGCTTCTTTAATTTCTGTGCACAAAAGGGTTGCAGAAATCACTTTCACAGATATGTCATGTATACAAAATTTGTGTTGGTTCTTACATTCGCCAAATGCTCTTATTTTACACACAGCATTAAGTAGTTTGCTTTGATTCTATTACACCTCCTCCCCTGTCACGGGTGATCTCCCAGGTGATTCCAGGGCAGAATAAAGTTGCCCAGGATATATTAACCCCCCAGACATGATGATAACAAAACCCACCACATTAACATAATTAGTAAATGTGCAATGCTGTGTTTTACAGTTCCCCAAACATTTGAATTTCTGCAAATATCAGTAAAATAACAATCAGCGAGGACTGTAATTGGACAGCAAAAGCAGATTTACAGTGACATAGGGCCTCATTACAAGTGTGGCGGTCCAGAAACAAGGGTGTCGGTAAGCTCACTGGCACCCTTGTTTTACGCCCTCCACACTACGAGTCTGGCTGCCAGGGCCGCTGCGCCCAGCAGGTCTGGCCCTGGCGGGCGCAGCGGCCCTGGTAGGCAGTCACAGATGCACCAGCACCGTTAGCAACTGCTCCGGCGCTTCCGTCTCCCCACACCTATGGAGTCCTGTTTGACTCTATGGGAGTGGGGACTTACAAAATCTGGCGCCTTACTTCCTGCGCCGCTGGGACTTGTAATGTCCCGATGGCACAGGGAGCAGGCGCCTGGTTCAGTGATATGGGGTTACCGCCAACCTTGTAATGAGGCCCATAGTCTTTAGTTTGAGAAGACTGGTGGCTCTCTAGTGAATATGTGCATGCTATTGGCCATTCTTTGGAGGGCGTTAATAGCTACAGATAATCATGGCACAGTGGTAAAACAGGGGAGCTCAATCCCTAAATGTGGACTTAACAGCCATCAAGCACACTGATCCAGGGTCATTTGCTTACAGAATAAAGTTGATTTCCTCACTGATTGTTATTTTTCTGATATTTGCGAACATTTAAACGTTTGGAGAATTGTAAAACACAGCATTGCACATTTATTAATTATTTATTTTATTTATTTATTTTATTACATTTGTTATACGCCCAGACCCGGGGGTATCACGGCGTAGTTACAGACAATGGGAGAATGCAATCTTAAAAGCGAACACAGAGGTACACAGGAATAACAGTCAATAATATACATCAAAATACAAAATAGTCAGATATTATACAACAATATACAAAATAGTCAGCTATGTACAGTTAATTGGAGCGGATTAGTGCTCTGGTTCAGTTAGTACTTGTTGAAAAGCCAAGTCTTCAAAAAGCTTTTGAATTTTGGGAAGGATGTTTCGTTCATAATGTGAGTGGGTAGAGCGTTCCAGTGTCTGGGGGCCAGTGTTTTGAAGCTACTACCCCCTGCTTTCTCTCTTTTGTATCTGGGGGTTTCAAGGTTTGCATTTTTATTGGACCTGAGGAGTCTGGTCTGGGGCTTCTTCATGACTATGTTGTTGAGGTATTTGGGTGCTTTGTTGGCCCTGAATTTGTGAGTGATGCTCAGGGTTTTAAATAGAATTCTAGCTTGGATGGGGGGAGCCAGTGGTCGTCTCTTCTGGTGTTAGAGATATGTTCAGATTTTTTGATGCTTAGGGCTGCTCTGAGAGCTTTGTTCTGCATGAGTTGAAGTTTGGCTATGTTGGCTTTGGAGGTGCCAAGTAAAAGGATATTACAATAGTCTAGCTTAGACAGTATGAGTGCTCTGGCTAGAGTAACGCAGTTATTGGCTGAGAGGAATTTACGGCTAAGGGAGATGAGTTTGGAGGTGTATGAGGTGGACGAGGCTAATGTATTTACTTGTTTAGACATGGATAGTGTTGCATCCAAGTAAACACCAAGGGTCTTGACTTGTTTAAGAATAGGGATTATGGTGCCATCGATGGTGAATGATTTGAAAGCGGGCTCAAGGGTATTGATTTTGCTGGAGGAGCCTAGTATGAGGAGCTCGGTTTTGTCGTCGTTGAGACAAAGGCTATTATTAGCCATCCAGTTTTGAATGAGTGAGTAGATTTGGTTAACCAGGAGTGAGTCTTGTTCGTGGTTGCCTTAGAGTGGAATGAGAATTTGGGTGTCATCGGCGAAGTTAGTATAGATGACACCCATGGCATCCAAAGCTGTGAATAGTAGCTTGGTATAGGCATTATACAGAGTGGGGGATAGGCAGGAGCCTTGCGGCACACCTGCAGGGACAGGCACCGGGTCTGCTGATTCTTTGCCGATGGATACTCTGGAGGTCCTAGTATTGCATCTTTTTTTTGAAGATCAAAAAGGAACGTCGGCATGGGCGTGACTGTAACACTATCCCTAATGTAACGTGTAGTGTACCCAAGATCCCTCACGTGTCGAGGTCCCACCAGATTGTTTTTTTCCACCTACCTAGTTGGTCACACAAAATGCAGAGCTCGTAATAGTTTATATTGCATATTAAAATTGGTGTTAATTCCACTGATATTCCGTGGCTCACTCGCTTTCAATGACTATTGACGACTGATTCTGTCTGCCGACGTTCCATCCTGGTATGCTCGGCGACTGCTTACCGCGTGGCTTTGGCCTTCCGGCACAGCCTTCACAGTAGGCAGAGGGGCACCCTCTTCAGACTTTCTCCTTTGAAAATGCCTTCCAGTTACCCCTTCTATTCCTTTTCTTTAGGTCTGGCTGCCGCTTCCCTCTGTTATGGCGAGGACTCCCTTTACATTTTGCCCGTCTTGCAACGGGAAATTCCCTTGGGTAGACACCCATTGTTGATGCAATTGGTGTCTTCCTCGTCATCACGATGAGCACTTGTGCAAAGCCTGTAAACTCTTTCGACCGAAAACTTTGAAAGACAGGCGCACAAAAACGGTGGGCAGCCTTCCACATGCAGGCCGAGAGCCTATACTGTGCCGTCGCCTCAGATGAGGAATCTGTCGAAAGTCATGGGTTCGATTTGGAGGAAGTCGACTTTACTGTGGAACCCTCGCGCTCCCACGTGTCCATCCCCAGCCCCGACTGGCATGCTGCCGGCAGTGCTATGGGTAGATCACATCCCGGCGACAAGGACACACACGCACCACATGTTTCAAAGCACAAAACCCCCAAACTTTCACTGGCCATGTCGTCGAAGAAAGTTCATATGCCTGCTGGCCCGTCAAAACTTTTGGCTAGGCCTTCCAAATTTCACAGTTCGACGCCATCTGCATTACTGCAGCCGCTGTCTACACACAGTGCAAAATCTACTGTTATAACGTGCGTTTCTTCTAAATCTACCAAAGACGCGGCTGCACTGAAAGACACTGCAGCGTCGAAAGATGCAGCAGCGCCAAATGACGCAGTAGCGCCAAAAGACGCTACTGTGCCGAAAGCCGCGGCAGCGCTGAAATACATGCCGAAACAGGGCCACTCAATGATTATACTTCCAATGCATTGGGAAAAGGTTTTTAAAGCTAATCTGCTCGTTTCAGATGCCAGAAAGGACCCTTCTTCTCCAGAAGCCTATTCTGCTGCATCCCTTCCACTCCCTACGGTCCTGCTTCAAGGACCTGTGCCCTTTCCACCTCCAGATCCTTCAGACTCCTCAGAATGGATCAGAGACAGGTTTGAGGCCTGTATGAACAGAATGGCAGATTCGATAAACTTCTCCGACCTGTTTGATAACACTGCAAGGAGACATAGGGAGGTGGACTTGTGCTCCATCCCTTTTAAGCCCCAAAATGTCCTCTCTCTGGGTGCCCAGTTCCCCGCCTTGGAGGAATCAAATCTGGACCCCCAAGTCGACGTTTCAGTGATAACCCTGATGATATTGATCAGGATGTTGTTTAGACATCAGACTAAAACCAGGGGGCCATGATCCCAGCTACCAGGACCCAGACTGAAACCCTGTGGATGATCAGGACATGTGGAACAGCCCACCACATGACCCTGATATTGACAATGTTTTCTTGGATACCCAGACTGTCTCCCAGCCTAGAGACTTGTCGCCTACAGACGACCAAATGACATTCAACGCTCTCTTAAAAAAGGCTGCTGATCACTTCAAGATCACTACTCAATAATGCCACCCTAGATTCATACTTCGTGGAAGATATGCTTAAGGAAAAGGCCTCAGTCATCCAGGCCATTCCTATGTTAAACTCCATTAAAAAGCGACTGGCCCCCTTGTTACTTACACTTTCACTCAAGTGGGCGGTTAATCCCTGCATATAGAAGATGTTCCATCCGCCCCCTTCTGACCCACTTTACATCAGGGGACACGCCATTCCAGACTCCCTTGTTACCACAACCCGCAAAAGGGCGGGAATACTACTGTCCTCGGCGGAATACCCTCCGGACCAATACTGCAAAAAGCTGTACACCCTTGGCAAGCGAGTTACTACCTCTGCGGCGTACTCAACCAGGATTGCCAACAGCACTACAATCCTCACAGGCTATAGTGATGTCCATTGGGGCCTTGTCCAAGACAGGCTTCAGGAAGTCTCGGAACCCACTTGCACCCACCTCCTGGCTGAAGTCCCAGAAGGAAGGCAAGTTGCCCAAAACATTCTCAAAAACACTTTAGACTCTGCCGAAACTGCAGGGTGCGTCCTTGCCCAGGGAACCCTGCTCAGACGCCACGCTTGGTTAAAAAACTCATGGTTCAAACCAGAAACTCTGGCTTCTTTAATCAACAAGCCAGTGGAAGAAGCCAACCTCTTCGGGAAAGCGGTCGATGATGCTTTGAAGACGGCTAAAAAAGAGCACCAGACCCTAAAGTCACTTAACCAAATCTCGGCTAAGCCCTACGTCCAGCACAGCAATTTCAACACACGCCGTGGGCAGTCTTTTGCTCACTCTCCCCATGCACAGTACAGCTTGGGAAGATCCAACTGGGCATCAGGTCAAGGTTCCTCCGGTAACTTCAAGCCCCAGCATAGAGGTTCCCATCGGGGAAGGGCAGAGGCAGAAACTCTGCATTCAGGGTCTCCCGGACTTACACCTCCAAGTGACTCAATTGTACATGTCTCCTCCCACTCGTCTCCGGTCGGGGGTCGTTTAACATCTTTTGCCCATCAATGGGAGGGGATCACTTCAGATCAGTGGGTTCTCAAGACCGTCACCCATGGGTACTGCATCATGTTCCTCCTACCACCCTGCTACCATCCACCCAACGCCAGACCACTGTCATCAGACCATCTGCGCATCCTGTTGAAAGAGGTTCATGACCTGCTGGAAAAGTGCGCCATCGAAGTCGTCCCACATCTCCAGGTAAACAAGGGTATTTATTCAGTGTTCTTCCTTGTACCCAAAAAGGATCTAACCATGCGCCCTGTTTTAGATCTGTGTCCTGTGAACAAGTATGTCAAGCCACAAAAGTTCAGGATGACAACTCTTCAGGAAAGGGGACAACTCTTCTGCGGCAAGGGGATTACATGGCCATACTGGACATGAAAGATGTATCCTCTCATATTTCAATGCTGCCAGTGCACAGAAAGTGCCTCAGATTCATGATAGAGAACATGCACTATCAATTCAAAGTTCTCCAGCATGGGGTCTGGCATGGATTCACATGCTCATGAATATTCCCCGTCGTCAGGCTGGGAACTGGGAATCCTCGGTAAAGAAAAAACCAGTATCAGTTTCGTTTCTGATCTGTCTTTCGTAGTAGTAACCAATCACTGATCTCTGCGTCATACTGACCACAGCCAATGACTGCCCTCTACCTAAGCCCCGCCTCTGGCAGCCATCTTCAGATTTTTACCGCACGTTCAAGTGTTGGGATCCTCGTGCTATTGCTCTTGAGCGTTAGTGCTATTTTTCACATTTTTTCTCAAAAAACTTCGATTTTTCGGTCAAAAAGAGCCTCAAGCTCCACCGTTTCTTCATCCGATCAACGGGGACCCGTGTCGGATTCGTCTACGCCCCTCAAGGGTGAAGATTTCATCGAGCCACGCTTTTGGAGGACTCCAGAAGTTTTTCAGGCCCATCTCGGACATGGCCCAGGAGAAGGGAAGCTCGACGCCCGGAAAGCTGTTCAGGGTCTGCCCTGGATGCCAGCTTCAGAATGTCTTTAAGGAGGACGAACACTCCTTTTGTCTTTACTGCCTACATGAGGACAAGACGCACGTGGAGAAGGACTGTGCGTTTTGCGGCAATATGTCGGAGCGGACCATGAAGGACCGCCATCAACGTCTCGCCAACTGGCTGGAAGGGAAGAGCCCATCAGGCGAGAAGAAGAAGAAGAAATCCGAGCGGTCTTCTAAGACCTTTGAGGACGCCCCGGCGACGGGGGTCCAACACAAGGCCAAGCACCGCGGGTCCGCTGGCACCGGGAGCGCCGAACGGTCGGGCTCTACGGGCGCCAGGCAGGGCGCATCCTCCCCGGCACCATCAACCACGAGCCAACGCTCTGGTTCGGGTAAGAGGAAGGCCGAGCACCCGGCGAAGCACCTGGAGAGGCCCCGGTCGAGCTCGAAGGCCCCATCGGAGGGAGAGCGAGGCAGTGTCCCTCCCCCCAAGGAGAAGGCGGTGAGCGCACCTAAGGTGGTGAAAGCCTTAATCCATCCGGCCAAGGCCTCTATCGAGACAGTCGCGGCGGCCCTGGCTCAGCCTGTGGAGGCTACACCAGTGTGGCGACCTCGGGGCTCAGAGTCTCCCTGCCACCGCGGAGGGAGTCCTCTTTTATGCCCATCGACAGGACCCCCGTGAAACCTCCGACGGAGAAGAAAAAGGGGGGCAGGAGGTCGTCGTGGATTCAGCCTCAACCTCTGAGGAAGAGCTGATCGAAGTCTTAAGCCACGGCGTTGGCGTGGAAGAAGACCAGCCCGTCGGGAGGGATCCCGACGTAGGAGACGACGATAACGTCGAAGGGTGCCGACGGGGCCCCTGACCGCCCGTCGGACTCCCCTCAACCAGCGCCGCAAGACAACTCGGCGGCCATTTTGTTGGCTATACAGTCCTTATGCTCGGATATAAGGACGAGACTGCAGTTACCACCAGCGGAGGAACCGCTCCCGACGGGGGACCCGTAGCCAGGCCCTTCTCGGAGCCCTCCCCCTAAGAGAAGAAAGATTCATCCTCCACCTCGTGTTCAGCCCTCCTCCCCGTCCACGACTCGTGGGGATGATACGGGGACTGACACGGCCGCGACGGGTACGGACGACGAGGTTTACGACGAGGATCTGCCGTCGTCACCTCCCACCCGGGCTTCCCCGCCCGACGAGATTGGATCGTTTCACTCCATGATCGCCAGGGCATCCGAGCTCTTCCAGCTCTGCCCGGAAGAGAAGAAGAAGGAAGGTTTCCTTTATCAACGGCGCGAGGCCAAGAGGAAGACGGTCCTCTCCGTGCCTCTACTGGACGATATTTGGGATGAGGGCCTCGCCCTCCTCAAGAACCCATCCACGACGCCGGCTAGAAGGGATCGGTACGAGAAGAAGTACCGGGTCCCGGACGCGGCTCCCTTGTGCCTCCGGGCACAGCCGACCCCGGACTCCGTCCTCTCCGCGGCAGCCAGGAAGAAAGCAGGGGGGTGCGGCCTCTACGTCGACTTCCCCGCCGACGGCGAGGGAAAGAAATTGGATACGATGGGACGCAGGGTCATCTCGTCTGCAGCGACGACGATTAAGGCGGCCAACACCTTGGCAATCGTAGCCCGCTACGACAGGGAGCTGTGGTACAAACTGGCCCCCCTGCTGGACTTCCTACCGGATGACAAGAGGGCGGATGCCCTAGAGATCTTGCAGGAAGGAGAGGTGGCGTCGGACCACGCCATTACGATTGCGACGGACATCGCTGACACTGGATTTCGCCAGTTGGGCAACGGCGTGTGCCTTAGGCGGCGTGGATGGCTCAAGGCTACTGACTTCCGTCAAGACGTGCAGACCAGAGTCTTGGACATGCCGTTCGATGGAAACAACCTGTTTGGGAAAACAGTGGACGATTCCCTTCAAGCCATCAAGGCAGACACGGAGACGGCCCAGGCTCTTGGGGTTCTCCAGCAACGGCGGCCGCCCTTTCGGAGCGGCGGAGGCAAACAGGGTGCCTCCAAAGGTTCCGGGGGCGGATTTTCCTCCTACCGTCAAGCGGCCCGTTCGTCGTCGCAGGAAGCTTACAGGGGACGAGGCAAGACAGGCGGACCCCGCTGTCGTCGCCAAGGAGGTCTAGGCGGCAAAGCCTCGTCGAAGCAGGACTGAACCGGCCGTGGGGTAGGCCCCCACCGAAACACCCCGGTGGGAGGCCGGCTGGCGAGCTTCGTCAGCGTGTAGGAGTCCATCTCCACTGACCGTTGGGTGCTGGACGCCCTAGACCAGGGTCACGCGCTCGAGTTTCAAAAAAGGTGCCCGCGCGTCCCCCCTGTGGCCAGGAAAGAACATCACGTCCCTCAACTTCTCTTGGAGGTAAAGGCGATGCTCAGGAAGGGCGCCATCGAGCTCGTCCCAAAGAGGCTTCGGGGCTCCGGAGTTTACTCAAGATACTTCCTCGTGAAGAAGAAGACGGGGAGGATGGCGTCCCATCCTGGACCTACGACGACTGAACAAATTCATCAAGGCACAGAAGTTCCGGATGGTCACCCTCCAACACGTCCTGGGTGAGCTGGAGGAGGGCGATTTCCTGTCGTCGTTGGATTTGGAGGATGCCTACTTCCATATTCCCATCCTAAAGGGTCACCGAAAGTTTCTCAGGTTCGTGGTCCAAGGGCGTCACTATCAGTTCAGAGCCCTTCCCTTCGGACTAAGGTCGGCACCCAGGGTGTTCACCAAGTGCCTCGCACCGGTGGCGGCGCAGCTGCGCCGAGAGGGGATCCACGTCTACCCCTACCTGGACGACTGGCTCATCCGAGCCAAGACGAGGGAGCTCGCCGTGGAGCACACGGCAAGGACCGTCCAACTTCTCACGGACCTGGGATTCTCCATAAACTACGCCAAGTCCCACCTGGTGCCCGCGCAAGACGCACTGTTTCTGGGAGCGAAGCTCGACACAGTGTCGCTTCTGGGCTCTCCGTCGGAGGAAAGGACGAGGGCCATTTTGGGCAAGGTGCAGCGGATGCTGGTTGCGGACGCGGCCAGAGTGAGGTCCATCAAATCCCTCGCCGGAATGCTGTCTTCTTGCATTTACCTCATCCCCCTGTGCAGGCTCCGGTTGCGCCCGTCGCAGGAGTTCCTGGACGCGCGCTGGATCCAGACGACGGGCAGCTTCGAGGAGAGGATCACACTCGACGAGAGTTTCCGACGAGCGATCCGGTGGTGGGGCACCCGTGCACATCTGACGGCGGGCATGGACTTTCAGACCCCCGGCCACCAGGAGACACTGACCACGGATGCCTCCCTGGAAGGGTGGGGAGCGCTACCGAAAATCTGCACGCGAGAGGCCTTTGGCTCCCGAAGGAGAAGTCCCTCCATATCAACGTCCTGGAGCTCCGTGCAGTGTTTTGGGTCCTCAGGTCCTTCCTTCCGTCCCTCAAGGGCAAGGTGGTGAGGATCTTCACCGACAACACCACCACCATGTTCTACATCAGGAAACAGGGTGGAACCAGGTCCCCAGCCCTGTCCAGGGAGGCGCAGGATCTGTGGCATTGGGCCGTCGCCCAAAGGATGTTTCTGGTGCCGTTTCATCTGGCAGGGATAAAAAACACCATCGCCGACTCACTCAGCAGGGAGCTGCGCTCGTGCCACGAGTGGGAACTACGACAGGATCTAGTGGACCGCCTCTTCCGACGGTGGGGCACACCCCAGATCGATCTGTTCGCGACGAACTCCAAGTGCCGGAGGTTCGCCAGCAGGTTTCCCCAGGCGAGGAGCATGGGCGATGCTTTCTCGTTCCCCTGGGAGGGCCTGTTTCCATACGCGTTCCCTCCATTGCCATTGCTGATCCGGCTCATCAACCAGCTCAAGAGGTCACGGTGCAGGATGATCCTCGTCGCACCTGGGTGGCCGAGGCAGATTTGGTTCCCGGACCTTCTGGACTTGTCAGCGTCCCCGTCAATCAAGCTGCCAGTGGACGCGGATCTTCTCTCCAGGGAAGGAGGCGCCATCCTCCACCACGACCCGAAGTTGCTGAACTTGCAGGCCTGGCTCCTGCAGCGTTAGAGTTTGGAGGATACGACATACCGGCCGACTGCAGAGAGGTTCTTGCAAAGGCCAGGGCGTCCTCAACTCTTAAATGCTACGGACAGAAATGGAAGAGGTTCTCTGTCTGGTGCCACGCACAGAAGATTAACCCTCTGCGGATTACGGCTCCCCAAGTACTGCCGTACCTACTGACGCTGGCCAAAGCTGGACTGGCGCACGCGTCCATCAAGATTCATCTTTCTGCGATCTCCCGATACACCAGAACCACGGGGCGGACGTCTTTGTGGTCTCATCGTCTGGTGAAAGAGTTCATGAAGGGACTGTTCAGATCGTTCCCGCCGGTGAAGGCTCTAGCCCCGGCGTGGGAGCTCAACGTGGTGCTGACCAAGCTCATGGGACCTCCGTTCGAGCCTCTGCACTCGGCTCCGTTGAATTTCTTGTCGTGGAAAACAGCGTTTCTTGTGGCCATCACCTCCGCACGACGGGTGGGAGAGATCCAGGCCCTTTCCTGCAAGGCCCCGTACTTGACTTTTCACGACACGAGGTTAGTGCTCAGGACGCACCCCTCCTTCATGCCCAAGGTGCCGTCGGACCTCCACCTCAACGAACCCTTGGTGTTGCCTGTTTTCCTCCCGTCGCCTTCGTTGCCGGCTGAAAGGACTTTGCACTCGCTGGATGTGGCTAGAGCGCTGAAGTTCTACGTGGACCGCACGAAGGATTTTCGGAAGACGTCACAACTCTTTGTGAACTTTGGACCTGTCAATCAGGGGAAGGCTCTCTCGAAGGCTTCCATTTCCAGAAGGCTCTCCGGCTGTATCATGTACTGTCATCGGTTGGCAAACCGACCGCTGCCTGGCCGTCCGAGAGCCCATTCCACCAGAGCGATCACAGCTACCACGGCGTTCCTATCTGGTGTGCCCTTGCTGGACATCTGCAGGGCTGCTACGTGGAGGCCGACGCACACCTTCACGAAATTCTACTGCGTCGATCGGGATTCCAGGGAGGAGTCCAGGGTCGGCCAAGCAGTGCTGCGCAACCTGTTCGCCTAAGGTGAGCCTGGTGAGGAGGTAAGAATTGCTTAATGTTGAGTTTGATGTGATGCTTAATGTTGAGCCTTTGCCACCTCCCGTGGTTGTGCATGTGTGTACTGCTATGTATTCTTTATTCATGAGCATGTGAATCCATGCCAGACCCCATGCTGGAGAGGGAACAAGTTACTTACCTGTAACTGTTGTTCTCCAGCATGGGTCTGGCATGGATTCACATGCGAACCCTCCCGCCTACCCCTCTGCGGCTCTTCACTTGGTCATACTGCCACTTCACGTGCTACCAAATCTGAAGATGGCTGCCAGAGGCGGGGCTTAGGTAGAGGGCAGTCATTGGCTGTGGTCAGTATGACGCAGAGATCAGTGATTGGTTACTACTACGAAAGACAGATCAGAAACGAAACTGATACTGTTTTTTTCTTTACCGAGGATTCCCAGTTCCCAGCCTGACGACGGGGAATATTCATGAGCATGTGAATCCATGCCAGACCCATGCTGGAGAACAACAGTTACAGGTAAGTAACTTGTTCCTTCTCCCCTTCTGCATTGCCTCAGCCTCAAGGGTGTTCACGAAGGTACTGGCAGTAGCGGCAGCTCGCAGACAGTCCATTCCCATGTATCCCTACCTCGACGACTGGCTCATACAGGGGGAACTCATTCAGAACATGCCGAGTAAATACCCAGGTGACTCTGGATCTCCTATTCAGCCAAGGATTCACAATCAACGAAAAGAAATCGAGCCTGGTCCCCAGCCAAGTCAAACAATTTCTGGAGGCCCTGATTTGAACAGTCTTCCCCTCCAATAAAACATGCTGTTCCAGATCGCTCCCCATGTAGCCTGTCATCGGGTTACTGTTCGCAAGGCCATGCGGCTATTGGGAATGATGGCTTCTTACGTCTTCATATTTCCACATGCTGGTTTGCGCATGTGCCCGATGCAGGAGTGGCTCTCGAGCCAATGGTGTCAGGCCAGTGGGAAGATCTAGTGGTTGTCTCGGCAGCCCTCGTTCAGTCTCTGTAGTGGTGGTCAGGGGAAAACCTTCTGCAGGGGAAAACCTTTACCACCCCGCAGTAGAAGTCCCTCTGACCACGGATGCATCTCTTCCAGGCTGCGGGCCCGCCTCCTTCAACTAACAGCGCACAGTCCCCATCACTAGCATCCAATCAAATAAATCTGTTGGAACTACTTGCTGTATTTAAAGCCCTGAAAGCTTTCCAAAACTTTCTAAAGGGGTAGACGGTTCTGATCCTCACAGTCAGCACGACGGCTATGTACTACCTGAACAAACAGGGGGGGCACTCACTCTCTGGGGCTATCCAGACTATCCCAAAACATCTGGATCTGGGCACTCAAACACAACATGTGTCTCCTCTCATAACATGTTCCAGGGGAACTCAATCTTCCTTCAGACGGGCTCAGCTGGGATTTCCCCTTACCCGTAGAGCACAAGTGATAGTTGCTAGAGCACATTCTATTCAACGTCTTTACAGAATGGGGTTTCCCAGAGATCGACCTGTTCGCAACTCTGGAGAATGCCCAATACCCAGACTACGCCTCCAGGTACCCAGTCACACATATATATACCAATCAGGTAAAAAAACTCTACATATAACCCAATCAACTTATTAAACTTCCACACACCAACTGCTACTTAAAAATGTTCTACAAATCTTTTGCATATGCATTGCACGTGCTTATCCACAAAATTTATACACACTGCTCCTATAAATGCGCATATGAATTGTGCAGTAAAAGATGTGCATGAATGGAAAGAGGAGTAGGGATCACCAAGTGCTCATACAAGCCCACAAGGAAAGTGCCAAGACATACCAAACTGGGAGGCCACTAGCTACCTGCTGTGGCAGTGGAGTCCCAAGGATGTGGGCAGTGCTGAAGGAGGATTGGGGGGGGGGGTGTACAGGTGTCGACTAGATATAGGGCCTGGAACCTGTTAGGTTCATGAGGGACCAGGCCACCAGTCTCAGTGGCATTGGTATGAGTTAGCAGGGAAGGGATTAAGTAAAACTGGAACACAAAAGTAGAGTTTTCAGAAGTTGCCAAAACTTAGGAAGTCCAGCTCAAGTATAAGTGGAGCAGGAAGGCTGTTTCTAAGACGAGCACCGGCCGAAGACCGAGACATGCTTCCAGCTCTCGGTTTCAAAAAGCGTTTGACAAGCAGAGTATTGGAGTTTCAGCAGCGGAGGGCTCTAGAAGGGCAGTATTTAGGGAAACAAAATTGGACATTTTGTAGTCCTTGCAATTAGCAGGAGCCAAAGTACACATTTTAGGGCTGCAGCGATACGATCCCTGGGCTTGAGGCCAAGGATAAGTCTTGCAACCCTATTCTAGATTAGCCGAAGGGGGAATAGACAACAAAGGGGAAGGCTAAGGAAAAGGTTGTTGCAGTAGTCAATCCTACACCGTACCAGGGCTCTACAGACCTTGAGGTTCTGGGTGAAGGTGTGGAATGGTACAATGCCTGTAAGGAGGCCAAGCTGAAAGCATGGTCTTTTTTTACAAGCTCCAAAATGTAAGAAGTAAAGGAGAGAGAGGACTTAAAGATAACCCCAAGGTTTTTGGCCTCACAGGATGTTGAGAGTAGAGGGCCCAAAGACAGCCGCCATAGGGTAGAAGAAAACAGGACTCGGGTGTCACAGTAAGAAAGATCTCTGTCTTACTGGCATTGAGACACAGATTGTTAGCTGCACACAATGCCTCAATGGCAGTCAGACAATTACAGATAAAAAAACAAGGACAACAAATTAGTTCAGGGAAGTTTAAGGAAACCTGTGTGTCATTCCATGACACTGGAAATGAGAAAAAAAGAAAGACATCATGTGAGCCAGAGGGCCGAAATAGGTATGGAAGAGCCCCAATCATGGGATAAAATCTTGGGGTACTCTGCGGGTACACAGTGAGGTGGTGGAGTACAAACAGCCGAGTTGCGGCTCGTAAGGGCGGTTAGTAAGGAAAACAAATCAGCCAGTCCAGTACTCGGTCCATGATGCTAATGGAATCATGTAACCGTTTAATGAGGATACAGTTTTTGACCGTGTGGAAGGTGGAGGTGTACTACAATCCTAAATACCATATACACTTTAGTTATATCATTTCACCATATGGCACATACTTTATGCTCCCACCACATTACCTTTAATTTCTATACACATATCACTATTGTGGCCAGATTCTTGGGGCCATGGCCTACGGCTATGCCCCCAAGAATCTGGCCACAACCACAACAATAGAATGAAACCATATAAAAAGTATGTACAATGCACCTTCAAATAAGAAAACTCAACCTAAAGCCCCTGCAATCCAAATAATGTCCGCGGACACCAAAAGTGACTGTGGACTCGGCAGCATCGGCACAACCTTTTTTTTTGTGTTGAAAATTGAACTTTATTGGCATTTTGAATGTAACAATACAAGCTTTCAATAAGCACTGCTTCCCTATAACACTCTCCCCAATTGAAATCCTATCTCATAGACTTACATCAGTGACTTAGTCTGTGGGCAGGAGTTTGTTTGCAGACCAAGCAGCATTCAAAGGTTCAATCCTTTACCCCTGGAACAAATTGCCCCACCCTCTGCCCTGTAGTCCTGTTGCACCTTGTGCTCTCCCCCATGCAGCCAACTCAAGCTACCCAGGGCCATCTGGCTGGATTCACCTTCCTCCCATCACCCTGCCGTGTTTCACCCAGAGTTATTGCACACCCTTTTTTACCTAGAGAAACCGCTCCATATCATCTTTATTCCACTCCCCCACCCTTTCCCCACCCTCTTTCAGCTATCAAATAACCCCAAATATGTTTCCCAAGCTGTTCGTTCATGTCGCTGTCAGCGGAATAATGCAGTGTCCGTGGAGCGGGCGGAACCCAAGCCCACTTTTTCACCTAGAAAAACAGCTCCATATCCTCTTTATTGCACTTCCCTATGCTTTCCAGCCCCTTTTTCGACCACAAAATAACCCCAAATGTGTTTTCCAGACTTTTTCTCCAAGACGCTATCTGCAGACACTGGCACAAAAAAAAATTATGATGCACCACACATTTTGGGCCCCCCCTATAACGTTGCCCCCTCCTTAACAAAACCACACTACATATCACAGTCATTCCTAGGGGGCCATGTACTTGTTTGGCAAAGTTTGGTGAGGATTCATCCAGGGGAGGCAAAGTTATATGGGTTGAGCAACTTAACCATAACCGCTACTGCAGGCCCTGCAATATATTTACTACAGATCCTATAGGGAATGCGTCAAAGAGTGAACCACCCACAACACCAGAGTCTGATATTTCCACAAGTGACAGTGATTAGGCAGTAGTAAAATATTTTATTTTAGACGAAATGCGTCTTCATTGCAAAGGCAGCAGAACCAACAAGATAACAATAGGAAGAGGTCATGAAAAAGGTGTTGCCAGAAAAAAACAATGAGAGGCCAACAAGGGCAAAAAGGTGACCATTGGCAGTCCGCAGCAATCCACATGCTCTCAGGCGGGCCAACAAATAGAGCAAGTTGACAGAACTAAAATGCTCAACCTATCGGATCATAGAATTACTTCCAAACAGAAGAAGGTTTAGGATTTAGGTCTTAACTTTTGCCCTATGGTGACTTATGATTAAGCTTAGGCACGGTTTGATTTTTATCAATATATGAGAAAGATCTGTTTGAGAAACCTTTTTCTTACCAACTTACTACAAAAAGAAAACACCAGAAAAGAAGGTCAAACTAATATTCCCATTGAAGATCTTGATACCCTAACTAACCTCATCAGTGTAGAAAACCAACTACACCCAGGGGACTCAAGGTTCCATTAGATTGGGTTGAACTTGGCATCAGCACTGACTGTTGGAAAACATCAAAACTCAAATGTAAGTCCAAGTTGAACCCACCGGCTCCATCAGGTGTGTACATCGAAGCATTTCAGAGTCTGGTTATCAAGGATTTAAAGAAGTTAAGGAAGTCCACTCTGATGAAGTCTGACAATCTTAACTTAAAATCTAAAAAAGCTATACAGGAATTGCAAGACCATTCTACATGCATCATGTAGCCCTCAGATAAGGTTTGGAATGTTGTCCTTATGAATAAATCTGATTACATAAGGGAGGCCAAGAGACAACTTAATGATAAAACGTGTTATGAGGTGTTTACTGACCGTCCCATTACATCTATGGAGACTGTATTGGATTCTTTTTTGAATTAGTGGAAAACAGCTGGACTTCTAGATGAGGATATATGCAATTTTATGTTTACTAAAAACTCAGTTATACCCACCATTTATTTTCTCCCCAAAATCCACAAAAATGCTAAGAAACCTCTGGGGAGACCAATTATTACCCTAGTGGGTTCTTTGTATGGGAATATGTCTAAACTGATTGATGAGGTACTCGTACCATGTGTGTCCACAAAACCCTCATTTTTGAGAGACACAAAAGATTGTTTGAGTAAGATTAACGAGATCCCATGGGAGGATGAATATTTGTTTGCTACTATGGACGTGGTATCGCTCTGTACATCTATAAAGCATGGTATAGGTTTGAGAGCTTGTCAGTACTACTTGAATACAAGAGTAATAATGTGTTCTTGTTTGAAGAACATTTCTATAAACAGCTATAGGGAACTGCTATGGGTTCCACATGTGTGCCAGCCTGCCCCAATCTCCCAATGGGTTGGTTTGAGAAATATATTGTGTGATCCGAGGTGTATGTGCAATAGACAGACAAAATCGTATTATGCTTTCGATATATAGATGGACTTATTTTTCATCTGGAATGTAACGGATAGAGAGTGGTTGGAGCTTGTAAAAGTTCTCAATGAGAACTTATTGAACCTTAAATGAGTTCCATAGCCGGAATGAGAGAACATTTCTGGAGGCCATGGTTGAACAAAACCTGGGCAAAATAGAAACTAACCTGTATAGGAAACCAACTGGTTCAAATACTCCCCTTCATGCCATGAGCAACCATCCCAAGAGCTTAATATGGAGCATACCTCATGGGTAATTCTTAAGACTCTGCAGAAAACTGTTCAGCCATGGTATACCTTGAAGAGCAGAGTAGATTGACTGCAAAAGGTTTTAAACATCAGGGTTACCAAATGAGTGATTGAATGTGCTTTTCTGAAAGTAAGAAAAATGCAAAAAGAAAGCTTATTGGTTAACACTAATTCTATGATCATGATTGAGAAAGAAGTGGATGAGTCAAGGTTCATTATTACATTTGATAGAGCCTCTAAAAATATGACAAGTATTTAATATTAGAATTAATATTATCTAATATTATTTCATTTAAATTAATAATAGAATTAATATTATTTAATATTTCTATTATTAGAAATATTAGAAACATTAAAAATGTTAGAACCACCATGAACTGCCATTGGCATGTGTTAAGGCTAGATAAAAACTTGGATAACGCACTTACCAAGAGGCCTAGCACTTCTTATATACGATTCACTTCAGTTAAAGACGTATTAATGTCCAGCTTCATGGACAAAGATCGCAAATTATCCATGGGACAATGGTTACAAGTTGCGAGTGGTGGGTTTTTGGAAATGCACTAAATGTAAGGTGTGGCAATATGCTCGTAATTGCACCACTTTCGAATATCCAATACTGAGGCAGACTGTGAAAATCAAAGACGGAATCTCGTGCAATACAGAATTTGTTGTTTATGTACTCATGTGCTTATGCCAGAAGTGGTATGTAGGAAGTACTGTGTGTAAACTAAATTTACGAACATTACAACATGTACCAGCTATAAAGAACAATGGTCAATCATACCCTATGGCTAAACATTTTAGAGAAGCACATGAAAGTGATTTGAAAGGTTTGATTTGGATTACTAACTATACCTCCATCATACCAGCACCTATCCCTGGACTTTTTGAACTTGCGTAAGTAGCCGAGCTACACTTGGGATGCATCTATTAACACTGTAACGGCATTGCATTAAGGCAGCACCCATCTGTTGTCACAGCACTCTGTTCACCGCTGACCTGTTAATACCAGGTTCGCCACAGAACGTAATTTAGCATATTCCGCTGTTGCACCCACAATCCTGAAGCTTTATTGTTGGACCCCCTCGTTCGACAATTCATGGGAGTCTACAAACAAACCTACCCCGGCATAACCTTCGATTCATATGCTAGCCTTCTGGCAACCATCTGACACTATAGCATAGCCAGATTGCCTCTAGGTGCACCACTCAGTCTCTTTCAAATCCCAGTTAACTTACCTGCAAGCTCACTACCTATGAGCCACTGTTATGACCTCATTGCCAGTACGTAAATCAAAACTAGGTATTGTCACGCATGCTATTGTACATCAAATCTAGCTATTGTCACATTGCATTTGTGCCCACCTAGCGTTCTGTGCCTCTTGCCTGAGAATCAAATCTAGCTATTGTCACACATGTTATTGCATCTGTGCCCACCTAGGGTTCGGTGCCTCTTGCCTGAGAATCAAATCTAGGGTTTGTCATGCATATTATCGCATTTGTGCCCACCTAGCGTTCTGTGCCTCTTGCCTGAGAATCAAATCTAGGGTTTGTCATGCATATTATCGCATTTGTGCCCACCTAGCGTTCTGTGCCTCTTGCTTGAGAATCAAATCTAGGGTTTGTCATGCATATTATCGCATTTGTGCCCACCTAGCGTTCTATGCCTCTTGCCGGAAAATCAAACTTAGGTATTGTCACACATGCTATTGTAAATCAAATCTAGGTATTGTCACACATGTTATTGCACTTGTGCCCACCTAGCGTTTGGCGCCTTTCGAATGATAATAGATTCCAGGGACACCTGCCTGCACCCAGCCCTCAACCGACCACTCTCATTCGCACCCACAAGTATGCTCCCCTGGCTCACTTTCATTATGTTCCCTTTTTGTGTCCTGAATAACAACACACCTTGGAGCTCAAACAGTTACATATCACTGAGCAATGGACTAGCCATTGGCTAGTCCAAGACACTACCCCATCCCCTGTCCCACACCTTTCCTGCCCACCCTACCACCTTCCCCCCTACCGTCCACAAACATCATACCACCAAAGCTAGCCCCACACCAGACAACACTTTTCCTAACACTCCTAGCCGCCCTAAGAATGACTACATGAATTCTAAGACTAACCAGCCCAGACTACCAGGCCACCAGCCTGCTGCCAACCCTGACCTGTCCACTCGTAATAACAGACTTGGCTTGAGACTCCATACCACACATGCTAAGTCACCCACAATACCCACGATCAAAGAGACCAACAAGAAAGATACTAATATTACCAATACGGCATCTCTGAAAGGAGCCCTACTCAATGTCGGATCCCTGGTCGCTCATCCCACTGAAATAGCTGATATCATCCTCTCAGCTGATCTCAACCTCCTTGCTATAACAGAAACATGGCTACATGAGGCAGCAGGCCCCTATTTAACCCTTGCTGTTCCCAACAATTATTCTATCCATAGAGCAGACAGAGCTAATCCTCGCGGAGGAGGTGTAGCATTCATTTTTAAATCCTCACTTGACCGTAGATCTATCACCTCCCCCCTACTAGAATCATCTGAACACCTCACTATCAAACTACAAACCACCCCTAAAAGCTCAATCAATATGCAATTTATATACAGACCACCAGGTCCCACAGGTAAATTTGAGGAAGATATCACTTCACTAATAGCTGAGAATTCCAAGCCACACTCACAAAACATCATACTAGGAGACTTTAACCTCGGGTACAATGACCTTAACGACACTCCTGCCTCATCCCTCGCCAACGCCCTATCAGAGCATAACTATACTCAAATCAACTCTCTACCTACCCATCAGAAAGGCAGAACCATCGACTGGGTCATAGCCCACAACTGCAACATCACCTGCAAAGCACCCCAACCTCTCGTTTGGACAGACCATTTCCTCATACCTTTTGACATTAGCATCGACAACCCCAATCCCAAACAGTGCCCTCTCGCGCCTGCCTGTCCAACCAGAAATAAGCGTAACATTACAGCAGACACCCTCATACCTCTGGTCCTCCCCTCCTTAACTCGCTTCCTGCTACTACTGACCTCAGCCTCCTAGTCAGCACCTATAACCAACGCCATTGACGCCGTGGCCCCTCTAAAGTTACGCAAAGGTAAACCTAGAGCGCATCTGAACTCCTGGTTCACACCCAAACTCAAAATCCTAAGAAAAAAGAAAGCTAAGATTGAACCATATGGAAAACTACTCCCTCAGTTGAAAACAAAACTAATCTTATGACCATCTCCTCCCTTTACAAAAAAGAGATAATCTGCACTAAAAAGGAAGCCTATAATGTGTGAATTGATTAAGCAGGATCCTCTGCTAAAGAACTCTTCACTATTTTGAAGGAACTAGAGAACCCTAACCCACCCACAGACACCTGTGTGAAAGACAAACCTTGGTGCACCAGCATCCAATATGCCCTTGCCAATAAAATCTGTGGCCTCCAAACCAAAATTGAGGCTAAACGACTATAATTATCCAACAGTACCTCCGCCACCCCCAGTGTATCCACCCCCACCAATACCTCCGCTGGCTTCACATTCAAAAAGGTTACCATTCCAGAAGTTCAAAAAATTAAAGCATTCCTCAAACCATCTAACTGCAAAGGGGATAGCTGCCCAGCCCAGGTCATCAAAGATGCTGCAACAGACCTCTCCCCCTTCATCTCCAAACTCATAAATCTATCATTAGCCACTAACTCTATACCCAACAACTTGAAACAGTCATGGGTTCTCTCCCTCCTAAAAAAACAATCATTAGACCCAGCCATTCCCACTAATTACAGGCCAATCACTACGGTCCCCTTCCTGCTAAAAATCCTTGATAGAGTTGCCTACTTGGAAATTCAGGACTACATAGAATCCAACCAACTACTAGGGCTACGTCAATCTGGCTTTCGACCTCAACATGGAACAGAAACTGCCCTTGTTGACCTCAAAAGTCACATTGATGACATCAAAGACAAAGGAAAAGCGGCCATCCTGCTCCTCCTAGACCTCTCAGCAGCCTTCGACCTGGTCGACCCTAAAATACTCTGCAACCACCTCTCATCGGCTGCCCACTTCTCACCCTCAGCTGTCATGTGGATACAATCCTTCTTAGCCAATAGAACCATGAGAGTTTTCTCACCTACAGGTGCCCAGACCCCATCCCCAACACTTGTGGTGTCCCGCAAGGATCTTGCGTTTCCCCCACCCTCGACAATATATTTACAAAACCTCTCTTTGACAATTTGGACCATCTGGGTGTCACCTACACAAACTATGCGGACGACACCCAGATACTCCTTACCATCTCTGGCAACTACCAGGCAGACGTCACCAGGATTAACGAAATCTTCTCCATCATTCAGGCATGGATGGCCATACATGGCCTCTGCCTGAATGATGAGAAGACGGAACTCCTCCTAGTCGGCTCCCCTAATAACTTACAGAAGCTCAGTCCTGACTACACCAACATCATCATTGATGGTAACACAATCCCCGTTGCTAAATTTGTGAAAAGCATAGGCTTCTATCTTGATGCCAATACTAACCTCTCAAAACAAGTCAACATGACTGCCTCTGCTACCGTCTACACGGGAAAACTAATTAGAGCTTGCAGACCTTTTCTATCTACAAACAGCTGCCTCACATTGGCGAGGGCGCTCATACAATCTAAGCTCGACTACTGTAACAGCCTTTACTTAGGGGCGAACCAAGGGATAATTAATAATCTCCAAGTTCTACAAAACAATGCGCTGCGAGCAGCTCTAAATATCCCTAGGAGTGAGCACATCTCCCCCATCAGAATCGCTTGCAAATGGCTCTCCATTCAACATAAAATTGACCTAAAAACTCTTTGCCTTACCTACAAAGCCTTAAACCACCTAGCCCCCCCATATCTCACCAGCAAACTCGCCTTGAAGCCGAATACTAGAATCACTAGATCCGCTAACACTCTCTGCCTCATGGTGCCCAGATTCACCTCCAAAAGAGCTGGCGGCTCTAGCTTCATGGTCCTCGCCCCTCATCTTTGGAACTCCCTATCGCAGAATATCAAATCAGCCGCCTCATTCAATATGTTCAGGAAGTTAGTCATTGACTGGCTACTGGAAAAAACGAACCCATAGCTAGACTAAAACCATGTATTACTGTATATACTGTACATACTACTCAAATGTCTCAATTGTATGACCTAACTACTGCTGATTGTATATATTGTATATCACTTCCTCATAATGTATAAATTGTAAATTCTCTATATATTGTATCTTTCTGTAACCTGTCCTTAAAGCGCCCTCTTACTCCAGGGTCTGGTGCGTTATATAAATAAAATAAACAAACAAAACAAACAAACAGAGGGGGTCATCGAGAACTGATTCTGCGACATTAAGAGACTAAGACAATATTTGATTTCAAAACTCAATTTCCTTTTGGACTCAATATAAATGAATAACTGAACACTTTCCTATGATACGAACAAGTAATCTTGTTCATGTTGTGTTTTTTGTCCAGAATGTTGATAATAAGAAACACCCTCAGGCCCAGTTGCCCATCTGGCTCTGTTTTGCTTTAGGAACTCTTTCTTTCTTTGCTTCATCCTTTCCTGTTTTTCTTCTTCACTGTCAGTAGATTTGTTTTCTGTCTACTGCTTTGCAAATTTTTAGCTATTTAACTATCATGTTGGTGAGTGTGTCAATTGTATGATTATCCATCCAGAATGAAGTGCGCTCTGTACTCTCCCATTAGTTTGCTTCTAATGTGAAAAGTTTCAATACTTATGCATGGTTATTTTGACATGGTGGACATCTGTTATTGCAGGTGTATTGCAGGTTTTGTAGATTTGGTTGTCAAGAAATCAATATCATGTTCATGTGTGCTTCATCTTTTAGAACTATGTGAGTGATTCCACTTTTAGCTGAATTAGATTAAGTTTGTACTTTGAAGATGTGTTTATTGTATGATTAAGTAGCCATCGGATTAGTCGCATTTAAGTGGTCCAAGCTTGCATTTTTGCATCCGCTAACATCATGCCTCACCTTTTTGGATAATCAGGTTTAAGCACTATGCACTTTAATAGTGTTATCCCTGGGATAATTTGATGCACATGTCACTTTTGTATATTATGCACCTTATTAGAGATAATCAGGTTTAAGCACTTTGCACTTTAAAGGATTTTTCCTAGGGGTAAGCACATTACCTTTTCGCTGAGTCTCACTGTATTTCATGCTTTTATATTATATTTTAGTGGAATTAAGTGGCACACCCATGAACATTTAGAGAAACAAACATGTGTATGGTACACTATGTTCCATTTGTTATATGCACTCTGTTCCCTTTATGGTTTTAGATGATTTGGTTTTATTATTATGTTGGACAGCTAGAAATATAGTTGTTACATTTTAGAAATTGAGGTTTGTTTTCTTGTGCTCGGTTGGATGCACTTCAAATGAAGGATTTCCTTAGTTAACAATAACCAAAATATACACACGTTTGGGATTTGTCTTCACTGTTTAAGCACTAAGCTCTTTATATGCTTGACATTTTCGGGGTAATTCATGGAATAAATGTGCGCCGAAAAGGGGAGCGCAAGCGTGAAAATCGCAGCACACGCGTGCCAAAGCCGCGCACGCTGCCGTTGTTCAATTCATTGAATGCGCTGCGCTAGTAAAAGCTGGGATGTGCGCCAATCTATGGGTGGCGCACACGTCACTAAACGGCGTGCGCTACGCGCACAGGTAAAGCACACATAGCGTAGCGCACACAAGAAAGGTAGGCGGAACACGGGCCATAGCACGCGGAATGGGGAACAACGCGTGAAAATGTGGGCGTTACGGGGGAAGTACATGAGGTAAATGCTCGCAACGCCCACACGCGCGCTAACAACACGTATTCATGGAATCGAACAGGGGAAAGGCGTGCGCCAAAAAAGACGTGCTAATCTGGAAACACGTACGCCAGCAGGAAGCAGGCGTAAGCGGTCCCGCGCAGCATAAAAGTGCGCGCAAACAACAAACAAGCTCAGACACTGAGATGAATATACCGTTTCTCTCAGCAGTGGTTGTAGGACACCGCAGGAGGAGGAAGATAGCCAGGCCCCGCATTTTTTTACCCATGACCAGCCTTTTTGGGATGCCTGATGACCAGGTGTATGGGAGGTACATGTTTCCACCACACATAATCCTAGACAGTGGGAGTGGGAGTGGGAGGATGACCTCACATCACCCACCCTGTGCTCGCAAGCACTGAGCCCCTTGGAAAAGGTGCTGAATGTACTGCACGTCTTGGCTACTGGTTCATTTCAGCGGACAGGTGCCATAGTGGGGGGTGTGTCACAGGCCACGCAATCGCGCTGCCTACACCAGGTGTTGGCCATCATGACTGCACGCCCCTCAGTCCGCAGGCACATATACATGCCCAGAATACCTGCAGAAAGGCAGGCTGTTGTCCGGCAATTTTACGGGGTTGCACACTTCCCCAAAGTCCTAGGTGCCATTGATTGCACCCATGTGGCTCTACGTCCACCCAGGGCCACTGAGCATATCTATCGGAACCACAAGCACTGGCATTCCATCAACGTGCAGGTTGTATGTGATGCCAAGGGAATCCTCACCTCAGTATATGCCAACTATCCAGGGTCCAGCCATGATAGTTTCATATTCAGAATGTCACCCCTAAACCGGGACCTGGAAGCTGGCCGGCATTGCGACACATGTGTAATTGGTAAGTATAAATGCCTCTGCACATGCATGCATGTCACAAACTGAGAAATGGGAAAACACCACTAATGACAACCATTATCACCTCCACAGGGGACAGTGCCTACCCTCTGAGCACCTACATGATGACGCCAATTCGGAACCCCACCACACCACCCGAGGTAAGATACAACATAGCCCATATTGCAACCCGGGGCATAGTGGAGCGCACATTCGGAGTGCTCAAGTCACGCTTTCGCTGCCTTGACCGCTCTGGTGGGCAGCTGCTATATGCGCCCCCAGTAGTGTGCAGGATCATAGTGGCAGCATGTGTCCTGCACAACGTTGCAACCCGGCGGGGCGTGCCAGTGGAAATGGTGGTGCCCCCACATCTCCAACCACATACACGGCCGCTGCGCATGGGAGGTGAAAGGGCACGTGGTGAGGCAGCCCGGACCCAGCTTGTGGCAAATTACTTCACCTAAAATCCCACACCTGCGGAGTGCACACAGGCCTGGCACATACCAGCTGACAATCAATGATTATGACAAAAGGGACAGTCAACTGTCACAACCATACCAGCCTGGAAGTGCTACATTGTGTGCATCCCTAGCTACTCATAGACACCCAATGCTGTGTCATAAAAAGGCACTAATTCATGCAGCATGAAGGACTACCCCCTTGCAAAATACCACATCAAAAAAGTGGCATGTCACCCAACACCTCCCCAACAC